>NW_024467875.1:0-600000 GCF_001890705.1 Aspergillus sydowii CBS 593.65 | reverse complement strand
TTCTTCTCACATGAACAACGCAAATTTAACATTCTTCAAAAAGCGTTCCTACGAGGGATCTACCTTACTAGATAGATACCTATGAAGTACGGAAATCGTCATACAGAATGGAGACAGACTGCAATTATTGCAGAGTATCGATCTTGGGTGCAGTGCCTACCTGGTCGAAAGACTTGGTGGGAGGGACTGCAATGATTGGTTCTACACCTTTCTGGAAGTCTTTTGCTTCTCGACGTAAGGTAGTTCATCGGCTTGGACTTGCTTGACTAGTGTCTTGTTTTAGTTGGATTAAATGCTTGTTTCTGATCATCCCGACTTTCTTTTGACTACGGCAAAATTGGATATACAACACACGATGAAGAAGTCACGATGAAGAACAGACGAGATCAAGACATGAGAGCCTTGAAACGCATGTTCGCTTATGATTAAGTAGTAAAAGGGCAAAAAAAGAACAAAAACAAAGGATCCTAAGTAATGGCCTGAACTAAAGTCACGACTTGAGCGTTTCGCGCCCAGATCCGATGGCAAGCTGCCTGCCGATGTTTCCAAAGCACACGCATGCGCAGAAGAGAACACTGGCAACCCATGTCCGAACCGCCATGCTCTCCTGTGTGATTACTTCCCCCAGTGCAGATTCTGCTCCGGTGCCATTTAGAGAGGGTATAGCGGTAGCCGACGACTCTGTTGAGGGGATCAAATCGGGCTTAAGACCTAGTAGAAGTCCCATTCCGCTGATAGCGAGAGTTGTCGACAAGATGAAACCGGTTTTGGTGCGGTCGATGAGGTACCACAAAACGGGGTTGACCAGGGCCAGTGTCAGAGAGGCTTGAGTTGTGGACTCCCAAGGGGTGCGGCGCTGCACGAAACGTATATATTAGTCTTTGTTTCTGCACCTAGTGCCATGTAGGAAGGAATTTCTTTACCATCGCAAACGCAATCCCCACAAAAGCTCCGACACTGCGGACAACGGCGGGCCAAGAGAGAGCAAGTCCTGCAGCATCCTGGTCATTACGCTGTTTTTCTTGTGCTGTGCGACCGCTGGCGCCGTCCAAGTATGAATCAAACGAAGGAAGCGCATTCCCAATTGCCACTCCAGTGAGGCCCCAGAACCCTAAATATTCCCATGACCCGTAAAAATGGGTGTACTCCAGCTTCACTGGAGTGATCCAGTGGTTCTCGTGAAGGTGGATAGTGATGATACCGTAAACCACGCCGAAAGCAAATAGCAGCACACCCTTGATTGTTTGTGGTAGAATAACACCACGGAATAGTCCGTGGCTAAGGCGAGACCGGGTCCGAAGAACAGCGGCAGACTCTGTTCTTCCCAAGCCTGGTTGGGCTGCTGGACTGTCCGGGTGTAGAGGTTGTACGTCTGCCTCTGTTCCCCAGGCACTATCCTCATCACGAGTTCCCTCAAAGGCTGTGGGCGAGTAGATCCCGTATAATGTCGGCGACGTCAGGTTCATTATAGAGCCATTGCGACTGATGGCGGCCGAACCGGGTTCCTTGGGAGTCAGTGTTCCTAGGTTCGAGGGTTCTGCGGGGGTGGACGACCCAGACGAGTCGTTGACACGGAAGGCTCGTTGAGGCCGCGGACGGAGAAGCGGAACTTCGTCGTCGGACATGATCGATGTATTGAATGTCAAGCGCTGAAAAAGGAGGTGCAGAATGGAAACTAGGCGATACTGTGGCAATCAGCGATACTCAACTCGAGCTCGGATCCTGAGAACCCGAGTTTGATATGAGCGCGATTTTAGTCTTCTCGCCCACTATAAAGCAGAATGAAGCTACCCCGAAGGCAAGGACCGCGTGATGATTGCGAACCGACCACGTCGTAGGAGCTGGGGTGGAAAATGGTAGAGACCGGGTCCGGAGGTGGAGTTTGTTGTTCCCAGCGGCGAACGGCGGCAGACTGGGATTAATAACTGACGTCGGGAAAACCCTGGGGACACAAAAACAGCGAGAGTTAGTAATGATGGCCTGGGTTTCTCACAGGGACTGCAGCAGCAGCAGCAACAGTAGAGGAGAGAAGAGGAGAAATTATAAGTCGTGAGTCGCTAATGTGGAGCATTGGACCACACCTGCAGTCTGCAGGAGATTCCTACAGTAGTCGGTAGTCGGGGGTGCTTGCGTTGTTGCTGCGAGGGCCCCCCAACTAAACGCCTCCGCAAGTACGCAAAGGTTTTGTGGTCGTCGCTAGTACCCAAGATTGTTGATACGGATTTCAGGCAGACGAATAAACATCCAGACAATCTGGCTTATACTCTGTTTGTTGGGCTCCTCGGTAGTTTCCAGTCGTCTCCAGGTTCAACGGTTGCAGATGGCCAAATCATGCCACGGCCCACGGGTGCACCAACCACTCCACGAGTCATCTTCACCAACTCAGTTTCTCCGCGTCTATCTGCGGAGTTTTCCTTTTTTGTCTTTTTTCGGTGATCATCGCTCCTGATCCCAATTTATGGCCCTTCCCAACTTCCAAACCCAACTGGACGTCATGATGCTTGCGTCTCAGCATTAACCTACTGGACTTGGCAATTCATGTGGTGGCAAAGCAGATGGGGTTCTACAGAGTACTCTGTTGACTTCGTCAGTGTTTCCATGAGTATTTCTGCCATTAACTTCTATTGAACCGCTGGTGGGCGGAAACTGTAAAAATATAGATAAAGAACTGTGTAGGGAAGTAAGAGTAGCGTAGTAAGGGAAAGAAAAAGAATCCTGGGTGAGGCAAGAATAGTTAATGCTAGATGCTGCGCAGACATAAGGGTCTAGCTTTTTGAAATGGGGAGGAGATAAAGAAAAAGCAAAAGAGAAAAACAGAAATCCTGAACCCCATACTCAGTCCTGCCACGACAAAGATACTAATAAAGTGTTGTTCTGGTCCTCCTCTCCATTTTGGTTACCTAGTAGTCGTTTGTCATGTCGACCCCAGAAGCGTCACTAACAGCGTATCGCGCTGGACCATCGGGCATGGACGAATTGTCGTCTGCCTCGCCTTCGACGTCCATATCGACATCGCCGTCATCGAGATCCTCATCTTCTCCATCCTCATCTTCTTCGTCGGAAGACAAAGCGTCGGCGTCTTCGTCAGCATCCCCGCCTAAGAAGCTATCTTCGTACCCTGCCTCACCGGCCCCTGAGACCTCGAGTTCACGGGAAGGAATATCGTCATCGTCGCCACTACCTTCACCCAGAAGCTCCCGGTCAATATCGTCGAGACCCTCTTCTCCTTCAGGAGCAGGCGAGAGGGCGCCCTCCCGACCTGGGGTGTCCAATCCCGCACTTGCACCGAGAGAGGTTGCTGCCGCGCCCTTTTGGGCTCTGTTCCGGTTGCCTTTCGAACGTGATGCGCCTATCTTCGAAGCAGCCGCCGATGGTGTAGTGCCCCCAGCCGCGACAGCAGCTCGAGCGAGCTTGCGTTTAGCATTGCGCTGTGCCCGAGCTCTACTTCGAGAAGAAGCCTTCCCGTCCATGTCGTCGTCAAATACCAGGGCTTCTTCTCTTGCTTTCTGACGCTCTTCCCGTTCCTTCTTCCGGTCTCTCCTTGGCCCATTCGCATTTTCGTAGTCCCACCGATCCAACCGTCTGGAAGCCTTCCGGATGACTGACAAGTAATAATTTGCACATTCGCCAAAGNCCTCTTCTTCTTCCGGATTCGGTAAAAGCCCGCCCTTGCCCCAGGACTTATCATCTTCCGTGTCATAACCATCGGGCAGATTCTGCAGTAGACGACCATATCGGGTGAATGGCATCTCGTGCACTCTCTTCGCCCGGAGCACGCGATATGCGTCACCTTTCCGTTTGGCTAAGATGTATTCAATTCGTTGCCGGCGGTTCCTTTCAACAGCCAATTGGTGTTGGGTAAGTGGCCGGGGTCGTCGACTTGAACCCTGATGATGCGGGGAAGCTTCTGTGACAAATCTGTTCAGGACGGGATGGCTGGATCCTGGGGGTGCCGGGGAGGCATCGGGTGTCTGTTCCGCTTTGGTCCTCAGGACAATGCGAGGCGACGGCCCTTCGATAACGGCGCCCTGGTAGCCATAATCCTCCTCACGAGGCATCTTCATCGTAGAACGGATTGACCCGTCAGGGTTTCGCCATTCAATAAGGTCATCCGAGTCTGTCCCAGCCCTGTATGCGTCTCCCTTGGCGTTATATTGACGGCCATGAATTTTAGTGCCTTTCAAGGTTTTAATAAACGAATTCGTCGTAAATGTATATTGATTTGAAATCGACTCACCTGGATCGAGTTGCTTCAAGAACATGAATTCCCAGTACGGCACTGTGAAGCGAGAGCGTTAGGATGAACACGACAGGTACGATAACCCCAGGAGCACTTACGCTTTTTAGGACGTTTCGGCGCCCTTGGAGTCGGCTCCTCCTCCTCTAAGATCCCTGTGGATGAGGTTAGCGCCGATGAAGAGCCATAAGGTCGTTGTGTGATGTCATACTTTTGCGTTCTAGTCGTTTCTCCTCGCCATACTCAATTTCGGACGGAGTGTCAACGTTCTCCTCATTCGCCTGCTCTTCAGTGAGGATATCGAAAGAGGGAACTTTAATTGGCAAGCCTCCTGTCCCTTCACCTTCTAGGCCTGGTCCGAAGGGGTTATTGAGGGCAGCCTCATGCGAGAAGTCACTCTCCAGATACCACCACATGAGCCATAGGAAAGCTTTCGCCCGGGTTTGACTGCTCAAAGTTGATCGCATGACAAGGTCAAAAAAATCTCGGGGAGGGAAGAAGTGCATCTCGGACACTTTTGGTGCATATTGCGCAAGGACGAATATCAGGTTCACCGGGTTGGTACGGGGGATGTTTTCACGTTTGATCTTATCTAGAGTATTTGGTTGATCCACATCTTCAGAGGCACCCTTCAGGATGGATTTGAGGCGGGGAGCATCCTGCAGCTGCTTATAGGCGTTGGGGTCTTGATGCGCTTGTAAGGAGGGGATGGAGTGGTAAGTTCGGAGCTGAGCACGCATCTCGGGGAAGACTATGGTTTGAACAAGGTAAGTATTATCCCGGTGAGATTAACGGAAAGCAAATAGAGAAGAGAAACATACAATTGAGTGTCGTATTCATCCTTCCAAAGTTTACCAGGAGACAAACCATAGCCATGCTGATAGCAGCCTGTTTGTCGCTCTGCAGCTTGTCCTTGAGGATCTTGCTGGTTTTGCTGCTCCTAGCCATAGCATCGATATAGATATCCGCAAAATCCAGGTTTTTCTCTCCATCGGGCCAACGGGTAAAGACTTGTGTTTTGTCTTCAAAGACAAGCTTGAGGAACTGAAACTGGATGTCTTTGCGCCAAAGGGGAATGCCGTCTTCTTTCTTCAAATGTCTGATTTTGTTCCCAGAATAAACTGATCCTATTGTGCCATTTGGTTGGCGTCTCGTGCCGACCGTCATATTGTGGATTTGCTGTTCATCATGGGCTTCGGATTGCGCGAATGAATCGTCCACGCCGGCGCTTTCGACATCAGCCATTGCGAACCAGAAGCCGCGGAGATGTCAATTCCAGTTGAAATCGATGGGTTGATAGGAATCTAATGTGAGATGATCGCTGTTTAGCGACGATTTCGACCACGTGCCCTGGGAGAGCAAAGCACACTAAGCAAAGAGCAGGGCAGAAATCCGAGAAGCTATAATGGCGGAAGAAGTAGATCGAGTCGCTAGATAAATGAGCGAAGTGAGAATGACAGCGGCGGATGTAAAGCAAAGGAGGAGGGAAAGGGGAGAAGAGAAGAATGATTTGGGCGGGATGAGGCGAAAGGAGATGAAAGGACGGAAGGGGATCTGAAAAGAGCTTGAAGAAGCGTGAGAGACAGCTTGGGATTGCTGGTTGACGCTGGAACGCGATCTCCTCGATCCATTTCCGTAAAGCCAGTACACGCCCCGAATTTGGTGTGAAATCCCACTCTACCACAATCGTCTGTATGTTATTTCCGCAAGGCGTAATTTTGGTAATTTTCATTCATTGCTGCCGCCTTTGTGATGCAGCACGTGACTTCATACTGGCCGCCAAGTCCAGTACGTCCACGCACCAGTCACACGGCGGTTCACTGGTTCGAGACCTACTCCGTATACAAAAGCGCTAGCGATCCATTCCTAACTTTAAGCAGGACATGCGATTTGACTATTTGTTCCAAATTCAGAGCACGGAATAATTTATTCCCAAGCGACTTCACTTTGGACAATTTACTTAATTTACACATACACTCCGTAAATGAGCATCAAACTTTTTGGTTAAATTGCGACTAGCTCCTTCTCGAGACCTAGTCTCCATAAGCAGGGCCGCCTTCGACATATCCCTTTAAACCAAACTGCTACTGACATGCAGTAGTTCCATGATGTAGCACGAATACTGCCAGCAACGCAGCTTCCAACCCTCCACGGATCCGAGTAATGATCATAATAAGAGAGATCCCGTTCAATGTCAGCCTCCACAAGACACCTGTGTAGATTTTGGTGGAACTAGCAGCAAGCCAACGCCAGATACAATGCAAAGAATCCCATCTCTCTATCACCCATGCGTCATGATTTCGTGTACCACTGCTTGGTAGAAGTAATGAAACCAGTACTCGGCGAGGAAGGCCCGCGGTCTTCTCGTAAAAGAAAACAAAATGAGAAATTAAGAGAAAAATAACATAAGGCCCTGGTTCCGTAGAAGTCGACTTCTGTCCCGCAAGCCTTTCATTGCGCCAGAAATGACCTACTTGAACCCGAAGAATAGGAGAAACCCAGGTCGGAGAAGGAGGTACGGTTTCGAAAGGGGGGAAAAGAAAAGAAAAACATGAAAAAGAATCCAAATGCAAGCAAAAGAACACCCCCTTGAGGATACCGAAACTGATAAAGGGAAAAGTACTCTATGTTGTAAGACACGGTCGATGCAGTTGCTGAGGAAAATCATAAAATGCACTTCGCTTCGAAAAAGCCGGAAAGCCTGCTCGGCACGCGTCGTCAATCTCCATATGGCCGCCTAAGAACAAAATGGGTATCTGGTAAAAGCGGTTGTAGGAGAAAGTCAACGCAGTCTATGATGTTCATGCAACGCCGGCTCGAAAAACTCTCAACCTCGAATTGGTGTATAGTCGAGAGTAAGACAACGAGCCCAGACCACATCGAAATCCATGTCTAGAAACAAAACAAAACAAAAAGGAAAAAGAACATCGACAAAATTTCGAAATGCATAGGAAGGCAGACATGAACACCGCATATTGCTCAAGGGGGATCAACGGAAGGAAAAAAGAAAATCTAATCGAGTCGTCGCAGTCGTGACAAAGCCGGAGCTGAGAAGTTGTAGTAAGAGAGCAACAACTCAGCGCTTGTTCTGATCGCATCCCATGGCCATCAAGGAGGAAGCAATATAGTAGAAGGAAGAAAAGAACCAACCAGACCCGGCTGCCGCGTCAAAACCACAAGCTCTCGTTTACCACCAGGAAGAAGGCCCGGTAGGGCCGGAGGGGTTGCCGTAGCCACCACCACCACCACCACCGTAGCCGCCGCCGTAGCCGCCGCTATAAGGAGCTCCACCGAAGCCACCACCATAGCCGCCAGCAGGGGCACCGAAGCCACCGCCGCCATAGGAAGGAGGACCGCCCATGCCACCGCCCATGCGACGCATATCGCGGGTGGCGTTGGCGCCGCGGCCGCGACCTCCTCGGCCTCCTCGGCCACCATATCCGCTACCTTCACGAGCAATGCTCTCCAAGAACGAGGGTACTTCCTGGTGAGCTTCCTTGAGGAGATCTATCAGGTCACGGACAACACCGCGGTTGCCACGGTTGAAGAAAGCAGTGGCGATACCGGTGTTACCAGCACGACCGGTACGGCCAATGCGGTGGACGTAATCGTCAATATCGGTTGGAAGATCATAGTTGATAACGTGGGTGACGTTCGGGATATCTAGACCACGGGCAGCAACAGCTGTGGCAACAAGGATTGGATAGCGACCAGAGCGGAACATTTCCAAGGCACGCTCACGCTCACGCTGGGTGCGGTCGCCGTGAATTGCAGTGGCAGGGAAACGCTGGTTGATAAGGAAGTCGGACAGAGCATCCGCCATACGCTTGGTCTCAACGAAGATGAGGGTGAGACCAGTGGTGCCGTGAGTGTGGAGGATGTCCAAAAGGACGGAGCGCTTGTCGTGATCTTCAACATATTCCACCTTCTGGGTGATGTTCTCCGAAGTAGATCCAACACGGCCGACGGACAAGAACACATAGTCCTTCAGGAAGTCACGAGCCAACATCTGGATGTCCCGAGGGAAAGTGGCCGAAAACATGAGTGTCTGACGGTCGTTGACGCTAGGCATATCTTCACCCTCTACAATACGGCGGATCTGGGGCTCGAAACCCATGTCCAACATGCGATCAGCTTCGTCAAGAATCAAATACTTGATGTTGATCAGAGAGATACGGCCTCGCTCGATGAGATCGACGAGACGACCGGGTGTAGCAACCAGAAGGTCACAGCCACGCTCAATCTGACGCAGCTGAGAGCCGATATCAGCACCACCGTAAACGACACAAGGGCGAACCCAGGAGCGGTAGGCGAATTTCCGGGCCTCATCAAAAATCTGAGAAACAAGCTCACGAGTGGGGGCCAGGATCAGCGAGGTCGGGTATGCCTTACGCTGGCGGCCATATTGACCAGCCGCTGAAGGAGGGGGAACCGCAGGACCATTCTGGTAAGCCTGAGACAAAATAGGGAATAGGAAACCACCTGTTTTTCCGGAGCCAGTCTGAGCACAAGCCATAAGATCACGGCCATTCATCACAATGGGAATCGAGTACTTCTGTACGGGCGTGGGAGTCTGATACCGAGCAAGGCCGATGTTCGATATTAGGTGGTCATCCAAGGGAGGGTTGGTGAACGTGTTCACAGGCTCGGGGACATCATGACCGGAAGCCTCAACAGGGATATCATCGTAGTTGGAGAAGTTGATGCCAGTGTTCTGCTTGGAAGGGTCGTTGGGGATACCGAACAGTTCACGTTCCACACGGGGGTTTGCGGGACCAGGGACATGCTTGCCGTCACGCCACTGGCCATCTCCGGAGCCGCGAGCAGAGGCTCCAGCGTAGCCTCCGTGACCTGGGTTTCCGTAAGCATTTGGGTTGAAAGATGGGCGACCGCCTTCAGTGGCGCTCCAGCCGGTGTTGATGTTACCATTGGGACCACGGGGACTGAAATCAGGAGCGCTGGCATTAGCCCAGTTACCACGAGGGCCTCCTCTGTGTAGGAATGCTAGTCAGTTGTATGGTCGAGTCGAGGTTTAATAACATTATCGGGCTAGAAACAGCGTAGACCGATGGCGCACACATACCTAGGGCCACCCCACGAACCCCCAGCGGGGCCTGGGGGAGGAACAGCGTCCGCATTTGCACCAACTTGGCGCTGACGGAGGTGTGGAGGGATGTAGGCAGCGCGGCCTCCACCAGAGGGGTTGGGACCTCCAGGAGCAGGCGCATGCTGAGAATCGTTGAGGGTAAGGCTACCCATGTTCAAGCCGTCGGCCATTTTTGCGGTATTTCAGAGACTGATCAAACCCACCACATGTAAGACAGATGAATCGCTGGGAAGGCAGGAAAACGAGTCGGGGAGTACGTACGATGTAGAAAAGGCGGAGAGGAAGTGATTTGTTCAAAAAACTGCGTATCTGCTCTTGCTTCGAACGAAACGAGAATGCTCGAGACTCGAGGTTTCGTACAAAAACAAACTGTCAAATGCGAGAGCAAAGAAGATTCCCAAGGTTCTATCAAGGAGTAGAACACAGGAATAGAGGAGCACAGCAAGAGAAAGTGTTTAAAAGACAGAGAAATAAGGTGATCTCCCAGACCTAACCTTCTATTAAGTGCAAAAAGGCAGAAAAAAAGGAAATCGGTAAAAGAAAGAGGTGATACGGAGGTCGGATATTGAGAAAAGGAAAAGACTTTTGGATATGAGGTCTTGAGAAGAAGGGGTTTAAGGAGGAGGATGAGGAGGGAAGAAGAAAAGAGAGTAAGAAGGTTTGTGGGAGGAGGAGAGGAGGCAAGAAAGGCTTAGTCCGCAAGTGTCAAGTCAGGCTCTGAGGGTGTTCAACAGCGTATTAAATTACTGCCAGTGGGCACTACGCAAATGGCAGTCCAGTATTACTGTATGGCATTTATTCTCTGCTGGTTTAAATTGCCATCTGTTCCCAAAGTCAGACCTTGGTTATTTCCAGCCAGTGGTTGGGGTGCTTTTTTCTTTTTCGTTTTTTTTTTTTTTTTTCCTCTCCCTCCCACCGACGTTGGAAAACGAAGGCAAAAGAAGACACCAAGTAAAAATCGCAGCCCACCGCCAGAAGATCGGATTGCCAATCAAAACACTGTCGAAGCGCAAAGGGCTGGCCACTCCTTTTCCAAGAATTTAATCGGACGGTTTCTCCAGATCTGTTAAAAGTCTTAGGTGCAGAGGGGAAGTACCCCGATCCAAAAAATCTCCATTGTAATATTGACCACCCGGGTCTCGCACAGACTACGTATTTAGTGCGTTACTACTCTAGTACTTTGTAGTGCATATTATACTGAAGTGCAAGATACCCTGGTAGTTGTACTGCCTCTACAACGCCACCCAAACATGCGATCCAAAATTATACGTGTAACAGGGACCCAGCCAAGTCATTGCCCGAGGATTCAGTCTACGGACCACATCATCGAACGGGTGAACCTGAATCTGTGAATGCGCCTCGCCTCCTAACCTAAACTTGCCACCGCTCGTCATGTGACCTACATTGCCACTCTCGGGGCAACGAGGCCCTAGGAGAGATTATTATTTGGAGATGATAGTACTCGGGGACAGGGGGCTTCATGAATATTGTAGAGAGCGTACGAAGTTATGAACAATTCATCTATTCTAGACAATGTCCTTTCCCTCTTCCTTTTTGTAAGCGCCGTTAAACTTACTCTTGTTCTTCACTAAAAGCACAACCACACCAATAACCACGACCAGCATTGCGACTCTGGGAAACATGGAAGTGTGGTCGGAAGTTGCCGTCGCATCAGCTACTTGGGATGGTCCATAGGATTCAGAAGGTTTGCTGCTCGGCATAGCTTTCGTTCACACAACCCATCAGCATCGGGGCTTTTTGACATGTGGCGGGTACGGAGCCGGGAACTGCTCTATAGCTCTTTGTGGCTACCTTTGGTATCATCCTCCTCCGCGCTGGCATCGGCCTCGAGTTCAAGCTCGCCGCTCTTCACAATCTTGACGTCCTTTGTGGGCTTGTTGCCAGCGCGCGTAGGGACGTTCTCAACCTTCTCAACGATGTCATAGCCCTCGAGAACCTCGCCGAAGACGACGTGCTTGCCATCAAGCCAACTGCGCAGGTGGTCAGAATCATGCTCCATAATCAACCAAACCTAGGACAGCTTACGAAGTAATGGCAGTGGTGATGAAGAACTGGGAGCCGTTGGTGTCCTTGCCGGCATTGGCCATGCTCAGGATTCCCTTCTTAGTGTGTCTCAGTTTGAAGTTCTCATCCTTGAACTTCGCACCGTAGATAGACTTTCCTCCAGTACCTTGTTTGATAATAATTAGTGACCGCGGAATTTTATACTTCTAAGGTCTGGCGTTAAGATCTTACCGTCACCCTTGGTAAAGTCACCACCCTGAATCATGAACTGGGGGATCACACGGTGGAAGGTGGACCCTTCATATCCGAAGCCCTTCTCGCCAGTAGCAAGAGCACTTGAGTAATATTGTCAGCAATGGAAAATCATATATATGCACTTTACTGCTAATCACCATACCGGAAGTTCTCTGCTGTCTACAATCACAAGTTAACGCACGCACAGGGTCGATAAGAATGGGATAATTACCTCAGGGACGGTCTTGCCGTACAGGCCAAGCACGACTCGGCCCAATTTCTCGTCGCCATGCTCAATATCGAGGTAGACCTAACGAAATCCAGGAGTTAACATTGCGCCTACAAGCAGGAGCGAAGGCCCAAGGTGTAATGGCTCACCTTGCTGGTGATCTTGGGTCCACGAGGCTCACTGGCGTGGACGAGAGCCAGGCCAAGGGCAACGACCAAGAAGAAAGATAAGAAAAGGTTCTTGAAGTTCGCCATTACGGTAGTCACAATGTCCCGACTGTTCGATAGGGATAGATTGAGGGGAAATTCGGAGACCAAGAACTCAAGTGATGAAGGACAGCTTGCGTTATCAGGGAGCTATAGCATTTGGGGAAATATTTATTGTAATTTAATATTCTTATAGTAATCTATTATTTTATTTACCGAGGGACACTAACAAAACATCTTGAGTTAGCCCAGTGATTATTGAAATTTACAGTAACTCATACCGGAAGAACACTATTGCGACGCTGATTTTCTCCTCAAGCATCCGAAGCAACAACAGCGCTTGAGAACCCGTCCCATCGAGACTTCCAGGAGACAACCGCAGTCAAAATGGTACGTTGGATTACAATTGCTAAATCTCCAACACAATTTCCAAACCAAGAGGCTAATTTTAATCTAGGTTTTCATCCTAGGCGTGAACTTCCCGGAGCGCAATCTCGTCCAGGCAAGCACACCCATTAAGTCTCAATACACGGGACCAGGAATCTAACCGGCCTTCTTTTCATACAGAAATCGCTACAGAGCTTCTTTGGTGTTGGACCGCAAGTCTCATCACGCATCTTATCCCGCTTCCACATCCACCCAACATGTCGGGTCGGCGAGTTGGCCAACAAACAGGTCCTTGATCTCACGGCGGCACTCTCTGATATGAAAATCGAAAACGACCTTCGGAGAAAGATTCTTGATGATATCAAGCGCCTAAAAGAGACAGGTACATACCGTGGTCGGCGTCATGCGCTGGGATTGCCAGCTAGAGGCCAGAGGACGAGGACACAGGTTGGTTTACTCATGCTCTAATACCAGGATTTGGAACGCTAGTCTGATCTTGTCTATATAGACAAAAACCGCGATTAAGCTCAACCGTATGGAGCGACGACTTTGAATATGACCCTTTGGGTGCTAGCCTCGGTCTGCTTGGATCGCCCTGGCGGCTGGTTTAATTGCGTGAGGGCATGGCATGGCGTTGTATTCAAAATGTATTTTATTTCGAGTTTGATTCCCCTAGGATTCCACAAAATGTACTATATATAGATGGGAAGACTTCTCTTATTATCAAAGAGATCTGTAAGATTACCTAACTTTTTACATCTAACACGCCGGATCTATTTAGGTACTCAAAACTAATTAGATGATAACACACCCTCGCCGCGGTTGATTTGAATCCGCTTGTCTTCACCAGCACTCACTATACCCACTTCGCGATCCCAGCATACACTGAAAACTTTGACCCCCTCTCCACCCACGCGCTTGCTGTTTGCCTTACCCTCTTCCTCCAAACTCTTCCGCGAGATGGAATAGACACTTTCACCCACAGCCCCGCCTTTGTCTGTTTTCGTAGCACGCAGATCCCAGATTCGGCATGTGCCATCGTGACTGCCACTGATAAGACCATATGAGCTGTTGGGATCCCGTGCGAGAGAAACCACAGCATTTGTATGGCCACGAAGGGTCATGGCGGAGATTGTTGCTGCTGATGCACGCGGGTCTATGAGGGTGATGTGACGGGCGGATGTTCCAGTCGCGAGAAGGTTGTGATCAGGCAGGTGCTGAAGCGAAAGCAGAGAATGAGACGTTGTTCGTGTATCCACAAGTGCAGCGGTGACAAGATCCCATGTGCGTAGCGAGTGATCCCATGATGCAGAGTAGCCGACCGTGGAGTCATTGGCGTCGAATATTGCATCTGAGACGGGTGCTGTATGGGAGGATAGAAGCGCCAAGGGTCCGCGTTGTGATACGCTCACAGAAGCGTTCAGTTTTCTCCTCTTGGATGTCCTCGACGCGGCTGATGGGAGCAGATCTTCAGGGGCAGCTGGTGCCTCGGATTTCTTTGTCGACCAAAACCCGACGCTGTGGTCTGACGAGGCCGAAAGGATGCGATTTGAAGGTGCGTGTACGGCTAACGAGGTGATCCCTGATTTGTGACCGTAGAGCTCGAGTTGTGGAGCAATCTTCCCCGAAAATCCATCTTCACTTTCAGAATACTTCCAAAGACGCACTGTACGGTCGAGGCCGGCCGACGCAATCGAGGTCGGGGAAACGAATTTTGTGGCTTTGATAGACGACGTATGCCCGCCCTCAGTTGGTGATGGCGAGGTTGCGATCACTTGAGAAGACATATTCCAAACGCGTAGGAGGCCATCGTAGCTTCCTGAGAGGATCCGTTCCTGGCCTTGTGATACAGCACTTGAGCCAGCTACAGCAGGCGATGATACAGAAAGCACATCAACTGAGCTCACCCAGTCATCGTGCTCAAATGAGGCGATATGCAAAGGTGGTATTAAAGCTCGAACATATTCAATCTCCAAAGTAGTTTCCGCAGAGATTCCATTGGCCGTGAGGTATTCATCGATTGAAGTCCGGAGAAATGCTCCGTTGATAAGGAATTCAAATGGGATCGGTTTGTCATTGCTCAGGAGATTATTCACCAATGTAGAGAGAGCGTACCGCTTCAGTCCTAAAAGCACCACAAGTTAGTATTCTTGTCAACCAGAACCTATCGTACTCTAAGGGGAGCTCACCGGTAGGAACCAAGATCGGGCCTGTACTGTCGGGCAGTGCGATGTCTTCTTGTTGACTGGTGAGCTGCACGCGCACTTGCCGCTGTACAGCCTGCGACGAGTCAGCCGCAGAATTCTGACTGACATCCATCTTAAATATATGGATTCAAGTAAAGGAGGAATATATGATTGCGAGGTGAGGTCTGCGCAATCGCGGGCAGAAACAGAAAAATCTCCGCTTGGCGACAAGGAAAAAAATTACGGCGGGCGATGCGGCCATTTGCGCCAAGTGTGGAAGAGTCCCCGCATACTACTTCTGGAAGAACATTAACAACCCAACACGCTATCAAAGATATACATACTTCAATGCTCTATATACATTATAAGCCCTTGGAAACTCTCTTGATCTCCGCGATCGCCTTCCGTCGATAGTCCGACTCTGCAAAAAGTGCCTCAATCAAATCAACAACTTCGTCGGCTGAGAATTCGAGGGACAACTCCCCCTCCACCCACAGAAATTTGATGTCTGCCAGCGAGCTTTCGAGTATGTTAATTAGATACTGAAACTTCAGCCAGTTCCTCACGTAAACGGCAGTCATGGGTATTGATTCGGCGTTGTCCGAAAACTGAGGAAGAAACAGATCTTCTAGCTTTGATAGTTGATTGCAGAAGGAAACCAGCTTCTGAGACTGCGACTCAGATATATCACCCAAATCCTCAACATCAATGATGATCTTGTCAGTTACGGTCGATACCAAAGAGCCAATGGCTTGTAGCAACGCTGAGTGTGAGAGGATAGGTTGCCACTCCTTGTAAATATCCCGCACCCGATCCACCGTTGCACTCACAGCGTTTTCACAGTCCCCAAGAAAAGGTTGTTCAGAGCACTGACTGAACCCCTGCGCACCATCTAAGAGGTCAGTGAGTATGGTTCGCTGTGTCTGCATTTCTTTGCTATACGCCAATTTGCCAAACTTTTCCAGTGCATCGATGTCGCCATTGAGCCTTGAGAGCTGATGGTCATCGGCGACTTGGCGGACTTGATCCGAGAGATATAGACTGTCATTATAAAGATACATCTGACCCGCATTGAGCTTGATGCCATAAAACGACGGCGCTGTTGCCTTGAACATAGCAAGTATTAGCGTTGGCAAAGCAAGAAGGCCAGCTCCCGAGGACGATACGAGTGTGTTAGAGTGCCTGGTTGGTGTTCTGTGTTAGCTGTTGCTTACTCAGTGGGTTGATTTAACCAAAACATACGAAGGTTTGGATATGGTCTCAGAGTCTGAGATTTGTTGCCGGATAATTCGGATAATAGAATCAGGCACATCAGTAATTGTATAACTTTCCCTCAATGTTATCTCCTTGGGGTTGATTCGGGTGCCTGCTTCATTGCCATTAACAGGTTCCGCAATTGTTTTCTTCGGCTCGACTTTTTCTGCTGGGGCTTGATCATCTTCATCGTCCTCTGCCCACCCCCAAGCATCCCTGGCTTCATCTTCATCTGCGTCTGGAACATCCGGCTTAGTAGCCTTCGTATCGTCCGCATCGTCCGTATCGTCGTCCAAACCCCAGGCGCTGACATCTTCGTCGGCGTTACTTGCGGTTTCTTCTTTCTCGTCGTCCCAACTGGCGTCCCAGTCATCCGAGGCTGAATTATCCAACAGTACCTCGTCCGTTTCAGAAACCTGCCTCTTTTCGATTCTTTCTACTTGCCGTGGGTCCCAATTGCTCGCGGCTAGCACTTGTCGAACCTGGTCTAAGGAGTCAACTCTCCGCCTCATCAGCCATAAACGCGGGGCTTGGTTGGCCCAGGAAACCAGTTCTTCTTGGCCATACCAGCCAAGTGATTCTATGGTTTTGGTGAATTGGAGGACGTGGTTTAGGGTGGCTTCAAATTCGTCCAAGCCATCAAGTTCCGTAGGTATCGCAGACGACAGCCAGTGAGATATAATCTTCGATGAAACCGCGGGGATGAAAGAGTCAGAAAGCGATATTAGGATGGAATCGGGTAGAGAGCGGCGAAGAAAGCTAAATATCCTAGCAATATAGCCTAGGACGTCTGAAACCGAGGCAGGCGATGGCTCGGGATCGACAGCAATTGATGATTCCTCGACACGGACTCCATGACTATAATTATCCACATTAGGGAGCAATACTGGATCTAGAATCCCGAGAAACAGGTTCTTCTGGAATTTGTCGCTCGCTGCAGGTAGTTCATCCAAGCGAGCTAGCGCGGAAATGGTCTCTTCCAGAGTGTCGACTGTCCCTTTTTTAGTAACGTGCTCCATCGGCTAAGACTGTAAACGACCTACCAGAAACTGACAGCGTTCCCTGCTTTTGGTCAAGCTCCAAAAGTCTGTTCCAGCGACTATAGAGCAGGTCCACAATTTCTCGCCGCATTTCCGCAAGGGTTTCCGACAACAAAGACGTTACGTTAGCATGTTTGAAACAGCTGTCCAGGTTTATGGAACGCTCGATCGTCTCTAGATTGTCGATTGCAGCCGTAATTTGGCCATTTTGGCAAAGAACTCGTGTGGCACCAAGTCGTTGACAGAGATTCTGAACCTCTACCAGCGTGTCCGTCACAGCCTGGTTGAATACTATCTCTTTTTCGACTAGGTCAACTTTTGCGGCTGCATCCTCAACCTTTAACTGTAGCGGCTTCGTGTTTTCATGCTGCTTTACAATTTCCCGTGCAGTGAGCCGAGACCGTTCGAGGTCTGCATGAAGCTGTTTGGCTTGCGAAATCCAATCGTCAATAGCAAAATCATTATCTCGACTTAGCGAACTTATTTCTGTCTAATTATCAAAAGAGTCAGAAAACTATTGATAGCCAATACTTGGGTATTTAAGACCAGAGTTGGTCACATCTCCTACCTCCACCTGGTCTCTGGCCTGCGTAATAAGCTCCAATTCTTCCGAAATCGCTGACGAGGGAAACTTTGCTGCTACAATATTCTCTGAATCCGGATATGTGCCCTCAGCGGCGAAATCCAAAAGAGCCGTGCATATCTCATTCTCCGATGGTTGAGTTGCCATGTTGAATCGTGTCTTTTAACGTGGTTCGATTCCGAGGGGGCGATACCAACCACATGGGACGATGACGGTCAATGTATGATTTCAAGAAAGTCCCAGCGCAAAGTATCAGTAAACCACCGGGCTTGAGCAAAAAAAGCCTGCTTGGTTGACCAGCGTCAAGGTGAGGAAGGAAACAAGCTCTCGAACCATAGTAGCCATGTGACTGCGGAGCTTACCGTACTGACCGCTTTCCCCAAATTGTCACCAAACAAGGTGCATTTTGTGCCTCATGGAGGGGTTCTTTCAGCACCGCCGATATTTCATTCTCGGAGGCCCCAGAACACAAATTCTTCGGATATTTTGTTTCCGAGTGCTTGAAGGGTCGTTATTCTCAACCCCGTTGGAACGGTGATCTGGAAGACAAACGAAACCCTAACTGCGCTCCGCTTTCCCGGTCCGACAACTACCCCTCCCCATACAGCAATCATCCGCAACAACAGAGCAATCACAATTTTTATTAGTATCAGGGCTTGTCGTGTTGGCCCGTATCCTCTCGCAAAGCCTGGCTTTGGCGCTGTTTGCTCGAACACTGTGAGTCGTAACCCGATACATAGAGAGCACCCCGCCATTGCGCGCATTGCATATTGGATAAGCTCACATAGAAGCTTGATGTACTATTCGAATCTTTTCTATTAAGATTTTCTTCATTTTTGTTTCGCTTTTAGCGATCATGTTGTTCGCTAGTTTAATTTGAATCCTATTTTGGCTAATAGATTAAACGACATATCCATTATTCAAATAACTAATCTTCTTCTCATCCAGATTTTGCC
Source organism: Aspergillus sydowii CBS 593.65 (assembly GCF_001890705.1). Classification (NCBI taxonomy): domain Eukaryota; kingdom Fungi; phylum Ascomycota; class Eurotiomycetes; order Eurotiales; family Aspergillaceae; genus Aspergillus; species Aspergillus sydowii. The sequence goes on along the minus strand of NW_024467875.1, from coordinate 581,556 downwards.
TCTCTAAAACGTCTACAACACCTCTAATTCCTTTAAATATCCCAAGTCTCTTGATATTCGCCAAAATGCCTGCAGTTCGCTCTAGCCATTTCAAGTTACTTCAAAAGTTCAAACCAGACTACTCGCCTAGCGAGTTCGTCCAATATGAATCGCAGAGAACGGGCATGACGGTGGTTGTCATTGATCAAAAAGGACCTAAAGTGAATGGATATTTCGTTCTGGCGACAGAGATCCATGATGACTCCGGTGCTCCTCACACTCTCGAACATCTTGTCTTCATGGGATCACGGAACTACAGATACAAGGGATTTCTTGACAAACTTGCCACGCGATTCTACTCGAATACAAATGCCTGGACAGCCACAGATCATACAGCATACACTCTGGACACAGCGGGCTGGGAGGCCTTCTCGCGCATGCTACCTGTCTACTTGGAACATGTGATTGCACCAACCCTGACAGATGAAGGCTGCTACACCGAGGTTCATCATATCGATGGCACTGGTAACGATGCCGGTGTTGTGTATTCGGAAATGCAGGGGGTCCAGAACAATGCTGCCGAACTTATTGACTTGGAAGCGCGCCGCTTGACCTACCCTGATGGTGTAGGTTTCCGCTACGAGACCGGAGGAATGATGGAGCAGTTGCGAGTCCTCACAGCTGAGAGAATCAGGGCCTTCCACCGTGAAATGTACCAACCTAAGAATTTATGTTTGATTATCACTGGCGAAGCCGATCATGCGGACCTGCTGGAGACACTGGATAAATTCGAAGACACCATTCTTGATGTCATCCCAAGTCCAGATTCTCCATTCAAACGACCCTGGATTGATTCAAAACAGGCTCCTCCATTGTCACAGTCAGTACTCAAAACGGTAGAATTCCCCGAAGAAGACGAGTCCTATGGAGAAATAGAGATTCGTTTTCTGGGCCCAGATTGCACTGACCCTGTGCAAAGTAAGTTATCAAATTTTCCAATCCTGTTTGAACGAACGTTGACAACTTCGTAGCCGGTGCTGTCAACATTACCCTACTCTACCTGGCTGGCTCATCTGCGTCTCTTTTGGACAATATTCTCGTCGAAAAAGAGCAGCTTGCAACGGGTGTCTACTACGCTACGGATGATCGTCCTAGCCTGGAAATTCGCTTCACTTTGACCAGTGTAGAGACGGAGAAGCTGACTCAAGTTGAACAGCGATTCTTTGAAGTCCTAAAAGAGGCGATGAATAAAGATATTGACATGAACTATTTACAAGAATGCATTGATCGCCAAAAGAGGACATGGAAGTTTTCCACGGAAAGCTCCGCCTCATCGTTTGCAGAATATGTCATTTCAGATTTCCTCTTCGGGAAGAAGGATGGCTCGACCTTGCTCGATGTTACTTCTCTGAAAGAGTACGATATTTTGGAGAAATGGACGCAGGTTGATTGGCGCCAATTCATTCGAAGATGGCTCGCAGATGCACCTCATGTCACAATTCTAGGAGTCCCTTCTTCAAAGATGTCCGATACTTTAAAGAAGGAAGAGGAAGCTCGTGTTGCGGCGCAAAAAAAACAGCTAGGCGAGGAAGGCTTGAAAAACCTAGCTGAAAAACTTGAAAAAGCCAAAGCCGAGAATGACAAGGAGATCCCGACAGAAATGCTGGAGAGCTTCAAGATACCTGGAATAGAATCCATTCATTTTGTGGAAACCATGACCGCCAGATCCGGGGCTGCTCTACAGCTTGGCCGTCAAAACAACAAAGCTCAGCAAATCGTGGATGCTGATGGGTCAGATTTGCCCGCATTCATTCACTTTGAGCATATTGCTAGCAGCTTTGTTCAACTATCTGTTCTCATCTCGGCTCAGTCTGTGCCAGTGCAGCTACGTCCGCTTTTATCTGTGTATATGGAGGCTTTCTTTAATCTGCCTGTCGAACGTGATGGTAATACCATCAATTTTGAGCAGGTTGTCGTCGAATTAGAACGGGACACTGTCGGGTATACAATAGAGGGTGCTAGAGGCCTCGGTAACTCGGAAATGCTACGCATTTCCTTCCAGGTTGAACTAGAGCAGTACAACACAGCAATTGGCTGGTTACAGGAGCTTTCATGGAACTCAATCTTCGATATCGAAAGGCTCAGAACCATTACAAACAGACTTCTTTCCGATGTCCCTGATGCTAAACGAAATGGCGATGACATGCTTGCAGCTGTCCATGTTATGGTTCACTATGCGGCCGAGTCCATTGTCCGCGCGCGCAGCACTCTAGTAAAAGCACGATACCTCAAGAGAATTAAGAAGCTGTTGGCAGAAGAACCGGAAACGGTTGTTTCCCGTATGGAGGAGATCAGAGATGCTCTATTCCAATTCGAAAACATTCGAATCCTCGTCATCGCTGATCTTGAGAAACTGCCTCACCCAGTCTCAGCCTGGAAGCCGTTTGTTGACCGGCTTGGTGCTAGTAAACCTCTCAAGCCCATCACAGCTAGAAGGTCTCTACTCAGCCCAGCAGGTCAGAATCTAGGCGGAGAAGCGCACGTCGTTCCCATGCCTACTATCGACTCATCCTTCGCCTATGCCACAGCCCGGGGACTTGACTCGTACGATGACCCCAAACTTCCCGCACTCCTAGTGGCTATTGCGTATATGAATGCCGTTGAGGGCCCTCTCTGGGTTGCCGTCCGTGGCAAGGGACTGGCGTATGGCACAAACTTTGCATACAACATCGACACAGGGTTCGTCAACTTCGATGTTTATCGCTCTCCAAATGCCCACAGGGCGTTTGAATCAAGCAAGGATATCGTAGAGGCGCATCTCTCTGGGGAAATTCCGTTTGACCCGTTGATGCTTGAGGGTTCAATCAGCAGCATCGTGGTCAGCTTCGCAAACGAGCAAGTGACCACTGCCTCTGCGGCCCAGGGGAGCTTCATCCGGCAAGTTGTGCGGGCTTTGCCCACGGACTACAAGGAGAGAATACTCCGTCAAGTCCGCGACATTAACGTCGAGGATGTCAAGAAGGCGCTGCGCGAGATCATCCTTCCGCTTTTCGCTCCGGAAACCGCCAATATTGTGATTACCTGCACGACTGTGCTTGAGGAGGTATGTTCTTATATATAAGAGATTATCAATAAAAATTACTAACAATCACTATTAGGCCATAGAAAAGGGTCTGAAGGAATCCGGGTTCTCTCCGAGGGTGCAGTCGCTGAAAGAATTCGAGGACGACTATGGACTCAAGATTGGAGATGACGAGGATGACGATGACGATGACGATGACGACGAGGAGGAGGATGAGTCCGGGTCGGAGGAAGACTCTGAAGATGATGATGACCACCAGTAATGTTTTATGACTCGGAATGTGGATGGATTAGGATGGCAAGTATTAAGACGGCCCTTTGTATAGAACAAAACTGTCCTCACAAGAAACGCAATCTTGAAGAAGTTGCATGCCAATAAAATGCTGTATGTAGTGCTCCGCTCAGTTGTTATAGACGTGGCTTTTGGCATTGTAAAGTGAAATCCATACATACTCTTGATTTCTATATTAACATATGATACAAAGAGGACAGCAGACCCTCGGCTTCTTTGGAGGAATCCAACAACCCAATACCTCACTCATCGTACCTCAGTTTCCCAGATGAGGCAGGCGAGTGAGGTTTGTAGGTCTCGTCAACAAAAACCGAGCAGACGATTCAACAGGTAGATATACAATAATCCCATCCCATCCATCCATCCATCCAATCCAATCCAATCCGATTCAATCCGATTCAATCCGATCCACAAGCCTTGAAAAAAAACAACCAAAGAAGAAAAATCACCAACTCATGCTCTTCCGGCCCTTGTCCCGCCGCCGGGCAATAATCTTTCTCCCGGACTTAGTCCTCAGCCTAGACAGGAATCCATGACGGCGTTTCTGTACCCGGCGCGAGGGGTTGTACGTGGAACGCCTCCCAGCTAGAGAGGAACTAGCAGAAAATGAGCGGGATTGCTGGGCGATTGCGGAAGTGACTGGGGCAAGTGATTGGGTCTGTTGTGATTGACTTGGGAGCGCGGGGAGCGTTGGTCGTGTGGGAGCGATGGTTGACGTTGCGAGGGAGAAGGGTCGGGATTGTGGCGCGCGTGAGAGCGAGGTGAGGGGATTGAGCGCGGGCCTAGCTTGTCTGTAAGGAATCGGCTGTCAGTAGGCTGTTTATTTGGTGAGATATACGGGTTGAGGCTATTGCGGCGTACTTCGTTATCGAGGCCGTAGCTGTCCTGAGGGCAGAGGGAACTGCCCTGCACTGGAGGCAGAGCATTGTTGGCTAGTGGTATGAAAGTGGGATCACAAGGCTAATCAAATCGTGGACTAAAGCAAAGATGACGGGGGAGCCTCGCTTGTGAGGAGGCGAGTTGTTTACTCCAGACTGGGTTGGCTGCTTAAAGGTTGAACACGAAGGGTCAAAATTCGGTGATCAACTCCAGCTCCGGCGTGCACGTGCCATCTCCGACATCGAACTTTTTTTCGAAGTCCGCAACCCATAAACCTGCTACCATACCATATCACTCAACTTATACACAGGTGGCATACCCAATTATAAGCCGCTTTTATTGACATATCTTCGAGTCTACCTCTCACTATCGCGGCCCCACCAAAAGTCTGTATCCAAAGGCATTTTCAACATCCCAACTGCCGCATCTACAGACCTCAAACCCCCCAAACGGCAAACGCCGCGAAAAAAAAAAAAAAAAAACCAGCGGTAAAAGGTTCAAAAAAGCAAGAAAAGATGTCCGCGCAAGATCCTACCCCACTACCACCGACAACGGTTCTCTCATCGAAACCTATCTCCCAGTCTATCGCACACGACTTCCTGGCCGCATACTTGGACCGCGCAACCACAGACCCAGCGTTACAACCAAATGCCGGAATTAGTGAGCACGGCCCTGTATCACGAACAACGGCTGCAGCGCCGAACATCATTTTACATAATCTGAAGCGCGTGCAGGCCGGACTCACTGGGGAAGTGTTAGGTAGGGATTTGGCAATTGCGGAAATGAAGGAGGGTGCGCAGGCTCAAGCTCAGACACAAGATGGAAATGATGAAGGGTCATGGGAGGACAAGAAGCAGTTCGAGCGGGAACAGGAAATTGAGGGAAATGGTGTCAACGTCGGAGGTGAGGAAGCCATGGATGTGGATGATACCGAGGCTGCGGTCGAGGGGAACGCGGCGGGGACTCTGGACAAGGAGGAAAGAAAGAAGCTGAAGAAGGAAAGGAGGAAGGCTGAGAAGAAAGCGAAACTGAAGGAGACCGAGGAGTAGAATCTCCGTTATGACGGTTCCGATTTACTAGACTTACTTGGCTCAAAAAGCATAAAAGGCGTATATCTGGGTATAGGGCTTCGAGGTTGACTTAATTATTTCGTTAATTTATTGGATGGCATATTTTATCTCGTTCAATTTCTTTTGCTGGTAATGTAACGTTCGATATTCAAAATAAGTTTCCTTGTTGCAAATCTCAACAAGGTGAAATAGAAGGAATAGATTCAACGATTCACTATGCTATCACCTTAGAGTTCTCGGTCGCTAGCCTTGACAGGCTTTTCGTCATCTTGATTCTTGTAGTCCGTGACCTTTCCACCCTCCCAGCCTAAAGCCTTGAGTCTTTCGGGGAGAATGGGGTGAGAGTAGTGGTAGCTGGCATACATCCAGTCCGCATCCATGGTGCTCAGGTTCTGGATCTGAAGCTTGAGGAGGGACTGGGAAAGCTCCTCTGAGTATCCAAGGTTCACGGCAAATGCGTCTTTAGAAGGTTAGCATTCAGGATCAACCAAACTTGATATATTAAATTACGTACCGGCTTCAAATTCAAACTTGCGACTAAGGATGTTCATCAGGAGCTTGACGACAGCATCCATGGGGGCAAGGGCATCAGAAAACAGGAGGAATCCGATCATAATGGGCTGCTCATGGTGGAATCCAAATGACTGGTAGAGAGAACTGTTGTTCACAAAGGCTGAGAAAAGCGCGAATATGTAGAACATGTGGAACTGAGTTGAAGGTCAGCTATGGGCTCTGCGGGTTTGCATGATTTGGTAGCAAGAGTGAAAAGATCAAACATACTTGAGCAATACCGAAAAGCTTGGTGGTGTGACTAAGGCTCCAATGGCCCAACTCATGGCTCAAAACAGCGACAACTTCCTCGGGCTTGCTCTTTTCAATCAGTGTATCATAGATAACGATGTGCTTCTTCCAGGGGAGACCATAGAAATATGCGTTGCTGTGTGCGCTCCGCTTGCTTCCATCAATAACGTGCAGTTCCTGGAGCGGAAAGTTCAGCTTCTTGGCCAAGTTCTCAACACCAGTCTTAATCGCGCCGGGCTCGAGAGGAGATAGCTTGTTGAACAGGGGTAGAATGACAATCGGGTAAATGGTAATGGCGAAGACTTGAACGAAGACCCCAAACAGCCAGAGGTAGTAGAAGCACGAGTTGCCGGTCTTTTGAACAATTTTGAGCACAGCGCTGATGATGGGCGCACCGAGAACGATACCCAGCATTTGTCCCTTTAGCATGTCGGAGACCCAGAGCTTGACCGTTTGCTTGTTGAAGCCAAACTTCTCCTCAAGCACAAACGTATTGTAGTAAGAAATCGGGAGAGAAAGAACAGTACTGATCAGATTGAACCCAAAGATGAACAGCAGAGTCTGCGGGATCTCGCCCTGGAACCGAGCCGGAAGGTATCGTGCCAACAAAAGACCGCTGACCCCCCATAGCTTGGGGAGGACATCACCGTAGATAAACGCAAGATTCTGAATTTGACCATATAGACCGGAAAGAAAATTGAACTTGGCCTTTGCGCGACCATATGACTAGATTGCGAGACAAACAACGTCAATCGATATGGGCCGGTTTCGATGCGATACAATTGAAAGCTTACCTGACTCTGATCATAGACCTTCTGAGAGACTTCGGCTTCAAGCACCTTTGGGGGTTTAGTGCGTTGTAGAACCTTGTACTGACGTAGCGACAGAAGTCCTTCAAGGATAAACTGTCCCAGCGAGAAGCCGACGAGAACGTTCTTCCATGGGAAGAGAGGGCGGTCCAGAAGACGCGCCAGTTGCTAGAATAGCCACGATCGTCGTTAGGAATTTGCATCAAAATCACCACAAAAGGCCTTTCGAATAGGCACAACTGAAGAGCGAATACTTACATCAAGTACCCACATCGTGAAACTGACAGCACGACGGCGGGAGGTATTTGCAGGGTGTTGTGTTGTGAAGGACAAAGGACAGCCTGGAGTGATGCAGCCTTAAATATTAGTCACCCTCAGCTGCAGATCACCACGGCAGGTCGCATCTACAAGAACTTAAGAAGTCACCTCGGCATGGTACTGTTTGAGTTCTATACGTATTCGGACTAGATATTTAATCATTGGTAATGGCACTAAAAGAACATCGATTAATCTCATCTAAGTTCGTTGCATTTCGTAATCCCCTTGGATAGCTCGTCTAACTGTCCATACAAGTCGAAATCAAGAATGCGATATAAACAAGTTTTTCCCACCCCTGAAACAGAACAGCGTCGTAACACTCGTCAAAAGAAGTGGCCGTCTCTACTGCATCCTTCTGCCTGTCCTTTTGATCATCCAATCAACCCGCTATAGATAAGGCGCCCGTGTTTCTCGAACCGTTCAACGGGCCGACCTGCATGGGAGAACCCCACGCGTTCTTGTCTTTGAGCTCCCAGCGGGCAGAAGAGGTGACAAGTGGACCTTCAAACGTTCTCTATTCGACATGACGTCTGATGTGCTCATTATAACCGCAACGCCTCCCCCCTTTCGATATCGATTGCCAAGTTTCCCTGGCAAAGACGGCCTCATTTTTCTTGTAATCCCCTCCCGAGGCCTGACCTGAACTTGGCATCAAGTATCCTTATCTTAGTTGACAATCGGCTCAAGGGTGTTACCACTATTCACGGTTAGATAGAAGCATCCTCAATGAGGGTTGGGGCAGAGCTGTAGGGCCCTCAACGCAGGGACAATCAAACTTACGCGACAATATTGGCCCAACCGATGAGACGCCAGTGCTTCTCGATTCTTCGACTAATGGCAATCTTCTCACCAACTTCGGTACAAGNCGGGCTAGTCAAGCTCAGCTTAGCAGCATCCGCCTTAACACCAATAACCTTCGCACCAGTAGCCGTGGAGCCAATGTTAACCATGAGAACTTCGTTCTTAGCCAACTTGGCAACCTTAGCCTGCTTGCCATCGGCGGTCTTGACACCTAGAAGTCGGCGCAACAAGAAGTAGTTAACCTCGAGTTCAGTGTAAATGGCGGGCAGGCGTCCCCGGTGGCCAAGGACGAAACCGACCAGACGATCAGCACGGCAAAGTGTCGGGTCAACACGAGTACCAACACCGATCAATCCACCGGGAACAGCGAATTTCAAGTCATTGTGTTCGGCGAAGAGCGACACGACACGCGAAAAGATGGGGCGGCATTGAATTTTGCCATTCTCATCCTTGGTGACCAGACCTGGTCGAATTTCGATTTCATCATCCACCTTCAACACGCCAGTCAAGATGGAACCACCAGCAACACCACCCTTTAGCTCATCAATTTCCGCACCCGGTTTGTTCACATCGAAAGATCGAATAACCATCATGTGAGGGTAGGCTGTGAAATCACGAACAGGAACGGGGATATGTGAGACCAGGTACTCGTTTACGGCATCGATGTTGTACTTGAGCTGCGCGGAAATCGGAATGATAGGAGATCCATCAGCGACTGTTCCACGGATGAACTTGAGAATCGACTGGTAATGCTGTAAGGCCCCGTCTTCCCTCATCAAGTCCACCTTATTTTGGAGAATGATAATGTGGCTAAGCTTCATGATCTCAATGGCAGCCAGGTGCTCCGAGGTCTGGGGCTGAGGGCAAGTTTCGTTTCCGGCAATCAAAAGAAGAGCAGCGTCCATGACGGCGGCACCTGACAACATGGTACTCATGAGAATATCGTGACCGGGGCAGTCGACGAAGCTGCGTTGAACCTAGGTTAGCGACCTCTCACTGACTTGGACGCCGGGTACTACATACGAAACGTGTCTTAAGAGACGGTAGCGGCCAGAGCATCCGTCTCTCTCACAGGGTGGGTCGACCTCCTTCTCACTCTTATAACTCTTGAAGCATGTCGGCCGAGGACAAGCGGGGTTGTCGCACTTGTAGATTTTCGCGTTGGCGTAACCCAATTTGATGGTAATGTTTCGTTCCAACTCATTTTTGAACCTGACAGTCTGGACTTCTGAAATAGCCTTCACCACCGTTGACTTTCCGTGAGCGACGTGACCGATGGTGCCGATGTTGATCGTAGCCTGGCGGGCAATAATTTCCGGGGACAGGGGAGTTAATGTGGTCAGGTCGAGGGTGTCTGGGTTGGGCTGCTCCGGTAGCTCTGGTCGTTTCGGCTGAGACGCTGACGGTGTAGAGTCCGACTTCTTCATCGCGGACTTAAGGGGCTTCTCGTCCTGATCGAGAGGCTCTTGGTCTTCAATGTCATCGTGACCGTTGGCATTCAAAATCGGGGAGCCGTGCTGAGACTCGTCGTCTGAAAAATCACCGTTGGCAGCCATGATTGCACTCGACAACGGAGCTCGGAGGAAAAAAAGGGGTATAGGAGAGTATGGAAGCGTGGACGTCAAGAGGTTGTTCGATGAAATTTGCTCGTTTTGCAAATCACGGAGGCGATACGATCTTTAGGCTTGCACCGAGTTTAGTGGGGTGTTGGATTTGTGCAGTGGAGAGCGAGTAGGCGGTGGGCGGTGGCAGTTGCTTTCTTTGGACAGCGTTTCCCAGCTTGGGCTGCCTTTTTTTTTTTTTTTTGGCGATCCTAGTTATTATGAGATAGCTGAAGTTATAATTTTCTTTAAATACCATTGGATGTTTTGAATTTATATGTATTCTTTCCTTTTTGAAAGGATTGTTGTTGGTTGAGTTGTCCCGTAGACGGTGACTTTCCGTGTGACTCACTCCGTAGTATATTTTCATGTCCCGTCGTATCGTATACACAGGTATGAGATAGTTTGATTCGAGGTGGCCAAGAATATTGAATACACCTTTGACACTTTATACTCATATTCATAATTTACACTCTTAACAAACACGAGTTGGGTATATACAACGGACTCATTGGTAGCAAATTTTTTGCTCACCATTATTCATCATCACTGCTCTCACTAGACTCCTCTTCACTTTCCTCACCAAACGACTCAAAATCGTCGGAAGTTGAATCTTCGTCCGGCATCATGACGAATGCCTTCATGCAGGTAATTCGATTTCCTGTTTCATAAGAGTTCAGAAGACTCCCTACTTGAACATCCTTTGTATCGCTGGACTGTCTTGCAGTCGCATCGCGCAATTTGGATCCAAGCAATCGCCAAACACGAACGACACCCTCACTATTTGCCGTAACTACCACAAAGTCATGGCTTTTGGCACCTGGCTGCCCTACCAGGTTTAGGAAAACGAAATCTTTAACTCTTCCTGGGAATCCTTGAGATTTGCCTCCAAGTTGGGCAACTGGCTCGGCGTATGGAATGGGCGACTCATCACCCTCGTCTGGGTTTCGTAGCTTTTTGGTTGAATAGAAAATGACTCTCCCATCTTCGGTCGAGACGGCGACCAATTCATCATTGTCCCCCGAGCCCAGAGAAACGTACTTTATTTCATGTAGCTTGCTTCTGGGGCTAGGGAATATCCTGCAAATCGGCGTCGAGTCCTGTAAACTGGTTAGATCACTTGACTAGGTCACCATGGCGATGGTGAACTTACAACCCCAAACAGTACCGCACCCCATTCAAAAGCCACCGCAAACTCCTCTCCTTTTGTGTTCCACACAATCTTTCTCCCTTCACCAGTGCTCCACCTGCCTTCCTTTACGCTTTGAAGAATCTCTCTGTTGAAGTTCAGCACCCCAGCTTTCTTACCCGTGACCAAGTTCCAGAGTCGCATGCACTTTTCTCCTTTCCCCACACTTAGCATGAGTTTCATACTAGGATGCACAGCGAAGTCGTTGACGCCGGATGGAGAGCCCCCGGGGGGCGCGGTATCACCACTGGGCCTGCCCTGGACCTTTGGATGCGGAGCTTTGATGGTGGAAACAACGGACAGGTCTCGGGTTTTGCTAACAGAAATCGTATTGTCCTCTGCAGATGCCAACAATTTCGACCGTGTTGGGAAACTCAGAGCGGTAATGGGAGCCGAATGGTGCAGCAACGCTCCAAGCTCTTTGTTTTTAGGGTTCTCGAGGATTTTATTTCCCGCGAGCGTGGGTACAGTCGGATAATGCTCATTCACCGTTGGAGGGACCGCAGACAGTGTATAGAGGTTGACGCGCTCATCAGTACCACCGCTAGCCAAAATGACCTTCGGCGGCTCAGTAGAATCTGCCTTGGGCAGTGGGGACAAAGCTAAGCATTTAATCGCAGAGGAATGTGCCTCAAATAAGAAAGTATCCACAAATTGAACACGAGAATAATTGTCTGAAGGCCGTTCATTTTCACCTGCCGCAAAGCAGTCTGAGGAGATTGATGCCGTGAATCCATGTAGCACTCGCTCATATGAGCCAGTCACTATCTGAAGGGTGATGGCGGCACCATCTTGTTCGGATAGCGCTGATTCTGTCTCCTTTGAAGACTTGGTAAGTTTCGAGGGTTGTGAGTCCTTGACCGCTTCATCTCTCTTGCGTTTTGCCATCGTTGGGTTTGCACTAAGCAGAGAAATGATAAAAAAGGGTGTTTTGTTGGTTGAAGACTGAGCATCAAACAGCGGGCAACTTTTTTTTTTCTGCCAGACATTCTCGTCTTTCCACGGGCGGTGAGAGAAGCTGGGATGCTCCTATCTTGGCATTGTCGCCCCAGGCATCGATAAACTCTCAAGAAGCCCCCAAGGATCTGATCACTATCGCGTCAACCACATCAAAACTTGATTATCAGGGATACATTAATGCTCAACCGTAGAGTGAATCCCTTTTGTACTCTGGGACGTGCATCTGAATGAAAGACACCTAACTGCTGCGCTACCATGAGATAATACTACGCCGTAAGAAATAATAAGAGTCTCAGCATACCTGTATTCTAAGGTTCCCCCCATACCTGCTCTCGCTGCTCCCGGTACCCCCAAAAAGCTTTCCAGCCAACAACCAACCACAACCCGAACTCCCTCCTCATCACCACGAACTCCCCAAAAATCCCTTCACAGTGCCATCTCCGTGTCGACTCTCTTGCATCGCATAACAACACAACCACATCCTTCTTATCTTTTTCGAGCGATTTTTTCCATCTGGATGACTTCGCTCAATCTATTCCCCTTACTTTCAGCGCGTTAATCGGATGTTGTGTTCTTGAATTAGACTCGATGCTCCGGGAAGAGCTTCTTCGGTCTAAGCAAGATGAGATCGCGTGAGTATTAATTTTTTCCATCGATTAATTCTATTTCTATGCATTTTGCGATTCAATTCCATCGCTCACTAAAGGTTTTAGACGTTGTTTGTTGTCGCGGAAGCGCAAATTGAGCGAGCTCTATTTTGCGACCGTAGGGTACGCGGGCGCGACCGAGACCACTATCGCCGACTCCGCGTATCAGGAAAAGGAGCAAGCATTTCTCGATGCCAACGACATCACAAAGTAAGTCACTTGTTAATATATCGCATTTAATCACCTATGAACGCCTTTTCTCTATTTGTTGGATTTTGATTATTGCTGTAATACGCGATTCCTTGCTCACTATATTCCAGAGGTCGCTATTTCAATGAAGCCACGCTCCCGGCCCTACCTAGTTATGCAGCACCGCTGGCGCGAGACACGAAGGGGCCATCGGTCGCTGCACGCTCCCCAAGCTCAGCAACTTCCAATGCTGGTCCGGCCAGTCCGTCGCCGCGAGATGTCCGTGCGCCTGAAGTTGCTTCCCAAGTATTCTCCGACACTGGTCCCAAGTCAGTCAAGGCAGCGCAAACAGTAGAGAAGCAGTCTCCTCATCCTAGTCCGAAACCGCTCGATACCAAGCATATCCCTGAACCCGCGCCCAACACTACGGTCGACGGATTGCGAAAGCAGGATGATTCAACTGCCGAGGTGGACCATGCTCCGGCTTCGCAGCCTAGCCACAAGGTGGCTCCCTCTGTGCCAGAAACGCCTAGCAGCTCTCAGGACTCCAGCACCGCTATTCCGCCAGCAGATCAAACAAAGCTATCCAAGGCGGTCTCACCAAGGCAACCCGCTATTCCGTCGCCGAAACCGCAGTATGATATGCGTCCGTCTCCCCTTCCGGGACGGCCCATTCAGACCTCCGAACAGCCCTTATCACCAGTGTCGTCCGCAGGGCCGTACTCGAATAACACGCCCGCTCTAACTGCGGCGTCACCAGCTACAAGCCCTGCCGAAGAGACTGCCGAGCCTGTTGGGAAGCCCGCTAGTCCTAAACGTACAGCTGCTACTCAGGGACAATCGAGTTTCGTCCCGACTACGCCTGATGAACAGCTTCGCTTTGAGGAGGCACAGTCTCTCCAGCAAAATGCTCTTTTGGCGAGCCAAGTCAAGGATGGTGCTGGAGTTGGTCCATTGGCAAATCAGGTTATCGAAGAGGATCTTCCGTCGGCTTCAGGAGCGGCAGTTTCAGAGAAAGATGTTGCAGAAACGGCGCTCGGCGATGTATCGTCCGAACTCAAGAAGCCTGAGTCGACCGCAGAAGCTGCAGACGAAGCGAATGCTCAACCTGAGGAACCACCTGTTCAAGCATCGAATCAGCCCGACGACCTCGTTAAAGAAGCCGTGCCAATTACTCAGCCGACAAAGAAGACAAGCCCGCCTGCTCTGGCAGCTCCCCCCCAAGAAAGAATGACGACGAGAGTATCCTCAGGAGCGATTCGACACAAGTCTGTGTCGGAGATCCTCGGCGAGGCCCCGAAAACTCCCGTCTCACCAGTCGAAAAGTCACATACAACCGAGACACCTACCGATATGGGATCTGTGGATTCTGCTGCAAGGATGCGTCTCAAGGACCGACGAGCGCGAGAGAAGGAGAGAAACAAGCTTTCGACTGTTGTTTTCCCCAAGCAACAGCAACATCAGCACAAAAATGGTGCCATGGACCTTATTCGTCAACAATCTGGCGATCTAGCCAGGCTGAATGAGGAGCAGGACTATCTGTTTACCTTGTTCCAGAATAAGGCTTACGCTCCACCTCGTGGAACAGCCTTGGCTGGCCTTCTCTCTTCAGCCCATAAAACTTTGTCGACGAATAATTATCTTCTTGACTACCAGGAGCAGATGGACTGCCGAATTCTACGCCGCATATACGACCTTCAGAATGCTAATAGGTGGCCATTGCGTCAACTGAAGCGTTCCGCTGAGCCGCCTAGGCAGGGTACCCACTGGGATATTCTTCTGGACCACATGAAGTGGATGCGGACAGATTTTCGAGAAGAGCGTAAATGGAAGATTGCTGCAGCGAAGAGCTGTGCTGATTGGTGCGCCGAGTATGTTCAAAGTGACCCTGATTCCCGGTCGATGTTGCGTGTTCAAGCGAGGATTCCACCAAGGGAAATCCACAAGAAGATCGAGCAACAAACTACCACGATGGTTTCCCCGCCAGAGGAACCGGGAAATGAGGCCATGGAGCTATCACACCCTACTCCCGATCTGGTGTCTTCGACCGAGGAGGACTCACTCAGTGAAGGGTTTGCTGATGAGCCGCGGCATGATCTACAAGATACAGTTGCGCCAGCCGCGATTTTCTCGCTTGGTTCCGATGAATTTAATTTCTCCCTGGATATGACCCCGGCAGCACAGAAACTCCTGGATGAGTTACCCATCTATACCCCCGTGGAAATCGCGCCAAATACGCAATTTCCAAACTTCAAGCAGCCTTTAGATTCATCCTGGAAGGCCGATATTCTTCCCGTTTCTAAATACGCCCTAGGGAAGATAACGTTTCACGAGGATGAGCCCGCAAGGAAACGCAGTCGCTATGAGTATTCACAATACAGCCCCGGTTCTGAGCATCCTGTTCTAGACTTACCGCCTGAACAAACCAATGTTGCTCTCTTTCAGCCCGAAAATAAACATATCCGTGACCGTATACATCCAGCCCAACCTTTCAGACCTCCAACTGAGTACCCCATGCCTTCTCTTGGTTTTCTGGAATCAAGACAATCATCTCAGTGGACCTACGCGGAAGACGAGGAGCTTCGCAGCCTCGTCGAGGAATATTCCTACAACTGGTCACTCATATCTAGCTGCCTTACTCCGTCATCTCAGTTTCTATCCGGCGCGGAAAGGCGGACACCTTGGGAATGTTTCGAGCGCTGGGCAGGAATAGAGGGCCTGCCTTCTGAAATGTCCAAAACACCATACTTCAGGGCCTACCACCAAAGGATCGATACCGCTCAGCGCAATGTTATGGCACAGCAACAAGCAGCGGCCCAACAGCAGCAGCAGCAGCAACAACAACAACAGCAGCAGCAGCAGGGTAATAACAATGGCAACCAACAGCCGATGCCTTTGATTCGTAGGAGAGGTACACAGCCCATCCGGGTTGACCGGAGGAGGTCTTCTAAGCATCTGGCACTTCTCGACGCTATGAGGAAGTTGGCCAAGAAGCGGGAGACTATGTTACAAAAGCAGCAACATGGTAAGCATTGAGTCATGCAAATGCTTCGGAAGTAGCTAATCTTATTCCTTCACTTCTAGCCTCCCAGCTTGCTTCGCTGAGAAAAGTTAACGAAGCCAACCAACCAAAACCTCCTATTTCGACACCCGCCGAGTTCAGTCGCTTGAAGCATGAGCGCGAATTGAAACTTCAAGAGAGGCAGGAGCAGTACCGCCAACAAATGATTGCTCAGCAGAGGGTGAGTATTTTGACCTGAACTTCGTTGATGTTGTCTTGTCTAATGTGGTATGAAGGCGAACCTTGCGGCCCGTGCAGGTCAAGTGCCCAACCAGCAACCGATGATGAATGCTCCTGGGCGAACTCCGAACGCGGTTCCTCACAACCCCAACGCTCCATCCGTAACGGGAAACGCACCAAACGTCTTACCGAATGGAGTTCCCGCTGGAGCGCCGAACGGGATGCCGAACGGAGTGCCGCAGGGTGTTGGTATCAATCAGAGTCGGCCACAAGGCCAGGGGATGCAAGGAAATGGTGGGTCTGTAAATGGCCAGATGCCACCCAACCAAATGACCATGAAGATGATGCCACAATCTGGTATGCAACAAAATAATAGCCCCCGGCCGAACATGCCAATGCAAACGTCGCCGGATAATGCCCGAGTGATTAGAGAGGCTAATCGCCTCCAAGAACAACAACGGATTCTGCAATCCAGACAGCAACAACCGCAGCATCCTCTTCAGCAACAGCAACCACCACCGCAGCAACAGAACCAGCAGCAGCAACTCCCACAGCAGACCCAGCCGCAGCAACCGCAGCAGCAGTTTCACACCCAGCCTCAGTTTGTGCCACAGGGATCCAACTCTCCGAACTTGAACATGCCCTCCGTAAATGGCAACCACAACAACCCCGCCATGATGGCAGCACTTCAAGCGGGAGGTGGAATGCAAAGTCCACCATTCCATAATTCCACGGCCCAAGGCGTTTCGACTCCGTCTCCACGCATGGGCCAACCGAACCTTCTATCAAGCGGAGTCGTTCCCACCATCAGCAACATCCAGAGCCAAATTCAAAGAAGCAACCCTAATATGCCGGCGGAGCAAGTGAATAAGTTAGCGACGGATCGACTCCATCAGTATCAGCAGCAACGAATGTCCCAAGTTGCTATGAATGCTGCAGCCGGCAATTTGGGCGTGCAGCCCAATTATCAGGTTCCCCATGATGGGAATTTTCAAACTCCCCAAACTGGCATGAATGGTGGTCAGAATATGCAGGTTCCCCAGGCTCAAGGGTTTTCTCCCATGATGCGTGTACCGCAGCCTGCTCAGCAAAACCGGGTATCTACCGGAAGCTCCCCTGCCATGGGCGTAGTTGTGCCACAACAAAGTCGGAGCGCGACCCCTCAAAACCAACGCAGTGGTAGTGCTCAGACTGGGGCAGTACCGGGTGCGAGCAAGAGTCCCAATCACCCTCAAACTCAGGCTATGGGAACCTGAATATCTTTGGCAAACGCCTTATTACCTTTCCCGTCTCTTCGTTTGTAAATATTTACCTTACCAGCCTTTATTTTCCGTTTTCGTGACACCCCTTATGATTTACAATACCATGACGTGCGACCCTCCCTATTGATGATTTACTCCTCGCCCGCACCGACACATCTCTTCCTACCACGTTCGCCTCTTCCACAACCTCTACCTCCGCATTCATACCCGACCACGTCTTCCCTCGCCTCCATACACATTCTCCGAACACCTATTATTCTTTCATCCTTTGGACCCTTTAGTCCAATCCCGGATTCTGATATGCATGGCCATTCGTCATGTTCCGGGTTCTTTTTCTTTTAATGTACCAATTGTACGGATAGGGCCTATACGAAAGTTTTGCGATGTATTGGGATGAGTGATTGAATAAATCAAACTTTAGGAAAGGCAAAAGCTTGTCCTGTAGTTCTATCAGTAGTGGCCGAACAACATTGTGATTCGTGACCACCCCTCTTCCGAGTCATATTGCTGCCGTGACCATAACTCACTTACGTGTTTGTGACCCCGTATACTGCAAGTTGTAGATACTACTAGTAAGCACAACCCTTCCAAATGGTTCAAATAGTCTCGATGATGAACCAATGCCTAGTAAGCACGGAGTATGCAATCGACATTCCATACCCGAGAAGAGTCTTTATTGTTATTGCGGTGAGGTAACGGACGGTCTTACCTAGGGTTTACAGATAGCCCAGGCGGACGAGGCAAAAGCGATTATAAAAAGGATGCGGCACCTCGGGGTTGAACCGAGCACCTCCAGTTCAGGCTGGCGCGACCGAGTCTCAAGCGCGCGCTTAAAAAACTTCGGCCTATCGCTCAACCTTAAATGCATACCCGGTTCTCGTGTCGCCTCCATGGGTATCCAGTGATAAATGCTGCGCGCATTTGCCTACTTTTGGTACACGAAACTTCGTCTTGCCCGTGCGGTCGCTGCCACTTCCCCTGCCCAGAAATCCAAATAAACGGGCATCTCCATAATGTCCTCCAACGAGCCGCGGGACGGCAACGGACGTGCGCCTGAAGCGTCAATAAAGCCTGTATCACTAACGATAGGCTCCTCGAAAGCCCCGAACAAAAAGACCGCATTTAATATTCAGAGTTCAGGACGACAGGCCGATTCGCCGTCTAATCAACCCCTCGCACGCCGACCGCACCACTCTCTCCATCATGATGATGACGACTCCGACGATAATGGTGGCGAGCCTGCCTTTGAGTCTGTAACTGGATTCGACACGCTCACTGGAAAGACAATAGGTGATACGGAGGAAAAGGAACCGCTGACGATCCCCGTTGCGAGTGGAAATAATTGGCGCGATCGGCCTGGAGTTATCAAGAGGCCCAAGGGGAAAAAGAATCTACTGCCGAAAGAGGTACAAGCTTTACAGGAGGCACAGAAGAGAGGGGAAGTCCCAGGAAATGAAGCCGATGCTGTAGGGCCGAGTATGTCGTATGGGTTGAGTTTTGCTCAAGAGAAAGCTGCGGAGGGAGAAAGTGGCAAGACAACAGGGGAAGCGGATCAGAAGATGGAAGACGCACCGCCTATAGCCGCCGAGAGTGCGAAGCCCCCTACGGAGGATGAACTTGCCTTGCGCGCACTGGTCCGAGAAAGTAAAGGGGAGGTGGAGGGGAGGTCGGACCTTGTTATTGAATCGAAGCGCGCGGACGAAGAGGAGGATGAGTTATATGACGGCCATAATAATGAGACGAAGTCTTTCCGGGCGGATGTTGCTGCTCGGCCGGAGCCCGCCACCTTGGATCAGTACAATGCGATCCCCGTGGAGGAGTTTGGAGCGGCGTTACTCCGTGGGATGGGCTGGAAAGAAGGCCAGACCGTGGGGAAGGGGAACTACAGCGGAGATTCTAGTCGATCGTCTACGCCGCATGTTCCTGCACGTCGTCCAGGCTTCTTAGGAATAGGCGCCAAGGATGTCTCTGGAGGCAAGGCCGAGGTCGAGTTCGGCGCCTGGGGCAAAGCTGCCATGCGCAAGGGGTCTAGAAAAGCTGGCGAAACGAAAGATGGCGAACAGCGAAATACAGAAGGCGTTTACATGCCCGTGCTCATGCGAAATAAGAAGACCGGCGAGACCATCACGGAGGAGGAGCTCTCGGCCATGGCCAAGGAAGCGAAGAAACAAGACGATAATGATGACTGGAAGGAGAGAAGGGATCGAAATCTTGAACGAAGTGGGCGTGATACAGACCGTCATCGGGACCGAGATAGTCGGCGCATAGAATACAATGACGATGATCGGTACGAGAGCCGGCGAAATGGATCTTCGAGAAGGAATCGGAGCCGGTCAAGTAGTGACAGGCATTCTAGGCGACGAAGGTATGACGACGAAGATAGCGACAGACGAGATGATCGATATTATCGTGACCGAGACCGTGATCGCGAGCGTTGCTCTGACCGTGATAGAGATCAGGACCGGGACCGGGATCGGGATCGAAGAAGTCAAAGATATGATGATGACCGGTATAGCTCCCGACATTCGTCATCTAATGGATCTAGCAGGCGTCGGGATCGAGACCGGGACCGGGACAGTGATCGCGATTCTCATCGGCGGCGGAGGTATGATGATAAATGAGCAGAGTTACAGGATGCGGATCTTCAATGGGTTTGGAGTTTGGACCATACATAACATTGGATCGACCGTGCTACAGTGATGGGCGTTAAAAATATTACACCTCCCTTTACGTACGTTATATGCGTTGACGGCTATAATCTTCAGCTGCTCGTTCTAAGACCTGGAAACAAACTTTTCATAGACCTTAATGTAAATGCAATGATGATATGTACTCCTCTGACAAACACCCATAGGTATATACCGTGTCAATCCAATGAAAATGACAGCAAGAACGAGAAATATGTCTAGTCGTACATGACGCCCGTATAGATATTGTTCATCCAACTAACAAATCATTATGTTATGCTCCTAGCATGACCACATCCTTCTCGTGATCAGCTTCGTCGCCGACGACCCCATTCATACCCTGTTGTGTAGGAGCCCCAAGCGCACTAAGACCAACACCACCATCCATCTCTCCTAAAACCCATTCAACAAGGTAGCTCTCGTCTTCAAGCTCCTCAACGCGACGATAATGCCGCTCCGTGTATGAAGCAAGGGCTGCCAGGATATCCTTCATGGCAGCTGCTGCGCGGCCATCAGCACCCCGCTTTACCATACTCGAAGAGGCGAGCTCAATGAACGTTGAGGCGGGGTAAGATCGGAACAAAGCAAACAGGATGCGTTGAGCCACCTTGGAGTGGCGCGCGTTAGTGTTCCAATCGCGGAGGCGAAGGAGAAGGCTGTAGAGGTTTGTAGGATCCAACGTTTGGAGGACTTCATCGATGGAGGGGTTCCCCGTCAGGCTGTTTGCGCGGTCTTCTTTCGGAATTTCACTCGAATTGGGGTCATCGGCCGAGTCGACGGCGGCGTTGAAGAGCGAGAGGAGACGCCCGGGGTGGTTGAGTTGGAGGGCAAGTGTAATAGCCTCACGGTAGGCACCTGCTACGATGTAGTTCTGTAATTGTTGGTCTTGCTCGATGCGGGCCGAATTCGCGTTGACTGCAGCGGTGTAGGTGGCTGACGTCGTGTCGGTCCAGAACGTGACCGTCGAGTCTGCGGAGCCGGATGCGATGGCATAGGGGGAAGAAGATTTGCTAGACGACAATTTGGCATCGGTGCGAGACCCGGATGGTGTAGGGCTTGCCAGCGCCCAGACTCGGTCAGTGTGGTTATCAAGGGTTGTCTCTAGCTCGCCCGTATAGGGGGACCAGACCTTTACCAGCCCATCCGCAGCTGCGGAGGCAACAAGAGGCTTCAGCGGCACGGCTGTGGCGGCGTTTGTCATTGCCGTATCCTCGTCTTCCTCGCCGGTTTTGCTAGACATGTCAGGTGGCGGGAGCCATAACACTTTCAGCACGCTGTTGGTGTGACCTTCAAATGTAAGGAGACAGCTGTAATCTGACAAGCTCCAGAGTTTTACGGTTTTATCTCCTGATCCAGTCAGGATCATGCCCCTGTTAGTGCTGCTTTTAGCATCCGCACTGAGGATTGGGGTGCCCTTGGGGGAGAAACGAGCCGACCAAACTCCTCTCTTATGCCCCCTGAGGACACCCACAACGGATCCATCGTCGGCGGACCAGATTTTCACGGTGCGGTCTTGTGATGCTGAAGCAAACAATTCCGATGAAGGACTCACATCCAAGGCGTTGATGTCCTTGTCGTGGGCTTTGCGGGTGAATAGCGCTTTCGGTGTGTGAGGGCTGCCGGGATCGGTAAGGCCTAGCTTTCCCGTATTCCACCGTTTAACCGTACGATCTTGAGATCCAGTGATAACAAATGGAGGTGGATGGTTCACCGGGTCGTTGAATGCTGGGGTATTAGGCGGTGGTGAGTCCCGTGGGAAGCTGATGGCCCCTAAAGACTCTGCGTGACCTGTTAGGACAGCAAAACACGTATATGAGGATGCCTCTGGGTCGAGGCGCCATAGACGAGCCGTATTATCTTTTGCACCTGTAGCAAGCCAATGACCGGACCAGTCCACATCGATGCAGATAATGATGTCGTCATGGCCATCTAGATGAGCCACATCAGCTCCAAAGTACTCTTGCTTCTCAGATGATGGTCGGGATTTGGATGCCCCGACAGAAACGATTCGGATGCTTTCAGTATTGGTGGCTAAGGCAAGCATAGATCGGTCAGGTCCGACATATGCAAGATCAATAATATCGTCGTCGTTGCCCGAAATGCGCCTCACAATAGGCAATGGATCAAGCTCGGACCCGGGCTTCAAGTTTAACAGAGGCTCAAGAGAATGGAGCCTTATTGTTTGGTCTGCGTGGACAGTCATGGCGAAAGGCATTCCCGGGGTATAATGGATCGCAATGACAGCCTCGAATTCGGGAGCAGCTTCCTGCTCACTCGTGACCTCTCCTCCCCTGTTACAATCCCAAACGCGTAATTTGCCATTCTCTCCTCCAACCAGGCATAGCCCGCTTTCTGCGACAAAAGAAGCTGCTTCGGCACTTTCAAGAACAGGGATTATCCTCCGGGTTTTGAATGTTCGCATATCCCACACTATGACAGTCTTATCTCGACCTGCGGAAAGTAGCGCATTCTCTGTTGATGAATATGATAGACCGCGCACAACTGAAACGTGTGAATCGAGCGACGCGATGGATTTTCTTTTATTCAAATCCCAGATCCGTACTTTACCCTCCTCACTACCGGAGGCGAGTCGAAACGCACCGACGGAAGCGGAATCGATGTCCATAATCTCCTCATTTTCCTGCTCACCTGCGTCTCCAGACTTCCGCTGGGATTTATTCCTCTTCGACGACGGTTTAACTTCATTCTCTGCGACAGGCGACTGAAAGAAACACAACGCCGAAATAACGCCACCATGGCCATGGAAACTGTGCGTGATGTAGCCACCCCGGATATCCCAGACCTTGATTGATCCATCCGCAGCTCCTGTTGCCAGTAGAGTACTTGTCGGGTCCGTTGCAGTCGTTACCACTGGCGCTGTGTGGGGTTTCAAACTCCGAACAAGTTTTGTCTCAAGCGCACGAGTTGTCTCGTCGTGGGGCGTCAGCGAGTAGATTTTCATTGACATGGAACGGGAACAGAGGATAACGTGCGAAGCCGATGGGGTAACTGAGTTTATATTAGTATGCACTTTAATTATGGGCCGGTATAGCGTGGGTGCGACAGACTGGTTAAGCTGGTGATAATTTCCCCATCCTATAACTCGGATTAGCAGAGGTAAAATTTTGGTGACACGAAAGCTTACCCCTTCAAGCGTGGCAAGTTGGTCGCCGGTCTCCAGGTCGACGACAAGAGCATCTTCATTGACACAAGCGACGAGCAGGCGGCCACTGGCATCGAGTGCGGTGCTTCCTCCGGTATAGATGGGACGAAGCGTTCGAGACGCTTCGAACGTCGTCTTAACAATGGCTTTGGACATGTCGGGATGCAGTGTGAATCTTCAGTAAGTAGTCAATTTACCGCGCCATCGTCCGTACGCAAGGGTATCGCCAAATAAGTATAATTGTAAATGTTCAATTCCTCTCCGATCTCGTGGCTCGGAAACTTTTCGATCACTTTTTTTGAGAGATGTTTGCTTTGTTTGCTCTGTTTGAAGCTTCATCAAACCGCCGCGCTGTGGCCCGTGCACTAAACGCGGCAGCCGCTTCCTTATCAACTTATCGATGGCCATCTAGACCCCATCGTCGGAGCGTATCTATTCTCGTTTCGTGTCCAATATCAGGAAATGTCCTAGTATGAAACCTGAGTCTTGATTTGCCTGATGGGGCGACGTGCGTACTTGAATCGCCTGGCTCTGGTAGGCTACCCGCTTTCTTTTACTTCGCACGCGTGTTGTTCTTAATGGAGCCGTTTCTTCCTTGACCACATCTCAAATCCGCGATGCCTAGTATTTGTTTACAAGCCCTGGATTGATCATAAGTCGACAATGGCTATTCTGCCAAAATCAAGCTTCCTTTTCATCTTTTTTCTTTCTACACCTCCCTTCACTTGTCGATTCCGATAGATCCCATTGTTATCAGATTCGTTGATTCTCAAAGTCAGTTTTTTCGGACTATAACTAACGAGACTGAAGGGCCGGTCTCCCTATGAAGCTCCGGAACCTCCTGCTGACTCCTCAGCAGAGCAAGGATTCTCGGTGCAGCGGAGAATTTCACCGATCTATGCGGACGGATATGTCCAACACTACGATGAAAGGGGCCACCCGGTCAACCCGGAGTCCAAATCATTTGGAAGAGAGCTCAGGAGAGCCAAAAACGACATACTTTCAACAATGGGGATTGTCGTAAGCGAGGATACAAATCGCGGGCCCAATGATCAGGAAAAGGTCGACGCAATTGTGGCCGAAAATGACTACGGGTTGATCATGGTAACACTCGACCAAATTTCAGTTTTCCTGGGCTCGTGGTGGACCACATCCCTCACAGGCCGCATACAAGTGAGATTTTATTGACTATTGAATGAAGATGCTAAAGCTAATGGAAACCGTATAAAGACGTTTAAAAGCTATGCTCATGTCCCTCTTACACAAATCATAAGCCATGAACGTGCTTCCCTTGGGATTGTTGGGTTCCATTTTGCTGGAATCCCTGCATGGGCGATGTCGACATGTATATCTATATGTCGGCATCACCCTCTAGAGCGGTTGATTTCAACAATACAAAACTACTTTCCCAACAATGATGCCGGTTCGAAGCTTGTTCGAGCCTCCTTTACGATTCTCCATTCTGCGTAAGTAGCCCACATTATTAGGACGGTCAAAATTGACTCCTGTTATAGGATTCGAGGAGCCCTTCTTGTGCTCGCAATGCAGACGTACATGTACTCTCTATTACAGTCTCTTCATCTAATTTCTCCTACATCAGTGCCAGGTATTGCACACTTCATGCCGTTCGGCGAATTCGCCTCAATGCTGCTTCCAAGCCCTCCAGACCTCTCATTATTCTCCCTGGGCAGCTATTTCTTTAGCGTCATGAAGGCTCCATCTCTTTTCTACATCTATGTCTATTTGCGGCCCGTGATCGAAGTCCGTCTTTATAGGCTGATCCGCAGACGATTGCCAAAACCTATCCTGACGGATGATCTCTCCGTTAAGGTGGCTTTCGACAATGATCTCATTGATTGGATGGTTCCCACGCTCGGGCGTCGAGCTGTGGAGGAGACACAGCGCAGCAATCTTTCGCTGATTGATGACATATCATACGAGATGAATGCTTTCCGGCAATGGCTGTGCTCTAAATTTGCCTTCAGGCGACGAAGGCCTTCTGTTGCTCAAGTTACAGAGCTTCAGCATGAACCTGAGACTCTCCAGGCCCAGAGTGGCGCAGCAATTTTACCCCCGACTCCGGCGCATCGGCGACACAGGAGCACAGAGTCGAATCCTCCTGCTCAACCCATGCCAGCTCGTGAAACCGATGCGCACTCTGACAGCGGCGAAAGTGGATTATCGAATGGAGATAATCGGGTTATTGACGCGGATAATATGGATCTATTAAGGCGCGCGAGGAACCTCACCCTCTCTACCCGTACGACTTCGCCAGACCCAGACGCTCAACAAAATGGGGGTAACGCTCCTAATGAAAGCCGACGACAGTCACGTTCAAATACGCTTTTGTCCCGATCTCCGTCTCCTGAATCCTCACAGTCGTCGCCTCGAGTCCGCGCACAGTTGACCCAGGATTCCGATGTCATTGCCATGCAACTGGAATTGGAAAGTCGCCATACACAAAACCGGAATGCAACAACTGACACCGACGCTGGTATACAAAATTCAGAAGATAGGCAACCTGGTCGTCGTTCGATCTCTGAAATCCTTGACACGTTCTTATCCAGCCAGGACATAACCACGATCCTTGGTACGGAAGCTACAGATAGCGATGCCCTTTCTAATACGACTGCGGCGGTGTCCCCCAACCCCGGGGAAATGGGGACCACATCAATTTCAGATGACCAACTGCACGGGGTAACAGGGAACCAAAATCCAAACAACTCGAGCGTTGGTCCAATCGTTTCGGACCCGGTCAACATTCTCCCGGATGTAGTAGAAGAGCCACCCCTCGATGACACCACTAATCAAGCACAACTTGATCAAGATGATGATGATGATGATGATGATGACGACGACAATGGCGCCGACGCTGAATCTGGAATCCTGCCACACGTGGCCGACTCCATGGTCCGACAAAACTCAGCTGCGGGAACCACAACCATCACTCCCTCCGTATCAGCCCATAGAGTGACCATTCTTTCCGCTCTTCCTGTGGATTCTTTGGCGTCTCATCTCGCAGCTACGATCACGACGGCTCTTTTTGCTCCAATCGAGACTTTCTACCTCCGATCCCTAGCCAAATCTTATCTTTCCTCCAAGGGCGCCACTGCCGCGATCCGATCTGATGTTTATCCTGTGACGGCTTGGGGTGGCGGGGCCACCCGGTCTGATAAACTGGCGTACATAGGCAAACTGGCCCTCATGATGGGGATTCAAGCTGCTGTGAACGCTTCCGTTTGGGGAATTATATCGGGGTCCGCTATACGAATTGGAAGAAGGTGGTGTGGGTGGGGTGCGCTCTAAATTGAGTGTGGCTATCTAGTTGACCAAATGGCCAGATGACAGATCCCTATTATAATAGCTTACGTACGCCTGAACAAGTAACTAAATAGTATGATAATGCGTATAATAATAATGATCCCGATACTCGAAGGAGTAGCATAGATCAGTTTTCGTATGATAGGTAGTTACTCTCCAAAGACTATCATCACAATTCATACCTAATGATACACCTAAGATACCCAATCCTGGGTGCACTGTATGCCAAACAATCACCTTGCCGCCGCCTTGCCCTTGCGATTACCCATTCCAGGAACCTTCCTTCGCTCCCAAACCATAAGGTACCCTTCTTTCGTGAACAAGGTCTCGCTCTCAGCATGCTTCACAAACAAATCCTGGATCTCTAGCCACTCAGACCCTCGCTGTTCACCGGTATTTTGTTCGCTCTGAATCCTCGTGTTCTCTGCTGCAATTGCCTTGTCATTGAGCTGAACGAGCCATGAGACCTTTTCGGTACCGGCACCGGCACCGCTGGAGGATGCTCCTCCTGACGCTGCGTTAACGCCCTTTTCTGCGGCGTCCTCCGTTCCACCGGGGGCGCTGATAGTCGGGTCGAGGATGATGTTTGCTACAAGGTCATAAAGGATGGGTTCACCGGGAGGCCAGATATCCGGGTTCGGCTCTACATATGGCGACATATCCAGTGAGCGAGGGGAGGGGAAAGTGACAATAGTAGGGTTCCGTTCGGAGACGAATCTGTTTTTGCTGAAGCGTTTGATGTGAAACATGAGGTAGGGTGGGAGCGGGTGGAGAAGGCGATGGCGAACTCGGTGGTCGAGTTTCTCGGATGCGGTAATTCCGTTATACTTGTTTAGTAAGGTGGTTAGGGGTACTTGAGGAATGATGGATTCCCTGTTTGCAGACTGGAAGAGGGGAGTCGGAGGCAGGTCTAGAGTGAGGATTAGGAAAGGAGTCGTTTGGTTGTTTATGGTGCCTGATTCGGTGAAAACCAATCGAGCATTCTGTGTGTCTGAATGCGCTGTGATCGCTTGGCTTTCAATTCGTAGATGGCCTTGAAACGCAGCGTGGACCACACTGGTCGGGGTTTTTGATGGCTTTCGAGAACCACCGAGTGCGAGGTGTAGGTTGTTTAAGAACCAAGATAGGAACTCCACAGGGTCTGACTGCTGAGTGAGGGTAAATCGCTTTGATGATCGCAAGGCAATTTCCTGTAAAAGCTCGTGCGGTGATACGTGAGAGCGGAACGCTTTAGGATTCCAAAGCTTGCGCACTAGAGTGCCAAAGCGCAAAACTAGCTGGGGTGTACCAGGCTGTGGAAACTCGTGAAGGAGAAAGTAGTTGCGAATTGGAAGAACATGGGCGAGGGCTTGAGCCACAACGTTTAAATAGTCGTTCGCCTTGATATTGTTCATACCAACAAAGCCTAGACAGCATTGTTAGCCAAAACAGTCCCACCAAAAGTGTAAATAGGTTGGGAAGTTATATTCACCTGGTCGATAGCGTTTCCCCGAAAGGTCGAACGCATCTGTGACCTCTTTGTCCAACTTGGCCACTTCATCCTTGGTATAATATGGGTCGACCACGTACTTGATATCGTCCAAGCTTTTATTTTTCACCTCGTATCCCTCGGGTAAGACATAGACTTTCTTCGTTCCCATATTGACGAAAACATGGTGTGAAACTTCCAGGGCGTGAAAGTAGGCGTGGGATTTCGGCCCTCTGCCTTGGAAGTATTTCCCACACACAAGACAAGCGTAGACATTAATATTTGACAGACTGACGGAACACAACTTCTCAAAGTCGAAGTCGAGAATTTGTCGATTAATGGTATCTAGATAAAGGTCGCTGTATCCTTCCATTGGGGCTGTTTGCCGTTGAGGTGCCACGATCGTAGGTCGGCTATCGCTCTCATCGTCATCGTCTTCCTCCTCATCTACCTGTGCTGCTTCTTCAAGTTCCTCTTCCTCTTGGTCCGCAGCTGCAAGGATATCTTTTCCCTGGCGCTCATGCTTCTCCCTCTCCTGCCCATTAGCTCGGCGCAAAGGTAGCGCACCATGACGCGGGTCGCTTTCTGGCAGGTTATCATCCTCCACGCGGGCCTTTTTGGAGGCCGGAGACCCGGCAGTAGCCTCTTGCTCTAGCGACAGCTCGGCCTGTCTTTTGGTCATCATAACTCGTTTGGGGGAATGACAAATGGAAGGCGGGAGGAGCAGCGGGCTTTTGGAAATCCTCACTTCGCGCGATTGGAATAAAGAAGGTATGCAAACATGACAAACACCCGATTCAACTTGCATCATCAATCATGAATTCAACAGCGGACTTTAAGGTTGAGCATCACCGGTTTAACATTGGAGGATAACTTTGGAAATTCATGTCATATCATTTCGCTTAATTTCTACCTATCAGCCGTCGTAGGCAGTGACTACACCGGGAGCAAATGCAATCGATCATTTCAGAAATCCCATAGCCCATAATATCGGAAACGAAACCGGAGAACATAAAATGCTTGTTTTGATATATTAAGCACTCGTGACAATTCGGTTATTGTCGAAGTCTACTTCCTTCACGCCATCCTTAGTCACTACTTTAACCAGAACCTGTACATCGTTAGCCATTCTGTTTCGGGTCTAAACTAAGAGCAGATGGGTAACATACCCCCTTGTAGTCGATTGGCAGCCGGCGCTTCAACTCATCTGTGCACATTTCTAGGAGCTTCATTCCTTCTTCCAGAGTAATGTCGGGATGATGATGTTTGTCAAGCGTTGATAGACAGTAGTACTGGGCGTAACCGTGGGCAGCGTACGGAACAGGCGCCAAAGAAGCGAGGTAGTCAATCCAGTATAGGTGTGGTTTCTGAGAAATAGGGTCAACTCCACCGAGAAGGAGGTTGACTGTGTAAGGGCTCCGCGATCGTAGACTGCGTGCTAGCTCTCCTCGAACGAAATTAGCGACAGCATTCGGGGACAGCTCGGTATCGTTTCGCATTGTGTATAGCTGAACATTGGCTTGAACATATTCTGCAAATTGGACTGTTTTGGAATAATAAGTTAGCCTCATGGTATTGAAGCTCTGTATACAATGTTGGTGTCACGAACTGGTGTCCCCCGCCTCGCCGGAGAAAGCAACAAGCGTGTGCTCATTTAGTTGCTTCGTCTTATCATCTGTAGCCTTGAGAATAGTAGGACCTCTCATGGCAGCCTTTGATGCTGCCAGAAGGACAAAGTCTTTGCCTGTGATACCGAGTAGAACCTCCCTATGGCAATGTCGGTCAGCATCGCTAGTGGCTAGCTATGGGTCAGAGGTTGAAATATACATATTGACCACGGTATTCTCAAATCTCTCGGCAAAAATATGGTATTTGGAACAAAAATGTGAGATTCGGGTGGAGGAAGGAGAAAATAAGCAGGAGATTGATGCCAGGCGTTTACTGTCTATCACTGGCCGCGCGGAGCTTTGACTGCCTGGAGCTGTTGTTCCAGCTTCCGCACCTGAGGCGGAGAGCTGTTGGCTGACTCAGCGTAACCACCACACCGCCTGCACGGACCACTGGCAGAAAAAAAAGTCGAAAATGCGCGGGAAAATATCTATGAAATAGGAAGATCGCAGGAGTCAACTGCTTCGATTGAAGAACGCCCCTGCTGGTTCATCTTCAATTGACCCTCTTCTCCGATGTCGTCATTTTTTACATTACCTGCCTCCCAGCGGAAGCGCAAGAGAGAAGACCGCGCTGGGGCCCCGGCTTCAAAGAAACGGGGTGTCGATGCGGATGGAGATGTGCGCAACAAGAGCGGGAAGAAAACCAGGGAAAGGGACGATTCAATCTCTGGAAGCGACCTGGACGAGGATGCGGAGAGCGTGGCATCCGCAGCCTCAGAAGAGGAAAGTGGCTCGGACTCAGATGACGGGGAGACAGCCGCAGATCGAAGACTGAAATTAGCGGAGCGATACCTAGAAAACGTTCGGGATGAGGTAGACGATTACGGTTTTGATGCTGCGGAGATCGATCGGGATCTGATCGCAGAGAGGCTGAAAGAGGATGTGGTATGCTCGAGAATATTCAGCTACTCTGATTTAGAACTGACCGTTATGTCAGGACGAATTCAAAGGACGAGTATATCGCCAAATTGCTTCCGACTTAGCTTTCCCGGCAGCCTCACATGCGTTTTTCCGCGCAGATACGCAAACGACGACGTCGATTGCCGTACACTCACCATATGTCTATACGGTATCCAAGGACAGGACCTTGATCAAATGGGAGCTTGCAACACCCGCCGCAGAAGGCGCGCCTACGGCAAACGGGACAGAGTCGATATCAAAGCGGGCCCCCCGACCGCAGCGGAAGAAGCCGAAACAAGTGCGCTTTACAAGAGGCTTACAGAAGATTGCAGAGAGTGCAGAGGAGCAGGGCCACACCAAAAACATTTTGTCGGTAGCCGTGTCTCCTTCAGGGAAGTTTGTTGCTACCGGAGGGGAGGATAACAAGCTCATTATTTGGGACGCTGCAACTTTGATACCCGTGCAAACCTTTACACAACATCGCGACTCCGTCAGCGGACTAGCCTTTGCTCGCCACATCTCTACCATGAGCTCAGGTGAACAATTATTCTCTGGCTCCTTTGATCGAACCATCAAGACCTGGTCTATTAGCACCGCTGGTCACGCTTATGTTGAGACACTATTCGGCCACCAAGACAATGTCGCATCGCTGGCCGCGATGACGATTGATCAGTGTATCAGTGTTGGAGCGCGTGACCGCACAGCGAGACTGTGGAAGGTTGTGGAAGAGTCTCAGCTAATTTTCCGTGGTGGCTCATCCAAAAACTCATACCAAGAGAACAATATCGACTGCATTGCACCTTTGCCTCCTAATCACTTTGTCACCGGCTCGGATAATGGCTCCATCTCACTGTGGTCTATCCACAAGAAAAAGCCCGTTTACACCGTTCACCAAGCCCACGGTTTCGACCCTATTCCACCCTTAGAGGAACATTCCCCCGAAGCTGATCGGCAGACGGCCGAATCAAATGCGCGTTATCTCCGACCCACGCCTCGCTGGGTTACCGCCTTGACGACAGTTCCGGGTACGGATATTGTTCTAAGTGGCAGTTGGGATGGTTGGGTACGGGCGTGGAAGATTTCAGACGATAAGCGAACGATTCAACCTCTAGGACCTGTCGGTGGAGGTACCCTGTCCACAGACGGCCCAGATACCCCATCAAAACAACTAGAGCAGAGCCTTGCATCCGCCGACCCAACCGACAGACAGAGCCTAACCGGGCCCCAAGAAGAGGCTGAGCCTCTCGTCAAGGGCGTCGTCAATGATATCGCAGTCTTTGAACGACGAGTGGAGACGGCAAAGCCAGGCCAAGTGCCATCTGAATCGAAATCTAAATCGAACACTACATCACCCGAAGCGCGCGGCCTTTGTATCGCCGTTGCCGTAGGGAAAGAGCATAGGTTCGGGCGTTGGAAATGTTATGGAAACAACTATCACAAGGGGCCGACTTCGGAGGGCAGAAATGGTGCTATGGTTTTCGAAGTCCCATTCTCATCTGATAAACTTGGTCGAGCGGAGGAATCGGTCTGACCTTTTGTATCTAACCTTCAATAGATGACTGTATTCTACTATTCCCAGCGGCATTAGCATATTTGGAAAAGCACTGATTTCTTCTGGTAACTCTTCCTCTTCGCAACTGAAGTCGTGGCCTTATACGGAATTGCAGTGGCCGAAGAACACGAGGTAAGCGCTAGTATTCTGGGCGAGATCGTCAACTTTGGGTTATATATCCATTGCAACTCGCTTCTCGTCTTGCTTGTACGTAGTGCGGCTACTAGTTATTATCTACCTAACACCATCTACCATGGCCGAATACCGTTATTTAACTACTCCACAACCCGAATGGGAGAATGTAAACCACCACGCACTTCTTCGGAGACCATATTTGAACATCAATAACCATCATCATCATCGATAGTTCCCCCACAATCTCCCACCCGGTACCCGCACCTTCTGGCTAAACAGAGATCACCTTCCCATCACCCCTGAACCAGGTCTCGAGATCAAGGAATTCGACGTCCCAGTTCGCGACGGACATCCAATCAGCGTCCGTTCATACAGGCAGTTCTCTGCCGATGGCGACGCTGTCAGAAACCCCCTACCATTGCTCATCTATTTCCATGGTGGAGGATTCGTCTCCGGAGGCTTAGAGTCCGACGATGCCTCGTGTAGGCGCATCGCCTTAGAAATCCCCATACTCGTGCTGAATGTTGAGTATCGGCTCGCACCAGAGCACCGCTTTCCCATTGGATTTGAGGATTGCTTGGATATTGTTCGCTGGGTGAGTAATGAAAAATAATGCTCTCTTATATCTTCTATGATCTACTCGTATACGCCTCTCAAGATCAAGCAACCCTACCTTAATAAACTCTGTGATCTAAACTACTTACTAGGCCGCATCCCCACAAGCCAAAGACAAACTCCCTTCGGCCATTGACTTGAACTCAGGCTTCATCATAGGTGGCACCTCCGCCGGCGCAAACTTCGTTGCCGGCATCGCGCACATAATCGCGCAAGAGACAGACCCTAACCTAAAGCTTTCCCACCGGCTAACTGGAATCCTCTTCCTAGCTGGTACTATCTGCCATGAGGATGCTCGGCCTGAGAAATACCGCGATAGGATATTGAGCATAGATGAGATCACGGAATCTGCAGGGCTAACTAAGGAAGGCATTATATATTTTGCTGGTGAGGTCCTAATCCTTTCTATTTACTTTGTTCTTGTATTCCTAATTGCGCTATTGCGAGAGGGGGAGGAGGGATTCATTTATTGCAAGTATTAACATTGTTTGTAGAAAAATACGGCGCGCCGCCAGCCGACGTCCGTCGCTCGCCGCTTCTGTTTGAGTCTCATAGCGATTTGGCTCTGCGGGCTGCGGTTTATGTCTGCGGTTGGGACCCGCGTCGTGATGAGACATTGTTATTTGAGCAGTTGTTGCGGGAGGAAGGTGTGACGACCAAGAAGTATATATACCCCGGCCTCCCACATGGATTTTGGACCATGTGTCCTGATTTGGACGTTTCGAAAGAATGGGAGAAAGATCTCCTTGAGGGCGTGAAATTTCTTTTAGAACATTCGACTTAGTAGGTGGTAGGCGATGTGGGACTGAATGAGAGTTTATTAAATTTTTGATATTATTGTTTTAGCTAAGGTAGAATTCCTCCCCGAAGGTATTCTGGGTATAGAGCGGGAAGCCAGTATCGTCCTGCCTGTCTTATGCATCGTGAAGAGCTTTAAACCGAGATACTCCCCAAAAATTCCAGAACCATTCTAGTACATACATGCAAGCATACAAAGCAAAACGATGAATTCGCTGAAAAAGGTCATGCCCAGCACCTGTAAACTCCGACAAGCATCAAGTCATGAAATTGCAAGAGTTTGCCTAATTGTGACGCGGTTTGTGGCCTTGGCTTGCTGAGAAAATGTTGGCGGATAGGCCATTATGAAAACGAGTTGAAATGGGTACGGGAAGGGTTAGAACGCTGATGGCCGAAAATTGCCGCGACTCCTGGCCCGTCTCGTAGCGGCGACTGGCCCCTCATCCTCGGAGTCATCGTCGTCACCTAAAGAGATGGCGCGGTTGGCGGATGAGCCTACTGGAGGTTGTGCTCGCGGGCGTGAATTCAGATTCGCGTTGTTTGTGGCACTTGCACCATTGGCACGAGCAGGGGGGGAACTTGACAATATTTGGTATGTTGGTACGCGCCGTCGATTGCCAGCTGCAGCAGGTCGAATCGGCTCATCGTCGTCGTCTTCATCGTCGTCTTCATCGTCACCATCTTCGTTCTCGTCATCGTCAGCCTCGCTACCGTCGGCCGTATCCGAGTCTTCGTCTTCATCATCATCTTCATCATCCTCGCTGTCCGGTGCCCTATTTAAGTGGTATGTACTAGGGTGGACGGTGCTATATCCCGAGCCTGGCGAATCATTGAATATGGCGTTTAACTCAGCTCTGCTGTATTCGGGATGCCCAACAACGGTTGATCGGTCCGAGTCTGAAGCGTAATTCATTGATGGCTCATCATCATCAATAAAGGAATCCATATCCTCATCCTCGTCCTCGTCCTCTTCTTCATCATCTTCGTCATGGACAGAGTCGTGAGAATCGTGTGAGTCGAAACCCGAGTGACCATAGGGGTACTCAGGAGGAAATGCGCCAGGTATTATGCCAGGCATCACGCCGAAGCCATTGCGATCACGGGGCGCAACGTAGCGAAATTCAGCAGGAAGAGTTCCCAACGGCATCCCGTCATACCACTCTGTCCAGTCGAAGCCCGGTGGTTCCCCGAAGCCATCCTCTACTTCATCATCAACTTCTTCATATGGATCATCCGTCATTTCTGAGTTATCTGAGTCGCTTCTCCAATCGGTACCTGACATCGAGTCATCGTCAGGCCGATATCCGCAGTTCACACAACCCTCCTCATCCAGTTCCCAGGAACACTGCGGACAACGAACGACACCGTCTTCAAGGTCAATAATGGGCCCAGCGGGCAGAGGCCGCGCCTTGTTAAATGTGCCCCTGAAAAGACCTCCTTGTTTTGGATCTAAGTTATTCTTGTCCGCCTCTATCCTCCCCGCCTCCTCAAGCTGATGTGTTTTGTGTTGATCTGTCGTTTCTCCCTTGTCTAGAAGCTCGGCGCGACTAGTGAACAACTGGACGACTGCACGGACCTGAATATAGTTAGTACATAGCTAAAATAACTGAGAGCCGATGGGACTTACGAGGTACGCTGGCGCAGGCTGCGATTTCACTGGGGCTCGGCAATCAGGGCAAGTTTTATTGGATCGTCCTTCAGAGAACCATGAGGTCAGGCACTGTGGCACAATAGTTAGCGCGCAGTCTCTAGGTGGCGTTAAGGGGGGAAGTAGACTAACGCCATAGCAAAATGTGTGACCGCAGGCAAGGGTGTAGGGTTCGTAGAGTGGGCGAATACATATCCCGCATTGTATGAGTCCGCGGATGTCGTCGACATGAGCTTGTAGCGTATGGAAGAGCTAGTCACATAATAATTCGGTCAGCGCGCCTCCCAGTACATTATCGCCAAAACAACGTACCCCCGATGCATCCTGCGGCGTGGCACCCTTTGTTCCACAAGGGCCTCTGCTCAAAGCGCATGTCGGAGGGGTAAACCGCGACATATTTTGCGAAGATTATTTATTGCAAGTATTCGAACCGAGAGTTAACTGAGACTGAAACTTTTCTCAAATTCCTCGGTGGAGCGAGCGTGCTTGCTTCAGGCCAGCAAGAGGAGGGCGTGCAGGTTGTTTGTTCAAACAATCGAACGAACGGCGGTCATAACGCGGGAGGCGATCGCCGCTGAGCGATGGGTGAGAGTATCTGGAACGAGGAAATCCCAGAGGCCGCCAACAGATGTCTCTGGACTAGGGGATTGACTCGATTGACTCGTGAGACTCGCAGCGCGGAAACTGGAGGAATCTCAAAGGAAGGCGATGGCAACTGACCAGCAGTGCGTGAGCATGACTTTTTCTGGCGGAACTGGAAGCGCGCGGGAATCAAACGGATCAAACACGCGCAACAGGCTAATTAGCACCATCGGCGCTGGACCCTTGACTTTCCTCCTTCATCGATCTCCCCTACTTTTGTTTCTCCTATTATCACAATCTCCAGTTACTTTATTGGTATAGTACAGACGAATCTGACTGATAATTTTCGACAATAGGTCCATCCATTTCAGGCCTTGGAGGTCCTCAGCCCGTAACTGTCCAGCCCCAACAGCCGGAAGTTCCAACGGCGTTAATTGCTCGCTATCTCTTCGCATTCGTGGAAGCTACTGCACCGAAATCCTGCCTGGGGCTTGACTCGACATTATTCAATAACTAACATCAGCTCGCGTACTCGGCGGCCCGGCGTGGCATTAGCACGGGCCTTGTAGCCAGATCTCGCAACCTACATATATCACGTCACCTGAACGATAAGGCCAGGAGAATGGTGCCCCGCTTCAAGAGGCTTCCCCTCTTTCCATGCTTCCCCTCCCCTGAGTGGCTCTGTCTTGGGTCGAAACTAGGCAAAGGTAACTGACTGCCAATCTTACGAATCCGAGATAGAGAGTCCCTAAATCCAGCTGCTGGAGAATTCCTGCTTCATCTGCGCAATGGCCTTATGGCTACCATCACCATCAAGACGATGTACAGCAAATACATCCATATACAATGGCTCCCTTGTGGGATGTAACTGTAGAAGGAACTCACTGCAACCACTGCAGACTAATACTTAAAAATCAGAACCAGCACTGCCAAAGCAACAAAACACAGCCCTATCGCAATAAGCTGTCAGCCTGTCAGCCCAAGCGATCTCCGGTATACATGGCCTAATACCAACACTTTTCATCATTGTGTCACGATGAGGGTCAACATTGTCTCGGGCGATGAATTGTGATTCTGAATATGCATGAACAAAGCCGTCCGGCTTCGCACATGGTGCATTATACAATAGCAACGCGACCCGAGATGAGGCTCTGGGATCCTAGTGAGTGTAGCAGTCAATATATTACTCCATGATAAGAAGTGAGTCATGAGGCTGTGTAATACCGTGGCGACACCAGTAGACTGCCTCAGCAGTGGATAAGTTATAAATGGATACAATCCAAGGCTGGTATAGAGCTGGAGTGCTTTCCGATGTACCAACGCGACTCGAGCTGTAGATCCCGGGTACCGTGCCAAGGCTTCGGTTCCGTCTCCGACTTTTCCCAACTCGAGCATCTAGACCGTCATCCATCCAGATCAACACCCTTAACTTGTATACTTGTCCAGTGGCCCTGTAACATTCTCCAAGCCCGACATCTTCTAACTCGTGCCAATCTATCTTCTTAATCAGGACCCGTGGACAACGAGTTGTTCAGGCCATGGCCTCTCAAGGAGATCAACAATCGGCCTCATCATCCACCGATCCTTCCGCTAATTCCTGGGGTCGCACGGAGCGCAAGTTCTCGAAGTACGTTATAACTCTGTCATTTCGCGTTCCTCTCTCTTGCTTCTAGGATGCTTGCATGGACATTATCTGGGGTATGGCGTTGTAGCCGCGTGATCTAGATGTCCAAACTTGACCCGTTTTGTCCCGCCGGATTCTCAGCTCGTCCATTCAACGTCCTCTGCCTGGTTTTGATTCTGGCCGTCTTTTACTGACCTGATTTGTTGTCTTTTAGCAAATCCGCCAGCGAGTACTATGATCCCTGCCAGGACTTCGCGGATCGAAGTTTAAGATGCATGAAACGCAACGGCTTTGATAGGGAGATGTGTGGCGATTATTTCCAGTATGTATTTCCTTGCAATGCCTCTTATTAATGGTACAATCAATCGATCCCCTGATATATCCAGTGGCTGTAATCCTAGACGCTGTGAAGAACGGGGCCAGTACTCAATCTATCTGACTTTATCCCACTGACTGCGAACTTAGGGCCTATCGTGATTGCAAGAAACAATGGGTGAGTTATTATGCCATATCCTTTACTTCATCTTCACCTTTCAGAGTGTGGGAACATTGACATTTAGCACTTCCTTCTATTAATGTTCCTATAATCCTGATAGTACGCGTATAGTACTAACTGGTCTTCAGTTAACACAAAAGAAGCTTGGGACCGACAGCCAAAAAGCATTGGAATGAGCGGGCTTGTCCCAATGCTGCATTATGAAGTGCTACTGTTACCATATTAAGTGCAAACTCACCATGCCAGTGTCACTTCAATACCTTGGTCTCTTTCTTTGCGTCATCCTCATTGTTCGGTCGGCTGCACTGTACGATAGGCGTTTTCCAGGCTCAATTGAGCCATTATATCCTCCGATGTATTTCTCCTGATCTGTGTCTCAGAATTTTAACTCACAGACTACCTGTATTACTATGTCCCCTCTTCAACATCAGTATCCCTTCCCGACCAACTGCTTGTTGAGTTGTACATCACATGCCTACCGGCTCTGATATAGCTGATTATCAGACGAAAGTGCCCTGTACCTTACTCAGAATTGCTAACTATTATGTGGTGTGCTTTCGGACCCAGATAGTGCTATTTAATGAGATATCGTATATAATGACCGCTGTAGATCTGACACCCGCCGAGCGATAAAGGCACGGAAGGGGTTATCATGACATACTAGCTCTGCTTTCAGCACGATTAGTCCGCTAGTTAACAGAAGCAAAACCACTCCTGCCTAATATTCTTTAGTTCCATCCCAGTAATTTGGTTCCTGAAATTTACAGCAGTACCTTGGGTATACTCCGTCGACCTGGTGGGGAATTACCGCCTTCCGCGATTTCCCCGCCCACTTTAAACCGCCAAAATGAAGAGAAATATTTCCCCCCCTCATCATCAATCGCCTTTCTTCCCCGCACACCGTGTGCTGTGCTTGGTTGCGCAGCATACGAATATTCCTTGACAATCTGCCGAACCGAAAACGAGATTCTGCCACCCCGAAACCATATATTGAACTCTCACCGAGTCACGAGCACTCACAATGTCGACCAATGACGCTGTATTCCAGCGGCGGAATAAGCAAATCGAAGATGCCATTGATGCGCAGAACTTGAAGCAAGCGCTGCAGTTGATCGAGAAAAGAATCAAAAAAGGGGAGAATACGCCATTCCTGAAAGTATGTCGTTTTATTGCTCCGCGATTCTACTACGTTTCGTCGCTCCGGTCTTTGCTTTACTTGAGAGCCTAGTCTATTGCGGCGCAAAGGAACTTTGTACCCAGGGTTGCTAACTCTGTTTCATTAAAGGCATGGAAAGCAAATATTCTTTTCCGTCACGCCGACGAAACCCACCAGCAGCGTGGTACTACAGAGACCCTCCAGCTATGTAGAGCGGACCCCGCGGTGACGGACCTCGACACATTGGATATTCTCTATGAGACCCTGCAAAAAATGGGTGAAAACGAAGAGACCATGAGAAGTATCTGGGAGAGAGCGGCGAAAGCGAAACCCCAACTTCGTGATATTCAGACGAAATGGTTCAATATCGCTTTTGAGGGCGATGGTTGGAAGTCCGCGCAAAAGGTATGTGTGCCTGGTCTATGCTCTCCATATTTGGGATGAACCCTGGATCTGACATGCCTATTCCGTGGTGTGCTATAGGCTGCTATGTCCTTGCAGAATAACTTCCCCAAAAAGCGAAAGTACTACATCTGGGCCATCTTCCTTTGCTATCTTCTTGCTGTCGACGAAGCAAGCTCGGAAATGGACCGTAAACTATTCGGCACCCTTGCCTACCGCATGGTTTCTAAGGCTGCTGAAAGCGTCCCGTCTGATCCAGTATGTTGCTCCCTATCACCCCCCTCTCCTACTTTTCGTGACTCCCTTTGAGCCGAGATGGTAATCTTTATGCTCAACAATACAGAAGGAATTACTGAGCCCTCCTAGAGCTATACAAACAGCCGAGGAGCTATTGCTACTTGTTAAAATTTATGAGTCTCAAGGACGACATGACGAAATCGTCAAAATCCTAGACAGTGACAACCTTGGCATCAAGTCAAAAATTGTCCAGAATGACTGGTCTTTCGTCGGCGTGAAGCTTGCCAGCTTAGAAAAGGCTGAGATGTGGGCCGAGGGCTTGCTATATGCAAAAGAACTTCTTGCTATACCTACCAATGAAGATGAGCAGAAGGCCATCCAGGAGCGCGACGATTGGGCTGTTTGGCATCTGCTTGTCACCGCAACACAAAAGCTAAATGTTGCAGAGTAAGTTCCAATTATGACCCCCAACAGAGATTGTGGTGATTGACAGTATTTCTTCCAGAACAACCTCAGAGACACAAAAGTTTATATCTGAGTTCATTGTATCTCAGCCAAAGTCCCGAAATGCGCAGCTAGCTCGTCTTGACTTAACACATTCCAGCTCCCAGTCTGGTGCAGTTAAGCGGGAAGACTTACTCTCTGGCTGCAAGTCATATTTTGACCACAGCAAAAACAAGCTTTACTGCTTTGGTGACCTTTTGAGTTACCTTCCGTCCTTGGACAAGGATTCCATCGAGGCGTTTGTGAAATATGCATCCGAGGCGGCTTTGCAAAATGAGGTATGTAAACGGCAATTGGAGTAATATTATACTTGCTAACCAACCATTGAAGGCAACTGGCCCATTTAAAGGAGTCGCGGTCATCAACGCTCTGAAATTGGAATACTGCTTCCTGATATCTTCGGACGCGGCCAATGTGTCCAAAGAGAAAGTAGAAGACTTCGTATCTCGCTGCCTAAAAGAGTATCGCGAAGCGGGACGCCCTGACCGAAGCTCTGCTCCATCTACCATTGAAAGCCAGCCGAGTGACGATCTGTGCGTTCTCGCAGCAATGGGTTTGCTTCGCTTCAGCAGCAACTGGGTTTCGAGTAAGCATGAGCAGATTCCAGATGTCATGCTCATCCGTGCGGCAGCAATATTAGAGCGTCTTATCGTCGACTCTCCCCATAACTATCATGGGTTGCTACTCCTTGTGCGACTTTATCTCCGTTTGGGCGCGGGATCTCTTGCCCTGAAAACGTTCAGCAAGCTCTCCGTCAAGCAGATGCAGTTTGAAACAGTCGCCCATAATCTCTTCACACGTCTTGCGACTATCCACCCCCACTCCGCACCGCCGATTGAGGGTGCGGAATACAAGGATTTCAATCCGCACTCTGCCCTTGTCCAGGCTATGATATTTTTCCTAAGCGCAGACGTCACATCCACTCGGCATCGTACCAACGGCTTGGAATATGGCAGTTATGTGAATGTTGAGGGAACCATCGAACTTCAGAGGCGACTGAAACAGAGTATATGTCGCAGAATGTGGGCTTTGGAAGTGAAACGAGTACAGAGACTTGTGGGTGGAAGCCCTGTGGGACGTTACGATGAGATTGGTTTGTACTCCTACTGCTTCTACCCGTATGTTGATCAGGTGTTGGCTAACTGCAACCTATAGCGAGAGATTCTTCTACATTAGTTGACCAGCGTACGTTCGATGCGTTCATGAACTGCGAGGCACCTGGTCAACCCTCGTTCGAGCAGTTTATGCGTCTAGGCCCTCTGCCCCAGGTATGTCATGTCATTTCAGTAGACCATGATCGTAATTAACAAGCGTAGGCACAATGGGTGAGGTCAGCTCAGTTGGCCGACAGGCTTCTGGGGCTCCTTAAAGATATGGCCGCTCAAAAGCCAATCTCGGCAGCGCCTGAAATTCCGGAGCTTGATAGTATTATTGGGGCTGATGCCGAATCTGAAATGACTCTTTCAGAGATTGAGTGCACGAAGTCCAACCTAAGCCAACTGCGGTTGGCTGTGTATCTGAGTGGATCAAAATCTGTCACATCTGAGCACGTCGAGGAGAGTTTTGGCCAACTGGAGAGCTGGTTGAACTCCACGTTGGAAGCTTTCGCAATAGACGGGAGCAGCGTTTCGCCACTATTGTTGGAGACGGCGATTTTTCTACAATCGGAAGTCCCATACGCTCCAACTTGGCGGCTCTTCCATGGTGTACTCACCGTTCTTGATACTACCAAGGCTCTGGCTCAATTGTGCTCCATAGCATCAAAGAAGGGGTCCAAGGGTGCCAAGCTACCCAAGGATCGAGTTGAAAACCTGTTGGACTTGGGACGCAAGGTATACCAGAGCGCCCAGGCGAATATCCTCGTAGTTAAGAAAAAGCTTTCTGAGTCAGGAAAGCTTGGCTCATTGATTGACTTGGTTGTGGGTGGCAGCGGTACAAGTGCAGATGGCCCACAACTCCGCGGCGAGCTTGAGAAGACCCTTGATACGTCGTCTTTGGAGTTATTCTGCGGCGAGTTGATGGAAAGCTGGGACGAAGGGCTTGGTGGTGTGGTGGCCGTGAGGCTGTGATTACTGACATAGATCTAGACATCTAATTTATTGCTCCAGAAATATATACTCCGTAGAAATGTCTTGAACTTTCAAGCATCTCCATAAAACTGAATCCAGAATCCTTCGGCCATCTGGGAGGATCAACCTGCCGACCGCTGCTATGGATTAAGCTATGGATCAAGTTTCGGTCGTGGATTTTTAATGGTTGTCGTTTGCTTTTTGTTCCTTAGCTTTCTTCTCTCCCTCTTCCCACCCTCACTGGTCAGAAACCCCTGTGCATATTCCTGCATCTGATGGAATCAGGAATGTCGAAATCCGATGGCGACCAGAAATAAATCGAAATACGGATGCATATGTGATACTCCGGCTCGTCTGTACTCCGATCCTGGCTTCCTGCATGCCTGAAGTCGCACGTTCTGACGACTCCACGAGGCTGGGAGATTGCTGGACAAGAATATTGATTGTTGAACCGCAACTCCAAGCATAAAGCAAGGGTGCTTGATTTCCAGGGCAAACAGGATCCAATCAAGCCTGTTTGTCAAGCCATTTCGCTTCTCCCTTGGTTCTTGCGATTTGCAGCCCAGCCGCTTCTGATCGTGCAATAGTCGGCCCCCAAGCTCCCTCTCACTTTCCCAGTCCCAGCCCTCTCAAGTGCCATCTGGCACCCATGCGCAACATTGACCCGAGATGATCATCGCCCATCACATTTGACGACGGGTCGTTCTTCACTTGATGTTCAGACAAGTGTACTAAGTCAGGGAGGGTTACACTGCAGCTAAGCCCGTGAGCAATGTATGGTACTCCGGTCTGCCATTGCAATGGCGATCCTCCGTGGCTTACTCTTTAGGTCGTTACATATGCGCACTGGTATCCCGCCAGTGGCCATTCCTGACTCTAATGCACCGAACGGGCGCATTTGGATAATGGTTTCCCGATCAGCCTCGTCTTAGCTCGTTTCCGTTTGACGTGAGATATATTCGGTGCTTTTCCCGGTCAGCTTCGATGGATTAAGCCCGGGCCACGTCGACGTGCCATTTCTCTCGTCGCCATCCTTCCCCCCACCTAGCGATGGTTGGTATTGGGGTATTTGGTCGCGATGTTGGCGACCAAAGTCCAGATTCCCAGTCTTATGACTACCGACATTCGGCACGAACATGGGATGTCGTTACACAGGTGGTATGCCTTACTGTAACCACTATCTGTATCGGAATGCGGATGTACTCGAAGCTTTTAGTGTTGAAGAATCCCGGATGGGAAGACTGTATGTACGATCTCGATACTGGGGTGTTTCTTAGTTGAGTTTGGCTAAAATGCGC
This sequence comes from Aspergillus sydowii CBS 593.65, assembly GCF_001890705.1. Lineage (NCBI taxonomy): Eukaryota > Fungi > Ascomycota > Eurotiomycetes > Eurotiales > Aspergillaceae > Aspergillus > Aspergillus sydowii. The sequence continues at coordinate 538,112 of NW_024467875.1, read as the reverse complement.
CGATAGATACATGTTTGCTGGCTTGGGTACGATGCTTGCGAGTCCTTGTTTTCCCAGATGTTAGTTATGTAGATTTGCTGACTAGCCTGTTCAGATTGGATTGATAGCCTATGCTGTGATTACCATCGAAGCAGACAAGCACGGAAATGGAGTCCATCAAGATATGGTAGCGCCGTCTGACCTACAAGAGTACGCAAAGGTGAGATTGACTCTCTTGCTGGGGGAGAGCGGAGCCTATATTAACATGACCCTTTGCTGCGCAGCTGGCGAATTCTTCGCAAATCGTGTATGCGCCTCTGATATTTGTCACAAAATTGTCCCTCTTCCTCCTGTATCTGCGAGTGTTTGCGCCGTCCCGCCGAGACAACACGTACCGAATCATCCACTTGTTCATCTGGTTTAATGTGGCGTTTTATTTGGCGAACTTCTTCTTGAAGATATTCCAGTGCATTCCGCGATCTAGGATTTGGGACCCAGACACTCCAGGTCATTGCATCAACATCAACATCCCGATTCTCGTGACGGCTGCTATTAATGTCCTTTCTGACCTCATGATGCTCGTCCTTCCCATCGTTTGCGTTTGGAGACTGCAGATGACCACGAGAAGAAAGATGGGAATATCTGCTATATTCGCTGCTGGTGTATTGTATGTTCTCAACCTCCCCGAATATGGCTTGGATATAATGCTGACGATGATACCTCAGCGGGTGCTTTTCCAGTATAATGCGTCTCGCAGTAAGCGTCAAAGACAGAGATACAAAAGATAAAACATATGACTGGTTCTCGGAATTCCTATGGACGTAAGTCCGTTACCTCACTCTTAGTTTTGGTTATACTTGGATTGACTGTGACTAGCACAGCTGAAGTCACCTGCGGAATCGTTGCCAGCAGCCTCCCAGCATTGCCAACCTTCTTCCGCCACTTCTTCGCCGAAGCCAAGACAAAACTGTCCGATCTGAGCCGTACAAGAGGTTCAACTGCACAAAGCAATTCTTTTGGTATACCAGAAGAGTCGTATGCCCTATCGCGTGGCCGGAAGAATCATAGCTTATTTGCTATGGAGCGGTCGACTGATCCTGAACGCGAATCAGACGATGATCGAGCACGGATATTCTGCGGATCTGGCTATACGACTGAAGCCAGGGTAGAAAGGAGTAGGACTCCAGTACAAGGGGGCTATTATGGGGAAGCAGGTTCAGGATTGGAAAGAGAAGATCGCCATGGCCGCGGGATATTGAGAATCATCGAAGTAGACGTGGAATCAGGACCGGGGCAGGCTCACAGCGGATAGTTAGCTAGACAAATACGCTTGGTTTTCTGATCAGAACAATTATAAAAAGTCTAACAGTAATGTCATTAACCCCGGCCACCAGGTAAGGTAAAGTACCTAGTCATTCCGAACTTCCAAGTATAGCCCTTTGGCGCCTGAGGCATGAGAAAAGCCCTATATGGGGTAGATATGTCTTGGCGCCCGTGACATAGCCCTAGCCCTAACAGCCTAACCCTCGCTACGCACCAAGGCGGTGGACCCACCGCCGAACCCAGAAACACTGGAGGAACTTTGAGAGTCCGCACCGACTTCGACAACTTCAGCCAACAACCTCCTCGTCGCCAACCAGTCGTCTCCCGATAATCTCGTCGCGATGGCTCAAGAACGTTCCGGTATCGCGGTTGGTCTCAACAAGGGCCACGTATGTATCCTGTTTTCTTTTCGTGTCTGAAACCTTTGACGGATGGATGGAATGGGATGGATGGATTGAGGGAGTTTTCCGTCGAGTCGAGCCGAGTCAGTCGATCCGAACAGCGAGCGGATACACCGATATTTGGCCTGGAATTTTTGAGCAGCGTGTGGTCAGGAAGAGGTGCAATTGAAATCGTTGAAAATTTCAGTGGCCAAGAAGACCGCAACGGGGCATACGGCAATACACCGACAATAATTTGGAAGCCAACAGGAAGAAAACCTGGACGATGATATTCGCCATGCGCAAAATATGTCGAACTCGCCTCTGCCGAAATTTATACGACTCGACACATCTCAGCTTGACGCGGAAACTCTCCGAACCATTTACCATCCATTTATGCATTCGTCTGAAGAGGTCAACATTATCACTGGGCCATGATGAACTAACCGCGCATTCTTTTTTTGCTATAGAAAACCACCCCCCTTAACACCCCCAAGAACCGCATCAGCCGCTCCAAGGGCAAGGCCTCCCGCCGCACCGCTTTCGTTCGCGACATCGCCCGTGAGGTCGTCGGTCTCGCTCCCTATGAGCGCCGTGTCATCGAACTTCTGAGGAACGCTCAGGACAAGCGTGCCCGTAAGCTCGCTAAGAAGAGAGTATGTTTTTACCTTTAATTCCGTGTTTGGGGGGAATAGGTTGTTCAGCAGTGAACATTACCATTGAGGATATTTGTTGGATTGGGTGCCATTTCCGTCAACCGGTTAACGCCTTTTTGGATAATTTTATCCTCATCCCTGAATTGAATCATTGGAGTCGCTCGCCGAACACGCCAGAACCCATCTATTTATTGCCTCAAATAAAAGAACCAGGCTAATCAACTTACTCCGTATAGCTCGGTACCTTCACCCGCGGCAAGAGAAAGGTCGAGGATATGCAGCGCGTCATCGCCGAGGCCCGCCGTGTTGGTGCTCACTAAATTTAACTTTATTCCCGTTTTCTTTCTACCTACTGTCCATGTCTCTCCAAAATTAGCCGAGAACGAGATGAATGAAAACAAAGTTTAAAAAAACAAAGTGAGAACACTTTTTGCTCTCTTTTGCTATCTCTCAGTCCCGTTACTTGGGTCGGGTACGATACGAAGTATATCCAAGAGCTGAGGCTGGGTGGTGGTGTGTGTACGGCGCGATATATGACGGGGACATACCGACCTTGCAAACTATATATCCTACTTCCTATCTAGTTATATTTCTAACTAGACAGGCGAGAAGAGCTACTTAGGAGAAGGGGAGCGGGTAGGGGAAACCATGGTTGTGGGTTATCTACAAGGTCTAATTAAAATCGCATATCAAATACCCGGCTGGTTTTGTCGGTGAGAAAGCTTTCTTGATCTAGCAACGGGTTCTCAAGCTACTTGTACCTCCTATATTTCTATCCGACAGTTTCATCGTAGAGGAGCAAACAATGTTGACAAACGACAGTGCATACGTCAACAGTTATCCAGGTAGACTATTTCATAGATTCATTTGAAGTTCGTTATCAGTTACATGACATCTTTAGTTCTGGGTCGGAAAATGGAAAACCTCTATTTCTTTCCTGGCAGCTTTAACCATTTTGGGATTTTGCGAGCGCCAGACTTATCGCCGTTGGTCTTGGTGGAATCACTTGGTTTTATTGAAGTCGAGGCGTCTGCCGAGGTGTCCATAACATCTGCGGGCTGCTCTACCTTATGCTCTTGAGCTTTGGTTTGAAGCTCCGGTTTTAAGATTCCGGAGCGGCTCTGTTGAGCAGCTGTAGATGCTGTCGGATCCCACGAGAAATTCACAAGCACGCGCCCAGTCATCCCATGGTTTTTGATCAGAAGGCTATGGTCTGAATCAGGGAGTGTGGTTTGGAAGGGGACGCTGGTTTGGTGAGATTTTGATGCCGCAGGCCCAGAGAAGTTTGTGAGGATGAATTTCTCTTGGGCATATGATGGTGTCAAACAACTGCGGACGAAGCCATAAAGGGATTTTCCTGTATCCTGTTGTCCAAATCTGGAAACTACCTGGCTTTGATCTGGAAGTCGGACCTTGACTTCCACTTCTTTGACGGATGCGCGGCGCTCTTCCTCTGCCGTAGCTGCAGCGGCGATTTCGGCATCTGACCGGAGGCGTGTGTTTTTGCTGGCCGCTTGAAGTCGTCGTTGGTGTATCTGGGCATGCTCAACCGATGGTACGTAATCGGATTCGTTGTAAGCAGTTTGAGCCGACTGGGGAGTGTTGCTTGAAGGTGGCGCGTAGACAGTGATGGGTCGCGATTCACTGGTTGATAATTCAGGCTGTTGAAAGGGAACATCTGGGGCGGTTTCTGAAGGTGTTTTTGTAGTTTGTTGATTTTGGTGCTGGTCTTGTCCAGGGTTATATTGAGCTGCACCAGAAGTGGGCAGCGGCAATTCAAGGGTTTGCGGGGTGTTCTCTTTCTCTTTCTCTGATTCTGCCTGTGATATAGATGCTTGTCCTGCCGCGTCAACCTCATCTTCGGACGATTTAAAGTATTCGTGGATTTGTGTCATGGCATCCTCCAGTGGCTGGTCTGTCCGGCGGAAGCTCAACCGCACCAGCACATTCCCGCTGTTGAATCCTAATTGAGCCAGTGACTTTTGAAAATCCGGCAACGTGGATAGCTCGCGATCTAATATCTGTACGACGGGAGTTTCGTAGAACAATCGACCTGACCCTTGTCCTTCGGTGACAGGAACCCCACGACCCGTTAGATTCCGGAGAGTTGTTGTGCCTGCAACACCGGCTTCGAACTTGCGAAGCAGCATCCAAATACTGGTTGTACTAGGAAATTTGTCCATGAGACGTCCATTTGAGGCATCTCGCGCTTCTGATGCCGGAAGTTGCAGGGCTACTGTGACGACGGAAGGTGACCGAGAAAGCTGTACAAGCTCCAGTTTCGCACCGGGGGAGAGTCCGGAAAGACGGAAGGCGAGAGATAAATCGAGCTGTTTACTTTTGTGTCTTAAAATTGGGCAAGAGTTAGTATATGTTTAGTTTTTATAAAATATGTCGGCTTACTTCAGTCCATATTGACTAGCGTTCACACCTAGCTTCCTACAAGCTTCTTGTAATATATCGGTCAGATACTTCCCCGGCGTTGTTTTGATTGTGGCCCTTCGAGCTGTTGAGTCGAGAACTACGACATGAGAGCTCATTGTAGTGGCGAGGCTATTGCGGGGTCGATGCTCTAGACAGCGAGGTCCAGGAAGGTGGGGAGCGGTAAGCTCAGCAGATGGTATTTAAGGTAGAGAGCTGAATCTCGGAGCTAAGTCAGAAATAGAACGATAGAAACAGAGCGAAGGAGTTGGTTGAAATGGAGGATGGGGTGTCTGAAACTTTGAAAGATCGAGCATGGAGCAGGCAGCGGGCGGCGCGTCATGGAAGAAGCTGAGAGGCCAGACGCCAACCTTCCGCCGACAGACACTGAGAGCTCCAGCTTCACTCTCCATCTCCATCACCTCTTTCATCCTCATCCCTCTCCCACCACTGCCCTTCTCCGGTCGCTCTCCTGTCTGTCACGCACTCGGTTTTTTTAATTTTGCTATTTTGCATCGTGTTTTCAATTCGCCTTCGTCATGGTATGTGGACTTTCCCTGCTCGCCCTTCAAGCAAGCACTAAGCTGACCGACTCCTTCAGAGTAACCCGTTCGACATCAGTACGCTTTTCTCTGCCTTTCGACTCCTCCATGGCTTGTAAAACGGTATGCTAACTGAGGAACAACAGATGGCGGTGCCTGTGTCGCCATGGTCGGCAAGGACTGCGTCGCAATCGCCTGCGATCTCCGACTTGGAATGCAAGCCCTGACCGTGTCCAACAACTTCCCCAAGATCTTCAACTACGCCCCCGGAACATATCTCGGCCTCACCGGTCTCGCTACCGACGTTTCCACTGTTTCAGACCTCTTCCGGTACAAAGTGAACATGTACCGTCTCCGTGAAGAACGGCACATTGCACCTCAGACTCTCGCCAACCTTGTCAGCTCATCGCTGTACGAGAAACGTTTCGGAGCATACTTTGTTAGCCCGGTTATTGCTGGTATCAACAACACGACAGGGAAGCCTTTTATTTGCGGCTTCGACAGCATTGGGTGTATCGATTTCGCCAAAGATTTCATTGTGAGCGGAACTGCCAGCGATCAGCTTTTTGGTACTTGTGAAGGATTGTGGGAGCCAGACCTCGTATGATTTCCACCTGATATGGTTTATTTTTATAAGGACGATGTTGGCTAACTCAAGGCACTAGTCTCCCGAGGATCTGTTCGAAACACTCTCGCAGGCACTTCTCAGTGCCGTCGACAGAGATGCCCTGTCGGGTTGGGGTGCTCAAGTGTATATCATAGAGAAGGACAAGGTGACCCAGCGGCTACTGAAGGGACGACAAGACTAGACGTGCTCGTCAGGGTTCTATTGGGGTTATACTGTTTTCTGTCTTAATGCGAATCTCATAGCCTCGGGAATATACCGGTTGAAAGCAGTATCAAATACCTGTTTACTTTAGTAGTTCGTAGTATGGTCCCTATGTCATCCATGTTACAACGATAAGAGTCATGTATGAGGTGCCCGGTGCTCTGTCCCAGTTCCAGACGCATCTTTCCCTGGAGAATCCAACACAACCATTATCCGGGGTTATATGTGCAAGTGATATCTAAGCCATTATTTACTATTCAAATCCATTCCTTCCACTGACAACCCCAAAAGCAGGCCCACCCTTCCCGAAAAACTCTCTCACATCCCCGACCAGAAGATCAGGGACCTCCCAGGCCGCAAAATGTCCACCGCGCGGATATTCAGTAGCCTTCACAGTAGATCCCAGCAACTTTGTCCAGGACATCGGATACCTCATCAACTCATTCTTAAACTGTGCCACGCCGATTTTCACGCTCACCGGTGCAGGAATCGACATGGATTCCGTAAGGGACCCATCCTCAGCCGTCTCGTAGTAGATCCGTGTTGAGGCCGCCGGTCCAGCAACGGAAAAGAGGTAGATAGTTACCCATGTTAGGATTTCATTGTCAGTCCAGGGATAATTATCTGTCCAGAGATGCAGTTTGTCGTAGATCCAGGCTAGGAGGGCAACGGGGCTATCGTGGAGTGCGTAGCCCAGTGTCTGGGGCCGGGTGGACTGCTGGATCATGTACCCGCTACCCTTGGTTAAGTAGTTGAAAACTGAGGATAGGTATGCCTTTCTATCTGGAGAAAATGGGACTGGGAGGAGGTCCTGTATGAAAAAGAGTGGGTTCTGCCAGGGCATGGGGAAGCGCATGGGGATGAAGTTTAGGTGGATTGCTTTGACGTGATCTGGATATTTCCGAGCCATCGTTCGAGAGATAAAGCTACCCCAGTCGCCGCCTTGGGTTACTAGATGATTGATTTTGATGTTAAATTATTTTTCTTTTGTGTTTCTCTGGTTTGAGACAATGGACACACCGTATTCTTTGTAGCCAAGGGTTGTCATGACATTGTGCAGGGCCTCTGCGTATTGATGAAGGCCGAATCCACGCTGTGAAGGTTATAGTGGGAATCTGTATGAATTAAAGATTTTATAGAAACACACCTTATTAACGACCGAAGAGAAGCCGAAATTCGGCAGAGAGGGGGCTATCACATCGAATGCTGGGGTGTCCTCGTCGCCGCTGGTTAGTAATGGAACCAGTTTGGTGACCTCGATGAAACTTCCTGGCCCTAGATGAGATCTTCTCTTAGCAAGCAATAATCGAAGTATAAGCACAGAGTGTATTTCTACATCCGTGGATAAATAGCAGGGGAATGGCTCCCGGGCGCTTGCTCGTGTGTTGCAGGTAGTGGATTTCTAGATCCTCGAAACCGTCAACAGATACGGAGACGGTGAACTGCTTAAATTGTTGATTTAATTTTTGTTCCTGCTCTCGCCAGTTGAACCCATCTCGCCAGTAGTTCGTTAGTCGTTTGATTTCGTCAAGAGGAACCCCCATGTCCCATCCGACATTGTCGAGTTCATCCGGGAAGGCTGCAGACTGGAGTTTCTGGCGGAGGCGCTTCAGCGCCTCATCAGGGACAGCGATGTTAAATGACTTGGGAGGCATTTGTACAGCATAACAAAATGATATGTGAAATTAGCTCTTAGTCGAGTTTCGGTGCAGATGGCGCCCGCTTTCTTATTTTCTTACTATGATGGTATTCACATGCTACCGTGGTTAGTGGTTAACTGTATGCCTGGGTCGACACGAGGTACATATGCTGTGCTGCCAGCCGAAACCATGGAACCTCTGGAAACAGAACTAGTTCGTTAGTTACCACAAATCACTCTTTTAGGTATTTTGCTAGTTCGCCCAGATGCCGAGTCGTTTGAGATCGGTAGGCCCTGCGTTGCTGCTCTGCCTTGGAGCCGGGGGGGTTTCGTCTCCTGAACCCCCGCGTCTAGACCGGGCGATCGGCCCCCAATAATAAGACGGGCTCCATCTCGACAAGCCACCGACCGACTCTAATTCTCTGCGTTTCCCCTCCTCGCCATTCTTCCTCGTCAGACATCATCGTCTTCCGTCCAGTGGTCTGCCACTGCCGCCCGCCCCCTCTTCCGTTTCATCTAGCCGATACCTTAATATCCATTGCAGAAGAGACGGACAGCAATACCGACCGGCCCTCCCTCCACCAGTCCAACGAACGTCGGATTTTGCCCACCGACGATTGCTTTCCCTACTTCGCCGTCGCACACAAGAATACGAACACCACAATCTTAAACCTATATCGGTCATATCTTTCGAGTGGACGCCTGCCCTCCGTAGTGCGTCCCACCTCGCCGCGAGCCAGCGTGGTTCGTCTCCCAGGCTGGCAGGGATTGATGTATGTGTCTGAATGCCTTGCGGTTTGAGCTCCTGACTAACTGCAGCTTTGCCCTAGACTGAGCGTCATGCGCTGTCTCCCATCTAGAGACGTAGCTGCGAATTCGTTGGTCTCCTACCAATCGCCCGCAGTCTCTTGGTGGCCTCCCATAACCTAAGATCATTATCTCTGCGGTCCTCAACTCCGCTTCGTGACTCTCAATTTTCAAACACAATGCCCGAACCGCTGGAACCGGAGTGGGCGAGCTCATCAGCATCGGGGCCTACGCTCTCATTCCTCCCGCAAGAACCAACTAGCTCTTTCCCGGTCGTAGATACGCGAGTTGAAAATTCGAACGGCCAATGCACAACGGAATATGCTGCAATCGAACGGCTAACCGCGCTCAAAAAGGAGCTACGTGCTCTCGATCTCGAGTCCTTCTGGAGAAAGCTTATGGAACACATCACATTGCTATGTAATGCCCAATATGCTTTCGTAGCTCGAAGGGTGAGGGAAGATGAAGCAGCGAAAGAGATCGGTGGGTATAAGCCCTCTCTCTTTGGAACGGCCTTTTACTATAACGACGGGTTTCAGAACGTCGGGATTTATCGGCACAGATATTTTGCTGGTGGGAATCCCCAGTCGCACATGGAACTCAACAAGCCATGCACGATTCCCGAAAACCTGAGCTCGCACGGTTCATTCGATAGGGATAAGCTACCTTTTGCTGCGGAGGGTTATCTTGCAATTCCACTATTTTCAGGGAATGAGTGTCTTGCCTACCTGGGCTTAATGTGGTCAGAACGGGGATTACAAAATCGAAAACTTTCATGGTCTTTCATGGAAACGATGCTATTTTCCTTGGAGGATTTAGTCGTCCAACGGATTCACCAGGACGGTAGCACAGCAGAGCAAGAGCAACCAACGACGGGATTAACTCCAAAGCGCCGGGATGAAACGACTCCATCTGCACAAGCAGTGCACTTTTCTTCTCAACATCTTAAGCCACTCGCGCGCAGTCTTTCGCACGAGCTTCGAACACCGATGCAGGGGATCGTCGGGATGTTAGACGTCATGCACGCCACTGTGCGTGATGCACTTACTGGAAAACCTTCTGCGAAAACAGCGTACGTCTTTCAATCGCTCAAGGAAAGCATTGAGATGGTCCAAGGTTTGTATAAATTCTCTCGAGATATGAGACTATTGTGGCTAATATTTGATATTACAGACAGTGCAAGGCGCGCTGTTGAAGCGGCAGATAATGTCGTGCATGCTTATGATCTCAACATGGAGGTTCCAAAAACTCCTCAGACAGAGCGAGATATCAACTTCTCTGGCATCGCAATGTCTCCGGTCGCGACATCTGAGAGCCGGCCAAACGTTTTCATCGAGGGGAGCAGCATAGGCCTCAACCCCTACAAACGTCGAAGGAGCAACCCACCAGAGAGCAAAGTTGAAAAGACTCCGAGGCACAAAACTCGTCGAGTATCGTCCCCGAAGGACCTTTCGCCGCGCTCTGAGGAGGTTAAAAATGCTGTACACGAGAGTGACAAGATCTTCAACACCAAGACGCCTGCTCATCAGATAGAAGCAGTGATGGCTAGCATGGTGGAACCTCGCCCGTCATTAGCTGTCCGGAGATCGGCTCCTCATCTTCTATTGGAAGGCATCAACGTGAATTTTCAGGGCTCCGCGCTGCGGTTCACCAAACTTCGCGACCTCCTTCGTTTGGTGGTCAACGAGTCTCTTCATGTCGGCGGAAGACCTGACTTTGTGGTTAGCAACACAACCGAAATGGGTGAGAAGATCGAGATTCGGTCGCGAACCTCTAACGGAGAAGTTTATTCAAAGACAATAGACTGGTCCGTGGATTTTGCTGTACCCGATGCGCTTCTCACAGATGATAGAGACCTGGCCAAGCTGATATCATGCGTCTTCTTGAATGCTGTCAAGTTCACAAACAATGGCTTGATCACTGTCAAGGCTACGCTCAGCGATAGGGCTAACGATATCTTGATTAATGTTTGCGATACCGGAACCGGTATCCCCATGGCCTTTTTGCCTAATCTCTTCAAGCCGTTCGCTCGAGAAGACGCATCGATCACACGAAGCAAAGATGGGCTAGGACTAGGGCTCCTCGTGGCAAAGGGCCTTGCCAGAAAAATGGGTGGAGATCTTGTTTGCGTCCGTTCATCAACGGCCGAGCCTGACCGCGGCTCTGAATTCGAGATCAGGATCCCCGTAAACGAACCCGAATCCACTCGCTCACTTACCCCGTCAACACAATTGGCAACCCCTCCCAATATCAGAGACACTTCAAGATTTAGCAGTGTTAGCATTTCCACCCCAGAATCCTCTACGCTATCACCAGTGCAACCACCTGCACCTACACCGATCCAACAGCCAACTCCCGCTCTTACTGATGAGTCCTCCCGAACACCAACGCCAGCTCGTTCTGTGCCCAACACAACACCCATGAGACCGCCGGTCAGTGAACAGTTCCCCGATGGCAAGCCCGGAGAGAAAAATCCTCTTACTTTCCTCGTAGCCGAGGATAATAAGATCAATCGGCGTGTACTGGTACATATGTTGAAGAGACTGGGATACCAAGAAATATACGAGGCTGGCAACGGGAAAGAAGCTGTACGAACGATGAAGAATATCCTTGATTCGCAATACTCCGAGATCGAGGCAAACCTAGCGCAAAAGGCCCCAGATCGCCAGACAAGTGCAGATGATTTCCTCGTCCCTGGGCTTCCACCCCGGCAAAGAAAGGCGAAGCCTGTGGATGTCATACTGATGGACCTCTGGATGCCTGAGATGGACGGGTACGAGGCCACTTCAAAGATATTCCAGATGATTAACGAATATCGTCATCGTCAATCCCAACCTTCGCGGTTACTTTGTCGAGACATACCTCCGTCTCAACCACCCACTATCCTCGCTGTCAGCGCAGACGTCACGGATGAGTCCCTGAGCCGTGCCTCCAAAGTTGGCATGAGGGGTTACATGACCAAACCATATAGACTCATAGACTTGGAGCGGCTGATCGCTGGCTTTTGCACCGATTCTACGTCCCACCAAGCCAATGATTCAACGAACACATGACACCAACTTCTAGCCACCTGCCTACTTACTACTAATGAGACCCTAATTGGAGACCTCGACATGATGAATTTTCTGGGTTGCATTGTATCCGTTATGACTTCGGTTTGCTCGATATATTCTGGGACTTTAGCTTTGCTTTCCATATCCTAAATGAATAGATAATAGACCATTCTTATACTTTATTGTCGGGTCTTCTTTTCCCCTTTGTGTTGAATATAATGTTTATAGGTTAGATTAAGCTTTAAACCCAATCACATTTGTGGAACTGAAGTCATCATCAATACATTCATCTAGTCGAAATTCGTCACCGAAGAATCGTGAAAAATCACAAATTGAATTCATCAAGAAAACGCTCTGTAATAGGAACATATCATTGACTTCGGAAAGTCGAAATTCGTTATGGATACAAGAAAAGAATCCATATAAGATACGCCGTCCATATCACCCAATCCCTTTCGCACTCAGATCCAAAGTTCCTTTAGGTCAACTTCTGCTTGATGAAGAACGACCGGAGGTGAGATAATTGCCAAGCACACGCAACGGAAAGCACAGCGACCTGCATCAAGGCCCAGCGGACGACACGGGAGTTGGTCGCTTCTGATTGATCACGGAATTCGGCCTCGCGTTCCTAAAGAAGCAAAGAAAATTGATTAGTCTCATATCTCGACACCCCATTCAGTCGGAGAAAGCAGCCCCAACCCCCAAAACGGCTTGTTTGTTTGAAGAAGGGAGAACATACTCTCTGGAACACCTGCTCGCGCCTAATATCCTGCAACCGGCTGTTCAAGTCCTTGACCCGCTGCACCAAATCCGTCATCTTCCCCTTATCCTCGCTCTCGATCTTGCTCGTCTCGCCAATTGCCATATCCAGGGTAATTCGAACAGCGCCGGCAGGCGCACCGGAGAGCCACCCACCGGTAGCAGCGTTCGTCTCTGGTGTAAGGCAGATCTTGTGGTTTCCTGGGTCGGCAGCGGAGAAGGTGAATCGGCCGGCGTGGGCGTCGCGCTTGTTGACGACGCGGTGATCATTGTCGAAGACTTCGTCGACCGTGATGAGCATCTTCATCGATTGGTCGGGGGCATATGTGCCCGTGTTGGTAGTTTGATCGATAACTTCGCTTGAATAGGTTCCTGTTCATTCATCATGAGGGGGTTGTGGTTAGAGGTGCTCGGGCTTGTGGATTGATTGCATAATAGGGAGCAGCCATTGCGTTGCGGATATTGTAGCTTACCGACAACAAGAGTGTCCTTTGGAAGCTCCTCGTAGAAACATCTTGTTTGACGGCCGTCCACGTAGAAGTAGAGGGCGTTTGCTGGGAGGGAGAGACACAGAATTGCGTAAACGGCGAGCGTGGAGGAAAGCCACGAGGTTGACGGCCTTGACGGAGCCATTATGGCGGCTGGAAGAGAAAAAAGTAAGTTGGACCTATGGAAGTGGGACTGAAGTGCTCGTTGGTGAGGCTTGCACACTTGGTGGTGAAGGGTGCTAGTTGATGTTATGCTGTCCAGATCCAGAATCCAGCCAGGGCGGCGCGGGCTTGGCGCGAATTCTAATTCCTCCATGGACTCTCCGTCTTCACGCTCATATTTCCATCTCCCTACCAACATCGCTATCTTCGAGTAACTCTATTTCATCGGAAACTTGACAATAGACAACCTCCCTTTTTTTTTTCTTGACGTACATCGATTTGCCGCAGAGCGCCAGTTCGGAAAACCATGGCTGCCGCCGATGTGCGCGACATGCTCGATTTGCCCGCGGAGGGCCAACCGCGACCTCACAAGAAACAGAAGGTCGTGGAGAAAAGGCCAGGTGTGTCGTTCACGATTGCAAAAAATTTTAATTCACGGCTAATTCAAGGTTCTCTGTACAGAGGGTATCACCCGTGAGCTTTTTGCGCTTTTGGGAGAAAGAGCACCTCCCATCGCGATCAACGAGAACCGATACAAGGGACGGCCCAAATGGCAAACCAAGGCTCGTGTGCGACCATGGTAAGTGACGCGACATGATAAAAACGTTCTATAAGATGTTGATTGAGTGCAGGCGGATGACTCCTTTTTCGAATGATGCGCGAACCGATGATCTAGTTCTACGACACTGGGAAAGGCAATCAGAGGCTACAAATGCACCAGCAATCGAGGGTCCAGAAACGGAGGGTGACCAGACGAAAGAGGAGCAAGGAGAACCCAAGACCGCCGAAAAACAAGAATACCCATTTGCCAAATACAATATCAAAGCCAAACTCCCGAACCGATATACTACGGATGAGTACAACCGCCACCTGAAGAGCGATGAGTGGTCGCGCGAAGAAACGGACTATTTGATGGACCTAGTCGAGGAGTATAACCTTCGATGGGTGGTTATTTCTGATCGCTACGACTTCCAACCACAGCCTATCGACAATACAGACTCCTCGACCGCACTAGTACCTAGCAAACGATACAGAACCATGGAGCAAATGAAAGCCCGGTATTACAATGTCGCCGCGTCAATACTCGCTCTTGAACATCCGCCATCAGAAATGTCCGAGACAGAATTCGACCTTCACGAAAAGATGATGAAGTTTGACGCCGAAAGGGAACGTCATCGGAAGGAGCTCGCTGGTCTCCAACTGAACCGCACTGCTGACGAAGTCCGCGAAGAATCCATCCTTCTCGAAGAGCTCAAGCGAATCACAGCCAACGAGCAGGAATTTGTTAACGAACGCAGAGAGCTTTACTCCCGTCTCGATGTCCCGATTAGCGTTGGCAACGCAACCAACTACCACAACAGTCAAGGCCTATCCCACCTCCTCCAAACCCTCCTCCAAGCAGACAAGAGCAAGAAACGCCGCTCCCTCCTCGGCCCCGAAGGTGCCGTCCCCACCCCCGGCGGCCAGACTCCGATTCCCAACGCCCCAGGGAGTGCTCGCGACAGCAGCCGAGCAGATACCCCCAGCGGTGGTCCAGCGCAACCCCCAACAACCAAAAAGGCCGCCGCTGCTGCTGCAGCGGCAAACAAAGAAGCAGCCCAACAAGCAATCAAAAACCTCTCGCCGGCCGAAGAGGCACGATATGGCGTACAACATCACGATCGTCTTGCACCTGGCGTGCAATTCCGCAGCGACCGCGCCCAGAAACTCACACAGGCGAAATCCCACGTCCAAACACAGAAACTCGCATCCGCTCTTGCCGAACTCGAAATACCACTCCGTCTGGTCATGCCCACAGAACGCGTGGTGAAGGACTTTGAGAAACTGATTCACTCCGTGAACCTTTTGTTGGAGGCACGAAAGGTCGCGGAGAAAGTGGAGAGCGAGATTCGTGTCCTGGAATCCGCCAAAGAGGAAAGAGAGCACAAAGCGAAAGAATTGCGGGAGAAGGAAAAGCCCGAGGTGAAATCGGAACAGCAGGATGATGAGGCTCCTATCCTGCCTGCACCTGAGTCGGCTTCCGCGGGTGGTGCTCATCGAACTGAGAAACCTCCCAGCACAGGCGACGGTCAGCCTGATTCATCTATCAGCGCGGGTGATACTGTGGGAGGTGGTGAGCCGTCTGCAGGGGATCAGGAGGGCGCCTCTCATAAGCGTTCCGCCAGCGTGCTCAGCAACGGAAGCGATAAGAGTTCCAAGCGGCAGAGGAAATGATTTGCACCTGTATTACCAGTATACCACCTTCTTAGCAGTCATAAGTTGTTTAATACACCACTGTACGATTATCATATGTCAACACCGTGTTTTGGTTATTCGCCTATCAATACTTTTAGCCCTTGATTTTCGTACGTCAATCCCTAACAATGCACACATCCCAGGACTTTTGAAATTTCCCCCACACACATCAAGCTCCAGTCTCAGCTGTTGGGACTTGGCTCTTTGCCAAAGCCCGTTATTCAGGGATCGAGTGTTCTTCGAGACACTCTTCATACAGGCTGTCCCAGCCCCCCGAGTTTCTGCCTGAGCTCGTTCGCTCGGATGACCGATACTGAGGTTTCTGGGGTTGGAGAAGACCGTCGATTTGGTTTGTCGAGAATGTAGGGCCACCAACATGAATCCTTCGCGGTTGTTCCGTGCTCCTGGGGCCCCTGAGTCTCAACACCCGCGTCTTTTGCTGCACAACGGGAAAGTGGTCTGCTGATGCTGCAAACCTTGCAACTGCGCGGTCTGCCCGTTTCTCAATGCTACGGGCAATTTCTGAGACCTTGCGTTTGGTTGCCCATGCGCCTCCCCTCCGGCGGAGTATCGCTAATTTCTCTATCAGCTGTGCTTCTGTATACTCGCGGGACCGAACAATGTCCTGCTGTGGCGCTTGTTGCCCGCCCGAGTTCTGCACAGGACGAACCCAAGAACAGAATTCCCAAGGGTTATCTGCATCGACATTGGACACTGTTGCTTCCTGGTCTTTTTTTTTGAGAGAGAGAATTCCAAGCAAAGAAGAGCCACCGGAACCACAGCTTCCTGCATCACTGTTATTGCTTGATCCAAGGGTGAAGTTCGTGCCAGTCCAGCGGGGAAGGTTCAACTTCTGGAGAATGGTCGATATATCGAAGTTCGACTCGCTTTTTTTTGAAGGTACCCGATTAGACTTGTCTCGCAGAGGCGAATGCTGCCTATCACAACGTCCATTAATACTACCCGCAAATGAACAGTCAGGGCTATTTTCTATGGAGCCATAGCTTTCAGGTAATGCAGACCCGTTACAGATTTGCTCATGTCCCTCACTCGAGTCGTCTGGTGGCACAAGAGTATACCCATAACCAATTCGTCGACCTTCAGTCATCCATCCAATGCTTAATTTGCGAGCAGAAACGCCATTCGCACCTTGAGGCGGCTCAAATATCGCAGAGCTTACCGATTGATTTGATGCAAAGCGCTCAGTGAATTTGCTTCTCAGCGCATTGGCTTCGTCAGCAGTTGCTGAAGCAGATGCGTGCTCGGAAGGCAAATAAGGCCGTCTCGACGACAGATTAGCAGATGTGCCTTCAGCGAAATTGACGAAGTTCTGTTCGTCATAGTCGGAACCGGCGGAAGGTACGCCGGCTTTTGAGGAGTACGGAGATCGTAGATCCTGAGTTCTAGAAGCCTCCATTGGCAGTGACTTCGCTTCAGGTGTGTCCCAGATGGGTGGCATTGAATTTGGATTGTTAAATGTTTGATATCTGTTTGCATTCCATGTTCCTGCATTGCTACTTGATTGATTCTCATCGAGTGGATGCTTCTGGCATTGTATTTGAGAAGTAGACCCAGATGAAGCGAGCATTCTGTGAATGTTCATCTCCTCGAGATGAACAGATTGTTCGTCTTGTGTTATTTCTCTTCGAGGCCTCTGGTGCCGTTTCCTGACAGAGAGTTGCGGAGGACAACCAACCAAGGATTCCGTGGACGTGGTATATCCCTGTTGTTGAAATACGTGGTGATTATGGTAAGTGCAGCCTCCGGTATCATGAGTACGACCAGAATGTCGACCTATGCTGTCCTCAAAGCTGCCGCGTTTCGACTTCGGGGGCCTTATCAGAATCGGACGACAAGTTTCCTGTACTCTTATGGGTACTGGTAATGCTCTTTCTTTTGTCCGCATCCTGCACGCACTGGGACAAGGGCTGGAAGGTCTACCACGTGGACTCCCCAGATCGGCGTTGTGAAGGATAGAGGGAGATTCATGGTCAACTTGCGGGTGTCGGTGTTCATAGTCTCGAGAGCGCCAGGACATCTGGTGCTCCACCCCTTCCCTATAGCAAGGTGATTGTTCATATACCATACCCTTGGTGTCAAAGGTCAACCCAAACGGCTGTTCTCGTGCATGTTCTAGATCGGGTTCTCTGCCACGGCGAGCAGATATCGGTGTCTCATTCCTAGGCCGGCTAGATGAGTGTTCTGCGATATAAATTGGATGTCTCGGCGTTGATATATACTGCGCATCGCTGTCATATCCTCTCTCGCTCATCAAACTACCTCCTGGATCAAACGCAGCGGGCACCGCATGGTGTTTCAATGAACAATGCAGGAATGGTATCTTGGGAGCTCGATCTAACCGTTTGGGCCGTCTATACAAGTCTCTGGGGTCTCGAGAGAATCGTCGGCGAACCCTACCCGATAAACCGCCTGAAGAACTGCTTAGACGCACGCTTTGATTTTGTTCGTCTACTGACGAAGATATGCCTATTTCGGTCAGAAGGTTCACTTTAGATCGAGTGGGGACATCTCATCATCACCTTCACTGCGTTCATTGTTGGGAGGGGACGAACCTATTCGCCCCAGCTGGTACGCTATATCGGGCGATTCTGAGGCTTTCCGATATCGCCAAAGTCGTGGACAGAACAAGAACCCCATTGAGCTGCTCAAGAGGTTGTACCATGGATGGAGATTTGGGTGTCATAAGACCTGGGATAACGGTCAGGATAGCTGAAGGCATTTCTGTTGAGAACCCGGGGTAGGGACATGATGAATGCTCCCATTGAGGCAGGAACACCGCCGATTCATGGCAACGAGTAAGGCAGGCACAACCATCATCCTGCTACTAGAAACCCATCTATTAACAGGACCTTTTAAACCCGGAGATCTCGGAGTCTCGGTCATTTTTTGGCCGCATGACGGTTTCTTTCCGGCGGGTTAGCGTAAAGACAACTAGATATACTTTATTTTTGTTTATTTTGTTTTGTTTTTTTGTCTCGAGGGCAATGGGGTGGAAGTTTCAGTTCCATACGCTGGCCAAGGTCAGCGTACTCCAGGTGCATCTCCAGTCCACGGAGAGTCACCTGTCCGTTTCATCCATTCCAGCGGGTCGGACAATGAACTCCCTCTTTCGGCCATTATTTACTATTTGAGGTGGCAAGCTTAGGGCCTATCCAGGAGTTCAACCTCAAGTCGAAAACTCAGCTCTTAAAACCGGGTGACATTAACGCATCGGCACCACTGATCTATCTATCCTGGGAAAATCCGAAACTATAGCACGGCTAAGGCCGATCACGGAGCACGCTCGGAGGGCGGGTCGATGAAGATTCGGGGTATTTTTTCTCTGCCTGACGTGAAGTGAGCCGTGGAAGAGCAAAAATACGCCAACTCGATGCTTTCCCATCACGCCATTTCTCTCAGCTAGCACTGAAAATGGCCACAACCATGTCCATAATGGTCAATATTAACATTTCCCATGAGCTCTCAATTCTCAGCAGGTAGGAATCTTAATGAAATTGGTCAATGGCCCCATTATCAGCAGAAAGATGGACTTTGATAGAGACCGATTGCTTCGGTACTATACGGTACGATTTTCGTACTGCATATACCCCGCCCCGGTCTTTCTGATTCGCCGACTTCCAGTATCCACACCGGAGGGACTCGACTTTTTCCCCTCCATGGAATTGATTTATTTTGCCCAGCTTCCCCTCCTCCCTCCTCTTTCTTTTCTCTCCCTCCATCCCCCTTCTTTTCTTCATTTCTCCCTCTTGCAAGAGATTTTTGTGAATTTTCTCTTGTTTACCTCCTACTCTCACTTCATCTACCTTCTATCTTCTTAGACCATTTTCTCTTTCTTCTCCATCCGACCCCACCCCCACCACCGTCTCCTTTCCTCCCTTTTCCGTACACACATATCTGTCAGGATGGTTCAATCGTATGTTCAAGTCCTATCCCTGTTCCATGGTCACCGGTAATGCTAAATTTTCTCGCTATAGCGCTGTTCTTGGCTTCCCTCGCATGGGAAAGCTCCGTGACCTCAAGAAGGCCACGGAAGCTTACTGGGGTGACAAGATCTCTCGTGATGAGCTTTTGGCTGAGGGAAAGAGACTTCGTCAGGAACACTGGAAGATCCAGAAGGATGCTGGCGTCGACATTATTCCCAGCAATGACTTTGCTTACTACGACCAAGTCCTTGACCACATCCAGCTATTCGGTGTTGTCCCTGAGCGTTACACCAAGTACAACCTCCACCCTCTAGATGAATACTTCGCCCTAGGCCGTGGTCTTCAGAAGCCTGCCAAGGATGGCCAGGCCGCCATTGATGTCCCATCTCTGGAGATGGTGAAGTGGTTTGACTCTAACTACCACTACGTCAAGCCCACCCTCCAGGACAACCAGGTCTTCAAGCTTGCTGCCAACCCCAAGCCTGTTGTTGAGTTCCTCGAGGCTAAGGAGGCTGGTGTTATCACTCGCCCTGTCATCCTGGGTCCTGTTTCTTTCTTGACCCTCGCCAAGGCTGACCGTGGTCAGTCCGTTGACCCCATCACCAAGATTGAGGAACTTCTTCCCCTCTACGTTGAGCTCCTTGCCAAGCTGAAGGAGGCTGGTGTTGAGGATGTTCAGATTGATGAGCCTGTCCTTGTCTTCGACCTTCCCGCCAAGTCGAAGGCTGCGTTCAAGCCTGCTTACGAGAAGCTCGGCGCCCTTGGTGCCCAGGCTCCTCGCCTTGTCCTTGCCACCTACTTCGGTGACATTGTTCACAACCTTGACGTTTTCCCCGCTCTTCAGAGCCTATACGGTATTCACGTCGATCTGGTCCGCAACCCTGAGCAGCTTGACCAGGTTATCAACGCCCTTGGCCCCAAGCAGGTTCTCTCTGCTGGTGTTGTTGACGGCCGTAACATCTGGAAGACCAACTTCAAGGCCGCTATCGAGAAGGTTGAGCTCGCTATCCAGAAGCTTGGCAAGGAGCGCGTTATTGTCTCCACCTCTAGCTCTCTCCTTCACGTCCCCCACACTCTAGCCAGCGAGAAGACTCTCGACGCTGAGGTTCGGGACTGGTTCAGCTTTGCTGTCGAGAAGACTGCCGAAGTTGTTGTGATCGCCAAGGCTGTCACTGAGGGCCCTGCCGCTGTCCGTGAGCAGCTTGAGGCCAACGCCAAGTCCATCCAGGCTCGTGCCTCCTCCAAGCGTACCAACGACCCCAAGGTCAAGGAACGCCAGTCTGCCGTCACCCCTGAGCAGCACAACCGCAAGTCTCCCTTCACTAGCCGTCTTGCCGAGCAGACCAAGTCCATCAAACTTCCTCTCTTCCCCACCACCACCATTGGATCCTTCCCTCAGACCAAGGACATCCGTATCCAGCGTAACAAGTTCACCAAGGGTGAGATCACTCCCGAGGAATACGAGAAGTTCATCGAGAAGGAAATCTCCGATGTTGTCAAGATCCAGGAGGAGCTTGGCCTCGACGTCTTGGTTCACGGCGAGCCTGAGCGTAATGACATGGTCCAGTACTTCGGTGAGCGTCTCACTGGTTACGTCTTTACCACCCACGCTTGGGTTCAGAGTTACGGATCCCGTTGCGTGCGTCCCCCCATCATCGTCGGTGACGTCTCTCGTCCCGCTCCCATGACCGTCAAGGAGTCCAAGTATGCCGTCTCGATTGCCTCCAAGCCCATGAAGGGTATGCTTACTGGACCCATCACTTGTCTCCGCTGGTCCTTCCCTCGTGACGATGTCCACCAGTCCGTGCAGGCTCAGCAGCTTGCTCTGGCTCTGCGCGACGAGGTTGTTGACCTCGAGGCCGCCGGTGTCAAGGTCATCCAGGTCGACGAGCCTGCTCTCCGTGAGGGTCTTCCTCTCCGTGCTGGCAAGGAGCGCGAAGCTTACCTCGAGTGGGCCGTTGCCGCCTTCCGTCTGTCCACCGCCGGTGTCACCGACGGCACTCAGATCCACTCTCACTTCTGTTACTCTGAGTTCCAGGACTTTTTCCACGCCATCGCCGCTCTGGATGCTGATGTTCTGTCCATCGAGAACAGCAAGTCTGACGCCAAGCTTCTCAAGGTCTTCATCGATGAGGCCTACCCCCGTCACATCGGCCCTGGTGTCTACGATATCCACTCTCCCCGTGTTCCCAGCGAGCAGGAGATCAAGGACCGTGTCGAAGAGATGCTGCAGTACCTGCGTCCTGAGCAGCTCTGGATCAACCCTGACTGTGGTCTGAAGACCCGTCAATGGCCCGAGACCAAGGCAGCTCTCACCAACTTGGTCAACGCGGCCAAGTACTTCCGTGAGAAGTACAGTAAATAAATTTAACACTTAATAATGACCCATGGAGGGGGCGACACTGTCAACCATGTCGTCCCGATAAGGATGAAAATTTTTTCATTTCTTTAATGAGTTACGATGATGATACCAAAAGTTCAACATATGGGTTCGGGGTTACATTAGAGACATAATGGGGATAACGGAGTTCAACATTTTACGATTTCAACATCGGCGTTAAGCCAAGCATTGACATGATTCCCTGGCATGGGATTCTTTTCTTATCATCTTTTGGGAAAACAGGAGCATGAGTGGATAGTCGGTGGTGGCTGCTTTGGCCGATGTTCATATATTTCAACAATGATGTGTGTATCACACTACAAGAGGTTAATTATATAAATTCATACCTCACTTGTAATTTTTTTTTCCCCTCTTTCCTTTTTCTAATCTTCTTCCCTCCTGGCTGTAGAGTGTTTTGAAGTTAATATTTTGCCAGTGGTAACTGTCATCATTACTAGTATCCTAAACATATATATAAATAACACAAAAGTACTGAACGTGAATTAAATATGTACATGGCCACCCCATCCAACAACCAGCGACTTCCTTCTCCTTTCACAGTAAAGTCGTGCGTGTCCTTAATCACCCTGACCAATAGAAAGAAAAAAATCAATTCAAACAAAACGGTATTGATTTTTTACTACATCCAAGAGACAAACGGCACAACCGCCCCTCGTCCACCTACAGCCTTCTCCCCAAACCTCTCAACATACCACTTCCTCCCCCACCGCGCATGCGGCAACAGATTCGTAATCGCATTCACAACAAACACTATCGCCGGCAACGGCAACACGGGAACCCTCAATTTGCCCGCAAGCCACACAGAAGGAACCAGCCAGGGCGCGAGATGGAGCGCCGGCCCAGCTGTTATGGCACCAGCTGTGCTCGTGCTCAGTACGTCGGGGATTATGGATGGCGGGGTGAGCGCTGGGAAGACGGCTGTGCCTACGAGCGCAAATCCGGTCCATTCGATCCATTCGCAGACGTAGTGAGGGTACAGGATTGAGCTGAAAAGGCCGGTAGGGGGTGGGATGACGTAGACTTTGTGGTATTTGTTCTTTTTCTTTGCGGCAGAGTCGGAGTCTGCTAGGTCTAACGTCTCGTTGCCTTTAATGGATTTTTCGGTGTCTGCTTGCTCGCGGCGGAGGCGGAAAAGGGTTCGTTCTGCGTGAATGTTTCCTGCCATGCCGCCGAGGAAGAGGACTAGGCCGGTGACTGGGAGGAGGAGTGAAGTGCCTGCTGTGCTGGCGAGGCTTTCTTCGAGGGCTTTCTCTGGCGTTGTGATTGAGGCCTGTGAGAGCGGATAGTATCCCGGGATCGTGGTAACGTTATATCCTACCAGCCAGCAAGCCAAACACGAGGAGTTGAACCAGTTGAAGAATATGGCTGCGATAGCAACCAAGGCATGAATAGGCGACATGCTTGGTGCTGAGACGAGTGGCGAAATGATTGCCCTGTTAGCGTAGTGAAGGAGGTATAGAAAGGCCACTAGCTTGTTTGGAAGGGGAAGGGTTCGAATGCTCAGTTTGGCTGGGAGGTGGTAGAGGATGTAGAGCAGGTTGATAGGCCCTACTATCTCCATGGCGAACCAGGCAAATCGGCCTGGGATATTAAAGTATGAGTTCTTGGAGGAGGTTTTCCCCGCGCCATGCCAGGATGTGAGCCATTGAATAACAGTGATCTTGGGCTTTATTAGTTGATATTACTTCAGGTTTAAGGTGCTAGAGGTCTTACAAGAGGGAAGAACTGGAAGATGTTGAGCAGAGTTACATAGGCCTCGGGCGTGGGAGGAAAAAAGTCTTGTAGAGGAGGAAGGGTATTGAGGTTGGATGAGAGTGTTGTCCCCATTGTCGTGTGTAAAAATTCGGTAGTTGTATATAGCACAAACTAAATTTAAGAGGGATGCCCCCTCGAATGAAGCTCCTAGGGACCGTCCGGGAAAATGGTTCCAGTTTAGGCTTGTGAGACGCAATGGAACGAATAATCAGGTAAAATGTTGAGTGTGACAGTGTTAAAAGATTCCACGAGGAGATAAAGAAACATAAAAAAAAAAAAAAGGATCCAGGGACCAAGTCACTACGTACAAAATTGATGCACTGAACAAGTGAAGATCGATCTGAACGACGATCAGTGATGTCAGTGGTACACGTGACATGGTCTAAAAAGAACAAAAAGGCAAGAGACATGGATCGTAATGCATAAGTATGGTATTGTATCATGTTAAACCTCCAGTAAGCTGCTACTTATTACTTGATAACCTATCAGTCAGTGGATGTGTCCATCGCCTCGGCTGCCACCTGGCCCTGTCCTCCTCGCCGCTCTGCAATCTTTTGCCGCTTGAAGTCCGCGATTTTCGTCTTGAGCTCGGTATCTAGTAGTCAGGTTAGCCTTATGTGTTTGAGAATTGGACAGGGAAATTTCATACCAGGTAAAACGTCCTCCATCTTCAATGGTACTCGGTTGAAGGGGTCGTGCGGATCGCTCAGTAGATGAGAACGGATGGTAGAACGGTCAATGGACATCCTTGACGCAGGGAGAATCACGGGATCCTCCATCAATGTGTACATTAGAGGATCAAGGAATTCGTCTGGAATCTCTCCAAGATCCTCTTCTGCCTGTTCATCTTCCTCCTTGGCTGCCTTGGCTTTTGATAGGAGTTGGTCCCAACGCTTGAGCTCCTCGGGAGATTTGAGAGACCACTTGCGCAGGATCTCTGCAGCCTTTTCGAAGTTGGCAGGCTTGTAAGAGCGCCCATCTCGAGCCACAGCAACGATAAAATTCCGCTTGCCCATCAAGTTTAGGTACACATCCACTATCTCACTCAACAGGGCTCGTGGTCGGAACCCGTATTCGTGCAAATTTTCGACTCGCAGGTTGGAACTCTTGGGTCCAACCATGGCATCCAGGTTATAGTCAAGCATGTCGGCCAGTCTTTGGACAATTTCTGGCATGGTGAAGGCATCTGCTAGGGCTTCAGTAAACAATTTAAGCATGGCCATGGTCTCGTTGGTCAACTGCATATACGACTTGGCACTGCGTTGCGCCTGTGATACAAGCTCTTCCTTTTCCTGACGCACCGTGGGGTCCATGTTAGCCCCTTGGGTGCGCAGCTCCAGCTGAGTGTTGTAGATTGTCTTGAAACTACCAAAAGATTCGTCGAGCACATAGGTGACATCGTTGAGGAGTAGGTTGACAAACTGAACGAAGAAGTCCAGGTGGTGGTTGGCTTGGTTGAGAAGCTTTGCTCTGTAGAGCGTATTTGGCCAAACGCACTTGATAATCTGGAAGATCTCGTACCGAATGTTGAATTTGTCATAGAATTGGGTGTGGGCACCCGTATGTTCGGCCTCAATGTAAAACTTCATGCAGGCGTGTAGCAAGTATTCATTAGCGAAAGGCATGGAGTTCAACAGGTCAACCAGGACGCCCGTGGCACCACCAGGGCGAGGCCATGTCCCACGGTATAGGATCGAAACGAGCCCAGCCTTCAAGTAAGGGTTTTTGATGTAATCAGAACTTTCCAAAAAGGCAATGCAAAGCATTACCAGTTCATCGCCTTGGGTGGCCGTAATGATCTGCGGCATACACCACATAATGAATTTGAAGTTGCTGACAATGTCATCCAGAAAGTACTCAGGGAGACATTTGAAAATTTCAGGAGGGTTTTGGGGAAGAGGCAGGGTTAATTGTTCCTTAGGGAAGTTCTTGCCAGAAACCACCCTCAGCAGCCAAACAACAACATAACGCATGAACGTCATAGACCGGAACTGCCATTGATCGTCAAACAGCACACCTTGAAGACTGTACTTCAAAGCTAGGCCCATGTCCACTTTGTCCTTAAATCTCTTCAAGTGTGTTTCAAAAAGCCTAAGTTGGACCGGGTTACTCGACCACTTATGTCGCTCTGCCTCGAGTTTAGCAAGAGTAGTTTCCATGTGCCTCAGGTCTTTCTCAAGCGTTTCTAGTTTAGAAGTCAGGGATTCGCTACCATAATGATGGGCAGCAACCGTCAGAAAGAAAATTTCAGTAATGAAATTCGATGTGCCTTCGGACTTCTTTGCATAGAATGCATCGGAGGCGTGTTGATCGGCATTTATTTTAGTCTCATCCCTCATATCAACCCGAGGGTTTCGATGTAGATACTCAATATCGATTCTGTCGATCTAGAAAGGCCGTTATTTTTTTTGGAGCCTCGCCCATCAGTATAGGAACAAACTTACCTTGGTGAAATTCGCGTCCATAAATGGTTGGCAGAGGTGGTCCATACATGTGGTAAGGTTGAACATGAACCCATCAGAGGATACGGTACTTGGGTCAACCTGCATTGCCCGCCGTTTGTGGTTAATATTCAAGGCAGTTCCAAACCAGTCTAGAACCCTGTTTCTTGCATCTGTCGAAGCTCGAATCATATGGTTGATTATATCGAGATGATCAGAGCTAAGTAACTCCTGTACCATGCGGATTGATCGCTGTGCATTCAAGATGTAACCCTGGTCCCTTGTCTTGGGACTCGAGAAAAATGACATCGTAGCGCTACCTTGAAGTGGAGATAAGCGAAACCATGGTCCAAGAAGAGTCTCCTTCTCAAACGAGGCGGGGTCTCGTGACTCGTTGAAGATAGATGACTCGGTAATAGCTGAAGCAATGGCAGAGTGCCTAACAAGGTTTCGTAAGGCCTTTTGAGTTGTCAGTGAATGTCCTCGGTTAGAAAATAGGAGCCTGATGCGAACATACTGTTACATATGGCTTGTAATCATCGCCAATCCCCAACGAGGAAAGCTCCCTACTCAATTCCTCAACAGCTGCAATAAAAGCAGGCTTGATAGAATCATCCTCTTCAAACCGCTTGACAGCTTCGCTCAAGAAATCAAGATCAACGCCCTTGTCGTCTTCAGGGTCTAGAAGGAGATAGGGTTTGAGAGGCGACCGTTCCGATGGATCAACACTATGGCCGCATAATCAGTAACCATATCCTCACTTCTATGATTTGGGCCAGAGGATATAACCCACCCGAACATCTCCGGCATAGTAAGAGCAAACACAGAGTAGCTCATACACAAGCGCCGAGCCTCACATATCACCTCGAACTTAGGGTCATCAGCGCGGGCTTTCCGAAACCCCTTGTGCAGTCTCGATACTCGTTTCCAGCATGGTAACAGATAATCCAATGGCTTCCCATTTGGCTGACTAGATGCCGCTTCTAAAAGAGCCTGGTCTAGGACAGAGGTATCAATTCGCAAACCCCGGTTCTGGTCCTGTAGTTCACTCCGCACACCGGGAATAAACGTCAATCTTTGCCCGTGGATATCCTTCTGTCGATTCTCGTCCAATGTGAGCTTAAACACAGCGCTTAATGTTCGGTCCTCAAAAGCTTCTAGAGTATCTTCAGCTTTTGCGGGAGGCGGGGTGTTTGAGACGGGGGTTATGGATTGCGGTTGCGGGGCGGGCGATGAGGCTGCGGGTGTTATCTTGATTCGTTTCCCTTCTGATTCTTCTTGTTCTGTTCTCGATATGGATGGAGTTGTGCTTTTGCTGGGCCGTGGTTGTGATGATGCCTCTTGGGCTTGAGGGGTAGAGGGTGCGGGTAACTGTTCAGTGCTCGGTTCCGCCGATGGCGATGAGTTCGCAAGCTTAGCTAGACGCTTGTTGCGGATCTATAGGTGTTATATTTGCATTAACATGGCCCAACAACATATACCAGGGCATATACAGGGCGAAACTAACCTTATCCGCCTCTGAAACGTTATCGCCCATAATTGATGATCGGGAAGCGATATGGGCGCCGCACCGAGTTAAGAGCTTCCGATTTCGCGTTAAACGGATTGAAAGGAAGCAACGGGGCTCCTGGAGATACAGATAGGGCAAGCCAAAAGAAATGAGGTCCCAAAAATCAAGAAAGCGAAACGCCTGCCGGGGAATAGACGAGGAGGTGCAAGTCGTCAGGCTGAGATTCTGCCATGATCGCTGAGGTTCGCCGCAGTGAAGGACTATTACTAAGTCAGCGAGAACTGAGGAGTGAATGGCCGCAACAACCTCCGCGATAAGTACCTATCTTGATCTCTACATTTTACACACTGGAAGTAGATAAAGTCCACAATCATGAAATTTATTCAGGTAGTAGTATAGGAGGGTCTCGCTTTCAATATCTAGACACATTCATCCATGCAACGCCAATATCTGCACTCACTGATAGCTTAACAAAGCGCAAGGCGCATAGTAATGATCCAGCTTGGGAACCAGAGAAAAAAAAAAAAATTACATCTAGGGGTAGGATAAAACCAGTGTAGGAGAGCAGATCGTCTCACATTTAGTACCTTCTCCTCAGTTTCGTAAGTTTCTCGAATTGCTGACATCTCTTCATCTCCATCGCTCTGGCCGCTTTCATCTTCTCTACGTCTGGGAAGAACCAGCCCTGGGCGTCCTGGATCATCCGATCGCGGGCGTGAATTTCACTGTCGCACTCAAATCTGAGCTTGTTAACATGGTCTACCTCCACCTTCTTGTCCAGGTTACGGAACTCTCGAGAGCTGAAATCGGAGACGTCTTTCGGGTTGAGGAAGTAATCTATTTGGATGTCTGGCGTTGTTCGTTTCATAGTATGAGGAGGTACGGGGTCGAATCGATATTGCGGCGTGGAGGAAGTAGCACCACCAGAGAAGAGGGAAGAGAGTAACGGGAGGACGAAGAGGAGGATAAGAGGCAAGAGCTGTCGGAATGTAGCACT
Organism: Aspergillus sydowii CBS 593.65; assembly: GCF_001890705.1. NCBI lineage: Eukaryota > Fungi > Ascomycota > Eurotiomycetes > Eurotiales > Aspergillaceae > Aspergillus > Aspergillus sydowii. The sequence continues at coordinate 509,791 of NW_024467875.1, read as the reverse complement.
TAAAGAGGGTGTGGGCTCAGATTGTGCATCTGTATCGCGAGGCCGTCTTCGCGGCCGAGCACCCCCAAATTGATGAACTCTAAATCCGGGGCCGCCTCCCATGTTGAAAACGAATTGCGGACCACCTAAAAACCACAGTTAGCAAACCGTCCTTTAGATACCACATGCAGCAAGGCAACCATACCAAATGGACCAAACCCACCACCGAGACCACCGTTAAAGAACCTATTGAACAGCTCTTCGGGAGATATCTCATCGTCGAACGCCGCACCTCCTCGGGGGAAACCACCACCACCAAATCCGCCGCCGAAAGGCGACGCACCGGCAGGGCCAGCACTCGGCTGGAACCTGCTATCTGGATCGCCACCAAACTTATCATACTTGGACCTTTTGTCGGAATCCGACAGCACCTGAAAAGCGCGAGAGACCACTAATCACCACAGCATTGTCAGACAACAAATTCCACAAGTCTACCATAATCCATCATATTGACTCACTTTTGAAAGCCTCGTCCGCCCCCTCATACCCGTTCTTATCGGGATGCGTCACCAAACTCAATTTCCGGTATGCCTTCTTGATTTCGCCGTCCGTCGCTGTCTTCTCCACGGATAAGATCTCGTAGAACGCCGTCGCACTGCATTTTCGTATCCGGAGCACGGCCGCCTTCTGCTCTGGTGTATATTTGCGGTCCTGATTGCCTTGGTTGTGGTCACGAGATTTCGCAGAGCCACCAGTGTCAGCGCCAGATGCCGTGGCCGACGGCATGGTTATCGAGCACCCGTGGAAGGTGTGAAAAGATCAAAGGTTGTTTTTGTATTTTTCCTCCGGCGGTTGGCCTATCTGGTGGCGTGTTGCCCGTAAGAGGGGTGGCTGTTGAGGAAATCAGAAAAAGGAAAACCCCGGTGCTTTCTATTTCATGAAATTTTCGGTCAATATTCGAGCGATGGTAAGTCGAGCGACCAGCCGTAGGGACGACAGGTTATGAGGGCTGGGGTTGGCGGAGATCTGGCGATTATTGATAAACGTGGTGAGACTGGGGCGACGTTTGGTTCTGCGCTAAGACCCGCGCCCCGACGCCGATGTTCTCTGGGCGGTGAATCCATAGCAAAGCTCCCCGACTCTATAGTAATTCTATTTCACATACGTCAGTATACGAAAAGATCGCGAAAATCGACTACCCGGTGCATAAAACATTCCTATCGGAGCAAAGAAAAAACAACGACATTATGACCGGCACAGACTCAACGGTGGAAGCAACCAAACAGACCTTCGTGCAGAAGTTCCGAGCATGGGGAGGTGAGCAACATCCCATTGACTTCAATATACAACCTAATTCTTGCGAATTGAACCCAATTCCTGCATTATCTTCCTCGAAGTATCAAACTGACGCTCAGTTATAAACCAGAAAACCCATTCCCGCCCACGCTCCTTGCGACCCTTATCACAGCCCAATATATGCGCCCGTTCCAGGCCGTGCCGATGTTCTTTCCGCCGGTCCTTCTCTTCACCAGTTACGCAAATCTGCAAGGCTTCAAAACTGACGGGGCGGGTATCAGCGCGGCTTGGTCGGGTCTCTACCTTTTGCTCGCCGGACGGCGGAAGCAACCATTCATGAAGAAATGGGGTGCCCGCGGCATCACCCGAGGCGCAACGATGGGACTCTGCTTAGTTAACATGGTCGGTGGTGGGCTGGCTTATACGATGGGCAAGAGGGAAGATGAGGAAGATGACGAGTAAGCATTGCCGGTGCAGAGCGGGCTTGCTCGCCTGCCGGGCTGTATTATCTACGGACAAATGTATACTAGACGTGGGCTGGTTGTTGGAGCATGGGTATGGTGTTGCGCTGGGTATTTATTGACATCTATTACTATGGTTGGATCTGCTCCCATGTCTAATAGAGCGAATTTTACTCCGAGTACGGCTTTTCCGAGAGAACAAAATATCGAACCTTTTCCGGTACCAACCAGTCAAGATCACTTGGGTTCGACGGGTTCGACTGGATAGCTTCTCGCGCCTTTGTCGAACTCACGGATTGCTTTTCATCCTTGTCCCCCTCAACAAGACGGATTTGTTTTGCCCATTCCCGCTTACCTCCCTCGCTTTCCCGGCCTCCTTGGGCTAGGTTGATAAGATAGGCTTCCTGTTCAGCTTTGCTACCCCATTCACTGTCCGGGCGTACGGTGACCCTGAGCCGATGCTTGGAAAGAAAAGGCTCCAGTGGAGCAAGAGTGTGGTTCGGTGGGTAGTACTTAGTATTAAAGATCCGGATCAAGGTATCGTAGCCGGTGAGATGGACTTGTTCCAGAGATCGGGGATATACTCCGGCAGTTTCAATCTCGACGGCTTTATCCACGAAGTATGGCTTCTTGGTTACTCCGATATCGACCACGGGAAGCTTCCCGGCGTCCACAGAGGGTATCCTGGATTCAAGGAAGGCCAGGAGGTCCTGAGCACAAAGTTGCATCATAATCAGCCGGTCTTCAAACGAGGCCGGTTTGGAGGGTTTATCCGCATTCTGGGTTGCGAGTAGTAGGAGAAGGCGGGAAGGCGTTCCCCAGTTCTCTAAAACAGCAGAACACGCAATATGACGATGTGCAAGAGTTGGGGGGTTGAACGACGAATCTAGAACATAGAGGACGCCGTCGGCCGCGGAGGACGGACGGGGTTCTTCAGTGCGGGCAACGGTCGTAATGACCTCGAAATTCTTTGTTGACTCGAGAAAACGTTTCAGGGCTAAATTATAGTGTTGCCTTATCGTCTGGAGCTTCGAGGGGTCCATTGTCGCCCAAGTTGCAGTGATTCGTCGCGGGTCGCAAGGTGAGTCTTTGTTTCAGCCTTTTTGGTGCAGGCCTCCTCCCGAGAAGCGCTGCCGTGCGGGGCATTCAACCACTGTGGCGGACGGCGGACGGCGGCCGCGATGATGAAATCCAGGCACAGAACCCTTGGGGATGGGCGACTGTCTCATAGAGGTTTCACGATGTGAACCCCGCGACAAGGTTTCCATCTGCATGTGCGGCGCCTGCACTGCCTGGGAATATGAAACGGACCCTCAAGTTGGACTGAGGCCTGGACATGCCGGATGATTAGACTCTACACATCCAGATCGATGGTACGATGAGCCCGGGCTTCCCGGCACGGATTCACCAATCACCGCCCAAGGATCTTTTCTTCTTCCTTGTAATTTCTGATAGACGGAGATGTTGGAATTAAATGGGGGTGATTCCATACTTCAATTGGCCCCTCTGCGAAATGAAGTGGCTGATATCATCGCATGGGTGAGAGAGAAGATGAAACACTGGCGCGATGGCCTCCGGCAGCACGGCCACAGTGCCCAGATACATCCCATCTATGTCATACCTTGCGAGCAACTATATGCAAGGCCAGGAGTCTCCAGGGTGTCTGATGTCGAGTGCTGGACAAGCCTTGGTCAAATCAGGAACACCGCGATGTTTTTGCACACTCGTGCCTGGTCGAGGTCTCGACTCTCGACTGCAAGCGATGTGCTGGCTCCACCCAGCCCACTCCGATAATATACGACGGTTGATGGTCGGTCTCGGGTTGTCATGATGATCGGCACTATGGGAATAATAACCTGGGACGTGCAGCCGATCCTTGGCTGGCGATGTAGGTATCATGTCGAGACTCGGACAATTCAGAGACCTGCGCTGAGCCTCTGGGAACCGGCTCGCTTGACAAGCGTCCGAGGAGACGAGATGAAGCCCGAGTGGAGCAGCGAGGAGATGAAACGACCTCATCCACCTTGCTGTCGGCTCAGGAGATTAGCAGCAGGATTCCTCAACGCTCTGTTCACTTCCACGTCCGCTACGTATCAGGATCCGAGAGTGATCAAGCCGGTGCCAGAACACACCATGCATCATCTCGCACCGAGCAATAAGTGATCGAATCAAATCTCGTCTCGTTCCGTCCATCACGTCCGCACATTGGGATGACCGTATTACCCGATTGTTATAGAGTACGACATTAATAGAAACAAATAAGAGGAGATGTAAGAAGGTGGCCTGGGTGAGACCAGGGCCTGGCCACAGGTTGGGGCCGTCTCAGATCAGTTCGTCTCCAGATTTAATCAAACGCCATTCTTCTTCTCTCTCGCCTCTTCTTCTTTTCTTCTCCCTCCTCCCCATCCTCATCGCTTCTCTCTGGTAGAGTCCATTCTTTTGCTTTCTGCCTCTTCAGTGTCAGAGACACACGTTCATTCCTTCCAGTCATTCTTTCAGCCTGCTTACTTTTGGCGAATTGATTTCGCTTTCACTCTCTATACACCACACTCACTACAACACGACATCGACTGTCAACACTCGCAATGCGCTTTACGCCCCAACTCTCTCTTGCCCTTCTGGGTGCCTTGGCTGCCACTGGAGAGGCTGCCCACGGCCGTTATGCTCGTCACGACAACCACCTGCACCGCAGAGCCCTCACTGCCGGTGGCGGTGATGGTGGTGAAGAGTCTACCGCCAGCACTGTGACTGTCTTCCCGACCGCAGCAACATCTGGAACCGAGTCTTCGTCGGTGGTAGCATCATCCTCGGCGCCTCCCACGCCTGGTGACGAGGAGGACGAGGAGGACTGTGATGAATCCCAGACCCCATCGGTGTCGGTGCCTGTCTCCTCTGCGGCACCCGAGTCATCGGAGGTGCCCGCATCATCGTCATCTGTCCCTACTTCCTCTGCTACTCCCGTTGGATCTGAGCAGCCATCTGGACCCGAATCGTCGGAGGTAACCGCGTCATCGTCATCTGTCCCTACTTCCCCTGCTCCTGTTGTATCTGAGCAGCCATCTGGACCTGGATCTTCATCGGTGCCTGCGCCATCGTCCTCTGTCCCTGCCACTCCTGGCCACCCTGGATCTGAGCAGCCATCTGGTCCCGGATCATCGTCGATGCCTGTGATACCATCCGTATCTACGCCTGTGGTTCCATCTACCCCCGTGATTTCTTCGTCTGCAGCTGCCACACCTGCGTCCAGCAGCTCTGTTATTCCCAAGCCTAGCAGCACCCCTCTCATTACACCGGGCTCCAGTAGCATCCCTGTCATCCCCAGCAGCACTAGCTGGGTTACTGGATCTCCTAGCACTGATGTTGTGACCGTCGTCTACCCCGTCGGAACGGGCAGCTCATCCACTCTCGTCACGACCACCCTCCAGGGCCCAGCGGCTACTAGCACTGCATATGTGACAGGTGCTCCTAACACGGAGGTTATAACTGTCACCGAAACCGTAGGCTCGGGATCCTCAGCGAGTCTTTCGACACATGTCGTCACCGCAACCATCCAGCCCCCAGATGTTACTAGCACCCTCTTTGTGCCCGGCGCTCCTAACTCGGAAGTCAACACTGTTATCTACACCGAGACCCAGGGTACTAAAACAAGCGTTATTACTACCACCATCCACAAGACAACTACTAGCACCCAAACCGTCTACGAAGTAAGTAATCACCCTTCATAGTCCTTGAAGCAATCGCTAATAGTCATTTGTAGACTGAAGGTGCCAACGCTGATGCCACTGCTGGTGCAAATGGTGGCTCTGGTGCTGGCTCCGGTGCTGACGAAACTCTGACTTCCACCACCACTACTACTTATTCTCTTCACCCCACTGAGTCTGGGAGCGCTGGAGATGGCTCTGGCTCTGACTCTCACTTTGGCTCCGGAGGCTCTGGCTCTGGCTCTGGCTCCGGCTCCGGCTCCGGCTCCGGTTCTGGAGACTGCGCTCCCCAGGAAACTGTCACTGTAACTGAGTCCTTCACCGTCACCGTGGTATGTTGACCTTTATGACCCTTACTCTCTATCAACCGCCTATTAACAACGCGTAGACTGGTGGATCATCTCCCACTGATTCCTTCGCTTCTCCCGACACCGAGCAGCACGTCTCTTCAGGTCCTGAGCAGACGACTCAGTCAATCCCCATCATTGCCGGGCCTTCGTCCACGCCTTCTGCTACTCCCTCCCCTACTCCTTCCCCTACTCCTTCCCCATCCTGGACACCCATCCCCAGCTCGAGCGGCTTTGTGACCAGTAGCCGTCACCCGTCCCCTTTTAATTGGCGCCGCCGCAACCTCTAAGCAAGTCGGAAGGTCCAGGATGTAGGGATGGTCGTTCTGAACTAAACATTCAGCGAATGCACGGAACCAGGTGTATCACATCCTGATGAAACCAAATCATACACAAACATTATCTAGAGTTCTTGCCCTTTATGGCCTTCGTTTCTTCTACTGTGACGCAAGTTATCGTTTTCCGCGATTATCTTCTTCTCAGTTATAGGATCTAACGGATTCTACACTTTTGTCCCTTTCTTTTTTTTTGTGTCTTCTTTGTTTTGTATGTATGTTAAAAGCCATCAATCATGCTTGACGACCGTCAAATTGTCTCTTAACAACATACACCCTAGTTTATTATATGTAAATTCTAAGTCTACTTAAAATCCAACTACAGAATTGCGTCTGCCCTGGTTAGACGGGCTTCGTTATTTGTATATTATATGTACAATAGAGCAGCTATGTATACGCCCAGCCAAATCCACAACTATGATCAACGCAAAATTTAGAGGTATCACAATAATGCAACTCGAGACAAATAATAAATAATAAATAAGGATAAGAATAAAAAAGTACAGGCCCGCCGCAATATTTAAACAGGTACAGCAAGGCTTAGCACCTAGCTACCTTCATGGAGGAACGTCAACGCCCGTTAGCCCATTTTCAACAACCCTACTCTTCATCCTCTCCCACTCTAACCAAGTCACCCCCTGCACAAGACAATCAGCCAGATCATCCAATTTGCCAATCTCCAATGCATCTGGACCCGATGCGGTTGATTTTGATTTTGATTTCGACCCAGTACTTCTTTTCCACCTTGCCATATACCCGTCCGCCCACCCTTGAACTCCGCTACCGTCATGGATTGAGAAAACACTATTCTCAAGCCAGGAGCCAACGAGGTCGACCTTGACTTTTTTGCCTTCCCGGCTGGTGCTTTTCTTGCCATTCATTTTCTTCCCATCGGAGCCAGATGATGATGATGATGATGATGATGAAGATGAAGATGATGTTAATGATGAAGGAGGCATCCAAAACCTTCCAACCCTGCTCGGCTCAATCGCAATAACCTTCGGACTCAACCCCACTGCACCATGGCCACCACATGCTGCAGCTTTTTGCTGCTGCAAAGAATGCAACACAGCCCAGAGCATCCCCTCGAAAACCCCGACTCGCAGACTCCACTCCTGCACCGCTGCACCACCCCCAGACCGGAACCGCTGGCGCTCGATCAGGATGTGTGTTGGGTTGTACCGGTCTAGGAGGGTGGTGACGATGCTGTGTGCGTGCGTAGCGTAGACTGGGAGGGAGAAAGATTCCTTTACTTTTTCCTTTGCCTTTTCTTGTGTTTGTGCCTGTGCTTTATCTTCCGATTGGGGTTGAGGTTTCTCCTCCTGGCTCTTGCCAATTGGCCTGGGAGTGTCAAGGTTCAGGTTGTCGCTAGAAGAATCTGATCCAGACACAGAAGCGGAGGCGGACGCAGCGCTGTCAAGATACCTTCCAAACTCTTCGACAGAGAATCCGCGGTCTAGAGGAAGTGATACCCGCCGCCACGTATCTAAGCTGAGTTCCAACCTTCCATCGGTGTTCGCCTCCTTTTCCTTTCCTTTATCAAGAAAAGATTGGGCCATCCCATCCCCAGATCCAGGCCCAGGTCCATGCCCAATCCCTCCACTCACCCCCAAGACTGCAAATGCCAGGTTCCGGATCCCCATATCAATGCTTAAAATCCTCAGTCCATTACCCAGCCCACCCCTCTTCTCATTGGGGATTTGAACGAATCCATGATCCCGCTGGTGCCGCGCCAAGCCATTTTGCAATGCACCCAGGAGAACATGCTTAGTCCCAGACGAAGGCAAACCCGTTTTCTGGGCTATGTGTTGCAATTCTTTCGTTTTGAGGGCTTGGAGCCATGAGAATGATGACGATGGGGGTGGTGGAGAAGACCGGGTGGCTGTGGTGGTGGGTAACCTGGATTTGGGGTTGAGGAGGCAGGGGTTTAGACGCATTTGCTTCTCCTCGGCAGTTTAATTTAATTTAATTTTTCTCTTTTTTTTTATTGTAATCCAGGCGGATATAAGGGGGCGAAGTTTTATGTTCGTTATCAGCTTCAAATGGCGCTGGGGTGTTGTTGATGTCCCAGGGTTTGTTTCATTGGTCACTCGTTAGTTACAAAGGGCTTGGGGTGATTACGTAAATTAGATGTATGGAAGCAATTGAAAAGCTCCAAGAATTTTCGCTGGAGAAGGACAATTTCAAACTTAAAAGATAAAAATTATTATTATCGTAAATGTATATTATGACTCGAAGAATGATTCTATTCCAACATAACAAGGTGCCGGAAAAAACCCCACCAACTTAGAAATATGTCCAGACGCCAGACCTGGGAATTGTCATGCAAAACGCTAAACTGCAACAATAAGGCGGAATTTTTTTTTAATAAAAAGGGGGTTGTAGAAATGCTTATGCCCTCTAACGGTCATGGTGGCAGCTTGATAAGTTAAAATGGGAGCCGGTCATAAGTCACTTCACTTTCGGACGGAAAGATGGACTCATCGGTTGGTGAAACGCTTTCACGAACGTAGAGTAAAGGCGCCCAGACTCTCCAGTGGAGTACGCCAATATGTGCTAGTCGCGTCGAGATTCGCTCCACATTATACTGATCAGAGGGGATATAAGAAGGGTTCCGCTGCGCCTCACATATGGCAAGTGGTGACATGTTGAGGTATCGCTTGGCCGTCGCGAGAGTTGTTTCCAATAGTTTTGCCCGGAGAGAGTCCTGAAGCTTTTGGAAAAGACCCTGTTCATTGGACAAATGCCATTCCACTGAAGCCTCGATCGGACGGATGACATCGTCCGGTACTGTAGCATCGCCACAGCAGGCAAAACGCGCGATTTCCAAGGCGATACACCGCACATTTTTCAACCACCGGGAAGAACCGCGGATGCAGTCTTCATTTTCTTCCATCAAAGTCCCGATGCGAGACCGGAAGGTGGCGCAGGTCTGTGTGGGAGCGGAAAGGTATCGTCTCTGAGAATGGATATAGGACTTGAAGATATCCCAGCAGATTTCGAGGTTGATGGCGTTCTGTAGTCTAATTCGCAGGTGCCATAGCCGTTCCTCGTCGAAAGTGAAGGTTTCTGGGAATGCGACGGGGTTGTGGAAATCTAGCAGAAATTCGCTGAGTCCTTGAAAGAGAAGCGAGAGCGGCCAAAAACCGTCGGTTTGCGTCGGGCCCTCCATTGTGCGCAGCTCGCGTTCCCGGATACCCTGGTACCATAATCGGGAGGATGCTACCTGGAACTCTTCCCTTTCAATTTTGCCTTTGAAATATTCCTGGAGGAAAGGTATAGTATCTTCGACCAAAAGAACACGGAATGCGCGGATTTGATGGTTGGCGACGTCCAACTTCATCGCCTCCAAAATGGCAAACAAAGTCTGAAGACCAAGGGCAATTTCTCTCGCATTTTGCGTCTGCGAGCCGGAGGAGATGTGCCTCACCATTCTATCTGCCCATTCATCGCGCATGGGGGCACAGTGAGTCTTGAGCAACGCTGCAAGCCATTTCGCTATTCCTACCATATCCAGGACCCCTTTTTGAATCTGCTGCATTAGGAGAGTCACTTCTAGATTCTGCATGATATTCGGATGGTCGCGTTCTGGAACCAGGGTTTTGAGGACGTCCTGCAGGGTTTCGAACATGGCCGGGAGTCGGGGTTCGAATCTCGATCCCTCACCATCAAAACACCGTTCAAAATTATTTTCGATCCCGCATGGTGCATAGTATGCGTAGACACTGATTTCAGCTGCCATTGCATCCCAATAGTCGGCAGCATCCCTCCGTTTCCTCCTGCCCTTCTCGCCATCGAGATCAGGTTTGAAATGAAGATCGCGTTCGAAGTTCGCATCCATGCGGAGGTTGATATTGGCCATGATGCACGGTAGGTCGAGCTCGCTCAACGTGCCCTTGGTGACCGGAGGGTGTTTGTTTGTTGTTATCAATAGCTTCGTCTCTCTAAGACCAAGGCCCAAGGCTGACGGAATACTAATTGTCTTCGATGAGGGTGAGAGTCCGCTCTGCGCAGCTTTGGGCGGGTTTGGCGGCAGCGCCGGTGACGGTTGGTGAGCATTCTGTGTATAAAATTCACTCTTCTGTGGTCGACGGGCTCCATTTGTGGAATCTTTCGCTTTCCTTGTGTCCCGGTTGCGGCCTAGAGAATCGTTCTTGGGCGAAACTTGGGAGTGGCCGTTTCCATTGTATGTGCTCAAGGGCAACTCTGTGCCTTCCTCTTGTGTGGCCGGTGCATCCCGGCGGGCTTCCTTTGTCCTTTGAAGGTCCATCTTCCATTCGCACCTGACTCACGAAGACCGAGAATGGCGGTGGAGGATAGGTCTGCGGAGGATTGCCGGAGAGACTAAAAAGAAAGGAGAATTAATACCGGGAATGGTTGTAGTACGCTCAGGTTGTCAGGGTCACGAGCAAGTCGTCACGCAAGGCGCTGTTAGCGATACCCAGCCCGTTGTCGGGTCGATCAACCGAAGAGGATGATGAGATGCCTTTGCAGAAGCCCTTTGTCAGTCCGACCTCCTTGCCAGGGATCGAGGGGTAGAAACAAGCGCAGTTAGGGAGAAAATAGTGAACTTTACCTGCAGATAGGAATGGTCGATCGCCAATCACGGGTCCCAGAAGGGGCAACTAGAATGATTATGTGCCGGAATAATAGATCAATAGTGGGAAATATTCCTGCCGTATGTAGACTGCCTCTTGATCTGTTGCTCAGTTGCTGGTCTCTGCACAATTGTTGGCCGGTCTTCTTTCGCAGAAAGAGAGTCACCCAGATGCAGAAAGCGAGAAGGAAAAAAAAGTAATCGCGCGGGAAGCCCAGGCCAGCTGCTCAAAAAAGGTCTTGGGAGGGCAGAAGCTAGCTGGCAGGGAGGACGGACTGAGAAATAAAAGAAAATGGGAAGATGCAGCTAACGCCCGTGCAATGCAAAGAGCCTTTGTTTGCTCTTTGCAGAAGTATACTCGGACTTAGTGGCGAGTGGCACTGGCAGCTTAACCCTTTGACGCAGCAGGAGATCAGTCAGAGGACAGGGAAGCAACCGGGATGGAGGCGAACTGATATAGCCAATAAAGAGGCAAAGAAAGGCATACTACTCTGGCCTCGACATGAAACCGGAGAAACCAACAATATTAGGCAGGCCTGGTAACAGTGGGTGAGGTATAGAGACAAAGAAGGGGCTGGTTACTATTATTACTGGGATCAGACAAGGAGCGATTATGATTAGGAAGATGAGAACAGCAATTGGAATGCGGAAAGGCTAAAAAGAATACGGACAAAGCGAACGGCAGGCTGGGGAGGGAAAGTTGCTAAAAAAAATCTTAAAGGAGATGGAGGTGGTCGAGCTCCAGCTGCGAGCCCAGGGGAGGTGAGGCTTGATTGCATGCAGAGATGGAGCTTCTTGAGAGAAACAGGAAACAGGAAACAGGAAACAAAGAGTGTGTGGCCGCCTTGAGTTAAAGTGGAGAGGGCATCCAAAGCCAAATCAACCATGGCCATCCCTGGAGAGCATTGAGCATTGACAACCTTCTTCCGGGGCGATGGCAGCAAAGGGAGGCCAAGGCGTGTGCTGGACACAAACTCATGCTAGTATCCGAAAACGGCACAGGAGGTGTGATGGGCGATGGAGATTTGAATGGAGACGAACTGGGCGGATTCTTGAAACAGCTCGACGAGTCGACGAGCCTACTACTAACACGTCCTGGAGTATGCGACAGTCGACTCCATCAGAAGAGAGGCTGTCCATCCATCACGGGGCGATTGCCCATAGCAGCAAGATGGCGAGATGCAGTTTACCGCGCCGGTGCAGGCCAATTGGAGAAAATGCATCCCTAGGGATCCAAGGGATCCGCGCTTGTTGCTTTTTCCCTGGAAGGACAACTCAAAAGCAAGCAATTGCAGTTGCAGTTGCAGTTGCAGTCACAGCATTCCTGGCGGATTGGCCTCATTCCCAACGCTCCGGTGTACTTTGTCGCCCTACCAATTACCAGGTTACCACTTACCACCAGCAGAGGCTCGATCTCGACGCATTCATCTGTTGCCTGAGGGTCTCGGCTTCTCCAATTCCACTCGGAAGATGCCGACCGGCTTCCTGCCTTCTGGCCGTTTCAAAATCGACTACAATTCGACGCATTACAAGCATTCCGTTTCTGCCCTCAATTTGCTGCCTTCCTTACTGTTCCCGTCTGCCTACTGTGCCCCAGTTCCGTCCCAGGTCGTGGTTTTTTTGGGTTATCGCGGATCCCCGAGCAATTGAGTTGTTAATCTATAGTTTTAGCTCCAGCGGAGTCCCAGTTCCTGTCACCGACATTTCGGTCCAACAATCGATGATCGCGGGCGACTGCGGGTTCCTTCACCTTGGTGTGATGTATCGTTACACGCCGTTTCTGAACAGATTTACCGGTTCCTGAGAGCTAAATTGTGGCTCAATAATGTTGCGTGGCGATGGAAGCACCCAATAATTGCAAATTGCAATCCTGCTATCAGCTCGAAAGTCACCGTTTCGTGGCGATTCGGTAGCATAGCCATGGAGACTGTCAGTGTCGGCAGAGGCAACGCCCGGAGGTGGCCACAGGCCGCGCAGCCAAGTACAACTTGACCAACGAGATCGAACAATTATTCCTTCAAGCCTCTCAGCCGCTGTCAACGGGTCGATGGCGACTCGCGAGGTCATTCGGGGACTGTGTAAAAGTCTTGAGAATCATGTGGTTGGGTCCTCCAAGACCATACGCGAATAAGGAGTGGCAAACGATGGCCGTCTAACGCCTCACTTTATTTCCAGCTCGACTAAAAATCTTCACAGGCCGCATGGTAGGCCGCCTCATTCTCATACCGAGTCGAGACGAATGGTGATTCAATTGGAAACCATGTTGTTTACGTCTGGGACTGCCCGCGAAACAGCGGTGTCATTTGTTTCAAATCCTTTTTATTTTTGGTCTCCCGCCCCTTTTGTCAAAAACCGGCAAAGCATCGGTGATGCGAATGCTGTTCCTCGTCCCCGGGATTGAATTATTGGTGCCCTCGTTAGGGCTTGGAGAAACGTGAATAAGGAGTATAGGCAAGAACCTATCTCGATAGACAAAACTTGAGGCGCACTTGGGCCATCAACTGCTTCATCGCCGCATGGTTTTATCAACGTGTGACAAGGCGCTGATGATAGTTGGCTATTGTTCACCAGACTGGAGCTTGCAGTGACTGTTTGAAGCAGAATGCGAAGGAGGGTGAAGCGAAGAAACGAGAGACCCGAGAGACCAACAAAACGATACGAAGCGTCACGGGACTGTAAGCAGTAAGCCCCATAGTCATGTGACACCAAGAGAATAAGCCCATGTATCTCTTCGTGTGTTCGTTCTTAACTCTCCGAAGTTCTTTTAAATTCATCCAGGATGTATGACGCTTGGCGCCTTGAGACATTCCCTCTCTTCTCTGTGTTCCGTAGGACAGCGCTCTGGGCTACCGCTAAAAGAGTCCAGCCATCAATGTACTGACAGCCCAAAGACACCGGGACAGACTGAACGACGCCTATCGTCAACAACTGACCAGCAGGTTTCAACTGGGAAGGCAGAATAGTTATTTGTCCCAATTAGAAACTCTACTACTGGCACCAAAACCGCGCCTCCGTTTATCTAGACCCCTTGTGAATGGCCTGAGGAGAAGCCCTTTGTCCACAATGGAGCGGCTCCATTCTACCCTCTTCCGGCCTCAATAGAGTCTATAGCTTATTGAGGCCTGGAAATGGAACAATCTCATTTTAACAGGCTTCTGGATCACTTCCACCGCACATGGCAAATCATACGCACTAGCCTTCTTTTACCTTTCTCCGAATATCATGCATCTGACAACTTCATATAAAATGGCCCGGGACGCTGTGCTTTTGCCTTTGTATTTCATTGACCTACTTTAGTCCGTATTTTCACATCGACTCTATGTTTTCCTTTCTGTATATTGCTTTGACTGCAGTGTCGCTTTTACTTGCCAGCCCAACATTTGCAGGCCCAGATGTCTCTCAATTCAAAGTCGGCTCGCTACCAGGAGGACCTCCTTTGCCTCCCAGCTGGGCCGGACGACTGCCTGTTCCTGGTGCTAAACCAGGCAACGCCCTGTTCTTCTGGCTCTTCGAAGCGGAAGATGCTATAAATGATGACAATCTAATTAGTCGGTTTTGTATTCGTCGTACAGGTCCCTGATATGTGCTAATAGAAATTTGGACAGTTTGGCTCAACGGCGGCCCTGGCTGCTCGTCTTTAATCGGACTGACCACTGGAAACGGTCCAATTTCTTTTGATGGTAACTCAACTCGCGTTGTCGCGAATCCATATTCCTGGACTAAATTCGGCCATGTCCTTTATGTTGACCAACCCGTTGGAACCGGCTATTCAACTGCAAGTCAGCCTTACCCGGCTGTCAACGATGATGTTGTGACCGCGCACTTCTATAGCTGGCTACAGTCGTTCTTTGCCCACTTTCCTCATCTCCTGCCAAAGCAGGTGCATTTGATGGGCGAGTCATGGGCCGGCATATACATTCCGCACTTTGCAACTGCCATTGTCAACAATAAGGACTCGTTCCCAATCAGACTCCGTTCAATGACCATAGGCGATGGTTCCATTGGTAATGGGGCTGCTATGGCCACTGCTACAATAGGGACATATTTGGAATCGCAACAGTCACTTCTCCAGATTCCGGATGATGCCCTGGCTGTTTTCAAAGAAGCAGATGCAACCTGCGGCTTTGATGATCTCTTGGAACAAGCAGCCCAATACCCCCCGGAAAGTAAGATATACATACCTGGAAATCCAGAAGGTCTGAACACCAAGCGAAGACGCCAGCAACGCATGGGTCGGGACTTGGGAGACATATACGCCGGAAGCTGCGCCACCAACCCAACAACAGCGGAAGAAGTTCGGTCGTCAATTTATTCCTCCTGCTACGGGCCGTGTGCTACTTCCACTGCTGCAACGGACTACCTGTCTACAATCTTCTCACCATGCTTCGACCGGTATGACATAAGTCACGATTGTAGCACAGTCAACTCGTTTAACTTAGTTGCCTCATACTTCAGTCGTCCTGACGTTCAGATCGCACTGAATGTGCTTCCGTCAGCCTCAACTTCACCATCAGTAACCGAAGACAGTCCCGATGACACCCAGCGCCAAACACCTTCTCCATTTCTATCCTGCAATCCCGACGTCCTCTCTACTTTCTTACTCAACGGCCAAACTCCACAAGCCCCCGTGTACTCCGTCCTCCCAACTCTCATCACATCACACAACATCTCCCTGCACCTTTACTGGGGTGAGTACGACATATTACTCAACCACTTCGGCGCGGAGCTTGTCCTGCAAAACATGACCTGGCACGGAGCCCAGGGCTTCTCGTCGCCGATTACCCGCCCGTTCTACCAAGATAATGCGGCTCCTCATGACTCCGATTCCCGCAGTAGTGGGAGCAGCAGCGACAACAGCAACAACAACAACAACAACAACAACAATCCGGGGATATGTGCTATCCACGAAGCCGGAAAATGGATTTCAGAGCGCGGTGTAACGTACCACAGGTTTAGGGGCGCGGGACACAGTGTTTTCCTCAGTAAGCCACGTGAGATGTTTGCTTATGTGCGAGATGTGGTCGTTGCAAGTGAGAATTGAGAAGCGGAGCACAGGTTGGACTTTTCTTTTTTCTGGGGGGGAGTGCGGGTGGGGAAGGGTTGCTTTATTGATGTACTTTTGTACACTCCCATCACTCTTCTTTCTTTTCCCTTCTAGGCGCTGCAGCCTGCAGCCTGCAGCTTACAGCTCACGTCCACGGATAGTTCTGTCTTTGAAACCCAATTGAGTACTTAGCCTCATTGGAGGGATTTCAGACACGGCCGGGGAGAGATGATCCAAGAACACCTATTAGGTTGGACTTCCTTGTCGCAGGCCACATTACACAGGAACTACTCGAGAAATCACATAGACGTATCTGTTTGTTTTGGTTTTTTGATCTCATAAATCATCATATCAGAGTACATAGGAGTAGTAATAGGAGTAGTCGTAAACACGAACACGCTATGCCAAAAGAAACTAATTGGGTAGTTTCGCGAAAATAACAAAAAATAAAAAAAATAAAAAAAAAAATAAAAAAATAAAAAAAAAAAACCTCGAAGACACCAATAGATATCTAAATACTTAAATCAACACCTTTTACGCCGACCTCGACATTTCTTTTGCATTCCATCCTTGACCGTGTCAAACAACGAGAAGGTAGAAAGCGATTAATGGATTGGAGAACGGAGGGGAAGAGTCACGCAACTAGTAGTTGGTTAGGTGTACATACATCTTTGCACAAACTCGTGAAAAGGGAAAAAGAAGTGGGATGAAATCACAATCTAGCCAGGCTCAAGACAAATCACTTTCACAGGGAAGGAACGAGGGATTCCTCTTCCTGCGGATTTGGCCGGAAATCAAAAGGACCGTGCGTCTGCACAAAATCTGTTCAGGAAGGATGCAAATGCAGGTTTCCGAGTCCGGTGGCTCGATAGATGGAATTCTGAAAGAGGGTCCGGTCTTCGGTCCCGCCGAAGGTCCAGTGGTAACCCTATTTCCGATGGGTATATCGGCGGGCCAGAGTACGGGGAATTTTTGGTGGTGACGCCAATTTTTGCGACTAGGAGGAACCATGATTAGTGGAAGCCATGCGAGGAGGATCACATCGGGAGTCTGTGTAACGGTTAAGAGCGTGGGGTTGCCGTTGCCGTTACACGTTATCTTCGAGTGAAAAATGGAGCCTGGTTTGGCATTGAAAGCAAGGAGTCGGCCCGTTGGAACACGTCTCCTTCGAAAAATTTGTCGCTGTACGCACTTGCTGGGGTCGAAGGTACGGTTGCCTGCGCGGCTGGCCCAAGAGCAGCGCTCAGGGGTGTTGCGGGGAGGGCAATGGAAGGTGATAAGCTTGTGTTGAGCTGAGGATGATGCGGGTTTTGATGGTGCGGGTTTTGGGAGGGCAGTGGTGGCCCATATATGGCCGGCGGACCATTCCCAGGAGCCATGTCTGCAAGATATGACCATGGCGAAGCCTCGATCAGCCGTCCCGCTTCTCTGCTTGCCTTTTGAACTGGTCGAAGGATGACGATCACCTCGGGTGGGAGTAGGTGCATGCTGCGCACTTCGCGCATGTCGGTCACTAATTCAACAAAAGAGTGCATGAAGGTTTTGCACAGCTGCCAAAATTCTCGTTGGTTGCGAATCCCACCGCCTGGCTCCTTTATTTTCATATTGGAAAGGCGAAGCCCGAGGGCTTCAGATACCTCCAGACACACACGGCAGCGACGAATGAGATTGTTCCACAGCATCCGGATATCTTCGTACTCTTGGCTTTGTTCTGCAACCTCGAGATTTCGCGTAAAGTGGCGGCGGGCATGAGGTAGTGCTTGAAGGGCAGCGGTGTAGGCAGCTGTAAGCTGGTAGAAGATCTTTTCAAATATCCGTTCCTCCTCTATCTCATCTAGTCCGGTCAAAGGGTTTATTCTAGGAACCACTGAGGTGGGCATTGGAGGAAACGATTCGCCTGACCGAGGTGTGGCAAGAGACGAGGGAACAGAGGTGTTGATATGATTCGACCTACTGCTTGAGCGGCTCCTCGCGCCGTAGCTGAACGGGGTCGAGGCGAACCCTGGAGAGCTAACGGCGGATTGATAAGTGGCCGATGAGGGGAGGGGGCCATTCGTGTTGATCTGAGGATGAAGAATTGTCGTATCACTTCGGAGCCGACGACTGGAGAATGACGGCTCCCTTCCTCGGGTTGGAGTGACAGTTGGACCAGGGAACCTGTCAGACTCCGCAAACTCTTTGTTAATTTCAGGCACTGCAGGTTTCCCTGTAGATTGCGTATGCGTTCCAACAGGAACGTCTAGACCCGCGCAAGCGTTGCGGAGCTCCACGACGCTACCAAATATCATAAGCATCAGGGAGCGAATGTAGCGAGAGTCACCGTGGGCAACAATCCTGTCTAGGCTGTTGCGCAGTTGTGTCCCTACGTGAGAGTATGCCATGATGCATGTCTCACATTCCCTCTTCACGGCCTCATAGGTCAGCCGTACTGGCTCCGCATCGTGGGATTGTGAACCTTCTGCGTTTTCAAGCGCTTCGTTGAGCCTGTCCACATGCGTAGAGGCATTGTAGAAAACAATTTCAAGGCTGTTCCGTCGGTCATCGTCTCGCTTGATGACATTAATCAGAGCGTACACATGTGACTGGACTTGGAAGAGGGCGAAGAGTATCCCCTTGGCACATTTGATAATAGGGTCTCCTGTTTCCCATTCGCCCTTATGCTCCGGTAAACTCGACATCCGATTCACGAATCCGTCTCTAGGCCGTCTGCGCTCCCTAGGGCTACTAGGACTGGAGGAGTTGCTGATAGATGGCCTTGTCCGGAGAGTAGACCCATAGCTGAGGCCACGGAGATGGCTGTTGCGGTATGGTCGCATTTCATTTAACGTACCCAGGTCGGTATTTTTCCGGCTAATGACCCCCATACGCTTAGACCGTGTTGCAAAGGAGGCTTGTATAATGCCCTCGCTGTTGCTTCGATTGCGCTCGTTGGCTCCAGGGATGGGGCCTGGTCTCTGGAGGCCACTATGCAGGGCACCAGAATGTCCGGATGCAATGCGATAATGGGACCTGAGTGGAATAGGAGGTGGTCGAGATAATGAAGGCGATTTGGGATCAGACGCACTATCGCCTGTGCTGGGGATGACTGGGAAGCGACTACTCACTCCCCGTTTGACGGGCTTCGGTGTATCCAATATTCCATCACTGGACAGATAAGAATCAGTGTTAAATCGGCTCTACGAGTGTTGTATTGAACAGACATACCTTTCATTATTCCTTTCAAAGTCTTGGGGGGTAGCAGGTTGCCGTGTCTTAAGGAATCTTTTCAGTTCAGCTGTCAAGGCAACCTCCTTCTCATTATCGGACACCGCCGACGATGTAATTTCGCTCTCAGAAGTTTCCAACACCTTCCGGAGCGGGTAGCGCAGTGGATTCCCTGCCACTTTCAGAATCTGAAGTTTGCTCATATCGGATACACCAAGTGGTAGATCTTTAAGACTGTTCTGCATCACTGACAGAACCCGCAGGGACGTCAGTTTCTTGACTTCTTCCGGTAGCTGGCTGATTTTGTTGCGACTTAAATCCAATATCTCAAGGAGCGGCAATTTGATCACCTAAAATAAAAGTCAGAAACATAAAGAGACCAAACAGAAAGGGCAATCTAAACATACTCCTTTGGGGAATTCACGGAAGTTATTGGCTCTGATGTTAAGATACCGAAGATGGGAGCACTCCGCAAAACGATATGGTATGTGAACCAGTTGGTTATTCCACAACGAGAGCCTTGAAACAATGTCAGTTTTGTGTTCCATGTAACTGAGGGTCTCACGGGGATATTTATTGCTACACACCGTTCGACTTCATCCTTGATGACATCCACAACCGGTTCCGGAATGCGATCGATATTCGAGTGACCCAAATCGATAGTCAACTTGGGCTTCACGACATCACCCACTGCCTCACTTCCTGCCAAAGAGCGTTTCGTCTCCTGGATCCCATTGTCTACCGCCCGACGTGCAAGTTGAATCGTCTCCTCCGCAGTAAGGGCTCGTGGACCACCAGCCGATTTTGCCGGTTTGCTGCCTGTATCACCAACGGATGCGTTCACCAGTGCAGCTTCATCCTCGCTTTTAATAGACCCTTCGGTATTCGATGTCGATGACGATGACGATGAAGGTGCTGTTGGTTCCGGTACATGTCGGCTTGTGTCTTCCTCTTCCAGGTCGCGATATGAACGAGGCATCCTCAGAGTATCCTCTGGGCGAACCATTGTAGAAATCATGACTGATGGGAGGTGGAACCAGTGTGATTCATCCACTTCGAATCATGTATTTAATCTTGGACCTCTCGTGCAATCAATCAAACAACGTGAGATTCTCCGCAGCGTGCATGAGGGTCGAAACCAAGCATGATCGAGGGACAAGGCAAATGGCTGCTATCAATGACTTTGGGGAAGCAAATATGATTATTCAGGTTCTTAAGCAGCGTCGGTTGGTGAAGGATCACGTTTGGTCGCAGCGCGAAACAAAGGCCAAGGCGGAGGCGTTTCGTTGGGTTGAAAAAGACCGGAGCTCGTCTGAGTTTGAGTCGGCGTCGGAGTCAGATAAGGGAGGAAGAAGGGAGAATAAATTATAGTAATCGAACTATTGGAAATTGAGATGTCAAACTGCCAGGTTGTGTGGATAGACTACCAGGAGCTTGAAGCTCGGCCCTGGGGTTCTCAAGGTCTGTCTTCTAAGGAACGGCGGGCTAGGCGGTTAGCGAAACAGCGATTAGGACTGCAGCTTCATGAAGACGGGGCAAGAGAACACAAATAACACTTGGTATCTCAAGTAATGCCACCGTAGATATTAACAGGCCCCGTTCTCCGCAGGGGTTTGAGCGAAACGGTGCAGAGTCGACGTTGGAGTGAGGTGACGGACGGAGAACTCCCAGGATCGGGTCTCCGTGGACGACAGCGCATTGGCCGGGTGGACGCATCCCCAGACGAATTCACCACTCGCCCAATCACTAAGGAGTGCATCCTTTTCATTATAATTACACGCTTTTGTATTATGCCCGTGTATATGATTTATTCAATTTTTTCTGATTTCTTTTTTAAATATTCTTTGCGAATTCTAATTGTAGGAGCGGCAACTATTGAGTCCCATCACATAACCCGACCTCACGCGGAGGATTTGTACAGGAGTTGATTCAAATCAAGCAGAATACAATAATATACATAAGCCTTTAAGATTGACTACCTTTCCACAAGCCCAAAACTGGCTGGTGAAATCAAGCCGCTAGAGGGGCGGTCTCGCTCGCGGTTTCTTCTTCCGCTGATGCTGACGTTTGGTCGACAACCTGTGCTTCTGTCTTCGCCCATTGCTTCCAGATTTCATGTTGTTGGTTCTCAAGTTGCATACCGATCTCAAGGCGGGTAGGTCCGAAAGTCGCGCCTGTAGCTTGCGCTTCTTCAGCAGCTACTCGACGCTCGATGTCCTCCTGTAGACGGAGTCGGTAGAATTCGCGGCGCGCAATGTCGTAAGCACGGCTCTTGGTCATGTTGGGGACGTTGTTCAGGAGCCACAGCTGTCGTTGCACGACACTTTGAGGGAAGGGATGTCAGTTATGGACACCGTAACGTAGTTGATAGGTTATCTTGAGGCCACCAATACATACCTCTCACCATCTAGTCTCTTGCCCGGCTGCTGCATCATCTTCCAGTCATAGTGTTCAAAATCTTTGCCTGAAGTCTCAAGAAGGATTCTAGGTCTTGCCAGCTCCCAAGGATGGTCCTTGAAGAACTCTTTCCGCAGCTGGTCCTCCTCATACTTGATCTCCACGGGAAGAAACATGCGGCTAGCTTTCTTCGGCTTTATACGCTTTTCTTGTACCTCAAAGACGGCCTGCGGCGTTGATTTTCCCGGAAAGGTTTTCATGCGCTGCCGTACAAGTTGATGCTGTGGGGGTCGATCGCGCACGAGGATTTGAGCGGGAGGAATATCGCGAACAACGTTAACCCACGGAGGAAGGTTACCATGAGACCCAGCAGCTTTGGATTGGATCGCACTCTGGCGCACTCGGAGTGCTGTGAGATTGTACTTCCCCATCGTGGACGGAGGGGAGTGGTGCTCCGACGCGATGTTTTGAAGAGGGTTTTTAGCGGTATTCGTGGGGCGATTGGGATGTTAAAGAGCAATACTTCGGCAGTTTAACAGGTATACAACCCAGACCATAAACAAAGTTGGAGGATCCGTTCTTGCAGTGTGTTCCGTTCGATGGGGAGCTGAGGTTGTTGAGGGAGAAAAGATGGATTGGCAATGAGCGCCTCCGATTGGCCCCAGCGCAGACTCCGCTCCGTTCAGAAAAGCGCATCCTCTCAAATATTGAATCTTGACAGCGACAGAGACAGGGCAACTTCAATTACACACGCGGAAACCCGCATTCTACTCTGTTCTCTCGCGTCAGAACTCGCCGTTCCGTTCTTTCTCTTCTCTCCATTCAATTTTGGAAGTCTCTTTAGGCTTATCCTGGTTATGCATGGCTGAATCGATACCACAATGTCTGCCATCTCATGCCTCAGTTCAATAAGTCCCAGAGCCCTCCACACCTGCGATATCTCTCGCAAGGATCAATCACAGGCCCATCCTTCGATACTAGACATATGCGTACTCCGACATTTTCCTTCGTCCCCAATGCTCCTGTCCGACGAATCGGTTCCGTACGACGTGCTCGCCCAGCCGCGACGTCAATAGCAGACATCTTTGTCCGCTCTCTGGTGATGGCTGGCTACTGCCACGAGCACTCCCCTCGAAGCAGGCGTCTAAGCACAGTGTCATCGAAAGCTTCAAAAGGCATCACAAGAGACTGGGGGGAGGGGGGCGTGTGGAGAAGCTCGAGGCGGCTTCCAGCCGCAAGTCCGCCGGGCTCCTTAGGTCGAATTGAGAATTTAGGAGTGTATCGGCCAAGGACTCAACGAATGTTTAACTCAAGTGTCGCACAACCACAGGTGTTCTACGATCCTGATGACCATCGGATAAGTCAGACATCAGCACACCGACCTTCACACAGGAGGCATGTTGATTATATGAGATTAGATTATGCGGATTGCCTTAAAAGAGATCGACGGTCACTGCAGCGCAAAGACGCACATCTAGATAGATCCTTTCGCGACGCTATCACCCACGACGATCGAAAATGCGTTCCGATTTGCGACATAAAACATGAGGCGGAGTACAAGCAAGGTTCCCGTTCCATATTGGACAACGGGAGCGACCACAAGAGCTCCGCGAAACAATTATACCAGCATACATCGGAGATATATCGAGAATTATTGGGAGGGTCCTGGAAAGAAGCAGCTGATGCTGTTGCCGCTTTCGAAACCTTTTCACCACAGTTCGATAAAACAAAAAGCTCTGTTGAACTCAGTTCAGTCCGAAAACTGGAAGAAAATATTATGGATAAGAGCAAGGCCAATCACTATATTTTCACCCTTTATAGGGAACTTCCATCCCCGGGTGTGAAGCATCTTTCAAAACGCTCCCGCGGTGCTCTTTTGCGCAGGTTCGCTAAACCCCGAGACCACCGTTGGGTTGATGCTCGACGTTATTTGGCCCTGGTGGAAGATATGTTGGCTTCAGGTCTTCCGATATCCCGGTCCCTTTGGACCTCTGCTATTTACCTAGCAGGTCGATCTTCGGCAAAGGTAACTAAAGACGACCTGGTCCGGGCAATCGGTATCTGGAACCAAATGGAACATATAGCGAAAATCTCATCAGACGAAGTGGTTTTTACGATCTTATTTGACATAGCTATTAAAGCGGGCCAATACACTATCGCCGATCGCTTGATAGCGGAAATGGATAGACGAAACATCCAATTCGGCCGTGCGGGAAAAGTCGCCAAGATATTTTATTACGGCTTAGTGGGGGACGTTGATGGCATTTGGCAGGCTTTTGATGAGTTTGTGGGAAGTGGGGAAATTGTTGATACTGCGGTGATGAACTGTGTTATGGCCTCTTTTCTCAGAGCTGGTGAAGAGGAGTCTGCAGAGCATGTCTATCAAAAAATGTTACAGACTCGGCCGAACACGCTTCTCGCAAGCCAGCATCTCACGTCAGAACTCATTTCCTACCGCAAATCAGCCAAGAAGCTAGGCCGTGTTCTACAATTGTCATCGTCCTTGAAGGCCAGGTTTCCAAACCACCATCGTGCTCTTCAAGAAGCCCTTCTAGCAGCGCCTGATACAAGAACGTTTCATATCCTTCTAACGCACCACGCGCACAAATCGGGGAGTTTGGATGCATTCAATTCCGTTCTCAGCGATATGGAAGATATTTATCCTGTACCTCCACGTGGAATGATCTATTTGCTGCTTTTTGATGGGTTTGCTCGTCATGGTCGACACAAGAAGGGGTGGACAGCGGAAAAGCTGCGAAAGGTGTGGAAAGCCTATCTGCGGGCGCTTTATGAGTCCAAGACTAGAGTCCACGATCGATCGTTTGCGCTGCCCTCGTCCTTTGTTTGGGAGAACCCACTCGGGGGTGGCCCAACGGTACCATTGGTCTCGACAAATAGATCAAACCCGCTATACACGCCATTACCTTCTGCCTCCATTAACTTGCAAGACGATTTGCATGAATTCGAAGAACACACCGAACATCCGCGGGGTGTAGACGAGGACGTCATAGATATTAGTTACAGGGATACACCAGATCTCTATACCGACGTCGACATCCCCGAAAGCCACCCGACGCAACCACTCCCAGTCGAAGGAGACAGCCTAGAGCCGCTGGAGCATCGGCTCGAGAATGGCGTATTCTTAGGCCGCCGAATGATCAAGATCATTCTACGCGCNTTTGGCTCCTGTTGTGGACCTGACGATGTTATGGAAGTTTGGCTTCGCATGGAGAGCATCTGGCAACCCGACAAACGCAAAGGCCTGGATGTTTTAGCTGTCAAGGAAGAGCTGGAAAGACAATTGAACAGGACCAATCGTCGCATTGAATTTGGAACGAAATAGCGTTCTTGTGTATATTATAGACTCATACCTAGTATATCCTCGAGTGACTTCTTACCGTGGGAGTAACTCCTCGTGCGTACAGGCTTTTCTCTTCTGTATGGTCTTGTATTTTAGCGATAATAATATTGAGCATTAAGCATGAAGAACATCCATCACCGTAGTCATCTACTCCATGCCCAATAATCACTATAACTTTCGAGTTTACTTCCAAGAACAGCACTCAATCAGGCTCACGTGATATCGTGCATTTTGCCTTCCGCGACGCGTTCTCCGCTAATATATCCAGCAACTCTCGCCAGGAACCTGGGGATTCCTCTCTTATGGCATTTAAAATGCTGCAGTGATGTTAAACAACGGTTTATGCCGTCGAAAGGTGGACTTGGACTTCTACCTACACCGGGTATTCCGGAAGAAGTCATTCCGGTAAGCTACATAGATTCCGCATGGATTGATTGACTGCGGCGAAACCTAACTAAGTAATAGCCCTCTTCAACGAGAGGTGGTCACGGCTGCCGTCGAAGGCTATGATGTCTTTCTTCAAGCATCTACTTCATTTGGGAAGAGTCTATGCTTTCAATTGCCTGCCATGACCACCCACGGAGGTTGGTCTCCCCTGCCAGAACGGCCGTTATAATCCTCGGCTAAATCCGCTTCATAGTGACTGTCGTTGTATCTCCTCTTCTATCATTGATGGTGAGTTCAGATCAGGGCAGCCTCGCTTATATTTGGTTCTTTTTCGTATGGTTTTATTGTTGGAACGAGCCTGACACGCTTCCAGACCGATCAAGTAAACGCACTCCAGGCGTTAGGTGTTCCGGTGGCTACTATCAACTCGACAATCTCACAAGTAGAAAGACGAGTAATCTTGGATGACATGCTCTCTGGACACCCAAGGATTCGGCTTCTCTATGTAACACCGGAACTTTGCCAGACAGACACGTTCCGACGAACCCTTCGAACTGTTCACAGACAGCGGGAGTTGGTCCGCATCGCCATCGATGAAGCCCACTGCATAAGCGAATGGGGCCATGACTTCCGTCCCGCTTATAAGGACCTTGCTTGGTTCAGGAGTTCTCTAACGGACCCGTCAGTGCCTATCAGCGCTTTAACAGCAACTGCCACCCCACAGGTCCGGACCGACATCATCAACATACTGGGGCTGGATCCGACTCGAATGAAAATCTTCAGTACATCTTCGGCGCGACCCAATATCCATTACGAAATTCGGTTCATGGAAGATTTCGCACCGGATCCCACAGAGCCCGAGGTTTTCCAAGTCTACGATCTTGTCACATGGCTTCGTTCCATTCAAGGCCGACGTGAAGCCCGATTGGGCGCTGATGCAGCGTCTAAACTACCCCCGATATCTGGTATAGTCTACGTTTCTACCCGAGTGGTCGCTGCAAAGCTGGCAGAGGTGCTAGGCGAATCCGATCACCGTATCCGTGCAGTTGCATACCATGCTGGACTCGCCGCAGCCGAGAGAACCAAAGTTCAAAACGAATGGATAGCGCCTCAAAATCAGCAGCCGCAACAGCATGCAAACGGTGACTCCAATGAGCCTAACCCAAGGCCCCTAGCCTTTTACATCATCGTCGCAACCACCGCCTTCGGAATGGGTATCGACCACCCGGAGGTCCGCTTCGTCGTCCACTGGAGTCCCCCACGAACATTTGAGAGTTTCGTTCAAGAATCCGGCCGTGCCGGACGCGATGGCCGCGCGGCAGCATCAGTGGTTTACTATAACCCCCAAGAGCGAGAACGAATTCTCGAGCGTCTGCGTCGGGACATCCAGAATGTAAACAATCGCGCAGGCGGCCGGAACGCAGGCCTGAACCAGGGGAACAAACTCTCCCTTCTACGAAACTTATATGCCCGCAAACAAAGCTTCGAGAAAGTAGTTGATTATTGCGAGACCACGACCCGGTGTAGGCATGAGTTGATTAGGGAATTCTTTGGGGATTCAGAATTAGAGAAGATGGCTTCCCAAGTTCCACGCAACTCTGATGATATTGCCTCTGGGGACGATGGCAATCACGCCGCCAGTGAAGTTGGTCCCACACAAAGGCCGTTTTCAACTTGTGATTATGCTTGTGACTTCTGCAAGGAAGGCCCAGAGGCACTAGCAGAGCGCAAGGCAAAAATGGCGCCGGAGGAGGGCCTTGTTGATTACATTAACCTTCATCAGGGGACATTTCCGCTGGACCGGATGTTTCCCGAACTCATACGCAACGCTCATTGTTATTGTGAGTAGATGGTGGTCACTACAACGTTCGCATCATTTTGTTTATTAGTTGCATTGTATTTGACTTCAATCATGAAAGCCCTAGCGGGCCATCGACTTTAACTGTATGGGATAATATACCCTATGACAGTATTTGGACGAGAGATGATTCTCGCCAAAAGGGATATGAGATCCGGATGTATTGATGTGAGGACAAAGACATTTTTCAAGACTAATTATCGCCCGATATAAATCCCTGTTTCTTCCTTTTTTTTTACCCCAGGTCACAGACCAGGTAGGATATATCCGGTGGGCTCGTTAGCATTATAGATACAGACTAGCAAGGTAAGACTAAGCGATACAAAGCCCATCAAGGTGTTCAACTACGTGTAGAATCTTGCATATCCAAGTGAGATTCGTGGGGTAATCATAATTAGAGCCCTGGTGGCGGTGGAACCTATACAGGGGTTTGTTAGCAAGTAGTGTATACTACATCAAGGGGAAAAAAGTACGTACCGCGCTGTAGCTGCCACCGGGAGGGGGCGGTGGGGGAGATCCTGATCCCGGTGGCGGGGGCGGAGGGGCCTCAGATGCTGGGGGAGCTGGAGGAGCAGGGCTCTGAGACTGTTGCTGCTGCTGCTGCTGCTGTTGTTGTGCAGCTTGCTGGTAATACTGGTAGTAGGCGACGTAGTTCTGGTAACCACCATATGCTGCGTATGGATCAGCTCCATAGTACTGAGCATATTGCGCACTATAGTCGGCGGCATTTGTCGCTCCTGGAGTTCCTTGCGCCGATGGGCTAGCCGATGCAGCAGGCGATTGCTGGCTCTGAGCCCCGTAACCACCGCTGTAGCCACCACCGTAATTGTTGTGACGCTCCCCGCGCTGTCCATAGCCGCCGTAGCTATGCTGGGGTGGGTTCTCCTTGAACCTCTGGTACTGTTCCCGAACATTGGCCAGCAAATCCTCGCATAGCTCCTTTGCGTTTTGGACTTCGTTCGGGTCGGGGCCCCTATAACATGATCAGTGTCTTGTTTCGTCTGACAGGAGAGGGTACACATACGCCACATGCAAGTACATCGGGTCGTCACTTTCCCGGCCAGTGCTAGGCTCCATGAAGCCGGAGCCGCGGCCTTTGATTTGAACCTTGCACCGTGTTTTCTGCTGAATATGCTTCACATAGGCACCACCCTGTCCAACTACTTGCGCGCGAAGGTTGAACCCGGGAATCGGTTCCAGAGCAACGGGGATCTTCTCTTCCGGCCATTTACGCTATAGATCGTCAGTAACCATGATAGTCCCTTGTGATGGTAAACGTACGCGACCAAATTCATCTCGCTCAACCTGTTCAGGTTCCCGGCGGCGAAACCGTCGTTCATCCACTAAGTTAGGCAGCTCCTTCTTCATAAGATCATTAATAAGTTCAACAGCCTTTTCAAGGCCATCTTTGGAGGTGCTCGTAATGTGAAGGAACAACGGAGGATTCTATAGACAGGAAGTTGTTAGCCTGCATAGCACTATATATAGATAACAATAAATCTCATACCGCTGCAGTGGCCATGCTTTTGTCGGGATAATAGTTTCCTCGGGTGGTGACATCTTGAAAATTAATTGATAAGCTTCCTTCTTGAGTAAAAGAGTTGATAAGCATTTAACATGGGATGAACGCGTACCGGCGCCAGTTTCATCTTTAATCTAGATATCACACAATTGAGGTCAGCAGATGCAAACGAGGGGATAAATGCTATGCATGGACTGGGTAAGCTTCTTCACAATCACAGCAGGTAGGAGGAGGGGGAGAAGACGCCTGGAAGATCAGTGAATGCAACAGGAGTAATTACCATCTTTTGTGTTGATCCTTTTGTCAGTGTATATCGATTGCGCAAATCATTGATCTCTATATCCCTGATATAATCACCGTCCGCAACGTAGATCTCGGCATTCAACTTTGCATCACCGCCGGATGGGGTAGCTGGTTGGGATGGGCTGGATGTCTATAACCAAACGGGGTAAGTATGTGCGCAAATATAAGATGGCTCCCAGCGGGGTTAACTAACGGCGCGAATCGGAGGAACATCGACATGTTGGATTCCTTTCTTAGCTTGCAACTGGGCGTTGATTTTGGCGGCGGCGGCAGCTATTCCTCGAGTCAGTTGCGCCCTAGGATACATTTTCCAGACAAAGCAAACCCAAAACATACCAGCTGCGGCGACAGGGTCCGCTTTATTGTTTGCACCGGGGCTCCGGGGTTCGCGACTGAGTGGGCTTCGGGTTCGAGTGGCTTCCGACTGTCGCGAAGAAGGGGACCGAGAACGACGGTCAAACCGCGACTGGCGCCGCGGCTCCGGAGTGGTTTGGTCGAAACGAGAACGTTTCGGACGGTGCTCTTCGTCAGCCATGGCTGCTATCTTATATTCGAGTTTCGGGGTTGAATTGAGTCGAAGTTGAGCGGGATGCCCAGACAGGTTGGAGACCAGTATTTTGCAAAGAAGTTTAGTTTGGCGGTGGAGTCGAAGGCGATCCTAGTAGGCTAGTGTAAGAGAGGGCTGGAACCGGGGTTCTTTGGGACAATGGGAGCCAAATGAACTTCTTAAGACAGGGCGAACCATACCCCGACTCGCGTCAAGATCAGGTATCCCTGACTGGAGCAGACACGGACGATACAGCAAATTCAAAAGAAATATGGATGCTCAGAGAGAGCTCCTGATGGCCTGGTCACATGTCTATAAAATATACACTAGTCCTAGATAGGCTAGCGGAAGAGGCTTCCCTTTCGGCAGTCGCAGTCGGAGAGCCAGTCGCACTCCGGAGAATGAGTCAGCTCCCCGAGGTCGGACCCGTGACTGGACCCAAGATAAAATGAAATGCGAAAGCCGTCAATGACTGCAAACCCTCGCTCCAAACAGACTGCCCTGTGATTCACTTGCCAGTCTCTTCCAATTCGGGGAGATCATGGCTTTTCGGCACCCTCAGATGCTGTCAAAGACGGCATCAATGCCTTTCCTTTCCGTGGCTAGCCGCACTTCTCGACTGGCGACCTCTCTTCCCCGATCAACCTTCAGCACTTCCAGGGCTTCGTCCAGCTCAACGTCCGCATTGGCCTACAAGGCTCTGCACCGCCGTTCCCCTCTCACGCTCCCTGTAGCGGATATCTCTCCACAATGGGACGCACCTACGGCTGTCTCGTCAATCCTCTATGAGACTCCCTCGCGTCCGACGAACCCGCCCAAGTGTCATATTCTGAACTGTCTGGTACAGAACGAGCCCGGTGTGCTCTCTCGTGTCTCTGGAATTCTGGCTGCTCGGGGCTTCAACATTGACAGTCTTGTTGTCTGTAACACCGAGGTGGAGGACCTGTCTCGCATGACTATCGTGCTGCAGGGTCAGGATGGTGTTGTCGAACAGGCTCGTCGCCAGCTAGATGACCTCGTCCCCGTCTGGGCTGTCCTTGATTACACGGATTCGGCGCTCGTGCAGCGTGAGCTACTCCTGGCCAAGGTCAGCATCTTGGGTCCCGAGTTCTTCGAGGAGTTGCTTCAGCATCACCGCGAAATTACCACCCCCGTCGACTCCATGGAAGGACACAAGGACAAGAGCAACGAGAGCAAGACGTCCCAGGCCGAGGAATACCACCCTCGCAACCTCCCTAGCAGTCAGGCCCTCCGACACAAGCATGAGCACCTGGATGCGATTACACGATTGACCCACCAATTTGGCGGCAAGGTGTTGGACATCAGTACTAACAACTGCATTGTTGAACTGTTGGTTTTCCCGCCTCCTCCTCTTGACATGGAAATAACCGATTTTGTACTAACCGGTCTTCGATAGCTCCGCTAAGCCCAATCGTATTGACTCCTTCATGAAGCTCATTTCGCCCTTCGGTATCCTTGAATCCACTCGTACCGGTCTCATGGCTCTGCCCAGGTCTCCTCTTTTCGAGGCCAACGACGACATTGAGAAGGATGCCGCCGACGTTGTCGACGCCAGCACTCTCCCTCCTGGTTAAGTTAATTCGCATCATTGCAATTTAAAAGCGAGGCTTGTCTCTTGATGAAATCGATTCCTGTATTATCGTGCGCTTTTTACCTTGGCCCAATTTTGGATCTGTCTCACGATTGTATATCTCCATCTGCGTTGAGATGCCAGTAATCACTGGGTTGCGAGTAATTACAATACATCACTAAGCCATTGACTGTGTGAGCATAGAAGAGTAGATTTTATCTTAAGCGATCTTCTTTGTGTGCAATAGGTACGGATACATACTACAGTATCCACTTCTACAGGGAAACGTTCCAAGGAAGTTTTAGACCCTATGTATTGGCAGTTGCTACCAAATCAACACCTTCAATTGAACGTTCTCTGACGCCCTTCTTCGATGTTATTAACTCACAGTGTAACTTTCGCCTTAATCCCCTTGCCACGGTAATGTATAGTCTCCCTATAATTCCCAATCCGAACGCCAACCTTTGCTATAGTATCTAGGTCAAGTGAACCACCAACAGCTCTCTTGACAGCATCGTAGCCAATACCTTCCATATCCAATTCAACCGGTAATCGCGGTGAATGAGACAGGCCGGGCGGTATTGGAAAGGGTTGGTTGTAGTTAATTTTGCCGACCTCCTTGTCGTGCTCATAGAATGCTTGTGCTTCTATCGATGTGACTTCCAGTGCTGTATGGTTTAAAGGAGAGTATAAGGCGAACTCGGCAGTTGAAGACAAGAGATGCAGCTAAGAGCACTCGGAAGTTAGTTTTTCTTTTTTCTTTTCCAAGAGAATGAGTCTCGAACGGAAAGCTGAGATATATACTGCAGGCACACGACGACGCTCAATATATGTATATGTATATGTGATATATCAAATGATAGGCTCAGGCCTGAGAGACAGTATCCAAAAAGGTAGATAATACCGTAGCATCTTGTATAAAGCCCTGGGGGTCATCATTGTGACCGGGTGCCAATTTAGGAATCTGCACTTCAAACCCTAGCTTAGATAGGGCTTGTCCAAGTTTCGGTAATGCTGGAATAGTTCCTTCGTGCGTTGTCATCATCACCGAGGTGTTGAAGCCTAGAGCAACTCAATTAAACGGTTTTTAAAATTTATTCCCAAGACAATGTGACTTACCTGAGACAAATTGTGAAAGTAAATCTTGGCCAGCAAGTACAGCTGAAGGTCCGCCCAGATCAAGCGGACTCCATTGAAGATCCACATCCACGCCGGTATTCGTGCCCGGTACAATTGAGACGTCTCTCGCCGTTAGATGAGCAACTTCGGTGGAGTTATATACGAGGAGTAAGTCGACGAAAGGCACCGATGCTGAGTACTGAGTAGGATTCGTAAAGTTGACCATTGTGTTGACAAGTAGCGATGACTCAGTCGTAGTCCCCAGCTCGATGTTTTCTACCTGTGGTCTCCAATCGCCCGGCAACAACCCTCCATATAGTGCTAAACAAGAATAAGCAAAATGCTGTGTAAGATATGATGGGACTTACGCTTAACAGCGAATTTTCCGTCTGCCGGTATTCCACGAACGGCAACCTGGCCAAGAACTGTCGCCAACTCCGCATCGACACTTGCAGAAACCGAAAGTTCAACTGGCCTTCCTTCAAATATCAGGCTCGAGAGGACGTCGGCCAATACATCATCGTCGGTCACCTCGAGAGGAGCGTTATCCATGGCAAATTTCACTTGTAAAACGGTGGAATTATCGACATCGGAAATTAGAGTCGAATTGGCGGGCTGCCACTCTTTCAGGTCGAGAACACCTAGTTTATTTTTGTGATAGTAGACGTCGGCTTTTGCTCGTACTCGAGGAACATCTAATTCAAAGTCCAGTCCCTTTGGTATCGCAATCAATACCTTTACCAAAGCAGATACTGTAGGGAGAGACTCGGGAGTATCCGGTTCTGCCATGGGGTTCGGCAGCGAGAAGTGAACATTAGACATGGAAAAGTTCTGCACAAGGTTATCCAAATTGTGTCCCGTAAAGGGCAACGGCACGGTCACCGTCTGGAGGATTTCGGTCATCCATTTGGGGGTGCCCAAGGACGGCACATCCGCGCCGCGGACATAAATTATGGTTTGAGAGCCATGTATGTAACTTGTGAGAAGGGAATCGAGAGGTGACCTCTTTTCGCCGGGACAGTTCGTCGTTAGTTCATCGGGGAGACCTCTAATGATGCCAGAAACATCAATCACAGCACTGTGGCCCGTAGTAACTGCAATCTCCTTAGTCACAACATCCGCGGTCGGAATATAAGCATCGCGGGGCGAGCAGTTGGCAATGAGGACTTTAAAACCAAGAGGCGGAATGCGCAGAGAAAACGGAGAATCAATCAGAGCTAAAACAGACGCATTGACTGCCATTGCTCCTTCGTCGTCAGGTGAATCTACGTCGTGTACGTTGAACTCAGTGATGTTAACTTCCCGTACGGACGGAAAATCATCTCCTAGATATGGGGTTAAATGCGAGAGAAGTCTAAACCAGGTAAGAAACATACCCTCAAATATGATAGAGTCAGTCAAGGTCTGCTCTCCCAGGCTCAGCAAACCTGACTTGAGGTGTAGGCTTGCACTTCCCTGTAATAATAGGCGTTCTAGCTTTCCGTCTAGCCAGTCAACAGCGATGGAGCGTAAGCCCTCGACGTTGCCAGCAACGAGGTCGGCTTCAAAATCGAGGTGGTTCACATGGCCATTCCGGATATTAAGTTTTATGGCGGGCAAAGATGCAGTCCCAACCAGAGTATTTTCGTATTCCGGCAGGTAGACATCGACCTTGGACCGACTGGTTTCGACCTCTCTCCCAATCCAGGTGACAAATCGCCCAAAATTTCTTACCGATCCGCTTTCTAC
Source organism: Aspergillus sydowii CBS 593.65 (assembly GCF_001890705.1). Classification (NCBI taxonomy): domain Eukaryota; kingdom Fungi; phylum Ascomycota; class Eurotiomycetes; order Eurotiales; family Aspergillaceae; genus Aspergillus; species Aspergillus sydowii. Next base: position 476,014 of record NW_024467875.1, on the reverse strand, counting down.
ACGTTTGGCGTCAAGAAAGACATCCCCTTGTAATCTGGCTCTCACTCCATCATTCGTGGCGGACTCGACCGATAGATTTGTCGGATTAAATACGACGGCTCTCTTCGTGTACTGCTTAACCACTTCTGGGGCAATGAAAGCCAGCACAAGGATGACGACAATAGCACCGATAGCTAGTAGGCCGCAAACGACTGTCCATCCAAATTTCCGCCGTAACTTCTTCGGATTGTCATCTGGGGAGAGAGTTTCGGAGGCTGGAGATAAAGCTCGCGGTGGCTCTGTACCACCGTATGTAGATACGTTGGTTTCATCGCGACGGTGAAGTAGCGGTGTTGATTCAGAGGACAGCTCAAATGACTGACGTCGTTGCCCTATTGATGATGTCTGACTCTGATGGTGAGATCCCTCGTGGAGCGGCGTTGACTCAGAGGATATTTCAAATGAATGATGATGCTGTATTATTGATGCCGTCTGATAGTGAGATTCTTGATGGACCTCGCCCAGCAGAGGCCTACTTGCCTCGTCCGCCATGGTGAAAGCTATCTAGGGAGTGGAGTGGGGGATAGTGTGGAGAGAGAACGCGAAGGCTGATCAGATGGCGAGCAGGGCCAAAAACGATCAAGCTGGAAGCCTCATTTAAAGGAAAGATACTTGAAGCATTTTAAAACGATATCATACGAAATCAAAGATGATGGAAGATAGATGTTAAGACGATGGCGACGAGCGTAAGAAGCTCAATCATGCGAGGTATCAATGATACCTACCTCAGCTCAGCCCGACTGACCGACCCAGCTGCGGTGATCGGCGGGCGGAACTGAGGTCACGCTAACCTTGTTCAATCTCACCAATAATAGGGCGGAATTTGAGTCATTCGCCCATCATTGGCATCGTTTTATTTTCTCCAGGCCCTGCGAAGCTGCTTCTTCCTCTTCTCTTCCTACTTCGTACGCTTTCACCATGCCTCACGCCTTACCAATGGCCTCGCTCCGGTCCACATTGAAGAATCCGAGCTTGCGACAGGCCGTACGACAATACTCATCGCAAACAACTCCTCCGACTTCCCCGTTCGCTCCCCGCCATTTCCTCTCCATTGCCGACCTCACTCCCACTGAGTTCACAGCTCTCGTTCGCAATGCCTCTTCACACAAACGTTCCATCAAATCTGGGTCAATCCCCCAGAATTTGCTCGGCTCCTTGACAGGAAAGACGGTGGCTATGATCTTCAGCAAACGAAGCACCCGGACTAGGGTATCAACAGAAGGCGCGGTTGTGCAGATGGGAGGCCATCCGATGTTTTTGGGCAAGGATGATATCCAATTGGGAGTCAACGAGTCTCTGTACGATACTTCCGTCGTTATCTCGTCCATGGTGTCTGGCATTGTCGCCCGTGTTGGTCAGCATGCAGAGGTTGCGGATCTAGCAAAGCATTCATCGGTGCCAATCATTAATGCTCTGTGTGACTCTTTCCACCCTCTCCAGGCCGTTGCCGACTTTCAAACCATCTACGAAACCTTCACTCCTAAAGCACATCACCTTTCAAGCCTGGGACTAGAAGGTCTGAAAATCGCCTGGGTGGGCGATGCCAACAACGTCCTGTTCGATATGGCCATTGCCGCTACGAAGATGGGAGTTGACATTGCCGTTGCGACCCCCAAGGGTTACGAAATTCCTTCGGATATGCTGAAACTCATCACGGAGGCTGGGAAAGGCGTCTCAAACCCAGGCAAGCTTCTGCAAACTAATGTTCCCGAGGAGGCGGTCAAGGATGCGAATATTCTCGTAACAGACACCTGGGTTTCGATGGGTCAAGAAGAGGAGAAGGTCAAGCGTTTGAGAGAATTTGCCGGCTTCCAGATCACGGCTGACCTTGCCAAGCGAGGAGGTGCAAAGGAGGGCTGGAAGTTTATGCACTGTCTTCCACGCCACCCAGAAGAGGTTAGTGACGAAGTCTTCTATAGCCACCGATCGCTCGTCTTCCCGGAAGCTGAGAACCGGCTGTGGGCTGCGATTTCTGCGTTGGAGGGGTTTATTGTCAATAAGGGAAAGATTGCGTGAGTGAGTCGGATAGTTTCCAAGGCGTTTGCTTAGCACAAAATATTATAAAGTCTAGCGTTATCAGTCAATGAGTCTAAACGATGAGATCATACCACTTTGAAGCTATATTATATACACCTACATCCAGTAATCCCCAGTTATGGTGGATACAGTCCCACAACCATCTCTGTCAATAATTGTCTTTCCTTGTTAAATTAGATATTTCGCTGAGGTATTTCATTGAGCTTCGCCTAGCAACACGAACTGGATATTGGGGGAGATTTTGGAGAAAGCTGGCTTTCACATGTCAGCTGCAAATGCGGAGTCGACATTCGTCCGATGATCCAGACCCTGGCCTTGCTTAACCTTAACATTTAACAACCCTCAACTGCATCATCCCATCCTCTTTCTCCCCCTCCACAAACTACAACTTTTGCAAATCATTCTCAATTGTCGTCTTTTTCTCACCAGTTCGAAATGGATGTACGTGGCTCCCCGCCTGCGACCAACCCAATCACTGACTAACAACGGACAGTCCTCAACATCTCCAACTCAACCAGGTTCCCGGTCACGCCGCTCTTATCCATCTCTAAATCAAGTTTCCCTCGCTCCTTTAACCCCGCACTACCCTATAGACGGCGACAATGATACGGATCGACATTCACAGGACTACTTCTCCCCGCGAAACGAGGCTGTCGACACCCCAACCAGGACCTCCTATCTAGCTAGCTTCTCCGTCCCGGGTACACCTGGTGTTCTCTCTCATGCTCCCTCACGAAGTGTTTCACGCGTGCGCCACCATACCCGAAGCAAGAGTTCAACGCCTATCCATCTAAGCGACACCAACATCCAGAAGCAGGATGCAAACCAACCACTTCACCACCACTCCAGAAGCAGCGGAAGCGGAACCGCCAGTGTTACCAGCAGAGCCAAGCGCCCGGCAGCCCACCGGCACCAGTCCTCCGACATGAGAGACCCCGAATGGATGCTCCGCGCAGGAGTCGCACTGGCGTCCTCAGCCCGCGAGGAAAAGGGCCAGAGTTGGCTAGTGAAACGCGAGAGTTCGACCAGTTTAGTTTCGGAGGGCGGAAAGTACGAGGTCGATGCTATTTCTCAGGCGTTGCGCACGGGTATGTCTCGCCGATCGAAATCCGGCCGGTCTACGCCCGCAGCTGCCTCTTCGCGGTCCCGTGCTGTCAGTCGACGGAACAGCAGGCCTGACCTCGCTATGACGGGGTTTGAAATGACGATGCCCTCGCCCTCGTCGAAACGTAGTAGCAGACAGACATTCTCAGCGCCGCGTACACCCTCACATACCACCAATGATGAGGGGCGATCCTCCATATCTCTCCTCCCAGATTTCATAGACGAGCAAGTCCGGGCGGAAATGCGAGATACCATCCGACAGCAGGTCGCGCAAGACTACGGTTCTGCACTATCAGATGACTCATGGGACTCCGAAAACGACGAGGAGGAAGAAGAGGAAATTGACGAACGCGAGCTCCAACGCTTAACTCGCGAACGCGGCTTTGGTCTAGGAAGTTGGGTAGACCGGATGGTAGAATGGACGCTATTCGGTGTTGATGACTGGCCGCTCTCGTCCACTACAGACCCGATCACAGACCCACCACCAGCGACAGAAGCAGAACTCGATGAAAATGATCACCCAGCGGCAGAGGTGTCCGATAACGACGAGGAGGTCAAGAGCCTAGCATCAGATAACGTCTCCGAAATAACTCCGGTGGAAAGAGCTGGGAACCGTGGCGGCTGGGAAGATGCAGGATGGCTATTCCGTGCCATTAAGCAAGCATTGGTATCTGCATAAGCATTCTGGGTTTACACAGGGGCTCTCAATCATAATCCATATTCTTTCCCCTTTTCCTGCAGGCGTAATATCGGGTAGGAACGTACTAGCATATTCTAGAGCCTGATGAGCTTTTGTTGCTATAAAGAACCGTTGAACTGGCGTTTTATGATCACGGTGAAGGTCAGTGGTGACCATAATAATAAACATCCATTAAAGGCACAGAATTATTTGATTTTATTAACGTCGAAGATCTTGTTTTGACTAATATTTGTTATCAAGAATTCTACCATCATCAGCAGTTTGGCTTATGATGGAGAGAGCGTCGTCTTCTGTATTCGACTGACACTGGATGTATTCTGACCCAGGGTTGCATTTGAAGATTTGCCTGCTATGTGGGTCCCCTGGGCCCAACTGATGGAATTCGCATAGGGCAGCAAACAGCAATAACTTAGGCATGAATCGCTGGGACTGGAGAATAATTTGGGGTATACAAGAAGGGGCATTCACATCAGAAACGAAGGTGAAAACAAAAAAAGGCAAAAAACCAAAGAAAATGAAAGAGTGAATATGCACAAATTTGCCGATGGTACCGACCCATATAATATGCGTAGTTCAAGTAGGCCCATGATAAATGACTCCGCCATCTAAATAACAGTAAGAAAAAGGATGTGGTCCGGAATAATAACACAATAATAACCAGGAAAAAAGATGAAATGAGGGAAAAAAAAATGATGGTAACAAGAACTCTGGTTGCACAGTGAACGCCAAGATGAACCTTAACTCTCTAGCTCATGCAGTTTGTATCGTGATCGTATCGTAGGTGGACATGCACGGTCGAGTATGTGAGTTGGGACTCGGTGGGCTAAAATAGCCGTTGGTATTGTTGCGGAAGTTGAACGTTAATTCGGTCCCGTAATGGAGGTTTACCATGGCCCAACTTTGACTGGAGTTCCGAGCCCATATGTGCCGGACAGAAGCTGTTCTCGAATGGAACCAAACTCGTTGCCCCCTTGACTACCAAAGCCTTGTGATTCCGGTCCGTGCATCCACCCTAGGCTGGATGCGAGGTCGTTGACGGCTGCCTGCAGTCTGCCGCCGGAATTCTGGTTATGCTTCGCTAGCTTCTGATCCCAACCTCCGTACTGCAATTGGATCCCACCCCCACGTTTGGCGGCCTCTCGGATCACTAGGATCCATGCCTTGCAAATTTCATCATAAGCAGAGTCCCGCTCTACGTTGTTTTGAGGTGAGCTCCACCGCGGCAAAGAATGTATAATTGCTGTCGCATCATCCAAATAGCTCAAAGATATCGATGGTTGTGTTTCGTTAGGTGGTAGAAAGTGTGGAGTAAAGTCGCCTAAAGCTTCGAGGAGCTGTCCTAGAGGTTGACGAACTCGATTATAGGCATAATCGGATTCGGGGCTGCCACCCAGAGGGAATGATGATTGTAGAGCAGATTGATAATTTCGAAGAACGTGAAGAGCGGATGCAACGTTTGGACGAGGAGCAGTTTGGACCACTTCATCGGCTAGATTGGGATGACGATTACACATGGTCCGAAGGACACCACGGAGGGCATCGGCGTCTAGGGTCTCAAGCAAACGGGGAAGCGAGAGCGGCCTTCCACCAATATTCGGTCGAGCACGTTTCAGTTGTCGAGACGAGGGCAAGGACCTTGGAGTGAAGGCTGGGGAGTTCGTCGGCGAAGCTGACATCCGGCTATCATAATCATTGTTGTCATCATCTGCTTTCCGCTTGCGGTTGGTGGGAGTGTGACTCGGTGTAGACACTGGAGTGCTTGGTTAGACACGAAAGCTCACAATAAAGGGGGAAAAAGCCCCAGGGATGGCGTGGTGAGCATACTTGGTCGAGAGGGAGAAAGGCGAGAATGTTCATAAAAGTGACGCGGCACAGGTGGTGTAGCCACCAAGCTATTCATGATGGCCGCAAACAGTTGGGCGGCCAAGGAAGGGTAGAGAAGTCGGTCCTTGGTGCCCGGGTGATAGGAGAGCAGGCGGAGAAAGTAGGCAGAGGGGGAAAAGCTATGGATGTGCACGAGGAGGGCGGAAGAAAGGGGGATAGCGAGGAGGCAAGCTGCAAGGAAGGGAAAGACAGGAAAAGAGATGCAGCCGAAAGGCAGAAAAGAGATGAGGATGGAAGAGAGAATGAATTGGTGGGGAAAGAAGACTGAAGAAAGAGAAGCGGTGGGCGCTGGGCAGAGGGAGAGCAGCCGTGCGGGTTGCAGGAGGCAACACGGACCCAGAATGCAGCTTTCACTACGTCGTCACTCTTTGTCCATCACCGGACTCGGAGCTATGAGTTTTACTCGAAATTATTAACTATATTATTCAACGATATTTTCAAATTTATTAATACGGTTTTTCCTTTCCAACCGATCCCAGCATTTGTACATAATTTGCCACATTCACTATGTGGTCAGATACTTGGGATCATATCGCGATGATACATACAATAATGAATGGCTGAAACTTATTTAGCCTGACGCCAGGGAAATGCGACTACCAAGACACCTAAGATTGCAACTCGCAGGTTACCCATGACATACGTGGATTTCAGAGTCTCACGCTATTTCTCTACAGATACAGGGACTGAGCGGCGACAATGTCCCTGCGAACCTTAGTCAACGCCGTCTCAAATTTACTTTCAAGCTCCTCGCTGCCCATGACCTTGGCTGCCTGAGCCATTTGTCGCAGGCACTCTTCTAACCGGCGGAAGACACGGATTAAACTGCCTTCGTAAACATCGGTCATGCCGCTAAAAAAAAAAAAAGAGAGAGAGTCAGTTGTTTGCCATTTCAATACTGAAAATGGTGACTTACCAGATATCGGCAAATGATTTCCCATTAACCCATTCGTAAATAACTTCCATGAGTTCCCAGTGGAAGCTCTGGACGTAATCTTCTTCGCTAACTGCTAGTTTGGACTCCTGTGCGACTTTGGCGACGATCCGTGCTTGCGCTTGGATCTCCTTGAGGGGTTTCGAAAGCTCATCCTTTGACAGCGCCGGCGTCTCCTTCGTTTTTTCTTCGAATACGAACACACTCAATACGGCCGCTGCCTGCTCCGGGGTGAGCTTATTGAAGAAGCCGTTGAAAAGAAGCTCGCTGAGCATCAACTCGTCGCCGGTGCTGATTTCACATGCCACACGTGCTTTCAGCTGCACGACTTCGGCCTCGTTGATGAACCCGAAGCGGCGAAGAACTCGTTTTCGGCATTTCAGTTCATCTAGTTGCTGTATCGCCATGCCTTCGGATATCTTCTTCTTGGTCGCTTTGATCTTGTCTCCCAAATTTACCTTCTCTGAATATTGATTATACAACTCCTCCAATCGCGGAGAGTTGTGCAATGGATTCGAGACCAGACGAGACTCGAGGACCTCAATTTTCTAGGGCTGGGTTAGCTTTTTTCCCCCCTTCGATTTTTGTGGCAAGATTACCGTACCCTTAACGTTTTCTTAAATTCGTCATCCTTGATCCCCATATCTTCAATCGGGTCGAGAACAGCAATACCATCAGGGAACCGCCGCTTAATTTCATCCACTTTCTTCCCCATAGAGTCCCGTGCGCTCGCAGTCTGTAGGTCTTTTGGTGGGAATATCCGCACATGTGAGATGGCTTGAATGCAGTTGAGAAGGAGCGGAACAACCGCGGTGTGGTGTTTCTCGCCTTCCTTTGGAGGGCGCACACCTTGCGGCAGATCTTCGAAAGTCTGGGTGCCAACAGATGATCCGTCGGCAACTTTCAAAAGAACATCAACAACCCAGGCCTCATGATCGCTAAATTCCTGCGTGGAGTTCTTCGGGGGTTTGCGTTTCTTGTTGTTTACAACGATACCCCAGCCGAAATCGAACTCTTTGTACTTGATGTGAACCAACCGCCCAGGCTGGAGATAGGCTATGGAATACGTAGGATGACTGATAACCGCCCGTACGTCGTCATTGAACTGGTCAACCTGAGTTCGAATATCGTAATATTCACGAATCGTCCCTTCGTCTGGAATGGTCATATTTGCCCTCTTTTCCTCTAACTCAGAAAGTTCTGTCTTCATGTCAGTACGGTTCTTGTAGATTACAGGCCACGGAAACGCTTACCTTTTTCAAATCCTGCTAGACCAGCAGTGTTCTGGAACTGATAGAAACACCTTTCCAGCATGAACTCTGGTGAGATACCCTCAACGCGCATTAGATTGAGGATCATATTGTATCCTAAATGGAACGCAGAATTCAAACGGTCCTGCTCTCCACGAACAATTTCCTTGGCCACGGCAGGGTCCATCTCCTCGCCTATCATCATGATTACAATACCACGGTCGTCAAGTCCTCTTCGACCAGCACGGCCTGACATTTGCACAAATTCAGATGGAGTGACCCACCGTTGGCTGAAACCGTCAAACTTTCGGACGCTTGTGAAGACGACAGTTTTAGCGGGCATGTTGAGACCGATAGAGAATGTTTCGGTGGCGAAAAGGACCTTAATAAGTCCCTCTTGGAACAGGATTTCGATGGTTTCCTTGAGGATGGGAAGAAGTCCAGAATGATGGACGCCGATACCTCTGCGAAGAAGGGGCAAGATGTTTTGAATTTGAGGCAAGTTTCTGTCATCCTCTGACAGCATTTCAATCGCGCTGTTGAAAACCTTAGAGACCATCTCCTTCTCAGAGTCGTCGTTGAATGACAAGTTCTTCATTTTCAGAGCATAGAACTCGCATTCACGTTTGCTGAAACTAAAGACGATCACAGGGTTCAGGCTCTTGAGCATGATCATCTTGACGATTTTGTAGATGTCATCTTTATCCTGATTTCCGCCTTTGTTTAACTTCTTATCTTTGCCCTTTCCTTTCCGTTTGGCGAGCGCGTCCGACGGATCGTCTCCCTTCTTGTCTGCGATTGAGCTCATGGCCTTTTGAAAGTTCTCCTCCCGAAAAACTCCCTTTTCGTCTACAATCAGATGCATTCCTTCAGAACCAGCGGGGAAGAAATAGTGTTGTAGTGGTGTAGGTCTAAAGTCGGTGTATACAACGTGACAGGGCTGGTTGTGCATTTTGACAATCCACTCCGCAAACTGCATAGCGTTGGGTATCGTCGCAGACAAAAACACGTATCGGACCTTATCGGGGAGTAGAATGATCGTTTCTTCCCAAACAACACCTCGCGCTGTACCAGCAGTTAGTGATAGCTGAAAATATATTGGTCCAATTCACTTACTGGCGTCTCGCATGTAATGAATTTCGTCAAAGACCACCCAGGCGACTTCGCGCATGATCTCAGAGCCACGGTACAACATGGATCGCAGAATTTCCGTCGTCATGACCAAGCAAGTAGCGGTAGGGTTGATAGTCACATCTCCGGTCATTAGACCAACGTCGCCAAAGTCTGCGGCAAACTCTCGATACTTTTGGTTACTCAGAGCTTTGATCGGACTTGTGTAGATGACCCTTTGATTGTTCTTCAAACTTTGCGCAATAGCATATTCCGCAACCACTGTTTTACCCGCACTGGTATGGGCAGAAACTAGCACACTTTCCCCTCTTTCGATTGACGAGACAGCGACCTGCTGGAATGGATCGAGAGTGAATGGCCACACTCTCGCGGGGTTTTCGGGGGCTTTGTGTTGAGAAATAGGCACGTATGGGTATTTTGGAGGGATGGCGACTTGATGCCGGACCTGATGAGACAATACCACAGAACCGGCTTCTTTTTCAGCTTGAAGTCCCGCGGAACCTGCGATCTCTCGTTCTTGCGCCGTTTCAAACAAATCCGCAACTACAGGTGCGGGCTCCTCTTCTAGTCGCAATCGTTTCGCATCGGGTTGATTGTTGTCCGAGCCTGAAGTTTTTTCTGCCTCGACACTCTGGTCGGCGACATCGGCAGTGGTTGTGCTCTCCTTCGGTTCCGGCTTGTCACCATTTTCCTTCACATCACCGTTTACCTGGCGCTTCTTGCTCTTTTCTTTCTTCGGTCGTCGGGGTACAGATTCGGAGGGCTTGGCCGCCTGAGGCTGGTCCTCGAAGACATCGAAAAGCTCATCCATTATCGAGCAGATGATGAGGTTCGAGTCACAGAGCGGAGAAAAGCTCGAGCGGCCTCGATGATGGAATTGTTGTTCTTTGTTACCCACCGATTTGACTGACCAAGAAATTTCATTGTCCCGTTTGGGGAAGGCGCCGCAACTGAGATCAAATGGGCTGACCGCCGGAGAAACCGTCGGAGAAACCTTCCATTGTTGAAAGCTAACATTCACGTGACTCTTTCGCGGCCGGCTGGTTCCATCTCGTCCTACTCTTTCCGTATGGCACGATCAGTACCTCTGCCTCCATCATCCCATCGCGCCCTTGCTTCATTCAAGGTGAACTTGCTCTGTGGACACTTTTGAGATCAATTGCACTGACACCACTGAAGATGAACGCTGCTACCGCTCTCCGGGCCAGAATGGCCACTTCCTCCGTCGCTCGCCGTGGCTTTTCCACCACCCGCGCCCAGCTCGGCAGCCCTTACCACTACGCTGAGGGTCCTCGTTCCAACATTCCCTTTAACCCTCTTACGAAGCACTTCTTCTTCAGATACTGGGCTTTCATGAGTTAGTGACACCCAATTGGTGGTGATCATTGGCTTGGTTGTTGATATCGCTGACTCCTTATCTACCTACAGTCACTGGCTTCGGTACCCCCTTCGCCATTGCCGGTATGTCCCCGTTTATCCTCAGAACTTTCTTGATTCATTACCTGACATTATCTCTCTTTGTAGTCTGGCAAACCTACAAGGCCCGTTAAATCCGCTCCCGCGCATTCCTGGGTATCTGGCAATGGTGGAAAAGTATTGAGTTGGGGAACCCGTATATCCTGTATAAATCTAGAGAATTCATTCAGCTTTGACCAGAAACTTTTCTGTGCTGTTTCTATATTGGCAGCGGATGTAGTTGTGCCTGGGAGTTCCTCAGGGTCGTAGTGCACAGAAGCATTAGTATATGGATGAAGTCATTGGCTGATTTTTTGTCTGCGAAAATCAAAATCTTTGGGCCGACTGTTATTTGATATTCGATACATCTGCAATTCCGCCCGAACACAAGTCGAGCAAAAGCGATGAAATGAGGGAAACCTTCTCGTATATTTAATTCTTAATTATTTTCTTTTACCTTCCCTCCCCGCTCTGGCCGATTTCCACCTTCCTAGGCAGAACTCCATTGTTCATGGCAGTGGGGTAAACCACTGAATCCTAAAAGATGCGCAACTTGAAAATCGTGCGCCTCGCGGAGGTGCAACTTCAGGATGGGCTCCCCTTAACAGCAACAGCTTGGGATACCACTTCTGATGCCGTTATTTGCACCTTTGGACCAACACCCACAAGTGCAGTGATCGAGGTTCGGAGAAAGCGCCATGATGCTCAATTTTCGGATCCCGTGAGCCCCAATGTCTTCGAGACTATCGCATCTTGGGATGCACCATGTCCGCTGCCACATCTTGATTGTGATCGCGTGCTCTCTTTGCATTACTTCGCGGACACGCTTACCGCCTGTCTTGTTCTGGAAGGTGGTGATATCGTCATCGTCCGTGAAGAACCCCTCCCCGGTGAGGACAAGATCGAGATTGTAGGCTCGGTCGATGTTGGCATCACAGCTGCTGCCTGGTCGCCAGATGAGGAACTTTTGGCCCTTACCACTGCGGCCAATACATTCCTGTATATGACCAGAGAGTTTGAAAATGTTGCCGAGATTACTTTTACTCCCGAGGACCTAAAGGCCTCGCAACATGTTTCCGTGGGCTGGGGAAAGCGTGAGACGCAATTCCAGGGAAAGAGAGCCAGAGCTCTACGAGATCCTACAGTTCCAGAGAAAGTTGATGAGGGAAAACTCAGTGGTAACGACGACAGCAGAACCACGATCAGCTGGCGAGGGGACGGCGCCTACGTCGCCGTGAACAGCGTCGTTGAAGGCATTCGCCGTGCTATTAGGGTCTATTCTCGCGAGGGGGCGTTGGATAGTGTGAGTGAGCCTGTTGATGGTCTAGAGGGGGCTCTCAGCTGGAGACCCTATGGCAATCTCATTGCTGGCATTCAAAGGCTCGATGACCGGATTGACGTCGTCTTCTTTGAACGGAACGGCTTGCGACATGGCCAATTTACTCTTCGTTTGACTGAGGACGAACGATCTACATGGGCATCCGATATTCATCTAAACTGGAATATCGATTCGACAGTACTTGCGGTGCAGTTCAAGGACAGAGTCCAATTCTGGACCTCGGGAAACTATTATTACTACCTAAAGCAAGAAATCCCCATTATTGGAAACTTTGGGAACCAGCTTTCCTACAAATGGCACCACGAAAAAGCCCTGCGCTTCGCTGTAGGAGCCTCTGGTATGTGCAATTTTTTGCAGAGATGTCAAAGCCCCAAACTAATGGCCTTGAAGGGTCGATATTAGATACAGAGTTTGTCTTTGAAGTGTTTCACGGCTCAACCACCTCGCCTAATGATGTCGGGGCTGTTGCTGTTCTTGATGGGCGTAAGTATTAACCACACTATGATTTCTACGTCTTTTCGAATCTACATATTCTAAACCTACATAGGCACCTTGAAGTTGACGCCGTTGAGACTATCTGGTGTCCCACCACCTATGGCTCACAATGAGCTGACCCTCGATTCAAATGCTGTTGATGTGGCATTTAGCAAATCAGGGACAAGAATTGCGGTTCTCATGAACGACCACTTCTCAGTCTTTCTGTGGTCCCTTAAATCACGGCCAGTGCCAGTTCCAATTCTTGAGTCAAGCTATCCGTTGTCGTATGAAAAGGATAGCCGGCCTCGTCAAATAGCATTCATCAACGACAACGAAGTGTATATTCTGCGGAGCCGAGGCCCGAACAACACCTGCATCGAGCGGACTGCACTAGAGACCCGCGGGACAAAGGTTGCTTATGAGACAGCCGATTCTGAGCAGGTATTTTCGATATTCGCGAATCTAGGCCAAGAGACTCTATGGTTTTCCCATTCCCGTCAACCTGGTCAGCCAATTGCTTACTCTCACATCACAATTCCTTCGTCCGATGGATTCCAAATTACTCCTTGGACTGAAAGCCCTCCCGTGGACACCTATTGGGCCAAAACAGTACAAGTATCTGATGATGAGGTAAAGCACCATAATGATGCCTTTATGTGCATTGCTAATAATCCCAAGGCTATTTTGATTTCTCTGTCTAGGACGGGAGGTCTCTATGCGAATAAAACGCTGCTTGCGAAAAATTGCACATCTTTCCTGGTCACCTCATCTCACGTTATATTTACCACTTCTCTACATCTTCTCAAATTCGTTCACCTCGACAAGGCTGAAGGTTAGTTAAGGTCATCAACCTACTGCTTCCAAGCTAACACGGGTTGTATTCCAGACATGGAAGTTCCTCCTGATACCCCGGAGACCGACGAACGTTGCAGAAGTATCGAACGTGGATCTCGTTTAGTCACCGTGATGCCTTCCATGTTTTCGGTGGTTTTGCAAGCTCCTCGGGGTAATATTGAGACCATCTATCCAAGAGCTCTTGTGCTTGCAGGTATCCGGTCTTTTATTGACAGGAAGGACTACCGCTCTGCATTTCTCACATGCCGCAGCCAAATGGTTGACATGAATATCATTCATGATTACGCCCCTGACCAGTTCATGGAAAATATCGTATTGTTCGTGGAGCAAGTCAAGAGGGTTGACTTCGTCGATGAGTTCCTTTCTCGCTTGAAGTACGTTTTAGTTAAATAAACATCATATGAAGTCTCGTGCTAACCCCTACTCAGCGAGGAAGATGTGTCCCAAACGCTTTACAAGGACACCTTGAAAGCGCTGAAGGTGGAAGTTTCCCGCGAAAACGGTCTTACCACTTCAGCAAAGAAGGGAAACAAGGTTAACCGGATTTGTGATGGCTTCCTGGCCGCTTTGGAGAAGCGTTCAGATACTAATCTGCATAACCTCATCACTGCGCACGTGTGCAAATTGCCCCCCGACCTCGAGTCCGGTCTTCGACTGGTAGCGCGCTTGAGAGGTTTGTCTTGTTATGTCTCTTTCTTTTTCCCTATTGCCTTACTAACAAGATAGTAGAGGAGAGCCTCGAGCAAGCAGAGGATGCGGTTGAGCACATGTGTTTCTTGACAGATGCTAATCGACTTTATGATAACGCGCTGGGTCTCTACGATCTTGAGCTCACTTTGCTAGTAGCCCAACAAGCTCAGAGGGTAAGAGTTCCAGCCCGGGATATGTACTTAATAAAATATTCTAACGAAGTGCAGGACCCCCGTGAGTACCTCCCGTTCTTGCGGAAGCTTCAACAACTCCCCGAACTTCGACGGTACTTTGAGATCGACAACTACCTGGGAAGATGGACGAAAGCACTTGGCCATCTACATGGACTGGGTGTCCACGATGAACTCCGCGAATACGTGGCCAAGCACGCACTATACAAGGACGCCATCGACATCTACAAGTACGAGCCAGAGAATCTTCGCGACATTACCCACCTTTATGCAAACCACCTACAAGAGGAATCGAAATATAAGGATGCAGGCATCGGTATGCCCTCACCAACACCACCCCGTCTATACCCAAGCACCAAAAAAACTAACAAAATAAAATCACAGCCTACGAATCCCTCTCACTCTACACAGACGCCTATAAGTGCTACCAACTTGCCCACCTCTGGCGCGAATCTCTTTACACCGCAATGCTCGTCCCGCTCCCACCATCTGATCTAATGATCCATGCCACAAACCTCGCCACAACCCTAGTAGAAGAGAGCAAAGACTACATCTCCGCATCTCAAATCTACTCCGAACACCTCCGCGACATCCCCACGGCTGCGCGCCTCCTTTGCCGCGGCTCCCGCTTCTCCGATGCATCCCGCCTCCTCGCCCTCAACGGCGTGCAGTCCGTTATCCCCGAGATCGTCGACTCTGCCCTCGCAGATGCAATGGGCACAATGACCGATCTCCTCGCCGATTTCCGGTCCCAGCTCCAAGCCCAAGTTCCCCGGATCGGCGAATTGCGCGTTCGTCGCATCCAGGATCCCCTGGCTTATTTTGGCGGCGACCCAACTATGGCTGACAGCGCCGCCGGAGTCGATATCCCTGATAACGTCTCGCTAGCGGCAACTGATGCCTCCACCCTGGCAGGCAAGAGTATGTTCACGCGGTACACGGGTCAAACTTCCTCCGGGAAGACGGCGACGTCTCGACAGAGCTCTCGCAACCGCCGCAAGGAAGAGCGGAAGCGAGCGCGTGGAAAGAAGGGAACCGTTTACGAGGAGGAGTATCTGGTTAACAGTGTGCGGCGGTTGATTGAGCGGGTGAGCTCGACTGTGCCCGAGGTGGAGAATTTGGTCGATTCGTTGCTTCGTCGTGGAATGAGAGAACGCGCGGCGGCGATTGAGAGGGCTATGAGTGATGTGTTGAAGCTGTGTGGTGAGGCTCAGGATGAGGTTTTTGCTACGCCCCCTCCTGCTGCGGCTGTGCAGGATGAAGATGGTGAGCATGACGGTGGTCAGGCTCCGGTCAATATGCCTATTGAGGCACCTACGCCGTTGGGAGGTGAGAGGGTTTTCTGGGAGAGTATTGCGTCGACCATGGGAGTTGGAAAGGGGCAGGAGGCGCCAAAGATTAAGGAGATGAAAAGGTCGGCGTTGTTGAACTAGAATTCCTTTGTTTATGAAAAGTTTATGAAAAGTTTGTCCATGTATGGTGGAATGAAAATAGAGTAGGTATTATGTGTGCCTGATATCTGCATGTTGAATCAAAATTTAAACTGAACCATGTAGATAACCGAAACGTTCAGTAACATGCCGTGTATCGTGTCAAACGATGCATAACTCGTAATTAAATATCGGTATCCTCGAAATATTCCTGATGCAACCTGACGGAATCATAAATCATTTCAAGCCTCTGCCATACTTTCCTCCCTCTATAGGGTAGAGAGAATTTCGCCCTTTTCACCGATGAGGTGATCCTCTACACTGATGGGCCCCTCACCGACACCAGTCAAGATCACACGACTCAATCCAGTCTTGAGCACATCCACGGCCCGAGAGTCCACCTGGTCAAGGGGCACACCCGAGGTGACGTCCTTCACAGCGTCGTAGAAAGGACCAGACCAGCCCTCAAGGGATGTACCCAGAATAGACTTGAAGGTTCCCGCAACAATATCAGAGTCCTTCTCAAGGTAGTAGATGACAGCGTTGGGGCCAGCATCGAAAGTGTACGCGCACACAGTGCGGCCAACGATGTTGTTGATGTCGTGAACAAGTCTAACAGCAGCCCTAGAGACATCGTTCATGTAGAAGATAGGTGGCCAGGAATCGAGGCAGGTCGCATGGAAACCATTCGAGTCGCGCATGGTGATCTCAGCAAATGCAGGGAAATCACGGTTTTGAATAGCAGTCTCGATAGCAGTCATCCGAGCGGGGACAACGGCATTTGCTCGGGTTGCGAAAAGCTCGGATGTTGCGACGGTCGTCTGCATACCCGTTGTGCTAGGGATGTCCTTCTTCTCTGCGCTCACAACCAGGATAAGTGCTCGCATCTCAGGCCAATGGGCCTGGGGAGCGACCTCCTCGGCGAGACTGTCGCTTCCGTCCTCGAGCTCGCCGGCGCGCCAGGCGACGTAACCTCCCATTAAAGAGCGGCAAGCCGAACCAGAACCCTGGCGGGCAATGCGACTGAGTTCCTTTGGAGAATGTGGTAGCTTGTACAGATCGGCCACGGCCCGAACCAAGGCTGCGAAACCAGCAGCCGAGCTGGCTAGACCAGCGGCCGTAGGGAAGTTGTTCTCCGAAACGATCCTTAGCGGGAAGGAAGAGAGTCTTGGTAGAGACGAGTCGGCATCCTCAAGGTCTTTTCGGTGAGCCCGTAGGCTAGCAATACAAGCTAGTGTACGTTTGGACGACTGGATCTCCTGGGGTTTGCCATTGAGCGTGAGTTCGTCGGCGGCGGGGTAGGTGGCCGAACAGGACGCAGTGGTGAGCGTGCGGAGAGAGCGCTGAGACAGGGTGACAGAAAGCGAAGAGTTCGTCGGTAGGTTCAGAGTAGCGTCACGCTTTCCCCAGTACCTGAATGGTGATTATAAGCCAATGCGTGGCGGAACAATGGTATTATAGCCTCTCGCAATGGCGGGGTGTGGGACTTACTTGATAACAGCGATATTAACAGGGGCAGTAGTGGTGGCCCGGAAAACGGGGCTTTCAGAGACGGCAGCCATTGTTATAAAATAGAGACAAGAATGCCCAAGAAATTCCGGATAATTGACGAAAGCCGGGAGAATTCAACAACAGACGATCCCAGGAAAGGCGACGAGGGGGACGGGGCACAAAAGTAAATATAGGCGCATCGCTAGTCGGAGTAAATATCGGGCTTCCAAAGGCGGTCGGGCCCCGGCAGCCAAACGACTCGGGCTCCGTTGCTTTGCTTCGATTTTGCATTACCAAGCACCACGGCTTTCTTTTACTGCCCCGAAACAACGAATTGCCGATCGACTTCTCCCGTTCTCACCTCTTCTCTATTTTCGCATATATCACAGTCTGCCAACCTCCCAATGGGTGCCGCCGCCAGCACCCCTGCACCGCCGTCGCCTTCCACCCCAGCTGCGACATGCCCTGTTGATCACAAAACCCGCGAGGCATGGCTGCAACAACATAAGCCCGGAGATGCACCCCATCCGCAACCTTCAGATGATGGGAAGCCAGCCTCAAGATTGCAACGGCCTCTATCCACAGACCGTGAAGTAAGCAGTATACCACGGGCTGCCATCTCTGACTCAAACGAACCGCCATCCGAGTGTCCCGTGGCACCCTCCTCACCATACGCTTCACCAGCCGCATCGCACGGCACTCCTTCAAATGCAGAAGCCGAAACCGGGCATGACAAGTCGACCGGGAACTGGGTCTATCCTTCGGAGCGTCAGTTCTTCGAAGCGCTAATGCGCAAGGGCAATACACCCAACTCAGTCGGCTCACCAGCGGAGCTCGCTACATCAGTAGCATCGATTATTCCGATTCACAACGCCGTGAATGAGCGCGCATGGCATCAGATTCTTGAGTGGGAGAAGAATGCGCCTAGTTCAGACCCTGGGAGCAAGAAATGCGGTGGGCCGAAGCTGTACTCGTTTCGTGGCCTGGGTGCCGAGTCTCAGTTTCTAAGCCCGAGGGCGCGCATGAATAATCTGATGGGGTACCAGCTCCCCTTTGATCGGCATGACTGGGTTGTTGAACGATGCGGCGGGGAGCGAATCGAGTATGTGATCGATTTTTATCAGGGAAAGTCTACGGGAGGGAGCAGTGGAGGCGGATTAGCCGGCAATGCTGGGCCAGGCAAACTAAGCTTCTACCTTGATGTGCGGCCGAAACTGAATTCATGGGAAGGCTGCATGATGAGGTTCAGGAGACTCTCGGGTCTATGAGGGATTGCCGTCTATTGGCACCCTCGACGATATTCTTTTGTCGCGGTACGAATATAGAAGCAGGAGTTTGGGAACTGACAGGGTCATTGAATTGTATCATATGTATAACACTGAAATCATGTATAATACCACGACGCCAAATGGCGACATGACAAATGCAAATAGAAAATCCACTCTAAACGCCGAATCCCGTATAAGAATCATCAGTAGGGCCATAATCCTAGTCGCAGAAGCGTAAAACAAAACTATACATAAAACAGTACAGGAGAGGATATCATATGGAGGGGAATCATTACATCGAGTGCCACAAAATGTAGTATAAAAAAGCGCGAGGCGCTTATCCAAGAACAGCCGCAAGGATGATGATCGTCAAAATAACAGCAAGGATGATGAGCAAACAACAAGCCTTGGTTCGGGCGTTCTTTTGATACCGACTAGCACTACGAAGCTCAACGTTTGCACCACGAGTATCGGTATGGACTCTCTCGACGTTTCCACTGATAGTGTCCAGTTGTTCACCCTGCTCATTAACAATATGGGCAACGTCGCGGAATAGCTCGTTTAATTCACCGACGCTCTGTTCAATGTTGCGAATCTCGGTCTCACGCTCGATGATCAAAGCTTCTTGGAAATCGACTTCATTTTGATTCGCCAGACGCGGTTGCTCTTCAAGCAGCTGTTGCTGATCCTGCTGGGTGCCACCCTCGTGGGGATGTTCAGCTTCGTCCACAGCGGTACGCGCAGCTACTGCGGATGCACGTTGTTTCTCCAAAGCTCGCCGTTGAACAGTTTGGAATTCCTCTAGGGTGGTTTTGAACTCTGTTGACAACTTCTGCTGCGTCCATTTTTGCGAAGGCTATAAATTAGACATTAGAAAGAGATATCAACACAAGATAATAATAGCAGTTGTTGGACGTGACATACGTTGACGTCTTCCCAAGTTTGAACCTTCTTGATCCCGTCTCCAACATCCCTAAAGCCCGTACGGGTTTGCTCAAGGAGGCTGTGGACTCGCTCTCGCACCCGTTCAGTGTCGCGCTTTGTTCCGAGAAGGGCTATTTGGTCCGACAAACGAGTGATGTTCGAGGTCAGCGTGAATAACTGGTTCGAGAGGGACTCCGTGAGCCGCTGGAACTCGGGATCATCATGGTACTGCGGGTCGTCGGAACGGCGCATGGTGGTAGGCTGAGCCTCGAGGGAGTTTAAGCGATCGAATGACATGCTGTACTGGCAAAATGTGACAAATAGACGAGCAAGGGGATTGATGCGGGTAAATCGGGAGGAGGGATGAGGAGAGATAACAAGCAGCTGCCTGCAGGTTGCGTTGAGGCTGGTGTCGGTGCCCTGATTTGCAGGCAGCACTCACATGATGGCATGACGTGACAGGAAGCCAATGTGGCTAGTGCAAAATCACCTGACCAACAGCTGTGGCTTGTGTGTTTTGATGCCTCTCGCCCAGAAAAAGCTTCAAAGCTTCATTGTCGCTCAACCCGCCGCACTCGCCGTCGCCGGTTTTTGAGGAAGCGCCAAATTCGTTCTTACAAACCCGCCCGGCGCGGCAATTAATGATATATGACCGCAATTTACCTGACGATGCTCTGTATTTTTTCCTCGCTATCTTGATCTCGCAATTACCCTAGCTTACTACGATGGCCGCCGCAAAACCTCGCCCATACCGGCGCATTCTCACCTCTGCGCTACACCGGAGATTTGTACATGCATCAGCACTCTCAGTGCTGGTATGCTACGTAATCTCCGTTGTCATTTGTGATAAGTCTTCATGTGAGTATCCCCATGGAGTCAAAAATGTCGTCAACATCGCGCGCACATGATAGCTAATGAGCGCCCAACTCTTCAGTATTCTGGGCTTTATTCCCAATCGGATCATGCGGTATTCGCACCGTACTTCTCTTTATATCTCCCCTTTCCGTATTCGTCCTACGGGTTGGTCAGATGCACATTGGCTCGAGAACGACCGCTTCCCCGCTCCAGACTTTCAAGTACCTCTTCCCGCTTCAAGTGATTCAAACCTTTGCGTGGTATACTTTCTCGGCGTGGTGGTTCAGTGAAGTATACAAGTGGTCCTCGCCCGTTAGTGCGCACCTAGAATGGGTGAAGCGAGGCAGGTATGCTGCAAAACCTTGGAACGACCTGGTTTGAGGCCAAGTTAACGAGAAAATAGTCCTCATGAGCGAGCAACCTTGAACGAACGGCCCATATATATCCACACGTATCATCTGCTCTTAGCGGTAGCACAGTCTCTGTTCCATCTATACAATGACTACGACCGCATTCCCATTCCGGTTGCAAAACGATCCACCACCGATGGCACGAAAGAGAACACGCATTCGACGCAAGCGATTTCAAAGCGCCTCCAGGCTGGTCTACCGCAGGTCGTAAGAGACGGTGTTTTAAGGAGCACAATTGTAGCGTGCATATGCCCTGTGGCATATAGTCTCTTTTTGAGACGACGGGCTTGGAGCTACACCATGTCGTTTGCTAAGCTATTCTGGGATTTCCCCAGGTCTGCAGCTGACCCCCCGAGCCTCATTCTTCCGGTTAAACCGCCTCTCATTGCACGGACTATGCTTTCGGGTGCTCTCTTGGTTCTATGCTGGCAAACCACCAACTTGTTCTTCTCGATTTTCCTCAGCCAGGAACCTTTGAAGAGAGGCCAGCCGTTGACAACAGAAGCTAAAGACCCCAATGGAAGCTTATTGAACGGTTTGAAGGCAAAGAAGGAAACGGTTCGCGCATTTGCATTCCGGGAATTGTCCTTCATCAGCCAACAGTTCCCCGACCGACGAAAGGCGATCTTCAACGACATCGATCGTGAGGGTGGTTCAGCATGGACACAAATCCTGCAGTCTGCCACAGAGATTGTTCAAGGCATCCCGACTCGCATTAACGAGAAGCAGTCTCAAGCTGGAGGTGCTAAACCATCAGTGACAGAGACGAAATCCGAGAAGCCTGTCCTTCACACTCTGCCCCGCCTGACCGACCCGGTACAAGAAGGCAATATTTTCGCTGCTTCCCCCAAGCCCAGCTCAACGCAAGGAAGAATTGAGGGAGGCTTTAGCAGCACCCTCAGATCATTAGGCGAATCGCCAGATTGGACACCAACGGCACGAGCGCGAGCCCGCGATGTCTTCGACCGCGCCTCTTCTGCGATGCTTAGTCCTGAACGGAAACAGAAACTCCTTGCCTCATCCCAGGACCTGAAGATGCTCACCGGCGCCTCACCCAACAGGCCCGAAAACATCAATCCATTCATCGCAAAACTCCTTCGCTCCCCAATAGGCCTCTTCATCCGACAGAGCTACGCTCGCCGCCTGTCCGGCATTATCCTAGACACCCCCACCGCAACCCTCTCGTCCATAATCGACGCCATCGATTCCCTTACCCGCCTTCTCGTCGCTAGTCTCCAAGATGACCCCTACGGCAAAGTCCAGGCCGACGTTCCCGGCGTAGTGCGCCTTTTCACAGAAACATCCGTCGCCCTTGATCAGTACGCTCACGCCGGGTTAGACATCCATTGGACAGACGCTTCATTCCCACCATCTAGCGATCCTGCCGCTCAAGCCGTGGCCCGTCGGGTACCAGATGTAGAGCTCGTCATTGACTCGCTCAAGGGCTCTCTTGCAACCCTTTTGTCTGCTTTTGACCCCTATCTCAGGGATATTGGTCTCGTAGGGAAGGATCTACGGTTAGCGAAGGAAGCTGCGGGACTCGTTGAGGAGTGAAATTAGTATCAACTCAAAGAACCAAGGGACTAGATTCTATTCTCAACATTTTTTCCCCTTTTTTCACATGTATTTGGGCCATCTCCGGGTAGACCTTGGCTTATTGAAAGTGAGGACTTAGGGAAGCTCTATCTATTACTGTGCACTCGCAATGCATTGTCTGGCGTTCTTATTTTATATCTTTTTGTTCAAGGTGTTGGTAATATGGATGGTTAGTGCAATGAAAATACACGGAGAAAAAAGAGTACAGTCTTGTTTAAGCATTTTATACTTATTCTGTAAACTGCTCATAATGAGTTGAGCCGGTAAGTACCCGTACGTACGTAGTACGTCGAAAATTCATCCGTCTTTCTATATACAAATCCAAAAGTCCACTCGTGGGGTGCAGATAAGATATCCATCTAGGTGTTAGCTCGAGCTTCGACACAATAAAACAAATTGCCCGTGATATCTACCCTCCATGGAGAGTTCGGAACCGATCACGAACCCAGACAAGTAAAGAAATAAAAGAACAGAACCCATGCAAAACAGCAGAGTGCCAACTGAACCCAGCAATGTACCCAAGAAACTTCATTTTCCCCACGACCCTTGCCAAAAGAAAGAAAAATAAAAAAACAAACCTCAAGCTTCCAGACTCCTGTTTGCCCGCCACCAAAGCGCTTCAGAAACATAGATAAAAAAAAATAGGTCATGTCACGTAACTATCAGGGTTTATTTTGTTTTTGTTTTTTGTTTCGTGTAGTCGCGCTTTCAGGGGAGATGTCGTTCTTTTTACCGACTGGTGTTCTGTTTTCACATTACCAGATCGGGCAGTTTATATAACTGATAATGCCATTTGGTTACTGAGTAGAGGGGAGCGCGAAAGTATGTTTCAGGTTGATAAGATGGGTGGGTTATAGAACGTGCTCCAATGTGCCCCTCTATACCCCGAGGAGCACACTGACTGTCAGCAGTCCCGGAGAGCATCATTGGGTTTCTTGTTTGGTGGATTTATAGGCTCGGGCGGAGCTTCTTCTTTCATGCAGGCATTCTCCAATATGTTGGTCCATTTCCCACTAGTTCCGGCATGGCTGTGTTTGAGATGTTGCCGGAAGTGGTCTGCACGGAAGAACTTTTTTGAGTTGTTGCATTCCCCGAACTTGTGTACCGCGGTGAGATGCTCGAATCGCTGATCCCAATCCGGTTGAGGGAAATTCGGAAATTCTTCACCACAGTACCCACAGCTGTCGTGGGATGCCCCCGAGCCCGACTGGGTTGAGGATGGAGATGGATGGAACGCTGCTTGATAACCTGGAAGCGCAGCACATGACCAAGAGTGACGCCGAAGGTGCAGCGAGTTCTGATGGCGTTCGGCTTCGTTCTTATTTTTAAATCTGTTGTTGCAGTACAGACAAGAGTATTGTTTCTCCATTGCATGTGCACTGATAAAATTAGACATTAATATCCGCATTGGGACAAAAGTACTTACCGAAGGTCCTCAGGGCTATCAAACTTCTTAGGCTTCTTGGGGCAACAGTCACAGATGTACAACCCGCCAATCTTGGCTGCCGTTGGCTTGGGCACATTCAGGTTCCTGTTGAACGACAGCTTTCTTGGAGCGTTTCCATTAGAAGGCTCAAGAGAAGCAGGATCCTGCATGGTTTGCGCAACCAGTTGGGTGGATAATCCTGCGGTTGAGCCGGGGTTAACCGGCGACTTCTCGTGAAAAGCATCAAGATCAGACTTCGGCGACAGGCCTGTAGGCGAACGGTCATACGTCGATGCTGTAGTAATACTGCTGCCTATTGAAGGAGCGGCCGACGAATATGATGCTGTAGTTCGGTGGCTTACTGATGAAGCAGCTGAGAGACTTCCATAGCTGTGAGTATAGCTATTGACTGTCAAGTTATTGGTGAATGGATGTCCTGTTGTTCTCCGTTGCGAAAGATCCCCATTGCTGGTTGTCGTGTGAAGCTGATGTTTGTCGTTGCCTACAGGCTCGCGAGGGGGTGACGATGCTCTTCGTTTCATACCAGACCTGGAAGGCTCTAAGTAAGGCGGGGTCGCTTCTCGGACACTGAACAACCGGGGCGGCAGCGTTTCATCTGTAGCGAATTCGCCTTCCATATCCGAAACAACGCTCTGGTCGTAGCTTCCTCGATTCGATCGGCTGGGAAGGCTGGAGAAATCGTCATACTGGGGTGTAGTTCCGCCCCCACGGCGGCTACCGCGGGAGAAAGGTGAATGATGCTCATAGTCTAAGGTAGATGAAGGCGCGTTGCTTTCGACACTCGGGCTTCGACGGCTAATGTAGTCCCTCCATGCTACCTTGGTGCTCGGAGATATACCGCCAGATTGGGAACTGCCAGACCACCGTACATCGAGAGACTGGACTTCGGAACCAGCCGGAGATGGAAAGCTCGAGAATCCCCTTGGGGGAACTGGTAGAGTCGATAAAGAACCCTTGTTTTCTGTCCCCATACTCAAGGATTGGCGCGGTGAAACTGGTTTTCCAATTTTGGACAAGAGATGTTGGTCGTAGGCGTGAGATGAGTCCTTGACACTTCTGCGGGAGAAGTCTTGTTCACCTTTGAGACTGTCATAGATACAACGTTAGTTCCCGATCTTTCATTTGGACGCAAACACAACAACGGATCATAGTTGTCGGCTTTGATAAACGACCACGGGTGTCGGCGAAACTTACAACGGCGCAGGGTTACCGATTGAATTCCGGAAACCTTCATCGGCTGGGGGAGGTGGCTCAATCTTAATATGCGCTTCAGGACTCCTTGCAGCGGGTAAACTACCTTGTCTGCCATCAAATTCATCCAGCGCCATCGGATCACTCCGAGATACACCGTACTCTGGACGACGGTGGTCGCCAAAAAGACTCGAGTTAGGGTTGATGGGCGCAAGTTTTATGGACCCAGGCGGTAATCTGGAATTGGCATGTATCCAACCCGCGTCGTACCCGTTTTCTAGGTCAGTGATATGTGAGGGAGGTGGTAATGGTGGCGGGGCGAAATTTGTCATTGTGTTTGTTCGGATCGGTAGAGGGCCTTGTGAAGGAAATGACTGCCCGGGCATAGTATGTTGAGGTCTCCCGGTAGATGTATGGCCGCTGTTGAAATCGTGTATGCTAATTGAAGGTGGCGAAAGCCGAGGAAAGTCCATCGTACAAGAATAAAGGCGACCTAGGGTTACTCATCGATACCGGAACCAGAAATACCGAGATGAAAAGAAAAGCACGAATCGAGTTAATCGAAAGGCAAGCTGAAAAGGAGCGACTTCAGAGTCCGCGTGGTCCGATGCTCTATATAGATGAGATAGAGAAACAGAAAAAGAATAGAGCCAGGCTTTCAAAGGAGTGATAGAAGATCCTGCTTCTAAAATTCCGGTCTATCCACAGTAGTAGGCCCAACTGGAATTAGAGCTCCAGCGGCAATAATATGTCAAAGATGGTGAATGAACTGCGCGATAGGATCTCGGGTGGATAAATAAACGAGCCAAAAAAAGATGATCGCGGTGGCAAGCACAGAGGCAAACCTACTGCAGGCGAAATAATGTCTCAACTTTAGCCTTCCTTCAGCTTGCTCGGTTTGGTTGGGAGTTAGCGGGGATGTGCAACAATCGAGAGAGAGCTCAGCAATGGGTTCGGTGCCATCCAACTGCCAAGCGGCGGCAACTTATTGACGACAGAGACCAGAGAGAATGCAAGATCCACCGGACATGCTGGAGAATTGGTTGGCAGACAGTTGTTCTCGGTAGACACAGGAATAGCGTAAGGTGCAATCAACAAGTGCAACAGGAGACAGGGCTGTGTCTGCACAGTCGCTGTGGAAAGAGATATTATTGGCACGAACGGGGGAGTTGAGACGAAGCAAATATGCCAGTCCGATCGGTAGAGTTAAAATAAAAACAAGCTGGGCTGCAGGAGCACGTGTCAAATGCACCAAGTTGCAAAGACCGAAGGAGAAAAGAAGGGAGAGACCATGGGTGAACCTGGAGAGACGCAGGAGAGCGGACGGAGAAGACCGACTGGGGAAGAAGAGAGGACGAAAGTTGAAGCAAGTAGCGTTGAGATGACGAGTGACGAGGTCGTTTCAGTACTGTACGGGAAACAACACCACAGCGGCCACCGCAGGCTCAGCCTTCAGCTCGGGGTCGCTGAATCGGATCGTTGTATGGAGTTCGAGAGAGAAAAGAGGCGGGAAGATGGTGGTGCAACCCACGGCCTTATTGGTCCCTACAAGGCTGGTGGAATGGGATGGATTATTTTCAGGGTCTGGAGGAAGTTCCAAGTTGCGCCCTCGCTGGAAAGGCGTTTCTTTTGTTTCTCGGACGGGGCAAGGATGATCGAGCAGATCAGCAGCGACTGGAGCGCAGGATTAGGTTGCGGGAGGGAAGAGAGCCAGAGACTTGCAGGTTGAGACTTGGGATTGAGGGAAAGAATAACTTAAGAAGCCCGCACTGATACAAGACAAGAGCATTCGTATTTGAAGATCTGGAGTTGGCGGACCAACGAGAGCAGCGTGCCTTGTCCTGGTACTGCGTACGAATTGAAAATTCCCATCTGGGAATTACGTGCTTTGCAAAAATTACGCTCCGGATGGCACAGTTTATTACTAGTGCATCCATATACTAGACATACACAAGGCGACAGCCTTTGGTTTGCTATTATCTTTAGGTATCAACCAAAGCAGCAAGACTTCCAGTACGGATACAGGACGGCATTCTTTCAACTACGGTGACTCTGGAATTGGCAGGTTATCGTCCTGCCGCACATGTCTCGAGACTACTTGCAGAACGATGCAGGTTCAATCAGCGCCGATGAAGACAGTCCGCTCAAGCTCGACTCCTTGGCCATGAGTCAAGCCGAAAGAACCACTTTTGTCTTTGATAAAAAGGGGTTATCTGGAGTACGTACTACTCGGGATATCAATGGAAAGAGTCGGTTGAAACAGGGTTATTCTAGCCCACCGCAATGTTACAGTAATACCTATTCTGTGCGGTCTCCGAGGGACAGTCGAGACTCGAGCGTGGTACTCTGGAGTATGATCCATAATCGACGTAATAATCTCCAGGTGGACTGTTCACTGCATGGTTGTACAGTTAACTCTGCTCAAAGTTCAAACCATATGGTGCGCGAGGCAGAAACAAGGCAACGTGGAACTTGGGGAAACACTGCTCAGCGCTCAGCCTCCCGAAACTGAGGCTGCAGCCTTCTCAGGCTCAGAACAGAGGCAGACTGTTCCCTCAGCCTTATAAAGGCTCGCCCGTGGGACGCCACTGCAATTTGTGCCATTCGAGCCCGCTGGACGTCGGATATCCAGATCCAGAGCGGTGAGGTGCACCGAACGGGTTAGCTCCTTCAACGAGGCAGTGCAAGCAGAAGCGGCCACTCTGATTGGACCGTTATTCGAACTCCATCTTACCCTTGCTCCAGACTGAGGTTTTTTCATACTCTGGAGGCGTTCATCTCTTGAGATGAATGCTCACAGGCTGGCCAGTAGCCACCCCCAATTTTAATCAGTCTCAAAGTCTATTGAATTTTAGACGATGGAGAAGTGCACCTTATTATCAAAAAGAGCCTGTAATCATAAATCAACTCTTGGTATTTGTAGTGATAGTCCAGCCTTCCTTGGCTTCCCCGGGTCCATTATTACATCCCTGCTCATTTCGACCACAATATCACCGACTTCATTTTGATTACGGGTGTCCGGGGTGAGTGCGAAGGACCCATTGGAGACCTGAACTGGCCTTTCGCTCCATCGCTCGATCCGCAAAGAGCCGGCCAGTTCGATTATGAAGTACGGACATCAGCCCCAGCCTCCCAAGAACCAGACATTTGTGGTCCTGCGACACCATACCAGAGATGGAAGCAGCTCAGGGGATGGATCATGGGTTTAATGGGCTACGAGAAAATCTGGGAGCTGCGAGAGATAAAGATCCACCAGCGATTGAAGTGGGTGAAGCCAAAATCACTGCAAATGTACGGAGGAGTCAGTTCAAAAAGGTCGTGGTACCGCCCCGCTTCGTTTTGGAGATGACGACAACACGGCGTCTTGCTCGGAGGTCAAAATCATCTTATGATCAATAAGAGAATTTATCGTTGTTGTATTTGTCAAAAACGAGGGGGAAAAAGCACTTTTCCAGCCAGAAAGAGCGTGGATGGGGATGAGATGCCAAATGACAGCAATGTGGCAGTGCATGTATCTGGAGGGCCTGGTGGAACCGCTAGTTCGCAAAAAGGCCACTCATGGAACTGTTTCTGGCACCCTGCTTTTCTGCACTCTTTGGATGGTGGGGCAGAGACATTTCGATCCAGGAGGAAAAGTACACAGGACACGCCTCTTCTCCCGAGGCCTTGGGAAATTTCTTGGATACGCAGTCCACGTTGGATGTCTATCCATTGAAGAGGGGGTTATTTCCAGAACCCTGGATTGAGGGACGCCCGGTAATTTTCGTATACCAGGCACTTATCGCCCGTATTTTTGACGAAGCTGCGCGTATCCACTGTTCACAGCCGTATACTTTACTCCTGAAGTAAAGAGAAGTTGGAGAGTTTATTCCGGATTTACCTTCAGCTTCAAGTCTTGTTATAATTCAGATTACACTATGCCAAGGCGAGGCTTGCGTCTCCGGCCTGGTCATTTCGGTCTCGGGCTTTCGAAGCTGACATTCTTTCCACCCGACGTCCAAAGGACATCCACAGGGGAGCAGGAGGCAATCCAGTCACTCTCAGAGCTCGGCAACCTCCTCTTCGCGAGGTAAACAGGTGGTACCAGAACCAGTTCCAGGTCAACTATTGGTTCTTGCGCAGGAGACAGTGATTTCGCACTGCTCGCTCGCCCCTGGAACGGGCTGCCGGACGCTGCGGTCGATTCCAGCCGACGTTTACTGGAGATGGTTTGATGTAGATTAGTCACTGACCAGCCTTTCAGGACTCATTGCCGAATGTGAGTATATCTGCGCTGGTAAGACTGAGCGGGTGCCACCAGCAAGGCAGATTGAGGAAGCGGAGAAAAAAGCAACGTCAACACCTTTGGTACTATTGGTACTCTACCCGAGGCAAGGTTTGCCGCCACTTTGCTGTCCAAAACGCCGTCAGCCTTAACAGGCTGCAGAAAGTTCCGTGCTCCTCACGGATTGGTTGCCGTCAAATCGCACACTGTTCTCGAATTTTGAAGTATTGAGAGGCCCCTCTCTGAACCAGGGCTCATTTGCCACGCTGGATTGCCAGCCAACTGATCGCAATTCTGTCCAACTTGGAAAATTCCCAATGCGACAAACATACACCGTGCAGTATGGGATGGGAGGTAACTAAGCATTATATACCTCGTATACTGAACTATGCGGTTTGATTGGGACCAAGGGTCCCGGAGCTTTCTTGGCCACAAACTACATGGTCTTAGCGTCCAGAACCTCGCTGAATTGTGCCCCATCTGGCGTGGACTAATTGTCCTCCTACTGGTACAGTCGCTTCTTGATGGACAATTCCGACATACGTATGAGGTGACGACAGCGATGAGAAGGCGACGCTGATCAAGCACCATCTAACCCTTCAAGGTCCAACCGGAGAGGTTGGAGTAGCAGAGACACATTCCCTTTCGCATGAGGTCCGACTCTGAAACCAGCTTCTAAAGCCTTGGCGGCAAAGTAAAACCAATCATGGACTGAGGCGACGGAAACTCTTTTCATGGATTTCCTTCCTGCAGGGCATCATGCAGCTGCTTTGACTTGATACGAAAAATCGATGACGGGTGCGCCTTGTTTTCGCTTTTGAGATGCCCGAAGATTCTCCAACTTGACGGTGTAACTTGCGAGCCTTTGCGCTGCGGTCCCCTCAATCGTTGGTGGAATACGAGATCCGCCTCGGTCCTTGGGTGATCCGTGGATACTGGCCAAAAAAAATAAGACATAGTACTATGTCAGCAACTTATCTTGCAAAAGTATGAGAATTGAGCCCGAAGATTGGAGAGATGAACTCATAGGAAGCAAGTTTCTCTCATGGATCCATGGATCAAGTTCCCACTTTCCGTATACGGCGTCTGGATATAGTGCGGGGTATAAACCACGTGATCCTGCCCTTGCCCATACCCTGAGCCCTAACTTCCTAATTTATCACATTTTTCTGAACGCCAATCATCCTTCCCGATCTTCTTGGCGGCGGCGCCTGAATATCAACGTCTCAATCTCGTAAGTTGAGGATCGTGGGCAAAAAAAAGGTGCCCTTGTTTCCATCAGACCTTCTTCTGACCATCATTCAGCCATTTATCCACTGGTCATCTATCTGCTGGTACCTCTACAAACTTTCAAGCTAGCCTTTGCCGGATTTAGTAGCTTTTCGCAATGGCTATGAACAAGGTACCCGGCCATAACATCTATATTGGAGGGTGGGTACTTCTACTAAAGTTCCTTCATTGCATCATAACTGTATACGGTACAGTGTTTGGTAGCCGCCTGACTAACGAAACGTCTATAGCATATTTTCACTGAAGAACAAGGCTGCTTTGAGCAGCGCAAATATCACGCACGTCCTTTCAGTGATACGGTTACAACCAACAGATGACACGTTTTTGGCCTATCAACATCACCATATTGAGGTTGATGACATTGACGATGAAAATCTACTAGAACACTTCCCGTCTGCCATCAACTTCATCCAATCTGGCTTGGACGCAGGTGGCAGTGTACTCGTTCATTGGTGAGTACTTTCCTGTGTTGTGATCCTAGAGTGGCTTCAGCCGATTCATACACCACATACCTCCCTATATATTATATGTCCACATTCGTATTAGCTTTATTTTCTGGTTGCTCATATTTCGCAGCGCGATGGGAAAGTCTCGGTCTGCGACTGTCTGCATTGCATATCTCCTGCATCGGCAGCGAAGTGCGCTTACACCGCAGTCCGCGCTTGCTCTCATCAGAGAGTCTCGACCGCTATGTGAACCTAACCCGGGATTCATGGAGCAGCTCAATGTTTACTACCAAATGGGGTGTCCCGAAGATGTTACATCACACACCCTCTACAGCCGCTGGCTTTATCACCGAGAAGTTGAAGAGAGTGTAGCCTGTGGGCGTGCTCCTGAGATGCAGTCCGTTTTATTCGAAGATGAACAACCGCAGCAACGTATAGACTCTGATGGTCAAAACACCGAGATCAAATGCCGCAGATGCAGGTCGGTCGCCTATTCTAATCCCCAAACGGAATCACTGTGCTCACCATAAATAGGCGTAAGCTGGCGATTGCACCCTTCGTTGTCCCGCATGGGTCTCATAGAGATCCTAAAGGGGCAATAAATTCTCAATGCGCTCATATATTCACGAGTCCATTAACATGGATGCGGCCGAGTCTTTTCCCAAATACTCCTGAGGGTGCGCCTTTGTCGGGCCGCCTGACATGTCCCAACAGCTCATGCAGCTCCAACATTGGAAAGTTTGCGTGGCAGGGAATGAAGTGTAGCTGCGGCGACTGGGTTGTTCCTGCGATTGGCTTGGCGAGGGCGAGGGTAGACATCTCCGAACCGGTCGCCATCCGACGGGGCCCAGGAAGCTTACCTTCCGGTATCCGCTTACCACCAAATATGAGGCCCAGGGTTATGGACGCTTCTAGTACCAGGTCTGAAAGTGAAAGGTATCGTATACCTCTTGACGCTCAGTTGCCACTCCAATATCAAATAAGAGGGAGAGTAACACCTGTCACGTGATTAGGGATCCCACGAAAGGCAGCCTTTAGCCTGCACGACCCACGTCCAACAACATTACGTCATGACTCGATGACTATTATTGTTAAGAGGCGGTGCATTTTTCGCACGGGCAAGCGGAGCCTGCGTAACACGCTGCTGTTCATGGAAGATGGAAGCTTTTAGTTGTCGCGTATCGGGAACGATCAGCCATGTGCCAAAATCCCGCAGACGGTTGCAACCACATACGTCACGTGGCTTTAAGATCGTCGATAATCATTTCATGAAATGAGAATAAACGCCACCCAATCTCTCAACCCGAAAACCAAGAGGTGGCAGATCACTGGGATGGGGTATGGACTATGGAGTCATGGACCCTTGCGTTGGGCAAAAACAATGCACCCAGGACAAGAGCCTGAACGTTAAACTCTATTGGAGAGCTGAGACGCGTTAATTCGCTGGCGTCTCGGATGGCGCAGATCCAATCAGCAGATCGGCAAGGACTTCCTTCTTATCACAAGCTTTGAAGAATCGAATACGAGACGAGACCCTACAGTTTAGCATAGTAAAGCAAGAGCAGTAGAGAGCCATGGACAAATTACATCTCAAACGGACTTGAGAAATCCGGTAACCGACAATGAACCACAGGCCAAGGCATCCAACCGCGAAGCATCAAGGGTTGTCGAAACTTGAAACCAGGGCATAACCCCACAGCCGTCCCACGAGGCTGTCGCCCCACATTATTAGGCCGGGCTAGCCAATCCTTTGACTGTCGTCGTCAGGAACCCGACAGAGTCAGCGAGCCATTTCGGGGATCTGCAGCATGGGCGGTTCGGGGACGGGAAAACAATTCTCAGCGGGCACAGAGTCCGTGGCGCCGGTCGTAAACTTCATGGAAGCTCCCCACTCGCAGGGGCCTGGCTAGCCTGGATCACTAGCGCCGGGAAGGGGGCTGTGCAAACAGCTCTTACGCAATGCCGTTTAGCGGCAGCCACTCAAGGCCCAGGGCTGACATTCCCTCTGTTCTTGTATTTTCGGTCACTCGGTATTTTTCAATTTCGCATACCGTCCAGAACAGACCTTGTCACTTGTCAGCTATCAATGGTCACTCATGGCAATCTGGGCTGCAGCTGAGAACTAATCCATACTATTATAGACAGCGGATCTCAAGCGGTGGACGACTATTGCAGCCGCCACTCTAATAATATCGATGTGCATTGAGCCATGAAGGAAACCATCTACCCCGACTTCCGTTCTCAAGTGCAGGGACTGGATGCAAGCAACGCAGCCATGATTAGGTGGGTGCTTGGCGGGTCTTGTGCTCATAACTTCCAGGTTTGGATATCTCCACAGCTCATTTAGAAGTAGTTGTATACGTCTGAAGACCCAGTATCTCCTCAGAACACTATGGCCAAGGTTATACGGAGTAGTTCTGACCTCAAAAGACAGCAACGCGGTTTGGGACAAAGCTACCAGCCTAGTCGATGGGTCCCTCTGGGTCAGGTCGTCAAGTTATCCCGTTATTGCGCGCTTCTTGGCTCTCTTCCACGTTCATAAACTATCAAATATGTTTGAGCCACACTTCGCAGCTACCTAATCTTAATATGGTTTCCATCCAACCCAAACTCCACATCACCTCTCAGGTCCTCGGAGGCTGAGAGCACAGCCGCTTCTCTTTGGCTGTGGCCTCCCTTGTCACACCTGATTGACGACTGGATGAATACGCGGATGCCTAGAGGGTACGTTGTCATCGTCGTCACTTGTCTCATCCAGATATTCTCGACAACGAGGAAAGCAAATCTAGAGTTAAAGTTCGAGGGAGCCTAGCACTGCCTCAATTTTAGTTATACACCAAGGCTAAGCTTCCAGAGCTCGGCACGGACGCTCGGCTCTTGTTCCTGCAGGGGTATTAGATTGAGAAAGCTGTTGCCTTGGATGGGGTCAATATGGAATTATGGATACCTTTCAGAGTTACTCCGTACTACCGACTGGGGTACCTTAGCTTAACTCTGCAGCATGATAGGAAGATAGGATCTTCATAGTCAATGTTGTCTGTGTCCAACCCCACCTGCATAAATATCTACTTTCCCGCCTATACTACTCAGCTACGAAGGTCGACATGTATACATGCAATGCTCATATGTGTACGGTCTATGTCCAAGCGGGACGACATTACTAGGTAGGACATTAACAACCTCTTTACCAGGCAACAAGTGCAAGTGGTACCGTAGTCCATAGTACTGTAGGACAGGACCACGGCTCAAGTAGTGAAGAGGTTTTGTAGGGTCGGGTCGGGTTGTACACAGCACAACTAGTACAAACCGATCCCCATCGACATGACCATTTCCTACGTATTATTACTGACTGACTGAATCATGCCTGACCTCATGCGTAAATAGCCCTAGACGACGACCTACTAAATACTGAAAATGATGCATACTTGTTAACTGTTAGTTGCAAAATCCGGATATGGCCAGGTACCACTGTAGATGCAATAGCGACTCCCGACAACTTGAAAATTTTCTCGCGTCGGTTGGTTTCTTGAAATATCTCAATATTCTTCTTGTTCTTTTTCTTCGAACATTCTTGTTTAGTCTATACTACATAGTAAATCTATCTATGCGGTATTGGGGGTGGATAGAAAGAGTGACGTACACTAATAACCGCTAAGGACAAAAGACAGAGCACAGGGTCAAATTAGACCAGTCCTAGTCAAATCAGGTCCTTCCTGGCAGAGTCCTTACAACCGAGACTAAAGGTGATTACTATAGTAATAGGTACTTTAGGACCTACAGAAGTTATCCTGTGGCTGTAGCCGGGTATCGTAGTACCTACCGAAGTACGCTGGGCAACGCAGTAAGGCGCCTAATACAGGACAGAGCTTCTTGACGAGTCTACTGCGTACGTATCCTACCTAGTATGACATGCTAATTACTGGATGTGGCCAGAATACTGCGAAACTTGCGGGATATACCTACCGTCTCGAGAGGGCGAAGGTAATGGGAATTGCGGTGTGCAATACCCTTTGAAAGCTCAGGTACAAGTAGAAGGCTTTACAAGCTGAGTACTAGGTACTACGGGGTATACGAATACTACATGCTATACGAAGTAGGTATAGTTAAGGCAAGCCGCCAAGCAAGCAACAAGAACAAGACGAGGCCCGTTTCCGTGAATAAAAATAAATGCCCGACATGAAAAAGCTAGATAGCTCAAGTAGCAAGCTAACTTTGCCCCGTTGCCCCATAATACGACTTACGTATGTTTGCAGTTAGTAGTTGGCCCCCATTCAGCCTTAGAAAACCGCCTAGGGATTCTGGAAAAAGCCTACTAGGGCTGAGTAGCAACGAGGGAACCGTTCGTAAGAATAATCCAGGACCCAGATTCGTATCAGAAAGTGCAACACAAAGATAATGGAGTGCTGGAAATAAAAATAACATGCCATGCTCCC
Organism: Aspergillus sydowii CBS 593.65; assembly: GCF_001890705.1. Taxonomy (NCBI): domain Eukaryota; kingdom Fungi; phylum Ascomycota; class Eurotiomycetes; order Eurotiales; family Aspergillaceae; genus Aspergillus; species Aspergillus sydowii. The sequence goes on along the minus strand of NW_024467875.1, from coordinate 440,883 downwards.
GCGTTCCGCCCGCCTGAGACTAGCGCTTACTTGCTGGTGAAACCCGTTTCGGGGGTACATTGAGCGAACGCGTTGCAAGCTGCCTCAGACTGCACGAGACGTGTATGACGTGGGGAGGGGGTCCAGGTCTTTCGGTTCCGGAAGCGAATCAGTTTAGTGCTGACATCTTCATCGCCGGCTAGTTATTCGAGGTGCTGTTCAGAACTCCAGGCTCTTTGCAAGACGACCAAAGCTCTAACTCCGATGGCGGTCATTCTTTCTTCCTTGGCCTCCAACTAGCTTCCGAGCTGGGCTGGGGGCCTTGAAATGGTCAGAGTCACACACAATCAGCTCAATCCACTAATTGCAGGCTGACGGAAGTGAGCCTGAGCCTAGGCTGTTTTTCGAGGCGAAGCTTGCTTGCGAGCAAACGCTGAAGATTCTCCATACGCCTATCATACCATATGGTATCCATGCTAAATGTCGGAAAGCAGCATGTAACACAGACATATTCCTGTTTTTCCTGCGCAGATCTTAAAGCCAGCCCTCGTGAGGGATAAAACTGGTGGGCGCGGTAATTCCGTGTCTGCCGGTGCGTCCAGGTCCAGGCGCGCAAAGACATCCATCACATCCTCAAGCGTCAGCCCGACCATACTACTTAATACTCGTTGGTATATGCAAATATGCAAGCCGGGTCGCGCGCAAAACTGCCTGATTTGACACCTGTCACGGCCCTCCTGCTTTGGGCATAGTTAGGATGCATTAACGTCAGTCTCACAGATCCCCAGAAGGAGCAGACGGAAAGAACGAGGGGTCTTGAAGCCGTTGGCGGTTCCGCTTGGCGGCTTCCATGTTACGCATTCTGTCGATGCGCATTTGGTAAAAGTTTCTAAGCGACGCATGTCAGTAAGGCAACCCGTTCCCCTCTTCCTTCTAGTATCATTCATACTGGAGTCAACGGTGTAGATGGGGTTCATACTTATGCAGCTCAAAAATACGTGGCGAGTCGTCCGACGCGGATGTGCTTGTGCTTGTGCTTGTGCTTTGTTTCTTGATAGCGTCAATCTGTAACTAACTGTTAGCATGGAGGGGGAAACGGAAAGAGGGGAACGGGTAATAAATACGAACCTTATCATCTCGTTCCTTCTCTTCCTTATTGGAATCTGCCTTCTTGTTTGAGTCATTCTCGGATGCATCTTTGGAGTCGTCCTTGTTCTTGTCTTTCTTGTCCTTCTCCTTCTTCTTCTTCTGTTTCTCCTCATACTCCTTCTTCACCTTCTCTATCTCTCGCTCAATTGCCTGCGCTTTCTTTCTCGCCTCCTCTTCCTCCGCATTGATTTTTGGCGAGCAGAAGTGGCGGTCTTTAAGATGAACTGGGCAGACATAGAAGTAGTCCTGTAGTCCGTTAGACGATAAGTCGTACCTCGATAAATTTCTAATTTTCATATTAAATAGAAGAAAGCGGATCCCCGTTTAATTACCTTGCTGTTTGGTGTGATCAACACACTACTCGATGGCTTGTGGCAGATCAAACAGGCACGCGCGGCTGTATCTGCCACTCGGCGAAGATGCCAAATATTGGGGAGTTGGGTTGCCATTATACAAACGAATAAAGGAGGTAAATCTCGCAAATTCTAGAATATTGTCTATATGCAAGGGCTGCAGAACTGAAATCACGATGAAAGCTAAAGAGAGAAAGATGGATCATGGAGTTGTTGTGCGGAGAAACACAAGTCATGTGACTAAATATAAAGAACAACAGTCCAAACTGACATAATATATTGAATATTTAGGGTATTATACAGAAAATGAATTTTATCTACTCGGTCACACTGTCAATACTACGGAGAGCACTCCATTCCCTCACTGGCGTCAAGGAATCCGTGTTCCTTGCGCGCCTCCGAGCATCCGTCCAGAGCATGTACTCGCCGTAACTCTTGGGCATAACGTGGACATCGCCCTCAACCAAGAAGGTGTAATTGAACATTCCTGTTGATTTCTTCGTGCCGTGCTCTACGTCCCGGACTTTAGTGTCCACGCGGACCTGGATCTTGGTGTACTTGCTTTCGGCGCCCTCACGCTCCAGAGGTTCGGTATAGGCGACGGTAGCGCGCAGGTAGAGAACGCTTCCCACCGGTACTGGGTTCTCAAATGTGCTAGGATCAAGGGAGATGAAGTTGGGTCGGGCGTGAGAAAAGGATGCTGCGCAACAGAAAGCTAACTCAAAGGTCTGCTTGAGGAGGAAGCCACCAAAAATCATAAAGTTATGACGGTTTCGGTCTTGGGGCTGCATGATCATAGCGGATTTGAGGACAGCATCACTCATAGCGTGAGTGTTGCGGGGTCTCTGGACCGGTGATTCTGGGTCTATACTGGGTTGGTTGTTGATCTCAGGCAGATACTTAATCAGGTTGGACTCACTAAGGTACGACATTTCTTTCTTCCATAGATCGTGGATGAGATTACTCTCCTCATCATCCGGAGCCTTCTCTAGAAGACTCCTCGTTCTCAGCGCTTTTTTAGCCTGATAGTTCTTCTCCCCCTTTTTAAACAGTTCACGCTCTTCCTCAGTTTCTATCAAAAGAGGTGCAACAGCGGCCGGCCTAGAGAGTCACGAGTTAATGCAAATCAACTAGTACAAATACTTGGTAGCTCACGTCTTTGTCTTAGGATCAAGAGAAACCATAGTAAACGCGCAAGTAATCAAGACGTCCTCAGGCTTGGCCTTCTCCCCTGCGACTGGGACCTTCGCGACCTGGAGCGAAACCTCCATACTCGACCTCCCAGTGGCGTACGTAACCTGGCCGCTCAGCTCGAGATCACAAATCTCCATCAATGGGTGCTCAATTGTGATCCGATCCACAGCCGCAGTGACAGTCGCGACAGAGTCGCCTGCGTGTCTGTAGGCAATAACACCGGCAAGGGCATCAAGGTCCATGAGCAACGAACCAAGTCTATATTCATTAGTCTCAACACCCAAAACTCTGCCACGAGGAAGGCAGTGAAATTAAAATACCTAATATGCCCAGAAGCGTTCAAATAGGTATCCAGGAGCCATTTATCCTGGGCTAGCGGTAGAATCTATCCATTCAGCCATGGTTAGTCACGCAATGCTCGGAACTCAAACAAACAACCGCGCAATCAAACGGCCGAGCGACCACGGAGTTAGTTACTAACAGCACTATAATAGCTATCCGACATCTTTTTCGGTGTCAGATCCGGCTTCGCGCGAGGCGCCTCCGTCTGGCCCTGCTGCACGGTCTCCCGACTCTTATCCAGAGCCTCGACCCACGGCGTCTTGACGCGCATAGGCATCCATGTCGGACGAAACGCAGCCGTTGACGGGGTCGATTGGAATCCCCGACATGAAATTAGCGACTGTGACGGGGTTTGGGCTCGAAATCGCAAAATTGCGCTGGTGCCGGGGCTGGCCGTCGCGAGACGGCTGGACTGCCGTGCGACGGACCGTCTTGTGCTTAGGCTGAGCATGGTGGCGCTCATCAATTGTATCTCAATTCGTGGGTCTTGTACTGTAATTTAGTTGAGTTGAATATAGAGCAGCCCGGGCCCGTTAGTAATAATGATCGGTGTGGTTGTTATTGGAGAGAGCTGCAGGGACGGAGATGAGATTCTTGTTCGGCTTCAGTGCTTCGCTTCCGCCCCAGATACCCGACTCGGCTGCTTTCCCGGAACATGTCGGGGGGCCGACTAAGAACTAACCCGTTGGTTTGAGCTTAATATACTCTATCTCACAGCTGCAGATATCAACTGGATTGTCTTTGTCTATAACGGCGTTCTCTATCTGTAGAATGGCCAGTAATTGAAGCAATTCTCCACGTTCGTGCTGCAAGGAGTGACGTCATTCTTTGTGCATACTCGGACGATATAGAGCTGGCTGTCTAAGTCTCTAACTCTGTCCTATTGTCGATCGAGTGTCTTCAAATAATAATTCACACACAGCTAGTAAAAGCTTAATACAGCCCCTCCTCATTTGCCGGATCAGGGACAGTTTCATCATTGTGAAGAGTGTGCGTCAAAGTGAAGTCATCCAGTGTCCGGCATCCCGTGGAATATATATGGGACCAAAGAAAGAGCCATTAACCTTGTAAATATTCCCGATTGATCAATAGAGTTCTATTAGGATAATTCATTGCATTTCTATAACCCACCATGAGCGATCCGAAAAATCCCAACATCCAAGACCGAACAACTCCCCAATGGGGTCTCTACCAACGTGAGAACTTCCTTAAGCTAAACGAAGGCATTACAGCCCCATTCAACACCGGTAAGTCTTTCGTTTTAGCCCAATTCTAGACAAAATAGGGAAAGACCCTGATGCATCTCTGTCTGCCGTTAGATCCAATAAAACTCGAACAAAAAGCGCGCGAAACCCTCAGCATAGGAGGCTGGTACTATGCCTCCTCCAACGCTGGTCTCTCAACAACACACCTCGCAAACCGACAAGCCTTCTACCGGCACCGCATAGTCCCCAACCAGCTCGTGGACACGAACCACCGCGACACAACAACTGAGATCTTCGGCCACCGCGTGTCCGCACCTATCGGCTTCGCGCCTATCGGGATAAACAAGATCTACCACCCATCCGCCGAACTCGCTGTCGCGAAAGTCGCCGGCGAGCTGAACCTGCCCTATTGCCTCTCGACGGCGGGGAGCTCACCGATCGAGAAAGTAGGCGAAGCGAATGGGGAAGGAAACCCGCGGTTTTACCAGCTTTACATGCCGCATGATGACGAGCTGACGGTGTCGCTGCTGACGAGGGCATGGAAGTCCGGGTTCGACGCGTGCATGTTGACGACGGATACATGGCAGCTGGGCTGGCGGCACGATGATGTCGCGAACTCGAACTATGCGTTTTATCGGGGTATGGGTGCGGATTTGGGGCTGAGTGACCCTGTCTTCCAGAAGCGGTGTCGCGAGGAGGGGATTGATGTGGAGAAGGATGCTGTAGCGGCGTCGGTCAAGTGGATTGATTCTGTGTGGCATGGGCGGGCGTGGTCATGGGAGAAGATCCCGTGGTTGATTAAGACGTGGAAGGAGATCTCGGGGGGCAGGCCGTTTGTGATTAAGGGGATTCAGTCGGTGGCGGATGCGAAGAAGTGTGTTGAGTATGGGGTTGATGGGATTGTGGTGAGTAACCATGCTGGGAGACAGGTGGATGGGGCGATTGCGAGCTTGGATGCGCTGGAGAATATTGTTGGCGCTGTGGGAAAGCAGTTGTATATCATGTACGATTCGGGTGTGAGGGGGGCGAGCGATGTTGCAAAGGCTCTGGCTTTAGGAGCGCGGTTTGTGTTTGTTGGGCGGCTTTGGATCTGGGGACTTAGTATTATGGGTGAGGAGGGTGTGCGCCATGTCATGAAGTCGCTTTTGGCGGACTTTGATATTCTCATGGCAGTCGGTGGGTTCAACAGTGTGAAGGACTTTGATAAGTCCATCTTAGGTATGTGCATCACCAGGCAGGAGTTGTTTGACCCGAAGCTGACATCATTGCAGAGTCCTATCCGAAGTCGTATACGTTGATTCCAGACAGAGTGCTATGATCATTGGAGCCATACTATGAAGAACATCAGAAATCGTTGTATCCAAGAGGTAGTATATTTCTAGTACCGCTGTGTATTGAAACAATGCCATGAATCAACATGTTGTATCTGATTATAATGATATATGGAATGAAATCGGCGCGTAGTGACAGGCGGATATATAAAAGAGGACAGGATATATGTATCATCCCAGGTTGGGAAAGCCGCTAAATATAAGACAAGAATAGAAAAGTGGCCAAAACAGGCCAGCCGTAGCTGGGAATCCTAAAAGCAGGTGTCCCGGCGCCAGTGAACTCTGAGGTGCTGGTAGGACTGGATGAATCGGTTGAAGTGGAAGAGAATGTGTCTGTGGGCGTGGCAGCTGACGCCGTAGAGGTGTTTGTTCCAGGTGTAGAAGAGTCGGGGAGTTGGGCAAAGCCAATGCGGTCATTGTCATAATCAAAGACCGAGTAGACATTTTTAAGGAATGTGTCGCCTAGGATCATGATATCGTCTCCAAACATGGCTTCAGCGATGAGGGTCGAGACGCAGCCATCGCCGGACTCTAGTTCAGAGCCAACATAATCCTTGGGAGACATGCTGTAGCCCACTCCCGAGAAATGAAATTGTATGTCCACTGTCGAGTCGCACGGGACAAGATAATTCTCATCTGACAGCTTCTTGGAACCGGGAATGAGTTTATGCAATGCCTCTGCGTCTTTCGGAGGAATCAACGAGTATGATGTCCCCGTGTCAATGATGGCAGTTTTGTTACTGAGGCCCCAGGATTTGCCGTCGATGCTCACATCTTCCAAAGGAATGTTCCAATGGATGCTTGATTCTGCAACATCGGTAAACACGATGTCGCCCTTGAACTTGCTCTTATCCACCCCGCCAAATGTAACGGATCCGTCTTTTTCTCCGTCCGAGTTGCGCGACATGTGGAAACTAACAATATTCGATTCGAGGTTCTCCTGCTTTGTGACAAGGTCCATAAATGCCGGCCTGTCTCCCATTGAGGTCTCATCGGAGCGACCAAGTCCAAGGATACCGTCTATAGGATAATCCCGGAAGTCATCGGTAGCATTGTTGGCCAGTCCAAAAGTCATCTCGACATTGATGTCGGCGATGCTTAGGTGGTCCTTGACGAGATCTCCGCTAACTTTGCCCGCCCCATATCCCACTTCGAATGTTTCATTTGTCGGCTCAACGGTCGAGGAGCTTTCCTCGCCAAACGTATTGTGCATTTTACAAGGCTGGGCCGTGCAATCCGAACCGAACAGCCAAGTATTGGCACCCCCAGTATCCAACATCATCCAAACTGGTTGCCCGGGTGTGCCCACGTTCACGGTTGAGAAATATGAGTAGTCCATGCCATCTTGGTTGAGAGCGACTGTGTTTGGTGACGAGGGTTTATCGGCTAAAACAACCTTGTAGATGTTGTCACGGCGAACGTTGGAGTTTTGAATATCCAACGTCAAAGGGCTGTCGTCCGAGGAACTCGAGTCTTCCACCTCATCATGGCCAATGTCGCCTGACAACAACTTCACCGGCACAAACCGACGTTCCGGGGCGTCACCGAAGGAAATGGAGGAACGGCGGGGAATTGTCTTGACCTTAAAGCTGTACGGAATGAAGGCATTGACGCCTGTGGAAAGATAGGCTGCAGAGAGAAGGCATAGTGAGAGACGCATGATCCGGCCGCGGATCTAATTAAGAAACCAGTGGACAGGCGAAATCATTGAGAGAATATTAAAACTGGACTGGGTTCTGGGTTCGTTCGTACAAGGATAAATGCCACAGAATTGAGGGGGTATGAGACAAGAGACGACAGATTAAGATTAAGACGATTCAAATCTGAAAGAAGGAGCGATAATTACTGAACTATGCAGCAGTTCGATAAAAATAGGACACAGAGTATGCAGAGGAGCGAGGGCGAGTGGCCAGAATGTGGTGATAATCGACGATATGGAGACAAACTGATGTTGTACAGAGAAATAGGCACAAACGCAGGGCGTCTAGACCAAGCCACAAGAAAAAGCAAACGCAAATGGGATATCAACAACGAGAGCCGAACAGTGACAAGGGGAAAGAGCGAGGTCGAGGAGGTTGAAGATGCCCAACTCCATGTCCGGGGGAGTTCCAAGATTGGGAAGAGTTGCACGAAGCCAGCAGTCTTCCAAGTTGCAACCTTCTGACATCGTTCAGTGCAAAGATCCAGCCTTCTTCCAAGGTCATGTTCTGCAAGAAAGGGAAAGGCGCATGCTAAGAACCATTCTGACTGGCTGCTCACAGGCTAGCTCACGAACGGTCTCGGATCTTCGGTACATCGGCCTCTTTTGAGCATTCTGGGTGGGGATTGAGGGGTGCCCCTGAATGTGCTCTCGCAAGCAATTTGGAAGGAGGCAGATTATGGCTGGATTATCTTATCTTTAACGGCCCTGATATTAACGGCCGGGACTTTGTCGGGAAGAGAGGGATAGTGCGAGAAGGGAGAGTAAAATAAGACATGCAATGGCCACCAGTTTGTGTACTATTTGGAGAGTTGTTTCAGTTATGGACTTGAAGTTCTTAAGATTGCTTGCCCCACAACTTTGCCACTCTTAAACTCTTTGGCCCAGTGCGCATTATTGGTCATTAAAAACTGAGGACTGGAGTGCACGGTCCCGACTCTGGCATGTATGCCAAATTTTATGCTTACATTGCTGACTGGGAAATTTATTATTCAATACATAACTATGACAGCGGGACCAGCGCAGGGCAGCACATAAACTTCGACACATTTAAACTCTCCCAGGGCCGCTCAAGGCACGCGGAGCTATGATATTCCCGCAATGTGAATCCTCTACCAAATTATAATCCCAGCAATTAGTTTTCCAGACTCGAAGTATAATCAAATGGCCGAAGAGAAGCCATTGATGGCTGTATCCTAAGGCTGAAAACATTAGTACTAATGGTAGGCCAGCAACCACACCCCATCAGTACTCACGCATAAGCTAGTAAACAGTAGGTACGAAGGTAAAATCCGCGGTTACCACCAAGTCAATTACCACCCGCCTTGTCCACTTTCTCTACCTCCCAACTACTCTGTACACCAACGGATATTCACATGCATTGAAGCGGTACCTGACATGTCGGAAGATACCGGAAGCTTCGCTTAAAACAACATCATCTTCCAAGTCACTTGATGGGTCAAGCTGTCAACCCGGATATTATATTTATCGACGATGCCGAAATATTTCGATCGGACGGAGACTACGGGACTGCGGAGTTTATTGGAAGTCTTGGTGCAGAAGCCAATGCGGCCACCGGGAATATGATTCCATACGAATTGCGAAACCTACACAGGAATTAAAGACGGGTTAGTGCGCGGAAGTTGATCTACAGCGGACGGCATCGTCCCGGGTATATACGTCACGAGCACGAGCCCGGGGAATCGGGATTCGGGATGGGCTGCATTTTCGTTCTTCGCATTCTCAGATTGATGATGATCGATAATGAACAACCAAGGTACACCTGAACAATGTGAAACAACCGAGGCAAACAGATGTTGCAAGGAGAAGCTGAACACTCAAACGAGATAGTTCCAAAAACTTCAATATTAACCACTTTCAAAGCAGTTTTCGTATAGCGCTAAATAAGACATATGATAACGTGGGAAAAAAATCACTTCCTGGGAGAATTTTGCTGCTGCTTAGGACCTAAAAGATCATCTAAGAATCCGTTCCAGAGTTCAGAGACGACACCGGTGTTGTCTCCGTTCTGTTGCCTCTTGACTTCTGCGGCGTATCTGGATTTCCCCACCGCTTCGGTAAGAGAGAACGGGTCGATATCCACGGAGTCATTGTCGACAACCTCGGACATAGGGCTTGCGGAGATCTCTGCTCCGTCACCGGAGACGGTGTAGACCTGGGGCTTCATGGGAGCCTCCGAAGGTCGGGTTGGGTCATAGTTGCTGTACATATCGGGAAGGATCGGAACCGGTACATCACCGGAGCCATGGCTCTCCGCAATTGAGGGCATGTAGGCAAAGTCAACGGTAGATGTGTCGTTGACGGACTTGAGAGAGCGGGAAGTGTTGAATTCGCGGCTGGGTACACTACATGAGCCGAGGTATGTTAGCTTGGTTTTCGATCTTCATGAGTTGCGCGATGCGACACTGGGTGCAAAGGGGGGTTGTTACGTACTCTGAAGGAGAACTGCTGTTGATTCGCCTCATGGCAATGCTGAATGCACGAGACTGAAGGAAATCATGGTTGGAAAGGCGTTCGACGAGCTATACAAGAGGAATGTTAGTTCTATTGTACCGAGTAGTGATGGCGAATCCAGATGGGCACATACCTCTGCATGAGTACCAGTGGCTCCAAGGGAGCGCTTTTGGCACTCGATCTTCAGATCCGCGAGATTGCGAGTAGAGTACAGGGTCGCCTTATCTGAGACATTGGCAGGCTGTGCAGACTGGGCACCAGTGATGTGTAGACCCCGGCGGTAGGAAGGAGAGAAAGTGTGCTGCTGGGAAAGCAGGCGGAGGGCGCGGAGCGACGTTGAACGGGGGGCAGCCATTGGGATTTGAGACTGTATTGAAATGGGAAGAAGTGCGAGTGGCGTGAGACGAGATTTATATCTGCGAGCAATCGAAGTTGGGATGAGGAATGTAGGTATGTGTATGTGGTGCAACGCCAAGAGTAGATAGTACGTATGCAACCAAGCTGCAGAAGTAGGTACAGGGGGGTGAGGGTGGCTCTGAGGATGCGAGAAGCTGAAGGAGTCAACCAGGAGGATGAAAGGAGAGAGAAGAAAGTCAGACTTCAGCCGGGGATCACGTCGTACTTGAAGGTGCAGAGGAGCTCTGGGACTGTAGGACTGGAACCGTTGGGGGGATGTTGAGCTCTCCACTCTGCAGCGGTGGACACCGGGGCTGGCGGTCTGGCCAAGTCGGCCGGGTGTTTAATAGTAGCGCCCCCTTAGGAGATCGATCGCTGCGTCTATCAGTTGCTTTGGGTCAGGCGGAACAACGTCGACCACCTCAAGTACAGACATGTCCACTTCGTCATCCCCTCTGGGATTGTCCCCTCGCTAAATTGAGGATTGGCGGATTTGGTTTAGGATTATTGGCCAACACATGTATCGGAGACGGGATTTCATGGATGAGAGAGGGGTAAACTGGACATCCCCGACCCATGATCAGCAGTAATTCTGGCAGACCACTCTTCTGCTATTTCCATCCTCCTTCGGAGATACAAGGATGCCCTCTCCCGGTGTACACCGGCGTATATCGTGCGTGGGCCAATAGCGATAAAACGTCAGGCAACATGAACACGCCATCTCCATGCTCGTCATGGTGTCAAGACACGCTTACGGTGAGTTTCAGCCATCGCGTCTTGCATCTCGTTGTCAGACTACGAGTATCCTTCTCAGCTGCGCTTGGTGTTCTGCGAATGAATCATGCCCGGAGTAATCATGATACTGGATATGGAGAACTGTTAGCGTGTTCCGCAGATCACTTCGAGAAGCAAGACGACTGACGAACAAGCTTCTTGATGAGAGGAACCGTTGACACGGTCGTTGCCATCATCATTCATCCATCATTTCATCAAGTAGCATCATACTTCTAATCTTCATTGTATTGTTACATGTTGCTTGTTGAGTCCGTCTCGGCCACAGTTAGTTACTCAGGTCTAATCCTAGTCATGACGTGGGAGATCAGACCCATCATTCCCACGAAACAGCCCTCAAAGTTGATCAAACAAGCCCGGTAGCTTTGACGGTCCGCCCAAGATATTCCTCCGCATGCAAGAGTCGGTTCTACCACGAATCATTTGCATTCCTTTACGTACACTTCTGCCCACTACTCACTCACTCAACTCCCACCATGCTCAAGGATACAATTAATAATGCAGAAGCTTCGAAATGCGTAAGAACGACCCGCATGTCGCATTGCAGTCTTTCGGTGAAACTACGCCAACGATTTTTCGCATGACGAGAATGTGGATAGGCAAATGGGCTGATCCTTGTCTTTCGTTGGCGGGGGATTACATCTACTGTGTAGATTGAAGAATAGGGCGGATTGTTGGTGTTATTTCCGGGAGCTGCGGCTGGCCAGTCATCTCCAATGGCGGAAAGCCTCGTTTTGGCATTTGTTGAGGGGCGGTGAAATGGGGCCACGTGAGCACTGTTTTGTCTGCGGGACGGCGATCGGAGTTTCCCTGGCATTCCGCGGTGCTTTTCCCGTCATCTCATGGTTTTGGCAGTCGTGGCTCGTGACTTGTCGTGCTGGTGTTTACGCCGCATTTTGAGATATAAATTGTGGCTAGGAGATCTGAAAATTGCCGGGCTCCACCACTTCCCTTGGCTATGGAGTAGATGGTCATTGACTCATTATTCAGGCAACATAATAATAACAGGGATGAGGCAAAGCGGGGTCCATTTGTATCACTATCTTCTATTGGGTAGATTTCCCAACTCGAGACCTGAGACGCTGCTTTAGGTATGCGACCACACAACTCTTATCGAACTGGCCCAAGCACTTTAGAGCTTTAATGCTCTGGAGTTCCGGCCCCTGGCGATCTTCCGAGCATATGGGTGTAAACGACTGTCGGGCACGAGGTGGTCCACATCTCCCGTGTTGACAAGGTGAGGGCCGGCTTCGTCGAGCGAGATGATTCCATTGTTGCGCATAGAGGTTTCCAGTTCATCTCGCATAACTAGCATCGTCAGCATGTTCCTTCAAAGCTTGGAATCTGTAAGAAAGAAGGGGAAGACAGGCTTACTATCGATCAGATGCTCAACTCCGTCCTGACCATAGTTGGTTGCGAAGAGCATACTGCGTCCCATCCCCACTGCGGTTGCGCCTAAACATATGGCTTTCAGGATGTCTGATCCCCGTCGGATGCCGCTGTCCACGTAGATTTCCATCCTATCAAAGATCTCTGGGCAGCGCTTGTGAAGTTCCAAGAGGGTGATAATGGATGGTGGACTTGTGTCGAGATTACGCCCTCCGTGGTTGCTCAGCAGGATACCATCAAGTCCTGCCTCCATTGCCAGAATGGCGTCATCTGCAGACATGACCCCCTTCAGGCATACAGGAAGGTGGGTGTGCTTCCGAACCCACACAAGATCATCCCATGTCAACCCAGGGTCAATGAACCCGGCCATTACTCTACCTAATCCACCTCCCTTTTTGTCATTCTTTGCCTGCGATGGCGACATTGGGACCGACAAGTTCTCATCAGCCTTGACTCGTTCATCTGCTTCCCGTTTTCCTGGCCATGCTGCATCTACAGTCACAAAAATAGCCTTGATATTAGGGTTTGCTGAGCATTGACGTAGTAGTGCTGCTGACTTTTCGCGTTCTCGGTTAACATATAACTGGAAGAAGAAGCTTGCGCCAGGAGCGGCGTTCTTGAGCTCTTCCATTGTGTAAGAAGAATTATTCGATATCTGCCGACACTGGTTAGCTAGAAATCTCCTTCCACATACTCTCCATTACGTACTCCCTGCATGATGCCTCTGCTCTCACACGCTCGTGCGATCGCGCATTCACCATCCTGGTGGATGAGTTTGGCCATGGCCGCAGGGCTAACGAACAATGGCATAGAGAGGTCGACCCCAAGAACCTTGGATTTTGTATCCACGGACCGCACATTTCTCAGAACCCGAGGTCGAAACCAGATACGGTCAAAGCACGATTTGTTTGCATCGCGCGTGATAAGATCCGTCGCAGCACTTGAGTAAAAGGCCCATGTCTTTTTACTAGCAGTTCTAGAAGCCACATGCTCAAAGTCGTGTGAATTAATCAGCGTTTCGAGTGGCGGCTTGTCATTCTCCCATACCGCCTCGGGGTTTTCACTCGCCGGCTGTTTGTTCCAGTCTTCGTGTATTGTTGACTCGTCAAGCTTGCCCTTGTACTGCTCTGGCGCCAACTCTGCCTTTAAAAGCCCAGGATTGTGGACTTCGGAGTACGCCTTGGTGGCATCTCGACCGGCGTATTTTAAAATAACTGAAGCTTCAATTAGCAACGATGCGCTGCAGGTTTGATACGCGAAACTCACTCGTGGGTCCTCCAGGGTGTTTATCCAAAAAGTCCGTTACATCCCACACCTGATTATCGACCACTATCCAGCAATCATCTGGCGTTTTATGACTCGAGATCTCATGGGTAGATAGAAGGTTTTCTTGCGCCATCCTTGCATTTGCTGATGTCGCGATCTACGGATGGTGAACAATGCCGGTCGGTTCAAAGGAAGTGAAATCTTGATTGACACCTCAGAGAAATCAAGCAGGAACACGTGGAGGGACGGGGCAGCGATGCGAAGATATACGAGTTGCCCTTCGGGCCAAGTGCGTCCGAGGCCGCATTTTTACCTCCGCACTTCTCTGCGAAAATGCGGAGAGTAGCACCAGCAGGTCCACAGCGGGACTTCCTCCGCAGGCCCCAATTATTTGCAGCTTACTGGGCCCTCCATACAAGGATAATTCAAAGATTTGAGATCTGCGGAAAGTTCTCGGTCTGAGGCTATTTGCTTGTGTTTGACACCGCAGTTCTTCTCTGGCGCCTGATGTCTTTGAATACTCCATTGGTATGTCGTATTCAAGGGTCCTGTGGAGGAGGAATATCGAGAAAGCGTAATGTCCAATCACAAAGAACGAATTAAGTAGCACGTCAAGCACTTGGACCCAATCTGGTGGAGAGATCACCCAGGTCTCGGTCAAGTTTCGAGCAAAGAATCGGATCATTGCCGAGATGCTCAGAGGGTGCCAGCCACAGTGGCTTGTGCGCCAAGACTCAGGCACAAATGGCAACGTTCAGCCTCTGAATATGCTTGTTCCTCTTCATCCCCAGTAGAACACCGCATAGCGGCTCGGTCTCTAAACTACCAATGAAAGGGGCCTTCATATTAGACAGCACTTCCAGAAATTTAGGCAATATTAGTAAAGCTTCGTCTCCTTTCCGCGCTATCAAAAGAAACACGGTGCGCCCACCTGTCACTGTTTGGCGACATAGTCAAGGTATGTCCTCATTGCGGCTGTACTGATGGGCCATCTATCATACATTTTATTTCTTGTGTTTGGATCGCAGCTCACGATTCAACAGCGTTTTATACGATTCGGCCTTCTCTATTTTATCCCACATTTTGCGGGCGGGAAAGCTCTACTTATTCTTCGGCTTCTGCATTGTTGTCCAAAATGGGCGACACAAGTACAACCATCAGATATGTGGATGTACGTCTTCTCTGTGTCCAGTTATTTCTTCGTCGGAAAGCTGATCAGAACGCAACGCTCTGAAATTTTAGATCGGAATCAACCTGAGTGACCCAGTATTCAAAGGCAAGTACCACGGGAAACAGGTCCACGACGATGATTTAGACGACATTATTCAGCGCGCGCGAGATGTGGGTTGTCAGAAGTTCATGGTAACTGGCTCTGATTTAGAGGAGTCGAAGCATGCTATCGAGATCGCTCAGAAATACCGTATGTTGTGAACATCTGTCACTACTTCACAGACCACGAAGACTAACTCTCCCTAGCTGGATTTTGCTATGCAACTGTTGGGGTTCATCCTTGTCAAGCCAAGCACTTTGATGAATTTCCTGGTGGTTCAGAAAAATTGTTGGATGAAATGAGGTCACTAGCTTTGGAGTCAAAGAAGGCAGGCCATGCTGTTGCCTTCGGAGAGATTGGGTTAGATTACGACAGACTATTCTTAAGTGCCAAGGAGCCGCAGCTTAAGTATTTCGAGGCTCAGCTTGAAATCGCGGTCGAAATTCAGCTGCCTCTTTTCTTGCATTCGCGCGCAGCCAGCGAAGACTTTGAGAGGCTACTGGCACCAAGGCTGGAAAAACTTCCAAAGCGAGGGCTCGTCCATAGTTTTACAGGGACTCTGGAAGAGATGAACAGAATGGTGGCGCTCGGCCTAGATATTGGAGTCAACGGGTGCAGTTTGAAAACAGAAGAGAATCTGGAGGTCGTAAAGGCCATCCCCTTGGACAGACTCCAAATTGAAACTGATGGTCCATGGGTAAGAGTCACTATACTACTCATTCAGAATCCTATGATTGGTTGCTAACTTTAATTTATAGTGCGAGATCCGCCCGTCGCACGCCTCGTCCAAATTTTTGACCGGCGCGCCCCCTTTACCAAAGGCAGTCAAAAAAGAAAGATGGCAGAAGGGGCTCATGGTCAAAGGCCGAAATGAGCCCGTTGCAATTGCACAGGTTGCGCATGTTATTGCCGGGGTCAAGGGGATAACAGTGGAGGAGGTTTGTGAAGCGTGAGTATTCCACTCCCTTGAGAGCTACGTCGGCTGCTAAGATTCTATCATCAGTGCGTGGACCAATTCGATAAAGATGTTCGGGCTCGGCGAGGAAGCTTCTTAGCTCTTCATGGCCGGCTTATTGCTTTCTCACATAAGCATAGAGGGTCCTTCGGGCCGAATGTGGATAGGGATAAAAACCGTCGTCCGCTTTTTCATTTCACTGTATAGAGCTAGATTAAGCGCAACTGGTCACTATCAGGCCAGGACCGTTACAAAAGCCAAAGCCCATATGTATTGATTCCGGTGTTATTAGATAAAGACAGCTTTCTTTTTGCAAAACAGCCTTTGTACTGCGATCCTTCTTTCCTCTTTCGCCTCCTTCCAAAACTTATTCACTAGTTCCACCTCTGCACTTCACTACTCAGCCTATCGGACACGGCTAATTATGTGAATACTGCTTCCCTAACATTATCCTTTCTCTGGTTGCCCGCTGTACTTCGGCCGGCTTGGCTGCTATTCATTCTCCTGCTCTCACAAATCTCGACATCTTTGGTTTTGACTCTTTGGTTTGCATTCTTGATGTTCTACTTAAATTGCTCCTGTTTCCAGGCACAGCATATGCGGAGGTTTTTTTTTTCTGCAAGTGCTTGCGCTTGTTTACTTCGCTTCACACCTCACCGCCCCGATACCTCCTAGTATAACACCGCATCTTTGGCTTCACATCATGGTCTCTACATTTTAAGCTCCTGACCGTGAACAAGAGAATAACCCTTTTGTCGTCTGTTTTATCCAGTTCGGCTGATTCACGTTATTTCCCATCATGACTGCCCTCCAACTCGACAGTTAGACTTTCCAGTCTATCTCGAGATCATCAATTTTTTGCCCTTGTTGTTTCAACTTTATAGTGAGACGTGATTTCCTGGAGCCGGCCTTCTTCCTCGTCTTTTGAAATATCTCAGCAGAATTGTTGTTTGCTGAACCTGGGCAGTATGCCTATTCGCCTCTCTCTTGATAACTCCAGAAGGACCACCATAATGGCCCATCCTTTGACAAATAAGACCACCAATAGCACAGACGAAACTAAGCAAGGTTGGTCTTCCCTGGTCGATGTCCTGTATCAGTCTCTGCATCTAACAGTTGCGTTGGGCATAGCCGAAAAGCCAGTCATCAGGGTTTCTCCGCTGGAGTCGGAGGAGCCTGATGTTGGACAATCAGAATTGCCCGCGAACTTTGGGGAGGTTGCAAAAGGAATATATCGCAGCGCGTTTCCTCAGTCTTGGAATCTCCCAGCACTCAAAGTCCTTAAGTTACGAACCATAATGTAAGTCGATTTTGACTGCTCTTGTGGTCCACAAGCTTATGCATGACTTATAAAAGTACACTGGTCGAAGAACCATTTCCGCAAAACCACTTGGATTTCCTGAAGGAGAACGACATCAACCATCACTGCATTCCCTTCATTGCAAATAAGGACGTTTCTGTCAAAACACCAGACGGTGTCGTGAATACCATTCTCAGGATAATGCTGGACAAGGCCAATCACCCTATGCTTATACACTGCAATAAAGGAAAAGTAAGTCCAAAAGCTACTATAAGTGATACCTCAATGGCTAACTTAATTGCCATTAGCATCGTACTGGGTGTGTGACTGGCTGCTTTCGCAAGCTCCAGGGGTGGGAAAAGCAAGATATAGTTGATGAGTACATCCGTTTCTCCCGCCCAAAACAACGTCCGCTGGACGAGGCGTTTATTGAGGCATTTGACCCCTCGAACCTCTCCCACTTGGCTCAAACTTGCGGTGCAAAATCGTGGGATCCATCTGGAACCTACGGCAATATTAGGGCTGAGAGGGATCGAGGCCCACCGGAAAATCTGTTTCAACTTCCTCGTAACGATGTCCGCGTGGCTTCTTGACTCCCAATTTAGAGTCCGGTCTATATTGTCAAACTGCCGGGACAGGTAGCCCCTTCTTCTTCTTCTTCTTCTTCTTCTTTTTCTTTTTTTTTTTTTTTTTGTTAATGTTTAATCGACATCAGTACATATTGCGTGGCGTCAGTGGAGTTCATGGGTTATCTGGACACGGGAAGCGGCCTTTGTGGCATAAAATTAGCCTTTGTGATCGCTATTTACTGTATGGAGTTTAAGGCATTCAAGCGATAATATTTCAGTCATAGAGGATTGAGGTTGTGGGGTTTGCCGCGTTTGCTATCATGATTTGTGTCTGAAATCGCGCTTAGGTCTTCGGAAACCAAAGAAGTCCCCTACACCGCAAACTGTGGTGTCCTAAGCATTTAGGTATTACTTTCCATTTAGATATATACTATTTTCTAGGCATATCGCTAGTTCTACCGAGGTCATACTCGAAGAAAATCGCCAGCCACTATGTTATGTTTTTACATCCCACCGTCTCTTTATCCTAACTTTCTCTACAAACTGGTTTATCAGTCAAAGAGTCCCATGAGCACATCAATTCACGTAGATTATTCTACAATCTAAATGAAATATATAACCCAGCCGATACTGCAGCTCCGTGGTGATGAGCTTAGGCTGATAAATCATCACAGAGCATCTCGTCATCATAGTCGTCACATAGATCCACTAGAGGCCTTGCATACGAATGCGGACTGTACGAAAAAGAAGTTTGGCTCGAAAGTGCTGGAATGACTTCGACGAGATTAGTATCAAAATCAAGCATTCCCTCATGATCTGTCTGGGTGTCTTCGGAGTTTGGCAATGATAATGTGCGTATATAGGGCAAGGTTGCTTGACAGTCTGCTTCCATGCGCGCAATATGAGGAGAGTGGGTAAAACGATGCTCTTCCAGGGTCTTCGTCGGGTGTCCGGTTTCGTTGTCATTGAATATTATCATGCTCGAACTGTGTTCTGACTCGTCGAAGTTGAACCCAAGGTCAAGTTCAGGCTCAGATTGGTTGCTTTCTGGATAAAATTCGAGCTCAGGTTCAGTGGTATTGCAGTTATCATTAAAATACTCTGTTTCTCCTAATATTGCTTCCGAGAGAAGCGTTTCATCTTGAGTTTGCTCGTCTTGACTCGCCATGGGTAATGAGCTTGAAGCTCTCAAACCCTTGGGCGTAGGTGCGTGATAAAGTCCTTTCTGAGCAATAGACCATAGTCGCATTTTCAGTATGGCCTTTGTGTCATTGCCTCCTTTGATGGGGCTCGAGAGCCGCAAATCTGGTTGACGTACTGCTGTGACGGAGGCCAACTTCTCCTTTAAAGCTTGGTTGTCGCTGAGATTCAACATCGAGGTTAAGGATTTCGCGATTGAGGGCAGCAAGCGAGAACGTTGGCTCATAGCCTGGTTCCAAGACAGATGGTATTAATTCATGTCTGATACGCCCACCTCTCCATGTAACAATGGGTCGAAAGCTCACCTCACTATAGCCGGGTTTAAAAACACCTGGGGCTACCTTGGATAGGCTCTGGAAGCCATCCAACTTTGTTTCGGAGTTATTGCGTCTCCGCACCACACTTCCAAGCACTAGCACCATAAGTGCTTCTTGAAACAATGCGCTGAACTCTAAAGAGTTAGAAGATACGGATGTTGAATGGTTGAATTGCTCGGATCCTGCATTACTCCTTCCGAAATCGTGTTCAAGTATTGGGCCATGGGTATCTGTAAATATTAAGATGTTTTCTTGTGCGTATTGTGCTCCATCCCAATCCCAATCGCCAAATTCAGCCGACTGTATTATATCGTCGCTTTTGCCGTGTGGTTTAAACTGCTGAAACCCTTTCAAACATTGTTTGTAAATGTGGGTATATTCCAGGAGGACGTCAATGGAGGTCAATCGCACAGTGGGTATATTGGTCGGAGGTATTGCATCAGAGTGGTCCCTCAAGATCTTGGGCAGTTTCAGCGCCTTCGTCGTTTCTGCAGGTCCAAGTCGCTTTTGTATGCCGAAAGAAAGAACATAGGTGGAGCGACCCTGGCCGGGTTCGAAGATGCAACTTTTGTAGAGAACAACGAGCTCTAGATCTGTCCAAATCTGATTTTGGCGAGCTTTATTAATGAAGGGCCGGTGTGAGGATGGTTCTCATCTAGACATACCTTCGCTCTGCAGGTGGAGTCGCCGAGCTGAGATACGAAATGGCTGAACGATGGATGCAAATCGGCCAAGAAAGCAATACGTATATTGAATTTGAGCTCAGGTGCTTGAGACACCCAGATTTCGCCGCAACACAGAAGTTGTTTGAGGTGCTCTGAATCACGTAGAACTGGACTTCCCGGTGGTAGCAGTACCGACGCAGAGGCTTGTAAAGACAATGTCAAGTCTGAGACTGGAGTAGAAAAGACTTCTTGTCCAAGACTAATAGGATAGTCCATGATATACACTCTTTCTAGACGATAAGAAAGCGCGTGTATGGATGGCCATTTTTCACCAGGAAGATGGGGAGGCGGAAGGCGAAAAGTAGCACGAAGACCTGGAGTCACGAAATATAATTTGATTTCCACTCCACGGGTATCTAGCCCCCATGACACCCCCAACGCAACAGGCAAAATAACTGGGAGTACCGAGTGAAAACATAGATATATATATATACAGGGTCGAAAAGCCTGATTCGCGGTACTTCCTACTCCCATACCTTCTGGATCATTTAGCACCGTTAGGATCTTACGTCGAAAGGACGGGTCTAGGTGCTAAAACATCCAAAAAAAAAAAAAAAAGCATAGATATGTGATAATTGAGGCACGAAGAATATAAACACATTGAATCGGTTTAATTTCGCTAACATAGCACTGTCTCGAATTCTCATGCACATTGTATTTGTAGTCGGAGTAAACACTGGGATGTACTCCGCACTATACTTGAAGGAGGCTTATCGATAAGCGTCATCACGTGCAACATATGTAGGTTGACGTCTTTCAGCCAGCTCAATCAGTTTCATGATCGCCGTCAAGACTCTCAAAATCAGCAATGCCTGGTGATGAGAGACAACAATCTTCCTCGGCCGAAGCTCATGGTCCTGCCGATCTGGAATCGCAGCGACTCCTCCCGGATTTGTCAAGTGAGGAACAAAACAATGCCAGTCAGTCTGACATAGGCGCTTCAACCCCCGATGAACCGCCGTCTCGGTCCACCGCATCGCCGCATCAAGACGGCCAGCGTCGCACTCCCCGTACTCAGAATCGCGTGAGATTCGATATCGAGGATGATACTGAGGATGAGAGCCATACGAATGGAGTCAATCGTGACTCCGAAGAACTTTGGCTCGACGAGGAGGACTATGCTGGGGCTGACAGGGGCCGTTCGGGGCGACGTCATTCTGGACAAAGAATCCCCCTCCTAACGAACATTGAGGCCCCCAGCGTAACGCTTGCTACGTCTGAAGAATTCTTTCCCGAAGAGCATTTGGAGAGCGCGAGGCCTCGAAGCGGAATGAAGATGGCGTTCATGAACATGGCAAACAGCATTATCGGGGCGGGTATTATAGGCCAGCCTTATGCCCTGAAACAATCAGGGATGGTGATGGGCATACTCCTTTTGGTCGGCCTTACGGTCACGGTGGACTGGACTATCCACTTGATAGTAGTCAACTCGAAACTGAGCGGCGCAGATTCCTTCCAAGCAACGATGCAGCATTGTTTCGGAAAGTCTGGTCTAATCGCCATTTCTGTCGCCCAGTGGGCGTTTGCGTTTGGTGGTATGGTTGCATTTTGTATTATTGTCGGGGACACTATACCGCATGTCTTAAGTTCTCTATTTCCCTCTCTTCGGGACATGTCATTTCTTTGGCTTCTCACCGATAGACGAGCTATCATTGTACTTCTAGTCCTGGGGATCTCGTATCCACTATCACTATATCGGGATATTGCCAAGGTTTGACCCCACTCTTGGTTATGTTTCTATTACTGACCCTTGAACAGTTGGCGAAAGCATCGACTCTGGCCCTATTAAGTATGGCAGTCATTGTTGTTGCTGTGTTTACCCAGGGCTTTCGCGTATCACCCGAGTCGCGCGGTGATGTGAAGAGCCTACTTTTTCTGAACTCTGGGTTCTTCCAGGCTGTTGGAGTAATCTCTTTTGGTATGACTCGGCTGTTATTGGGCTTAGCTATTAAATACTAACTATGTATAGCGTTTGTTTGCCGTATGTAGCACACTCTGATAAGTCGTCCAAAACTGACAGTATCAAGACCACAACAGCCTTTTGATCTATGGCTCACTGAAAAAACCAACCTTGGATCGATTTGCGACGGTTACCCATTACTCGACCGGCGTGTCCCTTTTAATGTGCCTCCTCATGGGTGTGTCCGGCTTCCTCTTCTTTGGTTCAGAGACCCAAGGGAATGTACTCAATAATTTTCCGTCTGATAATATCCTGATTAACATAGCGCGGCTGTGAGAAACCTGACCTACCTGAGAAGCACTGGCTAGTTTTGGCTAACGCTCCTATCTAGTTGCTTTGGACTGAACATGCTTACTACGTTACCGTTAGAAGCATTCGTATGCAGGGAAGTCATGACAACCTACTACTTTCCTGAAGAGCCTTTCAACATGAATCGGCACTTGATATTCACATCTGCCTTGGTGGTAACATCTGTAGCTATGGCACTGCTAACCTGCGACCTGGGAGCCGTTTTTGAATTGATCGGTGCGACAAGTGCAGCCACACTGGCGTACATTTTCCCTCCACTATGCTATATTAAGTTAAGCAATGCGTCCCGAAAGGAGAAGATTCCGGCGTATGTATGCATTGCCTTCGGATTTACGGTCATGGGCGTTAGTCTCATACAAGCAGTTGGGAAGATGATCAAGAGTAAGTTTATTTCACCCTTGTATACCACGGCAGGCAGCAGCTAATGCATAAGCTCCTATAGATGAAGGCGGCGCAGCAACCTGCAGCTAAACGTTGGAGATTTTACTCCAATCTACATTGAACGGCGATTTCCCTGTAATCGTACCTGCAATAGACTATGACTAAATGTACATATAGACATTGACAAGTTTGAGCTAATGTGCAAGCCCAATTACAATTTCATTCGAGCATCCAGTGCGCCGACTACTTATGACCAAAACAAATTGGACAGTTTTGGATGTGGGAGGAAATCGACTCTCAAAAATGAAATATGATGTCTGCCTTCATGGATCAGGCAAACAGAAAACCCCGTCGGAGGATTGTGCTCTTCTGCAGCGCCCGTTTGCACCTCAATCAACAACGCCCCAATGGAATCCTTCTTCCCTCCAGCTCTCACTGCTTTTCACACCCCACCACTGAACCCAATTCCTACATTTGTTTTCTTTAATTTGCTACACCCCAGGACTATTCTGCTTGGTTCTAATTTCAAACCCTCTTTTATGGAAACTTTGACGTATTGCCTGCATTCACTACAGTGTGAGGTATAGCCTAACACATCCTATGAGAGAGGGGCGAGCCCCAACTGACATCGTTTTTGACTTGCAAACCCTGTTCTAAGTAGCTTTCCATTTTGCTTCTTCCACTTGCTTGGGCGGAGACTGAGGCCTGGAGAACAAGTTCCCTTTTCCCAGATCATCTCGAGTCTTACTTGACCAACCTGCCCACCCTATCACGCTCTGAAGGCGTCATTAACCATATCGTACTAATTATCTACCCCATTCTCTTATTCTTCATTTTCGGGTTGTTTTGACGTACGATATGGCCGAAACATCAAATGAACGTCTCAACAGGCTGCAAGAGGTATGTCAGATCTTTCCCTTCTGTGCTAAATAAGACGGCGGGGATTCCTGGACTAACGATATTTCTAAACATAATAGGCAGACCTAGGGACGGCTCGCAGAGAATACATTTCCACAGTCGATCGTGGGTTCAATAACATGCGAGTGCAAGCGATTGAGGCCTCGCGGAGGTCCAACGTACAGGGATCAAAAGAGCAACGAGTTGCTGAAGCCAACAAATCTCGACTAGAGGGTTGGGCCAGTAAGATGACAATCAATTTTATTTGGGCCGATCGACAATACTGATGATTGTTTAAGATGTGCACAAGAAAATCGGCGACACGGCGGATCTAGAGGACCTTGATCACCTTTTGAATGGCCAAAGCCACCGTTTACGGCTCGACAGCATGATGCGTGGGGGCAGTGTACAGCAAATCGGACATGCATCTCGGATCAGTTCGTCTAGGTCGGTATCAGCAGCAGCAGGAGCAGGGCTGCGTACTCCTACGTTGAACAAACGCCCTATACGGTCTGTGTTCTAACTAGACAACAATATAATGGATTCTCTGACCATAATAATAGGGCCTCTTCAATGACTATGAAATCCATGCCTAATCCCCCTGGAAACCGCAGTGGGCTAGATCCGGCACTTAATAGAAATAACCCTTCGGATAACACCAGCGTATGGAAGAAACCAGCAGGCAGATCCGCGAGCAGTAAGGGATTGACACCTGAGACTCTTACTGTGAGGAAACTAACAGCAACATTGATAAGGTGCGCAAAATGCTCCACTCATTAGAACTAGACGGCCTCTGTAAGTTGAATTTTTTTTTCGTTCAGGCTCAACCATTTTGACGCGTTAAACACCAGTAGCAACTTCCCCCCACGAGCTATTTCCAGCCCTGAAAATTTCCTCGCCGCCGCTCGCATGGTCACTGCGTGGGTCTATACCATCACTGTGCCTTTCTACCGATTTTGCTAATTAATCACAAGAAACCAAAGAGCAGGTAAACCACCGACTGAAGAACTGAAAGCTCAGGGTCCCGCAGATGCGGAAGTTCGTCATAAAGGCGATTTGTCTCTCAACCCAGAAACGCCGTCTAAACCAAACCGTCAAAAGTCGCCAACCGGTGGAGTACCGTTAAGCCAAAAAGTCACAACTCAGCGTGCAGTTTTTCCTATGCGAGTGAATGAGGCCGAATCGTCTGATAATAGCTTGAGTTCGGATTCGACAGACCTAGATTCTCCTGAAGAAACGTCTCAGGTGCCATCAGTTGGAACAACTAACCAAGCCAAAGAAGAAGGAAGACAGGATGCAAAACCACAAGACCCAAGCACAAACCAGACCCCCATCCCAATACAACGGTCTCAGAAGGCTGTCGGGATGCTCCTGGATTTGAGCTTTGCAACATCAATAGAATCTGGACCGGAGCCTGGAATGAGCCCAGCTTTGGAAGAATTGAAAGGGCTGGACTTCACGAAATTTCTCGAGCCAAAGGACCCCCCTTCTACTCTTGCAGGCGTTAACAGGAAGCTCGACTTTGGCGGGGCTGTACCCAGAGAGCAGAAGTCAAATGAGTTGAGTGATATAGAAGCTACCACTGATCTCGAAGATGACGAGGAAACCGCTGCAGAGTACCAACGCGAGATCGATATAATTTGCGAGCTCTTAGAACGCACCTCTTTGTCCGATACATTTTTGTCTAAACTGACTGAATGTAAAAAGGAATTGGAGTCCAGGCTCCAGCTACGTCGAACACCGAAGTTAAGGACGACAACCCGAAGCGAGAAGTTTTACACTCCCCCAACTGTTCCTGAATCTAAGGAACTCGGAGCCGCTGTTTCTGTGGCTATTGAAGTTACACCGACGCATAGTCGCAACACATCAGAGGCTCGGATCTCAACTCCTACCTCGCAATCTCGTTTGAACGCGGCAGCACCACGATTCATGCCGAAGGCATTCACGCAGTACCGGTCATCGTCTGACGCTACCACCGATTCATCTACGAGTTTCCAGCCCACGCCGCCGAAGGTTATCACCGAGCCCCAATCAGAATGTGCGTCGAGCGAATTAACAATTGTTCCAGCGAATGCAGACAAACCACCAGTAGGGAATCGTGCTGAGTCCATCTCGCCTGAATTCCGAGAAACCGTTCAGCGAGTTTCCAGTGGTACCATACTTGGGGACCATCTACTGCCTGGGGCCATTACTAGGAAGGCTGAGCAATCTCACCTTTTCGGTGACCACCTGCTTCCTGGACGTCGTGTATTTCCCTCTGTATTTGTGCCATCGTCTACCATTCCAGTATCTGGATCCGTCCTGGCTCGTAAGTGACCATAATCCGTGCTGTTCAGTCCAAGTGATACTGACCCATTTCCTTTCTTTCTTTTTTTTTTAAGAAGCGGCTGCCCCTGATTTCGGTCCAATTACATTCCCCACTACCTCCGCTCCGCGGCCACTGAAGATTGTTGATCCAAACGCCCAGGTGGCTAGTAAGCCAGCGCCTGCAAAAGGCTCTTCACTCACACCGGACGCACCACACTTTGAGCCGGCGAAAAAGGCCGCCAGCATTACAACCTCGAATGCGCCGACTCCTAGTACTACAGCCAATGCCACAGTTAATACTGCTAAAAAAACAACCTCAATGATGGAGTCCATCTATGCACCGAAGCCGAAAGTAGACTCAAGCTCCACGGTTCCAAAGAAACCTCCAGTTGGCCGTGGGCTTTCAGCCTCACGGTATTCTGATCCCAAGTGGATTTAGATAATAGGCTCAGTTCGATGAGTCTCCATTTCCAGCCTCATTAGTGAACGAGAGACTGGAGACAGATGTGGTATGCATCAACCTGACGGATGCTTCTCTGATTCTATAGCCGTCCCCACTACATCTTGTCAATATCCTTTCTTTCATCTCTTTTTTCCTATTGTGTTATTTTTTTTTGTTGTTTCTAGTAAGTGTAATACCCTCGCCTGCTCTTAACACTTTCTTTTTGTCATAATCGTACGATAACCCTTTATCTCAAAAGACACTGCGCCCCCACACTCTGTAACTGATGGTATCTTCTCCACAAAACTTTGCTCGTATTTGATTTCAGGATTTTGTTCAGTGGCATTTGGAAATCTCACTTTCACTGCCACTCTGATGTAAACAATCCAAACATATCCGTCCAGAGACAGCATCTTGTGCCTAGTTGGGATGTCAGGTACCTTATGTAGCACGCCCTAAGAGTAGTTACAAATGGCAGTTGTGTTCAAGCGGGCATTTTCCCCTTTTCACCCTTAATTCAACCCTTAGATATTCAAGTACCACAGGTTATGAGTTCCAATATATGTCTAATTCTCTATCCCGAGCTAAACCATAACAACCAGCAAGAATAATCAGAGCGCTGACAGGCTGGATATAGACGGCAAGAACAAAAGCAAATTAAACGACAGCGGGCGTGAAACAGCAAAAGAGGGAATCAAAGTAGATCCAGTCCGATGTCTTGGATATCAGTTAACACAACAGAAACATGCGAATGAATTGAGTCCAGCTGATCCATTCCATGTATTTTCCCAGTTCTCCTTGACGCCGGTTCCGGTCCGTACTCCCCAATACTCCTAAACGTGAAATGCATAGGTATTCTTTGCAGACAGAGTGCTAATGATAATGCAGGATAGGTATAAGCTTGTCTAGCGTTTCCATGCGCGAAAGGGGTATAAGCGTTGATCGAAGTTATGAATGTTGTTGTTGATTGCGTGGTTGCTGTTGCGGAGGCAGCGACCCGTCGAATTTCACTTTCTTCGGATCATTTGGATTAGGTATAGGAGTGGACCCGTTACCGCTAGGCATGGACGCATTGGTCACATCATTTAAAGGTGGCCGCTTTCCGTTCATGTTCGGCGGTCCAAATCCACCACGGTTGGCCGCTGGGCTGTTCGCCGTCGCCTTCGAATCGACATTTGGTCGTGTTAAAGGTCTATAAGAGGACGTTGATGGTCCCCTATTCATGGGGCTACCCGCTCCGCCGGGAACACCGATTTTCCTATGCATGTCTGCGGAGGGATTAATGAAGTCTCGGCTTTGGTTTGGGGCTGGTGATGCGCCGCTCGATAGCATTGGCCTTGATACCGGCAAAGACTTGGTATGGTCCACGCCTGCGGTTTTGCGAATTGAGGGGCTTTCGGCGTGAGGGTCAAAGACTGGAGCGTTGGCCGCTGCATTCCGAGGGTTTTCCCGCATCATGTCAACTCCGCGAGCAGAGAAAAACCCCACAACAGGGGGCGCTTGACCGTCTATTCCAGGTGTACCTGGAGGAGCCATGTTTTGCGCCTGGGGATTTTGGGCACCCGAGCCATATTCCTGTTTAATAGGAACTTGCGCGCTGACGGTTGATGCGGTAATGCCATGGCTAGCCCGTTGTTGCCCCGGTGGTATTGCCCTTCCGTTTTGGTATGCTGTTCTTTGCGTTTCTGGAGGCGGTACGGACCGTCTTTGGTTTGCGTACTGGTCTTGAGCTGCCATAGGGTACGGTCGGTTGTTGGGGCCCTGATTAGGAATTTGCTTACCAGGCGGAGGATGGCTCATCGGTCGTTCCGGTTTCGACGGTGTTACGTTACTAGGATTAGCGTTCGTTGGTGCACCGGATGCATAGCTTGGGGGCTTTGGCGCCATGTTTGGCCTCCCAATTGGGGTTGGGGGTTGGTGCATCTTTTGGGTCTCTGCATCTAGTGCTATTTCATCTGGATTGTCGCCTTCGCCAACATTGAAGTCGGCCTCATCGAACACATCACCTGGCGTAGTCAGCGAGATGAGAACTAGTTACGCATCAAGTTAACATACTTCCAAATTCCGCATCGTAGTCAGAAACGTTGTTGGTTGGAGCTGTCGTGTTCCTGGCTGCTATCGACGGGCGAGGCGGCAGATCATCATCCTCTGGGAGTGGTTTTGACTGCACTGGCTCCTTCTTTATAGGAGCAAAGTCGGGGTGGCGGTGCAGATCATTGACGTCTAACTTCGACTACAGAGTATGTTAATATCATGAAGAACATCAAGCAGAAGATGGAAAGCCAATACCGGTGCTGTTTTCACTTTCGTGACCTTGGAAATGTAATCCTTGTCGTAGATACAGTTGCCCAGGACATTGCCGAAATTTCGCAGAGCCCGCTTCAGGGCATCAGTAGTTGCTTCTTTTTTCGCCTTTTCAAAAGCGGCAGCCTTCCCCTTGCAGTTTTCAATGTGACCGTATCCGACATCCTGGAATTGGGTTGATCATCAACCCTGTGACCGCAAAGAGGTGGCCTGGGTGGGGTTACTTGTACATACCTCGTGGTAGGCTCCGTCCTTCAGAGTAACCCTCACTATCACGGATAATCCCAAACTGACTTTTCCAGTATTTGGTGACTCGTCAACCTGCAAAACCACGGATCTCATCAGCAACGCGTTCCCAATAACGGGGGAGTATTATAACATGAGGGAGATCGTATCATCACGGGGCACTCGTACAAAATCAATTTGAATATTCTGGATCGAGCTCGACCACCCATTGAACCCAAATACTTCATTGGCGAGGTTGATGCACTTATCCGCTGAGAGGTAGTGTACTTTCTGGCCCGCCGCGCCAGGCCGAGCGGATATGTACTCGGGTCCTAGTTTCTTATCTAGACGTGCTTGCAGTGCCGCGATTTCATCGGGTGTATATTGGTTCAGGCGTGATGGACCCTCTTCGAATGGGTTTTTGGCGATAACTCCTGTTGCGTCTGGCATTGTGATGCTCGCCGGGCCACCTCGATGCTGGTCGCCGACGCTGAGCACGCGATACGCGTTAGCTTACTCAAAGCTCATCGAGTGTGTTGGCTGGGAAAATTTGGTAAAACTCACGCTGGCATGGTTATTATATGAATAGGTTACTATAATAGAGTATCATGAGCTCCTGGGGCGCTGGGCTGCATTAGTTGGAAGGTATCCCAGACACAGGTGGGAGCTGCTCTGGGGTGGAGACGCGTCGAGATACGCAGCGATGTCACGAGATCACGTGATATGCATCATGTATGGACGAACGATACTGAAGTTACTTTCAAGCATAAATTGATCAGATTCCATGGTTTTTACATTATTATGAAACTTACACAACGTTACCAATTGCCTGTTCTTTATAGATCATATCTGGACGTGCATTCTTCGTAACATTGTTCTAGCCTCTCATAATAGGTTTTAATAGCGACCGGGGGTCTTGTCTAGGGTAAACCTAGAATCACTCGACGACCAGACTAGCACTAGGTACAAGTCCAAGGTCCTTGAGAGATTCGCCGAAGAACTCGGAATCAAACACCTTTCTAGGAAAGTTCTGTCGGAAACTGGTCACATCAATCCCGTCCTCTGACTTCAAAGCCGCGGCCACTTCGAATAGTGTGGTTTCGACCGGCATTGTCTTCATGACATTTCCCTTCGGCGTCTGGAAACGGAGACGAGCTTCTGTGTAAGCAGAGGCTGGTTTAGACGCGATTGGACCTGAGGTTGTTGGTGCTGGTGCAGCGGCTGGTTGACTAGGAGGCGCAACTCCAGCACGCTCAGCCTTTTCACGCTCGGCTCTTAGTCGGCGCTCCTCCTTATCTGCCTCAATCTTGGCCTTGACACGACGCTTAGCTTCGATGTCATCCTGTTTCTCCTGCTTCTTTTTGGCGGCTTCTTTCATTCTCTGTTTCTTCTCGAGCTCCTCCTTGGCGTCCTGGGATTCCTTGGTGGCCTTTCTTCGAATTTCCTAAGCAAAGGCCCTATTAGCAAGCTTCAACGACACGGCTTTCAGTCCTACATACCTCATTCCGCTTTTTTTCAATCTTGTCCTGCTCTGACTGGCCCGCGCGTTTGACTGCCAGCTTCTCCCGGAGCTCCTGGAGTCTGGCCTTCTTTTGCTCCTCGGTCAGTGGCGCAATCTCTTCCGTTGACTCGGCAAAATCAACATGTTCGGTTTTTGAAGCGTGAAATTCCGCTTGTGCCTGGCTCCGGAATTTCTTCCCGCATTCATTGCAGACCAAACTGCGGGCCTCCTCACCAGGTTGGAGTGCGGGCCCCTCTCCGTCATCGCCGGCTCCTGCACTTTCCGCCTTTATCTCTTCGAGCGATTTGTCTTGAGTTTGTTCCAGCCATTCGAGTGCTCCTTGGACTGTGAGTTGATAGCGATTAGTGTTAGCATGATTTGTCGGAATGGAAAGGCAAGGGAAGAGAACACTTACGCCCGCCATTCTTTTTCACGGCCAACTCGGCGCGGTCTTTATCGAAGCCCATCTCAATGAGCTGATCTAAATCTGAGGTAGCCATTTTGGACCGATCGATGGGTTGATGAGGTCAGAACGGGTGTGCAGCCGCGGAGAGTGGGGTGGTTCGAGGTTGAAGCCTTTAAAGGCAAGTAGGCTGGCCGGGAAGTGGCCTAAGGAATGTGAGAAGCGGTTAAATAGTACTTGATGAGCTTAAATGATTGGGCGCTGAGAATGGGGTCTTAGTGAACGGAGCAGCGGTAGGTGTGAGGTGTGAAAGTTGTTGGGTGACGTACCGGGCGAAGCTATCGGCGGAGGACCGAATGCGGGATGACCCGCTCGATCTGTGCCTCGCCCTCGTCAAGTGTCAACAGGCGTCGCACATCAATCCGGCAACATTCTGGAAGCTTCTTTCAGAAATGAGGCTGCTTAAATTAAGACGTCGATGCGAGTATGATTTGTCGGTCTAGACTACGCCCCCGCAAGAGAAAATGTCATGTGTCTACGAGTGTGGTGCCATATGAGCCCACAAACAAGGGCCGGTGTATACAACGGCCCTAGGCTAGCATCTGGACCACATCTGGATAATTTATGGGATAGTGGAGGGTTTGAAACGCAAACTAGGCCTGGATCCAACACAAGCCCGCAATCCATCCATGCTTCCGTAGCTGGAGGACAGGACGCTTGCTGTAACATGTTCACTAACCATCAACCGTGTTCGAATCTTAGGGTCTGCCAACTGACATTGCCGACAATAAATGTGCACAGTTTGGGAGTTGATAAGGCGGTTTAGAGTGTGATTATTGAATGGCGCCGATTAGAATAACAATCAATAAGCAGATCAAGGCAGCCACAGCAAACTGTTCAGGAACTTGAAGCCACCGAATTCCTTATCACATGTTCAGGGACCAGAGAACGGTTGACGATGAACCGATTGTGCTCAAGTAGTCCCGAGGATGTCGACAGGTGGCTCCGAGAACACGGTAGACTGGCATAATTATGCAGCCATAACAATGAAAGATAGGAGTATCATAGTCAATGAAGAGACAGATATTAAGGGTTGCAAGGAATACAAAGTATATACTCCTTAGAAATCAGCCTGTTGATTGTTAAACAACAAATCACGAGCGTGTTGGCACTGATGATGACTTCACCCGACAGAATTGGCTGAGTCAGCGCCCCGGCCCAACCAGCGGCCGCGACGCTCTTCCCTCAGCAATTAATTTGGTTGCGCCTGATCTCTGGCGTTTGGCTTCAAACAATAACTGCCAACGCTGCTGGTCTCCAACTCCCTGTACCCGTTGTCGCTGTCTCCGCTACCTCAACCCCGTCGTCTCGTCGTCAGATATCAGCGTCGCCCTCAGGTCTTGCTGCTGGGTTCCCCTTGCTCTAAACAATCCGTTACTTTTGGGCTGATTTGGCCTGTGAAACGACCCAAGCCTCTGTGCCCTCTTCCCACTTAGCGAATACGTCCATACCCTATACTCACGATGTCTATCCTTCTCGACCCCCCGGAGCTTGGGTTCAAACGTACGTCTAATATATCAACATTTGTGTGGATTTCCGCGAACTAATCCCCCGGCCCAGGCCCCTTCAACCGTGAAATATGCCAGGTTTTACACCTCACCAACAACAACCCCGATGCTGTTGTCTTTAAGGTATGGTACCTTGTTGTACCCCTGAAGTCATCAGTTACGCTCTAACACTTCATCGCATATAACAGGTCAAAACCACCGCCCCCAAACAGTACGTGACCGTTCCCACCTGCCGCACAATTGAATCCATACTAAACTGCGCTTAGCTACTGCGTTCGACCAAACTCGGGGCGGATAGAGCCGGGAAAACATGTGGAAGTCCAGGGTAGGACAACGTAAATCGAACGTTGTTATTGGACATATTGGCTGATAATGTGGGATAGTGCTACTACAGGCCATGAAGGACGAACCGGCCCCTGATGCCAAGTGCAAGGACAAGTTCCTTGTCCAAACTGTCGCAGTCACAAAAGATATGGAATTCGCCAATGTCAGCTCCATTGTACGTTCGTTTGACATCCGTTTCCCGGGATCTTGTCTAACCAACATGTAGTTCGAGAAAGCCACCAAATCAGCTGTACAGGAGCGCAAGATACGAGTAACTTGGCTCGCTCCAGAAGAACTATCAGTTGATGATCAAGCGGATACCAATGGCACGGTAAGTACCCCGTCACAGGAATTCTTGAATTTACCTCATACTTATGCCCGTCGCACGTAGAACGCCCAAGACGATGAGCTCCCCGCCTACTCTTCCCCGAAAGGAGATTTTGAGACACCCGCCGCTGGACTTGCAAAAAGCCCCAACGCCTCGTCCCCCATTCCCGCTCCGGATTTCAACGAGAGTGCCAAACGTGAATATCCAACTCCACAAGTTAACGACAACAAAGCGGCGTTCGCAACATCCCCCACGGCGAGCGGGGGAAAATCGAATTCCGAGTATGAGGCTCGACTATCGGATGCCAACGCTCAGATTCAACGCTTGAAAGATAAACTCGCAGACCAAGGCCTGAGGCAACGGAAGATTGGCGGCGAGAGCGAGAAGTCGCCGGCCGCCCTTGCGCAGCAGACCCAGTCTGTTGAGGCAGGCGTGCCGGTAAAGATGGTGGCAGGTCTATGCTTGCTAAGCTTCTTGATCGCCTATTTCTTCTTCTAGCCCTGTGTTGTCTTTTCATCGTTGCCCAATACCTATTTCCTACGTCTACAAACTACTTGTGTTCATTCTGAGCTGCCTGTCTTTCAATCTCCTTGTTTGTCACCAACTTACGTCCAAGCTTCTTTCCCTTCTGTTATGCTGCGCAGCTGTTTGTTTCGAACACCGTCGCCTCGCGTCGTTATTATGATGACCCCCGACCTCATGACACCATAAAAAAAACAACAAAGGTAGGGGTATGAGACGGAAAATAAGCTCAACACGCTCAGCGAAGGCGCGGGGTTATGCGGTGGAATCCCCAAGGAACCCTCCGTCTTTAGTACCTCACACGTCAATATTGATGGCGTATATGGCTAATCTGTCGCCTCTTACGCTTTCTTCTCTGTCTGATTGTTGAAACCTAATGTGAATATCATTTTACAAGCGAGTATCAGTTTTAAGACGAAACTTACGCATTGATAGCCAGGCAGTTTCCTAAGTAATAACGATAATGTTACTGATAGTTTATACCTCTTGAAACATGCTTCTTTTGGAACAAGTAGGTTGCAGATCAAACATTATCTCATTTTGTATTTGTATATACACCTGAAAAGATCACACCTAGACAAGGACACCATCTCGTCTATAATTATGAAGACATTCATCAGATAGCGTACATAGCAGAGAGCGCGCAAAGTACCCCAGTTAACCCCAAATTAGCTCAGCGCGGAGAGAGGAATCGAAACAGTAGATAAACCAGAGAACGAGAAAAGATGAGAATGTAAACTTCAGTTCTGAATCTCGCTTTCCTTCCAACCATCACCGGCCTCGTCGGGTCCAGCGTAGGCACTCTCGCCCGCTCGGCCGTTAGATCCGCCGCCGCCGCCACCTACGATACGGCCGCCTTGTTCTCGCTTAACACGGCACCAGGGACCGACGTTCTTGTCTAGGATGAAGGTCCAGATGACCCAGACCCAGCTTCGGTGGCAGGGTAAAGGTTCGTAGAACTCGCTGGCAATACGGTGGAGAGTGTGGAGTTTCGTCCAGGGGATGGCGGGGAAGTCGTGGTGTTCGTTGTGAAGGCCGACATTGTAGGTGAGAATGTTGAGGGGTCCGTAGTAGGAGTATGTCTCGGGTGGAGGAAGGGAGGCTAGCGGGTGTTCCTTTTGCTGTCCTTCGCCTGTTGTGGCTTGTTTGTTTAGTTCCTGAAGCGACTCGGTGCCGTGGTCGAGCTTTGAGAAGAAGTAGTGTTCTGCGATGAAGTGGCCGGCGCAGGGGTGGAGAGATCCGGCAAGGAAGGAGCTGAGAAGGAGGTAGAGGACAGGTAGAAGGGAACCGTTACAGAACTTCGTTAGGGCGTAGTCGAAGGAGAGTTGGATGACTAGGTTTATGCTGTGGATCATGGTGAAGGGCGGGCTGTAGATGAACATGGGACGGACGGCGTAGAAGAATATCTGGAAGGTGCAAAAGAAGGCCTTCCCGAGGAGAGAGTCGAGAACAAATGCTTCGAAAGCCGTTGGGAGATCAGTGTCGAGGCCAGCAACGCCGAGCGATTTGTGGTGGGTGAGATGGTAGGGCTATGGCAATTTAATCAGCTTTTTTCCTTTTTGCCTTGAGACAAACTGGTGTATGGACACATACCCTGAAGGCGGCGCTATAGGGCACTCCGATTGGGAGATTGGCAAGTATAGCCAGGAATCGGTTGGCCATGGGTGACCGGAACGCTAGATTATGGGATATTTCATGGATGGCGAGGAAGAGGTTCTGGTTCGAGGTCGCACCGATCACATACGCCGTCAACCAGAACCGCCAGGAGAAGAAAGAAGTTTCGCGCAGAAGATATGCGCAGCAGATTTGGAGGGAGACAACTCCGAGTACCACATACTTGGTCAATGGCTCTGGTCCGCAGAGCTTGGTCACCTAGACGAAGGCAAAAAGGTAAGTCTTATGAAGTGGTGGCCACTCGGGGATAAGGCGGAGGTACCTCTGGATGTGCTCTGATGATTGCTTGCCGTCTTGAGCGGTGCGGCTCCTCTGTGTAGGTCCAGAAGAAGTGGTCCTCGACTGAGGACGTCTCCGGGGACGGGGCTTGCATCGAAGGCTCCTCGTCATCTGGTTTTGACGCTTTGCGGAGGTTCTTGGAGGCCGACACGCGGAGCTGCGGTGTAGCGGAGGTTGCGACTGTCGAGGTCATGGTGGGAGGAGGTGGGGGGGGGTTTGCGGAAAGGAGAAGTTGAGGGCGAAATTTAGGCCATGGAACGAGCTCAGGAACGGTAGGATGGTCTATGGTTATAAAACAGCGAAGGGGTGGTGGTTCGATTGAAACATGGGAGTCGCTCAGTCGAGTCTCGGAACGTTCGTCTTCCACGTGGGGCGCTCATCCACTGCCACTAAACGGCCACTCTTCGACTCTTGAGTAGTCCACCGTATTTGCACCTCGTGATTGTCCCCTCATTACAAATCCTGGCTCTGAGAGCTTGCAAGGGATCTGGAACAGTGCGATTGGGCTTTATACAAAGCTACTATACACTTCGAATCCCAAAGAATAATACTTGTATCGTTACAATAACGATATACAAGGGAAAGTGTCAGAAACGTGTTATACATGGATGCTTATACAAAATCAATACTCCGAGCCCTGAAATGCCAATGCCCTTAGAGTCTTTACATTGTTTGCTCTGTCTTTGTTACAGATTCTTCGACGCCTGCGAGTGTCTCCAGGTGAACCATCCTTCTCCAAGGGAAAAGACCACATAAAAACTACAGCTTGGAAGCTTAGCACATTACCCGAGTATTGAGGATCGGATACACCAAACGATATACACATTAAACCCCACATTCCATCGACGGGAGTGCGATTACAAGAGCAATATGCAGTTCTAGTGTGTAAGGATTCGTTTATTTTGTTTGTCTTTACTTCGTATTTGGCTAGAAAAAGCCGTGTATCGCTCGATGCATCCAATTTGTTTTTAGTAGTCCTCTCCACGGCTGATGACCTCCTTTACTGTAGGCCGGAGCACGATGGTCTGCAGCTATAGTTAGCTTGAACCCTCAACTTACGGTTGAACTGAATATAGGACTTACATGTTCATACTGGGCCGTGTACGAGCCCTTGACATCACAAAGAGGGGGGTAATCTTGGACAATTCCAGACGAAACCAGGTTGTTCAGCTATAAAAGGCGACACTATTAGCAGAGAACTCGAACACAGGATATGACGAAATACTTACTCCAAGAAGATACTTCTCCTGGCCCAGTCTATCGAGATAACGACGGCACCAGGGCAAAGTGCCGAAGTTCTTGTTGATGACGTTCAGCAAGTTCTTAGCAGACGACAACCGTAGAGGAACCTGAGGCGCATTCGGGACCAGCGCATAGTGAGAGGTTTCCATCTAAGTCATTGTAAGCCCCTGAGTATGCGGCTGCGTTACAGCAAATCCCACTTACGTCTTCTCTCACATAGCCCTTTCCGGTACTACCGAAGGTTTCAATAGCGAAAACTTCACCTTCTTCCATCTTGGTTTGGTCTCCACCTTTCACAATGGGGACGCTCTTGCCGCCGTGGATGACGTGCTGGTCGATGTTATGACCGTTAAGGTTACGGATAGGTTTTATAGGATACGTAGTCCCGTTTAGTTCGATTTCGTAACTCTCCATAGTCTCCTGGATAGCGGCACCGATGTCACTCATGCGGACATCAATTCCAGCCTCCTGTAATTGGCCGTCAGTAAATCGTTCCGTTCCTAAAGATTTGGGGATGAAAACCACATACGCGAATACCGGTGTTGGTAGCATCCTTGACTGCCTCAAGCAGAGGATCATACACAGGGTCAAACGACATGGTAAACGCACTGTCGACAATACGTCCGTTGAGTTGCGCTCCGAAATCGATTTTCATCACATCGCCCTGCTGCAAGATCATCTTATTTCCCGCATTCGGCGTGTAGTGAGCCGCGCAGTCGTTGATGCTTAAACCACAGGGGAAACCCATGCCACCTTTGAGGTTGTCGCCCTCCTCGAGACCCTGGTGACCGGTCAAAGCGCGGACGGAGTCCTCAATACCCTCCGCGATCTCTGTCAGGGTCTGGCCGGGCTTGATGTTCTTCTGCGCATACTGGCGGACCTGACGGTGGACCTCAGCACCCTGACGATACTCTTGCAGGAAGTCATTGTTCATGCGGTCGAGATAGCGCTTTTCCTCGTTGGTTGTGCGATACGAGTTCTCATTCTTGTATTCGACGATCTCGCCTTCGGGGTACTGGCCGTTCGGGAATAGGTTCGATACCGGGACCCGGGGCGGAGAGCTCTGCACCTTGGCGCCGCCCTTCTTCTTCTTCTTTGGCTTGCGCTTCTTCTTCTTTTTGGCTGCTACAATCCGTTGTCTCCGGTCAGCGGGGTTGCGCCGAGGCAGACTAGGAAATGCGGGAACAGGGTTAATGCATACCTCCGTCGGTCGCACCAGTAGCAGCAGCATTGGCATCATCTGCATCATCATCCGAATCGTCCTCCGCCTCGCCGGCCTCTGTTTGGCCCGCTTTCGCTGGGGCCGCGGCGGAGTCGCCGCTCTGACCGTTCACTGCGGAAGAGGGTATATTTTAGCCTGATGCAGATCGATAAGAAAAGGTGGGACAGGATGAGACTTACGGTCAAGCTTCTCCAGCTTCTCACTTGTCTGTGCAGCCATGGTGAGAAGATAAAGCTCGTGGCTGAAAAGGCAAAATCTAGACGGATAGCGGTCTGAACAAGAGAAAAAACAGAGCGGGGAATTTCAAAACGGATGAGATAATGAAGCGCCAAGCCTGATGCCCCGAAGTCACCGAGGGTAGTTTTGTAGGATGAAGGAATGGCTTCTGAGAAATAAGAAGTGATAACTAAACACTTACAGTAGTATATACAGGCCATTAACCGATGGCTGTTGCTTTTATGGTGTTCTAGCGAAACGGACGGAATTGTAACAGGTCATCTCGGGCTCTTCCTACCACGGGAATCAATACATTAGAAAGCGAAGAGTATCAGCATTTGAAAATATCATCAACTATCTGAAAGCTATAATCAGTTATTTATTGGCATAATCATAGGTAGACTGAGCATCAACCGCGCATTGCATGGCCAAACCCACGTGAACTCCAGTCTCGTGTACTACAACAACCCTGTATAAGCTATCGAGTCGATGTACGGATATGGTGACCAACATTAACAGGATGATACTTGAATCATAGTCAGAGATATTGGTGGACTCTTTCTTTGGGCATCCCCATTAGGGACGATTAGGGAGAATGCCAATTTAGGGCAGAGCTAACACGGTCCATATTCCACCATGAAACTCCAGCTCGCGCAGCGATGACGCACTGCGCCTCCGATAAGCGGCCGACGCCATCGCTCAGGAAATGTACTTCCATTTCATCTTCACACTAGCTACCTCTCACCACTGAATAGGCCGTTTCCAACCGACACAAATGAAGGCATGCCTTTTCCCCGCCATTTGAGGACGGCAATCTCTCAATTTCTCCTCGACAATTCTCACTGTCCGCAAGGCTTCGTGCAGCACGACCACATCTCTCCTACTTCCAACGCCCGCAGCCATGGACACGGACACACACGCAAAGCTCGCTTCTCAACAACGAGCTCCCAGTCTCTCGCCTCATCGCGAGAACCAACTCACTACGAAGTTCTCGACGTTCCGGTAACAGCCACGCCCGCCGAAATCAAGAAGTGCGTCTTCAACCCATCGCATGCAACTTCCCTACCTCCCATCCCAGCTACAGCTGCAGCTACGCAGCTCCCCCATATCCGTCTATCTCTACCCAGTAACCATAAACAAGGTCCAGCTAACCCGCAAACCCTCCCCAACAGGAAATTCTACTCTCTCTCCCTCCGCCACCACCCAGACCGCAACCCCGATGACCCCACAGCCTCCTCCCGCTTCGCCAAAATCAATTCCGCCTACCAAGTCCTCAGCAACAACACAAAGCGCTCAACCTACGACCGCGACCATGGCATCCACGCCCACGCCTCCCAATCCACCCACTCCACCGCAACGCCCGGCCAACACCCCATGGGCAGCCACAGCAGCCACGCATCGTACTTCGGCTCGCGACCTGCAAGTGGCCTAAGTAAACGGCGGGGTGTATTCCGGGGACCACCCCCGAGTTTCTACGCACACGGCGGATACGGAAATAGAAGGGCACCTCCGGGGGGCGCGGGCGCTGCGGGCGGGGGTTCATATTCAGGTTCTGCGGCCGGTGCTGCGGGCGGCGCCGGGAAAGAAGACGATCCGACGTCGTTTATAGATCGGAATCGGGTTTCGCATTTCAATGCGCGGAGCCACTATCGGACGCAGACGGCGGAGGATGCGCGCCGGCAGCAGCGGCGGTCCAGGACGGACGCCGATATTAATGAGCAGTATATAGGCAGCCGCGGGGATTTCGCAGTGCGGTTCATTGCGGTCTCGAGCATTCTGGTGGGTGCGGGTGCGTTATCGGGGTTCATCCGATGGCCGAGTAATACTGGGGTAGAGAAGTCGGCAAAGACGAAATCTGCAAAAGTGAAGAGTGGCTGAGGCGTGCTTCCGTGTTTTTGGAATGTCCTGGTTTCGTACTGCATTTGCTGGGGTTTGATTGTACATATTTACGCTATTCCATAGGGATGGGCGCTGGTTGGATACATTGTATTAGATGAATGGCTTAGCAAGGCGATATAGAATTTTGTTTTAGAAGCAGCTTCCCCAAATACACTGCGTATGCGCTGCAATACCGTCTCAGAACAAAAGAAAATTTAAATCTTATTGATATACAGTTGTCGCTAATAATGGCTACGGTACATGATTATTACCCTGATATCTAGATATCAAAGTCCACCTAATCCTATCTTCCTGCTCCCTATATACAAAATCTCGCCCTATCTATGCGCCACTAAAAGGATGGAACAGACAGTTGACCAATCAGAAAGTAACTGAAGGAGACCCGGATTACTTTCAATTCGCCGGGCTTACGCATATTGGAACAAGGTAAACAGGCTTAGGCGAGCCCCAATAGCGTTAATATGGGAATTAAGTCGCTTAAGCCTCGAAGGTGAAGCTGGCGCCGACCTTGTGAGCAGCCTGGTTAAGGTTCTGGGTATCGAAGGAAGCACCAAGGCCGAGGGTGACACCAGGGCGGAGGAGAACGTTGTAGGCCAGAGCGGCAATACCACGGTCGTTGATCTTGACCTAAATTGAGAGAAACCGCATATTAGTTTCTTGAATCAAGCTCGAGCTTTTTTTTTTCTGAATACTCACCTTGGCGAAGGAAGAGGGATCAAGGCGGTACTTGCTGGCAACCTCGAGGCCGACGGAGTTGCCGGTCTTGGAGTCCCAGGTGGCCTTAGCACCAGCCTCAACCTGAGCGTTGACGCGGTGGTAGTAGCTGGCGGAGAAGACGGTCAGGTTGTTGGCAGCGGTGATGGCAGCAGAGTACTGGGAAACGCTGTAACCGACGGCAGCGGAGTACTTGGTGATGGCGGCCTTCTGGACGTCGTAGCCACCCTCAGCACCGACAAGGAAGCCCTCGTGGCCGAGAACAGCGTCGAAGTTGGCGGAGGGGCCGTTGAGAAGATCGAAGAAAGCACGGGTGTGCACGTTGGGCTGCTTGAAGTGGAGGTTGAGCTTAGCACCCTTGGACTGCTTAGCAGGGAGGTACTGGGTGATGATCTCAGCCTTGAGACCCTTGGCAATGTTGTTGTCGAGCTCGAGCTTGGTGTCAAGGGCGTTGGCCGTAGTCCAGGCCTGAGTGAGGGTGAGGCCTGAGCAAGGAGAGACAATTAGCATCAATCTATGTTCGGCAACCCTTGACGACAGGATGATCCTGGTGGATGGTGACAAGCGATGAGAGCGTGCGATATTAATCACGAACGCTTTGTCAGGCTTTCTAGGAGATTTGGGGTCGGGTGGTTTTTGTTTGCGATTATTGGGGCCTTTACCAGTGGGAGCATCGACATATTTGGCCTCGAGCTATCTCAGCAAGAACTGTTAGCATTGGTTCTGGCCAAAGACTCTTATTAAAGACACTAATTGGAACTTACGTTACCAGCGATGGGACCCTCGTGGGCGGACTTGCCCTTCACGTTGAAGGTGACGCCATTGGGAGCCTTGGACTTGACCTCAAGGCTGGCTAAAAGTCGGGAGTCAGTTAAATACCGAGTGATGGCATGCGACAGCGTTGAAATTACATACCAGCAGAGCCGTGGTAGAAATCCTTGTTGAGGAGCTATCGGACATTGAGTTAGCATAGTAAATGCGCAAGTCTCTTGTCCATCCTCCCGGCTCCCCTTGCGAAAAGAGGTGAGAGAATGAACAACACGACACGTACATCGTTGGCCGCCTTGGCGATATCGGAGAAAGCAGCAGGAGCAGCCATTGTGTAGAGTGTTATATTTGATTAGACGTTAACGTCAAGTGTATTGGAGTAGAGGTGGTGGGAAGGTGCGATGGAATGACGACGAGGGGAGGAAGAGAAGATTCGGATGGGGAGGTTGAGTTCCCAGTTACCAACAACCCAAACAAATGATGGGGGAGCCACGGGAAAAGTCCGCCATTGTGATTGGCTGTCATTCGGTTCCCGGTAAAAGCCGCTACCAAGTCCCGTGACGATGCCGATCGGTGCCTGAATCACCTGAATCGCCTGGGGCATCCGCTTTCCCTGTCCGAGAACTACTCCCGGCCTCTACGGCTGTCGGTAAACTGCTACTTAAGGTTTGTCGATGACACTCCTTATTCCTTGACGTTCACCGCTCCTGGAGTTTGTATACATTACGAGGGGGTTTGGGACGAATGCCCCAGTTCGTTACTCGTCATCAGATGGACCCATGGGCTCAAATTGGAAGACAATGAAACAAGTTCAAACACATGATTCCGAACTAACCTGAAACCCTAACAGCAGTTCACGGGCCAAGAATAGAGACCGGTGGACTTTGGAGAAGACGCAACACCAATTTTACCCTGTCTTCTTGTCTTGAAGTGGACGCAGTGATCGAACAAAACGCAAACCAGACGCTGGCGACGCCGATGGAACCCGCTCGCATGAGTCGGACGAAAACTCGCTTTGCGCCCAAAAACAAACATCTCGGGGATAAGTCATCTATGCATGCTTCTATATCTCAAAAAACAATACCAACACGAGCTTTTGGAAAACCTTGCTATAAATCATCTATTCGGTGCTGTCGTATTTGGCGTTGTGGGTGGAAATGGCTCTGGTGAGACAGTCAGCAACTAAACGATTGATTATCGCTTTTACATCAACATACCTTCCGCTAGGATCAGTCTGTTTTGACCAAGTAGGGACCCAACGCTCGACTGTGCCTGCGCAGGACGGTGGGAAGTGCTCGTCAAACATCATACGGTACCAGTAACTGTTTCGCTGTTAGCTTTCCCTTTTGAAGATTGCGTGGGGACAAAACACATACGCTTCCTTGGTATCTGGGATATCGTTACCCCATTCGGGCTTGGGGTTCTTCATCATCTCATCAGTGACGTGAAGTTCAGCGTTGTCTTTAAGACCATCGATCCAGCTGTAGCCGACACCATCACTGAACTGTTCCTTCTGGCGCCAGAGGATCTTGTCGGGGAGGTAGGGCTCGACATCTGGCTCATCGGAGGTGTCAAAAGCCTTGCGCAGGATGTATTTCTCGATACGGTCCTTTGTGATCATCTTCTCCTTCGGGTCAACCGACATCGATGTCTCGACGAAACCCTTGTCGAGGAAAGGAACACGTGCTTCCAAGCCCCAAGCGGATGTTGACTTGTTGGCTCTGAGGCAGTCTGCAAGATGCAAGTTCTTCACACGTCGGACGGTCTCCTTGTGGAATTCCTCCCTGTTGGGGGCGGCATGGAAGTAAAGATATCCACCGAAAATCTCGTCACTTCCCTCACCACTCAAAACCATCTTGACTCCGAGACCCTTGATCTTGCGGCTGAGCAGGTACATAGGGGTAGAAGCTCGGATAGTGGTCACATCATACGTCTCCAGGTGGTAAATAACGTCGGAAAGAGCGTTAAGACCGTCTTCGATGGTGAAAGTAAGGGCGTGGTGCTTGGTTCCCAGGAACTTAGCCACCTCCATAGCAGCCTCGGTGTCGGGAGCACCAGGAAGACCAATGGAGAAGGATTGCAGCTGCTGAAAAGAGTTGACTGTTGAGAGCTCGTTCTCGTCATCGATGCCGACCAGCTGACCGTTGGCCTCGCTCTTGACGCCGTTGCTAGCGGACTGGGAGCGCTTGGTCTCGCGCTGGGCGATTGAGGCAACCAAACTTGAGTCAAGACCACCAGACAGCAGAACACCGTACGGAACCTCCGCCATCAGACGCTTGCGGACGGACTTTGTCAGAGACTCGCGAATAGCCAAGTAGTCGATTGGGGTGTTAGGGACGTTGGTAGGATCCCACCATGAAGGCTGGAAATACCGGGAGAATTCACCGGTCTTGGAGTCAAAGACATGGCCAGGGGGGAAAGTTTCGACCTTGTCGCAAACTGGGTGCAAACTCTTCAACTCGGAGGCGAAGTAAACGGCTCCAGGAGTCTGAGACGACCAACCGATATAGAAACTGCAGATACCAATGGGATCACGTGCTGCAATAACCCTATCCTGCTCCTTGTCGAACAAAACCCACGCGAACATACCATCAAGGTGCTTGGGAGCATCGAGACCATATTTCATATACTAATTCCCGTCAGTATTCCTATACCATAAACTTTCCCGGATGCCGCAGCGCAACTGATTCCTTCACAGTCCACACATACCAGAGGGATGATGACTTCGCAGTCCGAGTGTGTCTTGTAGTTGTAGTCCACGTCCAGAGTCTTTCTCAGGATGCGGTGGTTGTAGATCTCGCCGTTGACGGCCAGGGCGAGGGATCCATTTTCGTTGACGAGAGGTTGCGCACCGGAATCTTGAAGCAGAGGCAGTCT
The DNA here is from genome assembly GCF_001890705.1 of Aspergillus sydowii CBS 593.65. NCBI lineage: Eukaryota > Fungi > Ascomycota > Eurotiomycetes > Eurotiales > Aspergillaceae > Aspergillus > Aspergillus sydowii. Next base: position 396,615 of record NW_024467875.1, on the reverse strand, counting down.
TAGCGAAGAACCGATAGGCACGGCGCAGATATCGAGGGGCTGGAACAGCAAAAGCAGGAGGAGGAAGAGGAGAGAGGGCTTGTCTTGACCGGACTTGGGTACATACCGACACCGACAATGCAGAGACGCTCGTGGCAAAGAACTAAAAGTCTGGTCAGCTTCTCAAAACTCGACAATCTTCCGTTGTTGACAGCGTTGGGTTACTAACCAGTCTTTTCGGCAATGAAGTTTCCACCTGTTGGTATATGTTAGGGGTTTGCTTCATTCGAAGGGGGTCAATGATCGCATGACTCACTCCAATCCGGTCCGCGATGGCGCACACTGCGTACGGTCAGCCGCGATTCCACTGGGTATACTGGATATGATGATATAGGACGGGAAACTTACGCCTTTGACATGCGCAAAGCTGTAGGCTTAAAGCCCTGGACATCAGGGTGACTGTCGCGATATTGTTAGCACTGACAAGCGCGGGGAAGTGTGTGCCGGGTAAAAAAAAAATCATCAAGTCACATACTGATGACACGCGAAGATACCACACATGCTGGCGGGGAGCAATTGAACAGCAGTTTCAAAGAAATGAACAGTCCCGATGGGAGGTATTCCACGGGAGAAAAAGGTGAGCGTGAATTGACCAGGTTGTAGAGAGTTCAAACGGAGGGGAGCCAGGGAATTTTTCAATGTCAAGGGAATACCTCAGCAGCCCCGGTCCCGTCGGCGGGGCGGGAATCGAGGGGCGATTTCGGCCTCCAAAAATTCTGGGAGGGCGCACCCAGACTGTGACGGGCCTGACTCATCCCGATAAGATAAGTTAGCCAATGGTCGCATCCATTGTCTGTGCCGCCATTGGCTGGCTAATGGCCGGACGAAGGACTTCCGCTAAGGAAACTCAATCAGGTCCAACTTATCGTCAGGAACACTTACAATCTAGTTTTACGATGTCAATTCACTACAGAGCTGAAGTCCAGAGCTGACAAGCTGAGGCGCATGTTTTCTCTATTTGTCCTGTCGCAGATCGATCCGGATCCACGAGGGTCGGCGACCGCCTTGCACAGGTTCTTGACATTGGTCAATGCGACACCGGTAACGAACCTCGGTAGCCGCCGAAGAATCCACCAGACAATTGCTTCGTAGTCAAGGGTCACTCCGTACTTACTACTTAGTACTCCGTAGTATAGGTAGAGAAACATGATAATAGGCATGCTCATGGCCAGAACATAGCATTTCTTCTGCCTGTATTTCCCCTCACCGTATCCGTACGAGGAGAGGATCTTCCATGCATCGCAACAAGAATAGAAAGTACGCGGTATATGCGGAAGTCTCGATGAGCGCGGAAACAGAAACCCCTCGTATATGAGTAGGAAAAGGCAAAAACGCCATCCATAACCTCATTGCTTCGTCGGTTCTAGACGCAATGCTCGCTAAGAAAGTAAAGTATGAGAAAAACAAATTGAAGACTGAGGAACACCATGCCTGTGCGAAATAGCCAATCATCGTAGAATACGGAGTCAAGTTGCTCGTGACCAACCCGCCAATCTCATCTTGCATTGGTAGGTAGAGATTGGCGCAGAGTTAGAGATCGGTGACCCTATTCATTCTCCAAGCTGCGGCCACCCCACGTAGAATATGTCTCCAATCCCGCTATATCCGCCAGCACTCCGGTGAAGTGAAACTGGAAACGAAAGTCGCGGAACATCCAGAAGACGGTTATTAAACATTTTTCCGAGGCCTCATAAAGATGGGTTCTCCCGCACAACCTGTTTAACACGCCTTTCGTAGGCTGGCTTATCCTTCTTAAACAGATTGTATGCTTCCGCCTGAGCAGGCGACTCGGGGTTCGGGTCATTCAGTAAATCCTGAATACCCAGTAGTATCTGTTTGATCGTAATGGCGGGTTTCCATGCTTCATCCTCGTTCAAAATGGAAAGACAAACAGTTCCAGACGGATAAACGTTCGGGTGGAAGAGCGGCGGAACGAACTTGCCTATAGCACCGCACTACATCAGCTCTTACCATCATCATATACCGTGAAAATGGGCAGGGAGTATAGGTTCTGCAATGTAACACAGGTGGAATTGCGCGCAATTCCAGCTAGAATGAAATGCCGACAAGCAATGACACGGCGCAGAGGGAAGTCACATACACTTTGGCGGTTTGGTCGGATATTCTAAGCAGGAAGGAATACCGGTCAGTATATTTGCGCTGGATCATGGGGTAAAAAAGGGTCGGCAAACGTTGCCACTCACCATCGGGGAATATGACATCGAGTTTGAATAGACCACCCTCCCAGAGCGTCTGCGACTTGCCAGGAACACCGCACTCCCAGCGCTTCAAATCAAGCACACCTTGCGCGGTTCGATGAGGTTTTGCGTAAAAACCAAAGGGGTGGTCCTTGCGCCATTGCTTCCTGCGCGCAAAGGGCTCTAGTTAACTCGGTGCGGGGCAAAAGCTAGGTAAAGGTGAAGAAGAGGGGTGTCCTGGCGACGTAAGAACTTCGAAGCATACCTTTCTTCTGTCAACCGGTTCAGGCACAGCGACATAACTGCAATCCGGTAGGCGTTGCGAAAAAGCTCGTGAGTGTATCGTTGTAAGTAGGCGCAAAGGGTACAGAAGTCTTGCGATTGCGGAGTTAGAGTGGGGAACAACGCCAGCCAGGGGAGTGTGATAGGAAGAGAAAGCGTAGAAGGTCGAGGAAGGCGTTAAATTAAACAAAAGGTGGGCGAAGGGAAGAAGAGGTGGTTAGATAGTCGCTGTGTTATCGGACGTCGGACAAAGCTTGGGTAAAGGTGAAGGCTGAAGTGAATTGCCTGAGGCGAAAATCTGCAGGATCTGGAACCATCAATTCCATGATCTTCCCAGCCAATCAATCTCCCTCCCCTCTGCCTGGTCACGTGAGGTTATATACATCGCTCATCTATGATGTTTAGGTTGCTGTTTCTTTCAGATATTTATCCAAGTGAATATAATTACTCGTAAAACATGCTCAGTGGTTCTCAGTTTATTAATTGGTGTGAATAGGATCTTCCCTGCACACTGCTAAAGCTGGTAACAAAGAACCACACGGTCACACCAGTGGTTTCCATAGTAGATTTTCACATTCCAGTGCCACTCCCGGTAGGAATCCTTTCAGCGTGGACGGCAACCACACATTTCTGTCGGCTCTCTCCACAATTATTTATTGTTTACCTTATATAAAGTCTCCTTAGCTACCCAGTAGAAAGCGGAGACATCGAACTTTGTGTCCACCTCTCACCTTCGCAACTTCTGTCTATCCATCTCCATCCACTGTTAATTATTCCTTCTAGAATTATAAATACTGGGCTTCCCCGAAGCAGCTGAGATACTCTCATCCCGGCAGGCATACAATTGACCAATATGTGCCACTGCATCATCTGGTACCACGCCCTATGCTTCCATGAAGACCCTGCCTCCACAATCAACATCTACTGCAAAGACGCTCTCCAATGCAACTACGATTGCAGCGCTCAAGAAACAATGTCGCTTCCCTTATTCGGTGCCTGTCCTTCCTGCAGGATAAAGGCAACGTTCGCAAAAAACGTGCCGCGAAATACGCAATCATTTGGCTTTTCCCCAATCACGGAATCGTTTGAAGACGAGATCTTGGTGGAGAATGATGAGTGCTGCCTCTCCGGCACACATAGCGAGAGCTCGGTCAATGAAATAGAATTGTTCGATAGGGTCACCTTTTGATGGACCGGATTATTGATAGGTTGCTGCATCCCTATCAGGACAATAACCCCAGGATCTTCTTTGATCGTCGTGGGTGGTAACCTGCTGTATTATATCGAAAACCACAGGCATACAACGTCACGATAGCATCGCCATTGGGTAATAACCGACGGTCACGCCACATTTTGAGAAATCAGTCCTCATAGATGCCCTGTTCGAAGTTCTGAGCGTCGAAAAAACGCGCGGTTATTGGGTTGCCGTTGAATATCCGACCTTCAAGGGCGTTCACGGCCTATAGAATCGGCGTCGTCAATATACGTTTGCAGCATACGTGCAGCTCGCAAAGGCACTTACCCGAAGAGCAGACAATTGGTTGGTGAACTTGACGAAGACAGGAACCGGTGGACCGGAATTTCGAGCAACATAGACACGCTCCACGCGCCCATACTGTTTAAAAGTTAGATATCAGAGACATACGTGTAAAAATAGAACCAATTACCTTTTCAGAGCACTCTTCCCCTATTTCCTGCATCAGGCCACCTCCTTCGGCACCTGCCAGTTCTGCATCCACATCCATACCATCCAGCATCCCTTTCAGGATGATAACTTCACTCATTGCGCCAAATTTGCCCACGTCCTCTTGCTTTCTTTGGCCACCAATAATCTTGCCTCGACCAGCTGGTGTGATAAAACCGCCACCCTCCGAATCTGGCCGTTTCTTCCGCTTTTCAACTTGAACTTGTAGAGGTTTTGCAATGCCGGATCCAGTGGCACCCAATCCAGATCCCTTAGTCCATCCATACTTGGCCAACATCCGCTCAGCAAACCCTTTCTGGCCAGGCCGGAGTGAACGTTGCCCGCTCTCTCCAGTCTCATCTTCTGCTGGTTGCTCTTTGGCAAGGGCTTCTTCAAGCTCCGCTTCCGAAGCCGGGATATCATCAGGCGCTGGGGGGAGCGTATATCGAACTGGTGCACGTGATATTGTTGCGGAAGGTGCTTGGATGTTTTGTAATGGCTTTGTTGGAGCTTGTGGAGGTTGAGTCTGTCCTGACATTTGAAGGCGCCGTAAATAAGCGTCATCTCCAGTAGGCGCCTCCTGAACTTGGGCAGCTGGTTCATCTGGTGGAGGTGGAGGCGGCGAATAGTACGCCGGTGGTGCATGAGCTGTACTTGCGGCCATCTGAGCCCGTCGTGCAAATGCATCCTCTCCAGAAGCAACGCCCTCACGGCTACCAGAGGGCTCTGGAGGGATATCATTGAGGTTGGGGGGTGGTGCAAAACTACTTGGTGGCGCAAATTGCCCTGGTGAAAACTTAGTATTTTACCCATTGTAGATCCAAGATAATGCCCCAACTCACGGTTCACTGGACGCCCATAATCTTCGTCACTATACGAATCTCGACTCGGTGACCTTGCCATACGGTGTGCATATAAACGGTCCTTCCATTCTCGAACTTCCGAAATTTGCTCATCGCTGTGTTTATATTCTTCGTATATATTCGGTCTCGATGGGTCGTAGATATCATCCCAGTTCTGCACAAATTCTTGCGCTTCTCGATTCTTCTTGCGCTTCTTGCGACCCCCGCGCTGCCTCTTGGGTCCGGCGTAGAACCCGTTGACGTCGTCTTCCTCCGTGCCCGCCCAATCGGCAAGTGTGGATTTAACAGGGGCGGCTGCCGGGGCTACAGGAGCCGCTTTGGGTAGGGCTGGTTTCGGTTTGGGTTTTTGAGTCGCTAGTTGGGGGCGTTTCGTCGGTTGAAATCGAAGAGCTGCCATAAATGAGCATTCATAATCCAATGAGCATGAATCATAGCCAAAAAAGAATAGCATACCGTTATTGACCTGCTTTTTTGCCGATTCTTCCGATTGACCTTCTCCTTCCGCTTGCTTAAACACGACCGGCGCACGAGAAATTGTCCCAGGCGAGTTGTCAGCGGATGGATCGAGCAGGTTGGCGTATAGGGACAGCATGCCGCCCGGTTTAGGGGGTGAGGATCCTGAAGCCATGCTGCAATAATTTATGTGCAGGGCGCTTTAGGGGATTAATGAAAGTAAGAAGATGTCCATAAGCTCCTCATAAAAGAGGAGAGCTCTTGATGCAGGAGAGTCGGAATATGTTTGCTCTGTTTGTTGAAATTGCATCTTTCGCACCTTTATGTAATTACTGTATCGGAGAAGGCACCGGGGTAGTCGGGGAACTTCGGCAATTTGGCCGCTCACGATGACATAGCCGTCATGAATAGAGGAGCATTGACCCTTTGAAGCATGGATGTTGCCTTGGGCTGGGTCCAGGGATTCCGGCCCTGGTCGAATTCAATCTTCTTCAATCTGTCCTCCATCAATCAGCTGTGACCACAACCCATCTCTGCTCCGTACAAAATGACTACATTGGCTCGATCCTTCTCTTCTGACAGCGCGAGCGTTGCTGTCATTGTTCCCCAGAATCCACCTTTATCGATAACTTACCAACAACTGCATTCGCACATTTCCGATTTCCAGGCTAAGCTGGCTAAGCTAGGGGTTGGACATGGCGCAGCAGTTAACCTAGCTCTTGTGAATTCATATGAATTCATAGTTGGATTTCTGGCAGCATCCTGGCAACGAGCAATCGCTGCCCCCCTAAACCCTGCTTACAAGCAGGAGGAGTTTGAGTTCTATATAGATGATCTCAGCTCAACCTTGGTTCTCATTCCCAGGGGAGCATATGCCCAAGACGGCCCTGCAGTTCGAGCGGGCAGAAAGTACCAAGCCGCTATTGCTGAGTGTTACTGGAACGGAACTGAGGTTGTCCTTGACGTGAAGGAGGAGGGCAAACTGGCAGGTAAAGGGAACGCTGGGGTTCAGAACGCCCAGCCCGACGATGTCGCACTTGTTTTGCATACGAGCGGAACTACTGGCAGGCCCAAGGCTGTATGAAAGATTCTCCGCCTGTCTATCCTAAGCAGGAAACTAACAATCAAGCAGGTTCCGCTCAGTCACCAGAATCTAACAACAACCATGAGTAAATCGCCTTAACCAGTATCTGCCTAAGACCAAACTAACCAGGCTCTAGGGAACATTCAGGAAACGTACAAGCTCACTCCGGAAGATCGAACATATCTAGTCATGCCCCTATTTCATGTCCACGGCCTCTTAGCAGCCTTCTTGGCCCCTCTTGCCTCTGGAGGCTCAGTGATTGTACCGCCCAAATTCTCTGCCCATGAATTCTGGTCCGACTTCACCAAACACAAGGCGAATTGGTATTCTGCTGTGCCCACTATTCACCAAATCCTGCTCAAATCGCCGCTGCCAACCCCTATTCCTCACATTCGCTTCATCCGCTCATGCTCTTCTCCTCTCTCGCCGAAAACGTTCCAAGATCTCGAGAACACCTTCAACGCTCCGGTGCTTGAGGCATACGCCATGACGGAGGCAGCCCACCAGATGACAAGCAATCCTCTACCCCCGGCAAAGCGGCAGCCCGGTAGCGTTGGAATCGGCCAGGGCGTCGAAGTCAGGATTCTCGATCAGGCCGGAAAAGAAGTCCCCCAGGGTTCTGAGGCGGAAATCTGCGTTCGAGGAGAGAATGTCACGAAGGGATACCTCAATAACCCAGCCGCCAACGAATCCTCGTTCACCAAGGACGGGTTTTTCCGCACAGGTGACCAGGGAAAGAAAGACTCCGATGGCTATGTAATCATCACCGGCCGTATCAAGGAACTCATCAACAAGGGCGGAGAAAAAATCAGCCCAATCGAACTAGACAACACTCTCCTCAGTAACCCTAAAGTTGGCGAAGCGGTCTGCTTTGCCATCCCCGACGAGGGACACTACGGCGAAGACATCGGAGCATCGGTGGTCCTGAAGAGTGGCCAGAGTGCCACGGAGGACGAATTGAAGTCATGGGTCCAGTCGAAACTGGCGAAATTTAAGACCCCGAAACAGGTAAGCATCCCCACATTTTCCGCCATACTGTTGCACTCCGTACTAAATCTCGCCCGCTTAAACAGATTTGGATTGTACCTCATATTCCCAAGACGGCAACGGGCAAGATCCAGAGACGCAAAGTAGCGGAGGCGATGCTCACACCTAAGGCTAAGTTGTAAAAGCCTAGGCCCAGGTAGTGTACTGTTATTACGTTACCATGTACATATGTATACTACTCATGATGCATATGCATATATAGTCATCTCGTATATAATGAGGTGTAACTAGATATACTTATAGCACAAAATCCATGCAACATCCGTTGCTCATAGTCACCAACCCAATGATAATCCAACCCACTTACTTAGCTAGGCAGCAACCCTAACCGCAGACTTGAACTACACGCAACCAACCCCGTCAGCAACCAAATAAACAGTTTAACAGAATACGGGGCGTAAAAAAAACATACCGGGATAACCTGCGCAGCATCTACATCCCAAACGCCGGACTTCACATAGATATCATTCCGGATGAGCTCCCATGCTTCTTCTTCCTCCTCAACGGTGCAGATGAGCATGCTTCCCTTGAACGAGGGCGTCTCGCCCTCCGATGGGTGGGAATTCAACATTGCGCCTGCAAAGACAAACGACGCACCGCATTAGCAAATAGAAGGTCGATTTCATGTTTGCACGTATGCAAATTACTGTGATTAGGCAGATATATCTGGAATCGGTAGGAACCAGGAACAGAAATAAATGGATAGGTTGTATAGACGTACCACCGACAGCGACCTTCCCCGCGTCAACGAGGGGTTTAATGTTCTCTAGGTGTTGACTGCATTCATAACGGGTCAGCACTTATGTTTCGGTAATAACCACGTACCAATTTCTCTTCAGCATCAATGAATATTAAATAAAAAGACAGAAAAAGGGAGTGAAGACAGAGTGTCACATACGATCTGACCTCCATCCTCTTCGCGTGCACGCCAGGCTTATCGGGGAGGATGCAGAGGAACTCCTTGGCCATTGTCGCGGTCTTGTTAAAGCAATAATTGCGGGAAGAATAAAACGAGGCTCTTGGCTGTATTTGAGATTGGACAAGAGAAAATCCTAGTCTCCGTATTGTTGTTGATTTATTAAGGCCGGATGATTGAGTGAGCATGGTGGGGAAGACGCAGTGAGATTGGATGGCGGGAAGTTTTCGGAGAGGAACTTATGATAGGATGAGGAACGGAATTCTGTCCGAAATGCGAGAAGCTCCAGTAACTAGTAACCAAGGTATGGACAACCTGGTTGCGAACAAAACAGCAAATAATATGTTCGTTTAGTCCGCACAAACTAGATGCTTTTGAGAAAGTTTGTAAATGTAGACTCGTGCTTTCAAATCTGCAGCTTTTGTTCACAAATCCCACTTGATCGTCAATTTGACTGACACATAGCCTATATATGTATGTACAGGAAGAAAAACACCATATTCATTTTCGCTCATCACTCTCTGCTTCGGACTCACCTGATCAATGCTTCTTTTGTATGCTGACTAACGCCGAGTTGTGTATAACTACCCTGCAATAGATCCAGAATCAATGCGAGTGAAACATCGGAGGGCCGCAAAGCAGAAAAGCGTTCAGAGCCGCTATCCCAGGCAGCTGGGCTCGGCCATTAAAATGGTTCCCTTCATTGGTGAGCAAGTAAAGCTCAGACTGAGTTCAATCATGTTCCACTCTATGAGCCTCTAAGCCCGCTGAACACATTCCCCCTGCGCCAACAGAAAAAAGCAGACGTATCCCTAGAACACAACGTAAAGGAAGGCTAATTATCGGAACCGAACTAGCTGTACGCGACATCCAAGAAAATGATTAATAAAAACTGCGTGAGGGCGGCTGACCCTTGTGCGATGAAACAAGCCGCAATGCGTTGGATATACATTGGACAGACCAGAGGTAATCCAGGTCAAAAATCGTAGAGCCTTGTCCACTATAAATTAATTCAAACGTGCGAACTAGTATGCCTTGCGATCTCCGAGGTTGCCCGGCTTCTCATCAGTATCAATGTGCCAAACAACGTAATTTGGCAGACCGAAGACCTGGTATCCAGCACGCTTGGCCATCTTCGCAAATCCTTCAGTTTCGGCCTGATTCTCGAAAGCGTATGCGGGGAAATTGATCCCTAGGAGTAATGTTAGAGCGCTAATGCAAAATTAGTGTTTAGAGAAGGGTCCAAATTCATACCTGAGCGATGAACATCGGCCTTGACGACAATATTAACACCACCAATACCGTCGAGCTCAACTTCTACATCCTTGTCGTTCCTCCAGTCACCCATTCCAACGAGATATTGACGACCGGTGTCGTATTCCTTGTAACCTTCCGCCAAAACTGTGTCAGGGTCCAACGTCGCGCGAAGTCTACGTGCCTTGTCGGATTCAATCCAAGAATTGTAGTCAACTAGAAGAAAGTCAGCAAAGGTTATATAACTTTAAAAACCGTGGACACATACAGCGACCCTCGATATCAACGCCATCTCTGTAGCGATGGAACCAGATGTCTGAAACACAGTTAGCAAATTACCGCTGAGGAAAAAATAAATCAAGATAGCATACTAGGAACGAGAATATCCTTGTCGTGGGCAATGAAGTCCTCCAGAATGCTCTCCGGGCTGTCCACAATATCAACGTCCCGCCAGTAGACCCAAGAGTGGTCTGGTTTTAGGGCGGAGTAAAGCAGGTAGTTGCGAGCTCGACCAATAGCCTTCCGTCGAGGCCCCTGTGCGGCGAACGAGTGTCGATCCTCAACGGTCATTTCAAACTCGGTACCGAAGTCCTTCTGGTAGATTGTGGCGCTGCGGAAAGCGACCTTCTCCTGGGACTGAATGCGCTGCAGTTCGGAGGTGAGCACTGCCAGCGTCTCGTCCTTGGAATCGCCAACAAGGAAGGCCAGGTCAATCAGCTCGTGTGGGTACGTCAATTTATAGATGAGATCAAAATATCTGTTGAGATGAAACGAGGCATCTCTCAGCGGTGTGAGGATCAGGATACGCTCGGAGTTTTGAACTGCATGCGTCGTGGACTTGATTGGGTTGAGGTCAACAGTGTTGATCGAGCTGGAGTTCACTTCATAAGGTTCATGGTAGTTAAAGAGGACGGGAGTCTGGGCGTGGGAGGTCCATTCGGTAATCTCATTAAGACTCATATCCATTGGCGATTTTGGAGGTCCGTAACAATAGAAACTGGCAGTCGCGCGCGGTCAGTATGATTGCGAGGTCGCTAACGGTTTTGACGCTATCAAGACAGATCGCGTTTCAACTTACTTTTGCATTTCAGAGGCGGAACTGCTGATTCCGCGCCATAGTAAAACAATCAAGCCAGTGATGGCCAGGGATATTAAAAATCGCGTCCTCGTCACCAGAACTAGGATAGCCCGCCATGGAGGCAGCCTAGCTCTGGCCGATTTCCACGTTACACCACCCTTCGGAAGTAGCATCCTTGCGGGTGGGATATTATGAAGTCCCGGACTCCAAACAAATAGAGGGGAAAATATCAATTCCACGGATGAGGTGTTATATGCCCGCGGTACGCGACAATTCGCAGCACAATAATGTCACGACCGTCGGGGGGACGCGGCAGGAGATAGGGGTTGCGGCGGGGGCTGGTTTGACGATAGGAACTTCTGAATAAGGCGGATACTCGGCGTCGACGTTTCTGGACTGCCGAGATTGGCGGAACTGAGGATTAAGATAGCCAACGTATTGACACAATAATGCGATCGACGGGAGACGGTTGACGGTTGAAGAAGGGGCTAAAAAAGATTCGACACAGTAGCACCGACCGAGAGAAAGCAACGAACCAAACGAGTGAAAGGAACCGGGTTGGGAGGCTCAATAGGATACCGGACGGCCAGACAAGGATGCTCAGTTCGTGAGGACAGGCGTGGTCGCGAAGAGTTGATGAAGGCGATAGGAGAGAAGGGGTCGAGAGTTGAACGTTTGACACCTGGAGAGAGAGATAAAATCCACCAGCCGCAGTCCGGCCAATCTAGCCTCTGGTCGGAGACTCGGGAACGGTCCATCGTTGCTTTTTATAGCCTCCTGAAGAATGAATAATAAACGACGAGACTGCTGTATGTAAGGAAGCTCAAATGTTCACATAATTCCTACATATCGATAGGGGAATAATAATTTTCTTCGTATGCCGTCTTCAAGCAAAAGTCTTGACTCGAGGGTACTATCTCGATTGAAACTGTGAAATTTCGATGTAAATTACACACTTCTTGCCGAAATCTCACCGATGATCATGTATTATTTAATAACCCCCTAGCTCCAGATTCAGGGTCTTTCACAAGATCGGCCCTGAATCTGCAAGCCGCCAAAGGGGAAAACAACAAAGTTGACTTCTTACGTATCTCATTGTTCAGTGTCTGGTCTCTATCTTGGTGTATCTTAATTTTCAGAGTACGAAAACACGGTCTTAGCGACATTCCCAATACGAAGGCAATTAGCAGTTCAAAGTTTGCATCATCACGTTCATCAATTCTATCTCTATGGTGCCCTGATACGTGTATAATCAGCATAGCATCTTTATATAAAATAAATACATGGTTCCAGAGACCCAAAATTCACAAAGGAAAGTACAAAGGAAACCAAAGCTGTAACACCGAAATGTGCCCTAGTATGTATATTGTGGACATTAAGGAAGCTCCCGAGCTTCAAACACCGGTCCAATACGCCGTATTGAATAACCGAATATATTATACAGAATGAAGGGAAAAGAAGAAGCTCAAAAGATTGGTCCTTCCAGGTGATTTTTTTTTTTTTTTGGCGTGCGTTCCGGAGATTTGAAACCGAAACACCGTAGAATAAACACGCCGAGCCCCGAAATTCAAGGCCTTCACAAATAGCCGCCCACCCGCTATAAAATTAACCCCCCAAAAAAAGTGATCAGAGTTTTCTCAGGTTATGGTGATTGTATGAGAGATGGAGGTCGTGAATTGGCCACTGAGTAGGTGGCGTGATGGAAGACGGGAGTAGACGGGCCTGTTGTTGGCGGTGTCTGGCTAAGGTATGTGTGACCAAAAGACTGAGATGTTCCAGTGGACATGGCATCAAACCGAGAAGATTCTGGGCTATTCGTGGCAATCTCATCACAGAACACGCGCAGGCCTGGGAGCATGGTTTTCGGCTTGCTGTCCGGCAGCAAAGCAACTTGCTGAGGGCTCGGCTGCTCGATCTTTGGAGAGCGGTACATGTGCTCACGGGCCCTGAGCTGGTACTCAAGGGCTCGGCTGCGCTCCTCCAGGGTCCTGTTCCGCTCTTCTAGAGCCTGGTTTTCCTGCTTCAATGCATCGGCTTGCTGTTGTACCGCGTGATTCTGCTGCTGAAGGCCAGAGACCAAGCGCTGGAGTTGCATGCACCGAAGTTGTGGTTGAATCTTTTCTTGTAGATGTTCGGGCACTTTTTTCTCCTGGCAGATTAACTGAACGATGACGATCTGCATGAAATCGATGAGGTCGATCGCGCCAGACACAATGTGCTCCTTGGACTCAGCCGTGCCCTTTGATGGGTTCCACCCAGCCCTTTGGAGAAAGAAGTCGTGGAGCCTGTTGTCTAGCCGCTTGTGTAGGTTGCTTAGATTCTTTCGTCGGTTTCCTTCAGCGACACGATGCTTTTCCCTCTGGTCATCCAAGTCCGCGGACATCGCACTTGCCTTACGCTTTCTGCCGCAGGGCTGCTGCAGTGGCCGCTTGCGAGTGATGTGTTCTGGGTCCGGAGCTATTAGTTTGATGAGGTCGGCCGCAGAAAGATGCGAAATATCTTGGGCTGATCTGAACGAATTCTGTGGCGGTACCATTTCCGCCCAAGAGTCAGCAGTGCTCGCTGGAGACGGAGGTGCCACGATATGCTCTGTCGGTGCCCATTGCGACTTAACAGGGAAGGTATCATGCGTCCCCGGTGGGCTGGGCATGAGGTTCCTTTGAGTGAATGGATTGAATAGGTCTCGCTGTAAAGGCTCAATACGGGGTAGTGGAGGGAGACGCCGGTCTTCGGTCATATCTGACGGGCTTGATGTAGAGGAAATCGTCCGCACGCCACTATATTTCAGGTCAGCCGTTTCGGAGGACAGGAAGGTGTCGAAATACTTACGGGAGATGGCAGCGTTGAGAAACTTCATCTGTCATAGAAGCCATTCCTTCAATTGGCGAGCAGTTTGCAGTATGCGTTTGTCGGTAGTGGACGTGAAATGCGGGTGAATATGCAGTGTCGTCGAGGCTGTTGCAAGTATGTGTATGCGGCACCGATGTAGACAATAGGTAGGTATTTGTAGACCTTGATATGAGGTATAGTGGCAACAATAAAGTACAATGCTTATAGAATAGACCAATTAGATGTAGATCAAGGGGTAGTTGTTGCGAGGGACAGTGACTGAGATAGAAGAAACGATGGCGTTCGAGAAATTCCACGAGGCCTGGGATGCTCGAAGAAACTCGATGCTAAAGCCGGATGCCGCAGCATGTTTTATATGTGAGATGCACACGGCGAACGAGGCGAGGGAGAAGAGGGGATAGGCGAAAATAGCAGAATGGGGAGGGGTGGGAACCGCAGACGACGCCATCCGTGAGGATCTGGATGTATCACCAGCAGCAAATGTACTGAACTCTCAACTCGGCAACTCCAACTCCAGTTCTCCCTCCAGACAGTGACTTACAGATCGATCGTTATTCTCTTTTCTTTTTCCCACAGCTTATTTACCTTTTTGCGTTTATTTATTTTATTTTATTTTATTTTTCTTTCCCCCCTAATATCATAGACTGCAAGTTCATCGACTCTCGTCGCGGAGTCTGATGCTCCCTCCAGATCCCCCGGTCAGTAACACTCGCACGCTACTGCTTCGGCCAACGCCATATTCGCTTTCGATTTGCCGCAATCGATCGCCCCTTCATCACCTTCCTCCTTCCATTTTTGTTCAATAATGAGGCAGAGGCCTCTTTTCTCCCATGAGGCGATCCACGCGGAAACGCCACAAAGATTACGGCAGAGTTCGACTCTCAAAGTTAATTATTTCGGCGGACGTCTGGGGCTCAAGTCTCTATCATAAAGTGCACAGACGCAAAACAGAATGCGACTCACCAATCAGCGGGTTTAACCCCAGCGGATGGAGACTGAAATGGGCACCGTAGACCCTTGATTTGTCACCGGCACAGCAGCCTCTTGATCTTCACGGGGCAAAAGATATCGATCCTCCTTGCATCGAAGCCCTCAATAGAATGTCGAACCAATCGATGCAATCCATCGAAATTGTGTCCATCGTTTCAAGGTCTCGGGCCCGAAACAATGCCACCCACAATACTAGATTGACGAGCGTTCTGATCGCGAGGCTAAGCGCCACCTGGTGGACGCTGCGGAACTTGAGATCATGAGTCCGGTGCCTATCCATTTCATTGCCTCGCTAACGTTTCGAATATCCAGCCGAAGCTGCAAGGTAAGGAACAGCAATCCATGCAGTGCAGGGACGGACACGGATGTATCGGTCCGTCCGTGAGGACAGGTACTCAAGTATAAACCCCGAATCACTTCGAGTAACCATATATCACCAGAAAATAGTAAAAAACAATGAACCATGTCCCTTGATGATCCGAACGACTAGACCCGGCCAGACACCTGTTCCACTACTATGTATAGAATGTGCCGTGCAGAGACTCCTCTATACTGAATCGATAATCTCACCCTATCATGTACAAAAGTACGCCCTGAAGGCTTTGTGAAGACCACATTGAGGGTTCTGCACAAACTTCCCGCGCACGGGCATTCGCAGGTCTCCAAGCAGATCATCCTTTCGACAGGAGGTGATCCAGAACCTAATAGCACGAAGCAAGGACTTGAGTCTCCCAACCTTACGTGCGCAAGTAACATTCTTCCCCAGGCGCCAGAAGCACACTGGATGTGCCTTGCAATGAATATTTGGGATTCCGCGCGTGGTTGACAGCTTTTTTGATGCTTGGTTCTGTCTCCCGCATCCAAGGTACATATTACTAGCCTCGCTACACTGGGAAATACTGTAAACCATCAACCTCAGCATTCAACTCGACGTAGGGGGCATCGCCAGGATAATCCGTGTTCGGATAGAGCCAGGCAAGCGGCGGAGCTGAGCCTAGAGCCATCGAGTAGCCTGCAGCCATGAGTCGAGATCGCCACAGCTCCGAAAGTCCATTCCATCCGTCAAGATTGTCGCCTGGAGATCCCAGCGACCGGGTCCCTGTAAATCGTGCATTTAATCAGTTCTGGACGTTTCCTTTTCTTGGCTTGGAGACCCCTCCTAGATGGTCCGTTACAATGGCATGGATTGCCGCTGAGACCTCAGGTAGTATTTGGAATTTGCGTTGGACATCTCCAACGGACGAGGCAACACTGTTATCCGTGCTCGGCCACTACCCGGAGCATGGGACAGGAGCCATGTGGTGTGGGTACAATCATCAACCGCTCCTAACCCAGGAAGTCCAGGAAGGTGCGCTCATGGTGAACGAGCTTCGTGAGGCTTCGATCAGTGGCGGCCGATGCTCGAAGATGCGTAAAGTACGACGTACGTGTTCGCTTACCGGGCTGTTGTCCCGATGATTTACACAATAATTTGTTCTGCATGCCACTGTGGTGGAGGGGGGCGGGTCGTATGGCAGAGAGGATAGGATCTGTCAACTGCCCGTCCCCGGACCTAACTCGAAGGAGGAGAAAGACCAGTGCCTATGGCCCTAATGTCTGTCTGATCCCTCCTCGAGCGCCACGTTTCCTGCCTACTTGCTTTCTATGAAATAATCACCGTGTTGGGAACTATTACTCGGGTTCCTGGTTCGATACTTCCGGGCTTCCCTTCTCACAGGCTGTCGAATGCTTGCAGGTTGTTGCGAACCATGAGATTGGTGCGCATTGATGAAACAAGCCACGATACCTACTTGCGATCAAATGCTTATTCCGTTTTCGAGATTGCCCGCAGCAAGATTAGGCACGAACTTCATTGAGGAATTCCCGCGAACTCTCCGGAGTACAATGGTAATGTACTTGAGATACAGGCGCCGGGACTGAGGAATTGTGAAATCGCTCGAAGACGCCATCGACGTCTCAGGTGGGGAGGCGCGCTTCAAAAAATATCCGAATGCTGTCTAACTCGCCTGGTTTCGCTTATTCTCCGCGATTCTGCATTGTGGTGCCCCAGAACGCTCAAAACGTCAATGACCTATTGGACTAGGTCGTAAGGCACAGCTACTGTGGGGAGGCCCCGACAGAAGTAAAAATCGAACAGATAACAATGAGTCTTAACTTCAACCTTGCAAAGCCGCCTGAGCAACATAATCCACTTCGATAAACTCCAATAAATCCTAAATGTCAACGAATGATCTGTGTCTGTCAGATGGCTGAGAAAATAACAATTTACTTCGCGGTCGAAGCTGGGCCCGTTCTCGAACTAGGACGACCTAAGAATAGCCCACAGAAGTGACGAAGCCGAAGAGTGATGTATCAGAATTCAGGAAGTAAAAAGGAAAAAGCACTGATCCCTTCCTGGATTTTACAGGCCCTATGTGCTGTCCATTGTCCGTATTTTCTCCACGCGTGGAGTTCCCAGCGGCTCTTAGTTACCTATACCCAAACGGCCCCGTTTAACTGTTCAACTTGCTCCCAATCCGCCAACTTGCAGACTGCGAACCAGGGATCCCTGCGTGCAAAACGCACACTTTATGCGAGATAATATCTAACTGCCCTTTATCGGTCTCTATTTGCCCCCTTCATTCGTGCCGCTGCGCTCGCACTCTCTCCATGGCGTTCTCACGGCGTTTCAGCACTCGCTGGGGTTTTCCGCATCTCCCACCTGGTATGGTTGAGAAGGCCTGGAGCCAAGGAGCTTTATTGATTATTTTCTTATGCGCATGTCCAAGCGCCACCACTTCTGGCTGACTCGTGCTCGGTTTCAAATCCTGGACTCCAATATGCTTAGTGCTAACCTTCGCCATTCGTGGGCTACCGGGCCGGATCTGGCATACCCATAGGTACGTCCGTCGTCATGTCAATCTTCGTTCGGCCTAGCATAGCAGTGACAGTACACATACATTCGAATCAAGGCCTCCAAGGCCAGTTTTGCATCTAAAATCACAGCTTCAGTAAGTGCTATCACTGTACATGGCCATTCGACTCGGTTTTCCCTCCAGAGTGCCGAGGACGATGCCATACATTGTCGTTGTTTCGGCCTCTGCAGAGTGCAGACCCAGTTCCAGCTTACTCGTTTCTTCAGCCAGTCAACCTGATAGCTCAGGTCCCATCGGTGAATCTATCATTTTGCACCATTCATCTTTAATCCACGTTCTGGTGAACTGAACACTCGAGAAAAGCCTTGCAGTGGCCAGCGCAATCTTTGAATCCCTCTACTAATTCGTCGATCCATCATCAATCGATCATCTTTCTTCGGACCTCCGCATGCCCGGTGTGTACTTTCAGTTCCTTCATCTGTCTTGAGTCCAGACTCCAGACCGAACTAAAGTTTATTCTGCATTCCTCGCGGTCGATCCATTCCCTATTTCAGCCTTTTCCCACCAAGACAGGGCTAGAATCTAAATACACTCGTGCGGGGTTCATCCCATCGATTTGGGAAGGAATATTCGACCCAGGTGTTCGGGCCTGAGAGTAATGGACATTTGTAGCTCTCGTTAGTTCCTCGGTCCTCCTCCGTTAGACCCAAGAATACGTGCTCGGAGCTTCAAGCGCACGCTCCTCGGCGAACGAGAGCCATTGACCGTGGCGGAAAGCAGAGCAGTCTTTCAGCATTGGTACCTCTGCGTCGTTCGCATAAACACGCCTGGCTCGAGCATTCCCCTCAAACTCGCAGGCTCGCAGCATGTCTCCAGATCCGTCCGACTGCATTCAACCACTAAAACACATTCAAGACGACATCGAAATCCTGAATATCATCAAACAAAAGAAAAAATAACAGAAAATTCCTTTTCCCATACTGCTCGCACTCACAGTTCTCGGGCATCACCGATGCATCTCCATCAGCGGCTTGATTCCTTATCCTCTCTCCGAGCACTGATGTATTATCACTTCCAACATAGGCAGGCGCAAACCCAACTCACAGATCCGGGATAATCTGTGCATCAGGAGACAGTTTATAGAACAATAGTGGGTCCCCACTTTCCAGGATAGGGCGTTGAAAAACGACCTGTCCATGATCTACCAAGCCTACTTGGGAATTCATTCATTGCAGTCAATTCTTCCTTAGGTATCCTCTCCGGAGGCAAAATCAATGAAACCACGGTACAAAGCAAGGCACACACCTTACTGACCACCCAGAACCTAGTGCCAGGCCACTTATCCTCGATTCCATACTTCGAGGTTCGTCCATTCCCGGCGCATGTTTTACAAATCGAAACATGTACTGCGGAGCATCCCTATCTTGCTTCTGCCGGCTACGGAACGCATCGAGACTGTAGTCGATGCACTGTCTTTACTTAGTTGCATCGAGTGGCGATCTGAAGATACTCCGTCACTGCAAGTCAACCTGATGAAAGAGGAGGGGTGGAGGCAAGTTACTGTGGCAAGTACAGTGGTCGCCCGCGCGTCCCGGCCCGAGAAATGCAAGCAAGATGCACAGCCAACGCGACTCAGGCTTCCAAGTTCCAATTCAATTGGAACTTGTATGCAAGGATAGAACATTGGCTCTCGAGTGAGGCCAGGGCTAGAACAAACTGAATCAGTGATGGAGATTAGGTCCAGTCCGCTAGGAGGTTGCACCGATTACATAAGTTGGTAGATGCCTTGTCGTCATTAATGGTTAGTTCGAGAGGTTCTCATCGGTTTCATCGAGTCGGATGAATCATTGCCTTGTAACGGAGGGCTCGGGGTCCAGTTTCTCGGTATCCAGATATAAACAGCTAGATAAGCAGGGCAGGAGTTCCCGCCGGGGGGGGGAGGTGGTTCATCGACGCACATACTTTAGGTAGCTTCATGGTGCATGGCCGCGAACTCCTCTCACCTCTATGACCACGTCATGCCCAGTTCCATACCCAGGATCCAAGGGGTGGAAGGATCGATGAATCTCTTTAGTGGCAGTCGTACGTGTCTAGCTATGGCCACGATCTCTGCGTAGTTCATGGACAAGGCCTAGATCCTGGATACTCTAGGGCGTTTTGTCCTCGTACCGGGACTTCTGGATGAGGACGCTGGCAAAGGGGAAAAAAAAAAAAGAAAAAAAGAAAGAAAGAAAAAAGTACCAAACCACAGGGATGGCCTGGTTGATGGCCCAAATCAGGTTTGCGGCCACACAAGATAACCGTGCCGCGGCGCAGCTTTGGCCTCTCTCTCGAGCTCTCAGTCCCCCAAGTTGGAAGGTTTGAACCGAAGGACCTTCCAACCGAAGGTTGCCTTGGGTCTGTGCTGCTGTGAATTTCCGGTGGAAATTGTTTCCGCGGGCCAATAAGTGGGAGTTCGGTTGGTCTGGAATCATAAACTATTACACACAACGCCCACGACATAGGAGGGTGCTTGTAGGGAATATAGAAATATAGAAATTACAGCCTTCATTGAACAGCCTCGAGTATAGTTCTCGGGTCGTGAGATTTTATATGTATAGTCTTGAACTTGAGAGATCTTGTCAGGTTCATTAGAACCTTACAACGTGCGCCGGCTGTGCAGCGGCCAACGAGTATACTACAATCCCAGTGTCGATTCTTTCCGATATTGTACTCATAGGATATTATTTTAGAATATATTTAATGTCAATCACGAAGAATCATTAAAGGCAAGATTCGGCCAGGCAGGAGTATCTGTTGAGGAAAGGCTATGATATAGTCTCGATATGGGTTCGCAATCACTGAAACCAAACAACACTGAAGGATGAAGAAGGTAACGAGTAAAATATCGAGACATGGGGTATCTATCACGCAGTTATATAAAAAAAGTTAATTTATGAGCCAGCATTACAAGAACAAACGGTGTTTTGGATTAGATTATCTCTAGAGTGCCGAAGATATATATATTCGAAGTATACCCCCGAATCACCAATACTACAACTGGAAACAACATTGATTCCTATAATAATACCAATCAATCGTCAGACATCTAGAGCGATTATTGAGAATAATTAGCCCGTCTGATGGGATAACTTTTAGCAACGGCAATGGTAGTGGAGGGCATAAAACACAAGCTTCAAGATACATAAATAGTTTCCGCACATGAGATGGCAGACGGTAGTGAAAGACTGAAAAGCCTTTGATCTATCCGGAGATTAAGCTCATCGGCATCCGCGTGATGGAAGGTTCACTCGGCGAGCGTCAACCAGTGGAATAGACGAAAAATCGAGAAAATACAGGATTAGAAGGGCGTCAAGTGTGGATATTATAGTAGTACTGTTGTAGATGGTCATCAAACGGATAAGCATGGACTGTGGAAAGAACGTCTATAAAACAGGTAAAAACAAGATTTCGAGCACCCCTGCTCAGAACTTCCACCATACTCGGCAAATTCCACCACGGCCACTAGACCAAGGGCACTTTCCAACGATCGCTGATGGAAGATGTTGATGGTGCTCAAAACTTCAAATTATTATCATAAGAACACGATACAGATATAAAAAACCCGGTGCTTATTATGTCACTTTACACAACCACGATGGGCGAAGGAAAAGACGAAACCAGAAGACAAAGCTGCATACACGACTGACAGGTATCCATTGGGCAGCTTACAAAGCATACTGGGCGAGAAGACCGAAAATGGCGGCAGCACCCATGATGGGGAGGTTAGCACCGGTGAGGACAGCGGCACCATCCTGGTCATCGTCGCTGCTGCCACTTCCAGAAGTGCCGGAACCAGAAGAACCGTCAGCAGTGGAGGGGTCCTTGGCCTCAGACTCACACTTGTAATCTCCGTGGATGGTGTTGTCCTTCCTCCAGGAGTTGAACGTCTCACAGCTGAAGTTACCACTGCTCTGCATGTTGAAACCACCCTTGACGTTCTTGAGGGAAGGAAGAGTAGCCCTGTAAAAGGAAACGTTAGCGCTGAGCTAACCGTCGCTAAACGGCGCCGAAAACTTACTTGTCGAAAGCACCGGAGAAGTCAATGGCACCGGTGACGGTGGCGAGCTTAGGGAAGTTGATAGTGCTGAGCTTGTCGTTGCGGGTGATCAAGAAACCACCGTTGACAGTCTCCAGAACGGGAAGGCTGAGGTTGTTGAGGTTGGAGTTGTCCTCGAAAACAAGGTCACCAGTCTCGGTAAGGTTGGGGGCAGAAAGAGAAGAGAACTTGTTGCCCCAGAAACCCAGCTGACCCTCAAGCTTCTTGAGAGAGGGAAGAGAGACGGAGCTGACGTTACGGATGGTCAAGTTTGTTCCGGAAGCCAGGTTGGGAAGCAAGATCTCGAGGTCCTTGTAGTTACCAGCGAAGTTGATCAGGTTGGTGGCGTTCTTGAGGTTGTTCACGTCAACCTTCTCGAGGTCAGTGTTGTCGGTGACAACAAGCTTGCTGACAGCGTCGAGCGTGATTCCGTCCAGGGAAGTCAGACCAGTGTTGACAATCTGAACGTCATTTGCCTTGGTGACACCCTTGTCGAAACCGAGGTGCTGGAGCTCGGGAAGAGCCTGGAAGTCGATAGAACCGACCTCTGTGAGCTGAGGGAAGTTGAGGCTGCTGAGTCTCACGGTACCCTCGAGGTGGAAGGAGTCATCAATGGTGGTAAGCTCAGGAGCAGCAAGCTCGGTAATGTTCTCGCCGCCGTTGCTGGTCAGAGCACCCTTGATTCTCTGGACGCCATTGATGGTGATGGTGCCGCCGAAGCTGGGGTCCAGCTCGACATCACCGTCGAGAGTCTTACAGCTGCCGTAGCCGTCGAGGTCGCTCTGGCTCTTGATGGTGATGGTCTTGCCAGAACCACAGTCTGTACCCCCAGTTAGAATCGCGGCGACCAAGCATAGAAAGGAAGCAGGTATTCACTCACCGCTGTCGGCGAGAACGGCCTGGGCCGCAGCGAGGGCGGGAAGAGCGTACTTGAGGAAAGCCATTGGTAATGTCTCTTCGCGAGAAAACATTAATGTTAGTTTTTGGTATGGCGTTGTGGGAGGTTGAAGGCAGAGTCTTCAATTACCGGAAGATAGATTAAACAGATATGTCGACGGGCAATGCCTGGCCCTATGTGCAGGGAAGTCGAAGCAGAGGCGAGGAGGCCGAAGATGGGAAAGAAGGGTAGATAAACGAGTGAAAGAAGGAGAGCTTCAACGAGGGGGAAGCTTCAGGCAGACGTTTCTCGGGGGACGAGAAGACGGATTCGGAAGGCACGGTTTCAATTGGAAAGGAATGAAGGGAAAGAAAGAAAGCGAGGGAAAAAAAGGAAGGACTGGATGGTGAGTCGCCAGAGGAGGAAAGCAGGCTTTCAGGGAGGACAAGAAAGGAGTCGTGGCCCAGGAGTGGTTGGTGGACCGCTCTCCTTGCTACAATACCGGGCCACCGTGCATTGTTGTAATTACGGCAGCATTACGTTGGTTGTATTGTGCCTGTCCCCATAGCAGTCTCACAGCATTACAAGACCTTCAAACTCCTCTTCGTTATTTGTATGACCATCAGAATGCAGACCGCCATAGATCGCCCGTTCTTGTCCACCTTCATATTCATATTCATATAGTCTGCTTCGGTTGTTGACTTTGTTTGCCGCGGTCGCTGCCCAGACATTATTACTTACTACCACTACAAGTATAGTTAGTGGCACCCACTTAGTCGACTACTTGTTTCAACTCTGCCTGAACGCTGAGATTCCCTATCGACACTTACTAAAGTACGTACAAACCCAGTCAGATCATAAGAATCATAGACGCAATAACTAGTAGTATTAGTATTCAGATCATTCGTTCCCGGATGACGGATAACCATAAAACCTAGCATATCGACGTAAACAAAAAGCCAAGATATCAAGCCGTTTCCGTTGCGGTGTTTTTACTGGCTGGTTGATTGAGATCTGGACGCTGTCGCCAACCACGCCAAGTGATGTCCAATCCGAGGACCCGTTCGATTAATTGCATCCGTGAGTTTCGAATGTCAACATCGAATTTTCTATTCCCGTCCATCCCTCCTCCCGAGCCTCCAGGATATGCCAATACGGTGTCAGGTTGTCAGACATTGAGGAATGTTACTATGTATACAAACGGAAAAATTCAAAGTCCGACTCTACCACCACTCCGGGGTGGACGCGTCGTCCGGTAAATTTGGGCGAGTGTGGCGGCCCCGCTTTCGACTTTGTTTGGCACCTCTCCGTCCCGCCATCTGTTGGTATGTCATGCCAACAGAACCCTGGAATTTAGAAACCCGACACAAAGAAACTCTACATCTTTGATGGGCAACGTATAATCGTTGCCAACAGGCGTTCATCGCTTGCAGCATCATGCGAGGGGGGAGTGTGTTGTCTGTTGCCAGGACTCGATCTCGCACTGTTCTTCTTTCATGAGGTCATGGGTTGGTAATTAAACAACAATTGGCCCAGTTTATCAAATCATCAACAAATTCCAGGTACAGGTGGGCTGCGATGGCAGTAACTAGCCAATGAAATCTACAATTGGAATGAGCACTAAGAATAAAGTGGCAAATCTATGGGGCTTAATCACGTGTGAGCCTTCGTCTGTTGATTGGAAACTCCCGTAACGTACATACAATACAGGGGCGATACCGGTAAAAACAAGTCTGTGAACGAGGGAGAGAAAAACTTTGCACGGGGCCCTGGACTGGCCGTTTCCAGGAGTTGATTATCGAGAAGTGGCGATGCAAAAGCTTGGTTGATGCTCAATGCCAAATGGACCCTATTCAATTGACTCCTTTGATTGCCGACCCATTGATCGCTGTCATCATCGAATCTCTTTTCCGATACCGTCGGGGGCGACGAATCTCGGATGCCGACCATCAACAAGAATGCGCCTCAGAAATGTTCGAATGAATCCGTCAGAAGCTCATTATTCTGTTATTAGTGTCCATGAGAATGAGATGCATGAACAGTTGAGCACAGGATCGCGACGAGATAGACTCGTCAGTCGTCACTCGGCCACTAGCACATCAAAGACTCCACTGATATCTGTTGCAATCGCAAATCGCAATCTTGGCCGTCAACTTCCAAGTTGTGTTCTTCCGTAAGCAGAGATCGGCCTGCGTCACCCTCATTAAACGAAGTCCCTTTATTGTTTGAAAATCTTGGAAGGACTCCGTTGGTTTCGTCTCGTCTACCTCATTAGTCATTACATTTCGCCTCTGATCAACCCGAATTCTCGCTTCCTGACGGCGCAGATAGGTACACGCTCGGCATCATTGACTGCTTGATGCCTTGTACACGTTGCAAACCTGTGAAATGATGATGCGAGTGCCCTGCACACATGTATCACGCATCTTTCCTTCGCTTCGACACGTTCTTGAGCGCCACTTGCGTCGACTTGAGTAGCGGCCGACGGGGCGAGAACTTTGTCCGTTTTATGTATTATTCGCGGCGCTGATCATAAAAGCACAGGTTGCAGCTAACAAGTGCCGACCTCCTACCGTGCAAAAGTCCCAAACTCTTCGAGCTGGTTCTTAGAAGACTGTTGCTGAACTGACCACAGGCTCGGAGCCTGATTCTAATCCGCAAATCCAAAATCTATACTTCGCACACTGCGTGACTGCAAGCTGTTTGACCCGCAATTTGCTACCACATTCAGGGTTCAGCTTCCCGCGCTGGTCTGACGCCTGGGCGCCGGCCGGAGAATGATTGGTCACAACAGGACGAAGCTTTTTATCTCAAATGAAACAGCACAGCGGCTTTTCGTGTTTCACCACACACCACACAACCGCGATTCGTCGCTCATACGACATCTTGAAGCCAGCAGCGCCAGTTGGCTAACGGTGCAAAGATTCCAGCGGTGAAACGAAAGCGCCGTGACTCGAGTTTATCGACAGGGACATAATATACCTGAATACCATCGTTGTGATGTTTATAGCTGACTTGGTTTAACCTTGGTCGGCATCCCCGAGGCCTCTGACCCCACGCAGACCACCATTGTCGTAGCCCTGGATCTCCGATTACCTCAAAAATACATCCAATAACCGCACGGAAAAGTGCACATGGCATTATCTTTAACTCCAGTTACTGAAAGCCGTTCTTATCTGGTTGTCGCTCGGAAACCGTACCGGAGGAGGCTGGTTTGGGCCTTTGATTCCCGAAGGCAAGGGACCGGCTTGAACCACAAATCTCCGGTGGTTTCAGGCATTTTGCATTGGAAATTCATTCTGTCCCCATCCTGGTCCTTCCAAAGTCAGTAGTACTTAGTAGCGCCAGCCACGAAGACTAACAGCCGATGGTTCGTTACCGTCTTAGATATCATACCGCGCAAAGTTGCCAAGGGTTTTTGTCCACTGAACCGGGTCCCTGCAATTGCGCTCAACCTCTTCATACTTTGCTGCAAGATACGGGTTATAATTTGCTTGCAAGCCCCGGTACTGCCTACCAGTCCAATATGACGTTTGTAGACAATCTGGTGGCTGATAAACACACGGCAAACTCCCGTACAACCCTACATAGTGACGTTAGAAGTGATAAGAAGCGGGCGGGCAATCGATGTAGCGGGTAGGTATTGCCAATATGGAATTGCTTACGGAATCTACCCTCTCACTGGATGTGCGTTCGGGGCACTCCATTGAGGTCGATTCCCCATGCCAACTCGGTACAGATATCTACCTGTATTCCTGTAATAGTTCGACTCCGCATAGTTGGAGCGGCGCGAACGATTATTGATGCGAAAACCGATTCAGTGCCTGGACATAAACACCGACGCACAACGCCAAATCAAGCTCCATTGCCAGCAATGACATTGTGCATTCATGTTGCGAGCCGAACAAACGAGGTTTTCGAGTTGGCTCCTTGGTGACACGAATACGAGATTCTCGTGACTTTCGTAAGGATGATCGCAGTGGGCCGCTAACTCGGAACCCCAGATTCTGGGAACCAAGCTCTCTCCTCCTCAGAACACTCATAAATCCGAACAACTAAACAGCGTTATATTTTTTCCAATCCATAGATTTTGAAGGGCGAAATGGCCCTCCGCCGCTCCTCCCGACTGAGCGCAGTGCTCCCGCTCAAACCAACCATCCAAGCACCGCAACCCAGCAACGGGATCACAAAAGCTCGGAGACCATCAACGAAGGAAAAGACAAAGAAGACACAAACAATCAAGAATATAACTTCACATCCCCAATCCGTTACGGAATCAGACGATGCCTCCGACAAATCCAACCCAACAACCACGGCACCTCCGCTCAACCCCCCCGTCAGCAACAACAATAGCACCACCCCCAGCACGAGTACAAACTACTGGGACAGTCCGACAACAACAGCGACAACATCGAATACAACACCAACCTCAAACACCCGCCCTCAGACCCCACCCCCTCTCAACCGCCCCGTTGAACCGCACCGAACAAATGCAACCCTCCTAACCCCCCACGGCTCCTCTCTTGTCACCTACCCACCAGGAACAGCAGACATCTCACCCTCGAAATCCGGCCTGCCACGCCCCACCGCAACAACCGGCACGCTGCTCGAGCAGGCAATCGCACACCTAATAGCCACAGACGCCCGTCTGGAACCGCTCATAAAAGCTCACCACTGCGCGCTGTTCTCGCCCGAGGGCCTGGCCGAGAAAATCGACCCATTCCGCAGCCTCGTCGGCACGATAATCGGGCAGCAGGTTTCCGGTGCAGCGGCGCGGTCGATCCGTGATAAGTTTGTGGCGCTGTTGTTTGGGCTGAATCACGCCGAGGAGACTTGGGCGGAGGATTACTTCCCTACACCGGAGGAGATTGTCAAGTGTGAGATTGCTACGTTACGGACTGCGGGGCTGTCGCAGCGCAAGGCGGAGTATATCCAAGGACTTGCGGAGAAGTTTGCGGGTGGGGAGTTGAGTGCGCGGATGTTGCTGAATGCTAGTGATGAGGAACTGTTGGAGAAGCTGACTGCGGTGAGGGGGTTGGGAAGGTGGTCTGTGGAGATGTTTGCTTGTTTTACGCTTAAGCGGACGGATGTGTTTTCGACGGGAGATTTGGGTGTTCAGTAAGTTTCTCGACTTTGCTTGGGGTTCTAGTTAAGGTTCCTGAGGGAGAGCTAACTGTGATGCAGGAGGGGATGTGCTGCTTTTTTAGGTAAAGATGTGAGTAAACTCAAGGCAAAGGGCGGTAAGTTCAAGTACATGTCGGAGAATGACATGCTAGAGCTGGCGGCCAAGTTCTCGCCGTATAGGTATGTTGATAACCCCAGATTTGGACCCATCGACGTGGTGTAAGACGTTTCTCACATTATTCAGATCCCTTTTTATGTGGTATATGTGGCGTGTAGAGGAAGTCGACGTAGGTGTCATGACTGGTTGAACGGCGAGCAAGCTGGTAGGTTTGTCATGGTCTGCAAACGTTAGGTAAAGTATAACAGTCCCAGGTTTATACTATATCAGTATAGATTTAGAGATCATTTAGTTTATATCCATGATTGGTCTTGGACAGTAGGAAGCGGTCTTCGCACAATATAATTTGAACTGGATAAGGTAGGAGAAGAAGGAGAATAAATTTGTACAGTATCAGTACAGGTGGTTTGCACGACGTAAATCCAAAGGCTCAAGCAACATTTGGCAAATACTCTACTCGACAGAGCATAAAGCCGAGAGGAACAAATCTTGTATCGTCCTATCCCGCACGTCTATATCCCAGGGGAGATTTTATAATTTCCATGGTAACATCGCAAGTAGCCATTTACCGCTTGACGACAAGGTTGTCGAGATCCTCACGTTCCTTGTTCTCCTTCTCGATCTCGCGGATGATGGGGCCCAGGTACTCGACATCCTAGCGACGCAATTAGTGTTACTGCCATTTACAACCCGACATCCTTCCAGAACTCCATTGTATCCAATATAAGTGAATTATATGGGGTACTGGCGGATTGACAAATCCCGCTCACGGGATTGGTCGATCGCTTATGCGGAGACCTGGAAAAGCTGTTGGAAGTCGGGTATGCTCAAATCGACTCACCTCGCTGGGCTTGGTGTGCTCCTCGACGGGAAGAAGGGTGTGCGAAACAGAGCACTGTGTAAAAGGAGAGTCTTAGCCAATTGCTCCTCCCACAAATGCCATATGATGAAACGAACCTGGAAAGCTCTGCGGATACGGAAGACGCGGTCGTAGGCCTCCTTAGGTGGGAGACGCTTGAGAGCAGTCTGGACGGTCATGTTCTCCTCGGGGATAAGGTCATCGAATCTAATATTCCAGTCAGTCTGATATTGCACTCGACTTGCGTTTCGGCGGCCCCGGACAAGCGGGAGCGACAATGATCGCAATTTGCACAGCGTCATAATCAACAATCATGATTGCAATTGTATCCATATTGTCGCCAGCGCCTGCCCTGGGATCGCCAAGGAGAAGAGTTGTGTACCTGAGACCGAGTTTCCTGTAGCCAGCAGCGTCGACATACCAGTTGGCAATGGGCTGCATCCAGCGCCTCAGGAAAGGGCGCTTGGCAATGTAGTTGGCGATAGAAGGGGCCGACATGGTGAATAAACCGACGGGCAGCGACGGGCGATTCCAATTGACGGTGGGAAGTGGAAGGGGGTTCGCAGGGAGTCAGTCAAGCTGAACAGAGATGGCCCGACGTTGGTGTGCAAAACGGGAGGTTCGCGGGTGAACTTTCCCAAAAACATCCGATATTGATGCCTTAACAGACCTGAGGCAGAAAGGCCACAGCCTGTTCCGGTCCGCACACGTGATCCAGACCGCACGTGATCCGGTACTTTTTGGATCATGCCTCAGGCGGCAATCCGAGCGGCTCCCGCCCGGTGAGGAGAAACCAAGGCCCAAGCAAGTGAAGAACCGAGCGGAGGTGCAGCTAAGACATTTGCACATGACTTGGCTGCTCGCTAGCTCTGACGCAAGTTGGAGTCGCGCAAGTCGCAACGTTGGAATATCGCCCACATCTCCGACTCCGATTCGACCCTTGAGTTCTCGATCCATTCTCGTCTCTCGTCATTTGACACCTGAGGCTTTGAAATTCAATCCACCACCCACGATATCCGACTTCCGAAGTGGGATTGGGGTATCGGTCGTTGTAATATCACTTCCTCTCGTTCCCTTTCTTTTTTTTTATCATCTGTCACTGCCCCGACAACTCGCCAACCCCGCGCACACATCTGTGCGCCATCTATTGCAACCTTAAAATAAAAAGCGGCTCGGCACCACCGGCTTGGTCGATAAATCCTTGGAAGTTGGACCTCTGCGCTTGGCCATCCATTTCCTTCCCCCGAGATTTCCGAACCGCACCTTACCTTCACACCACCTCACCGCGGGTTTTCAGGGCATTTTGGGTTCCGGAGCGGGCACCGATATGCTCGGTTCCGGGATCCCTAATCGGTGAAAACATCAAAACGGACTGCTGTGGAACTGCTTGAGCGCTGGCTGCAAGGATGTTTTCAGGAGAACACAACACATCAGAGGCATCCAGCAGCTCTAACGAGCAGAAGGTGGCAGTTCCCGACAGACCTCCGTCCCAGACCGTTCATATGCCCCCCGCGGTTACGTCAAGTTCGAATTCGACCCTCGTTGCCCGCGTCGAGCGCTTTGCTGCCCGTGTGCCGGACTGGTACGTCGCTCCATTTTGCGGGGCTAGTGCAGGTGTAGCTTCAGGGATTGTGACATGTCCGCTCGACGTGATCAAGACGAAGCTCCAGGCCCAGGGGGGTTTCGTGCGGCGAGGGAAGATGGTGGAGGCGAGCACGTTATACCGAGGCATGCTGGGCACTGGAAGAGTAATTTGGAGAGAAGATGGTATTCGAGGCCTTTACCAGGGCTTAGGTCCAATGCTTCTAGGTTATCTGCCTACATGGGCGGTCTACCTAGCAGTTTATGACCGATCACGAGAATTCTACTATGAGACTACTGGTGAGCGCTAATTGTCTTCCCTGGCTTTCGGGATCTTACTGACTCTTTTATCTCCAGATAATTGGTGGTTATCGAGAGGATACGCCTCTATAACAGCGGGAGCATGTTCTACCATTGCTACCAACCCCATCTGGGTAATCAAGACACGGCTCATGTCACAGAGTCTAAGGTCCACTACAGAGGGTTTTCGAGCTCCTTGGCAGTACAGCGGTACGTGGGACGCAGCCCGCAAGATGTACATGACCGAGGGGTTCCTTTCATTTTATTCTGGCTTGACACCGGCTTTGCTGGGGCTGGCGCACGTTGCTATCCAATTTCCTCTTTATGAATACCTGAAAATGGCATTTACCGGCTACAGTATTGGTGAACATCCTGATACCGGAAGTTCCCACTGGGTTGGAATCGGTTGCGCAACTTTTCTGAGTAAGATATGTGCTAGCACTGTTACATACCCGCATGAGGTGCTACGGACGAGACTTCAAACACAACAAAGGACCCAACCGTCTCCTTCACACGAGGAGATTGCATTCCGAGGAGGGTTGGGGAGCATGGATCCTGCACGAGGTGCAGGGGCGTCTTCATCCGACGGCATGCCCAACAAACCTCGTTACTCGGGGATTATCCGTACATGCCAAACGATTCTACAGGAGGAGGGGTGGCGGGCATTCTACTCGGGTATCGGAACCAATCTGTTTCGAGCTGTTCCCGCTGCCATGACCACAATGCTCACGTATGAGTATCTCCGAAAGCTCATCGGACACCTGAAACACGAGGGACAAGCGAAGCGTCGAATGGAGGAGGAACAAAACTCCCCAGGAGCGATCTAGATGATCTGATTTATGATATCCTCGTCATCCTTTGATTTATGAATTGCTGCAGCGGGCTTACATTACATAAAGAGGCCGTTGTTTTGCCTTTCCCTTGCCTTTTAGAGCTTATACCTCGCGTCTTGCAAATCGCAGTCGATACCTGAACGAGATTTGTGCTTCACCTCCGTTCATTTTCTATGTCTACGGTGTCTTTATAGAGTGATGGGGTTCTTATTCCTCAGCGTTAAACACCAAGATTCGTGTTTTATGAGCGCCGTTCTATTATCTCAGATTCCAGTGATTATGTGCCTCGACATGTACATATTATACGAGCTATTGTTACACCTATTCCCATCTCTCCAATTTATTTATGGTTTTTAAAGCACCGGCCTTGTGCACCTGCATAAGTAGCACGTATAACTGGTATAACGTCCGTAGCGGATGTGGTCATGTGACCCTTACTTCCACACAAATCCATCTGCGGAACAAAAACCTGAAACTTTTATTGGCAAGCTCGACTTCAGCAAAACAACCAAACTCGCATCACCAGGCTCGCACCCATAATTATGCGCAAGTCTCTGTCGATAAATTCGTCCGAGTTATTTTACTTGATAGAATAATAAGCGTCAACATCAATTGCAGAAGGCTTAAATTTAGCAATTGAGTGACACGGTGCCATTGCCAATTTCAACCAGCTGTGTGTATGCAATCCGTCTGCCCAGAATACTTCCGACGAGAAGGCCTTGACCTACAATGGCCCCTGCGCTTCAGCAAGATACATGAATACCCAATTGACGGAACGATAAACCGCGTCGCTACCTTTGAAGCAGACAATCGACGGCAACTCCATTCAAAGAAACTCCATATCATGACACTCTTGAGAGAGAGAAACTCCAGATAACTGAAGAAGTTCAATTCATGGGATGTTGGGATTAGGAACTCGTTACTATGTAGCGTGTTTCCGTTATCTCCGCTGTTATTTCCAGCTGTCGACGTACGGACCTTCCTTTGGAGTTGTTCCTTCCTCTTCGGCGTTCGCAATGCCAATCGTCCTCGGGGTTTCGACTGTTTGTTTCGCTACTTCCCGACAGATAAAATTACTCGAAGGCGCCGCAGAGCTGTCTCTTGTACAACATGCGAATTTTGTGCTTCGTTTTGAGCAAGAAGTGTCAGTTTCGCGGGTCGTGACGGGCTTCCCCTTACTCTTACAGCACCCGCTCTCCTTGCGCCTTGTTTCTGGGGATGCGGTGGGAAAAATATCGAAGGTTCTTTCTTTGGAGTTTCTTTCAAAGCCTGAATGTTTCTGGTGTGATCGCTCCTGCGGCCGAGCGGGTTTGCGCACCCGCTAGGCCACCGGAGCGGCGCAAGGAAGATGCGGTTCTCGAATTCGATCTCTGGCACGGGGTTCATCCGGGAACCGCATCTTCTTTTTGCTCTTCGTTGCTAACACCACCTCACTTTAGGAATACCGGGCAGGACGTTATCGCATGAGGCAAACAGAAAGGTGATTCTCGGGTCATGTAATTGGACTATGTCCCTCCGGCCACTGCTACTCGATGGATAACGTGGTGTGCCTTTTTCTTTAAGCGATAACTCTCTAGAGTTAAGAGGCTGTCATAGAAGCCGTCGCATGGTCTCAGAACACAAACATTTGCATCTAGTGCTTTGACCCCCCATCAACCTGGTGTTTCTCAGAAATGACGCCCAATATTTCTTCATACATGAAACTTTATTGGACGTGAGCATGAAAGGCGTGACGCTGTTTTCGCCGACGCTCTAGATCCATCCCGTGACGAAACCGTCACATCAGTTCGTCAGTTCGAGTCCCTTCTCTAGGTTCTCATTTCTATATGACAGGTAAGAGTTGCACCGAGAAATAACTCTCTTTAAAGCTTTCCTTGTTTCTATCCCATCCTCATAAATACCCACCCCTTCAATGCCTCGTGAATTTACCATGATGAATCTTTACATAAATGGAGATCTTGTCCGTCCAAGACGGCTGGAAATGACCATTCATACACTGAAAATTCTGATAACTATATTACGAGTTCATTTTGTTGCCTTGTTGATATCCTTCCGGTTTCCTCGCTGACTTGTTCAAAGATTCTCCTAGGTAAAAGCGACTGTAGCATTAGGTAGTGACACCCGTAGTCCATCACTATAATTACAATAAAACACAGTATACGCCAAGGAAGATCAATACAAGTACAATCTTAAGTCAAATAATATAACAACCCAAACACCATACATCCACTCCCATAAACCCGGGAAAAAAAGATCAAACGCAAAATATGTGTACAATACTGAAAAGGAGACAGAAATTCACCCCTTCCTCCCTTTCTCCTCCAAAACCCTCTTCACCCATTCATCCTGCCTCTGCCTCTTCTGCACCGAAGTCGACGACGAAGCTAGAGACCCAGACTCGCTGCCGGAGTGAGCTCCCATCCGCGCAGAATTAATCGAGTAAATGCAGTAAGAGCATAGTACGACTGCCATTGTGAATGCTGCAATGGGCGCGTTTAGGGACTTTATTGTAGTTAGTTAATCTAGCCTTGTTCTAGCTCTACTCCGTAGGAATACGGAAGCTAGAAACGGTTGGATGCCCGGGGGGCCGCGGGAAGAAAGAAGCAAGACGGAAATACTTACGCCTGTGGATCGGCCAAGGGGTTTCTTTGTCATTGTTTTTAGACTACCTTATGTGCTGTGGTGGTTATTGTGAGTTTGGCATGGATTGCGTGTTTGTTTGGAGCGCAGGACGTTGTGGTTTGATGATTTGATGTTGGTGTTCTTGCCGCGGAGGAGATTTACCGGTATTTGGCCCAAGGAGCTAACAGTGGGCAACTAGGCATAATTTCACTCAGCCATCTACACAAAGTAGGGGATTATTGATATCACACGTCCTTGTGTTACTTTAACAGGTTCATATTCAAGCAAATCTATATACATTCTACTAGTCCAATTCTAATACCCAAGGTGTAAGCGGATCTTCAGATAGCCAAAAACACATCGTCTAAAAAATTCCAGACAAAAAAAGATAGGGGAATGGTGAAAGTGAACGCCACGCCATAATGCACAGCTATAGTGGAAGATTAAAATAGTACAATGGTGCGATGTAGGTACTCAACATATTCGTGATCAGCATGGTGGACTACAATAGTCCCATGCGGCTCTTCAGTGACAGCACGGTTTCATAAACGGAGAGCTTCAGCTCAACGCGAAGAAACTTCGTCCAGGCGCAGAGAAAACGCCAGAAGTTCGATGGGCGCAACAACCCACCACTCTCACGGACGATCTCCATCTGTTCCTCGAAAACAGTGCGGGTCGCGTAGCGTGCAAGGATGAGGAAGGTTCGCACGGGGCCTTGTCGGGTATGTAGATTTTCGTCGAGGCTGCGGGCTAAAAGGTGTGTTACTTAGCTGGATTTCTGGGATATTCAGATATTGGCGCCACGAGAACTTACTGAGGTCATTTGTTTTAAGGATTAGGAGCATGATTCGGGGCACCTGGCCCAATAACTCCACCAGCTGCTGCAGCATGCCCTCGCCTAGAGCGCCAGAGATATTTTCTTTCTCCGCTTCAGTACGGGTTGAAGTGATGCTCTGTTTCGTCAGGACAGTGTAGTCTCTGCCCGTGATTGCGCTTGCGAAGAGAGGGAACTGCTCATCTGTAACGCCAGCTACCTTGCGCGAGTACTCTCGCATACGAGACTCGTCCGCTTCAATAACAGAGAGCCAAAGTTTAGCATAGTTGCGGCGCGTTTCACGAGCAATGTCACGGTACAGGCCATGGTCATAGAGGATAATGTCAAAGTTGCGATGCTTTCGGTCGGGATTCTTGCGGATGGCAATATTCCCGCCGTGGGGATCGCAGTGCAAAGGGGCATCGTCACCGAAGATCATCTCGTTGAAGATATGAGCAAGAGCCGCCGAAACCTCGTCCCGGTCGATATGGTTGGCATCTAGGAATTCCAGGTCATCAGGTCGCGCACCCGTCAAGAACTCCATCACAAGGATACGTTTCCGGGCCGAGACAACTAGAGGATGTCAGAATACGGTCATATACATATCGTAGGTGGGTGGAAGTACCTCCTGGGATTACCAAAGGAGCATCCGAGTGTTTCTTAAAGTATTCGCTCGCTCTGTTAGCATTTTCCGCTTCCATACGGAAGTCCAACTCCTGCGGCAGCGACAGATCCATTTCTTTTGAAAGCCATTCCAAGTCATACTCCGGGAAGAACTTCTTCAACGTCGAGAACGTCATTCTTGTCAGAGCCAGGTCAAGTGGTGCCCATTCCGCCAACGCTGGATGTTGCACCTTAACCGCAACCTTCTGGCCAGTTTCCTTCAAAGTCCCAATATGCACTTGCGCTAGCGACGCAGCACCAATCGGGGTGGGTTCAAATGTTTCAAAAAGCTCATCGATCCGTTTCCCAGTATCCGCAACAAACATTTCCTCGATCGACTCGATTGATGAAACGGGGCACTTGTCCTGAAGTGGGACGAAGGTCGTCGTCCACTCCAGCGGAAGCAGGTAGCCCATGCTACTCAAATGTTGTCCCAGTTTGATGAAGATCGATCCGTTCTTTTCCAGCACACGCAGTGTCCGCTCAGCACAACGCTTGTGGCAGGCGCGAATCACCTCGCTTCGTTCTTCGGGCGTCGCGGTCTCTTGCTTGAGAGTTACTCGGTAACTAAAGTACAATAAAATGCGTCAGAATATTTTTACATATCAGATGAACAAGCACAACCGACTTACTCATTGATACAGACTGCCAGCGTGCCAACGACTCTCCCCGAGCGCTCAGCGGCGCGGTAGAAGTGTCGAGCATCTCCGGAAAATGTAACAGCCCCAACAGTGATGACTCCTCCAATGATTCCATACTTAATCCATTTCTTTCCGGACTGGTCAGCACCAGACTGCTTCTTCTTCCCCTGACCGCTAGCTGTCTCTTGCGATCCAGATAAACGGAATGTCTTCGTAGAAAAGGGCGCTCGAGAGTCGCGCGGCAAGAAATTCGAGGCATTCGATCGAGACAATCCAGGAGTCCATGCACTGGGTAATGCGCGTGTATCCTGGCGCGCAAGCCCCTTGAGGGCAGAACCTGAGGTATATCGGACGACGGGCGCCGGGTCAAAACCGAGAGCCCGTAGTGGGGTGCGGAGTGCCACCCTCATACCGGACACAAACAATGCCGTGTAGAGCACGACCACAAACCAAATATAAAAGAGAGCCAGGCGATGTCTTTCATCCGTACCACCCTAGGGCCATTGGGCGACTGACGGAGGCGGAGTGAGGTCACAAGAGAAGGAGAGAAGGAAGTTGCAAGGCCGATGGCGGAAGAGACAAAAAATTGTCGCGTGGCCGTTGCGGCGCAGATCGTGGCATTTTCGTCTCGCAGGCCCGGAACTCGCCGCGCCCGAAGTCGCGCGCCACTGTTCTTCACATGTGGGATCTACGTTTTTACGTGGACTGGTTACCCTGGTACGTAGTTGTGTCCACTGATATGTGATGTGACGGCGTTCCCTGCAAGTGATACGGAGTATGAAAGTGACTGCTACTATCTACATGCACCACTGCCTAGGTGCCCCATATTCCTCACTCTACCAGCCAGGGAACCAACCAACTGCTGAATTGTAACCCAAGGAAAACATGGACAGAGAAAGGAAGAGACAAAAAAAAAGAAGAAAACGCCTCCAAATGCACCTGTAGGATGCAAGGACTCGTAGTTGCCCAACATAAAGGAGCACCGCCACTGATGAGTCTCGTTCAACAAAGGGAAATATAGTAATGAATAGACAAGTTGATTTTAGACAACCTTATTATGTTATGGTGCCCGCTCCGTCTCTTGCTGTGTCAACCGCCGCCGCCGTGGAAGAATTGAGGGCCGACGAGATATGGAATTCGGCGGTCGATTATCGTCGTCAGTTAACAGTTCGACGTGCGAGAGTCTATTGGCCACTCCGCGAGGTATCCTGTTTCTTGAAGCGCCAGAACCTCCGTTGACGCCCCCGGCAATACTCGGGGATGGCCCATCTCTGCTCCCAGGGCGGAGTGCCAGTGCAGAGCCACTGAGTGCTGTGCGCGGGCGCCGTTGTGTTTCTCGACCATCGAAATATCCCTTCGACTGGTTCTGTCTGCTTATTTGGGGAGTAACAGGCGCAGACTGGTTGGCAAGAAGGCCAGGAGGTGTTGCAGCGGTGCTTCCCCTTCTAGCATTTGGTTTGAGCTTGCCTAGACCATACGAGTCGCTTTTCTCATTGGACTGAACAAGCTTTCCTGCCATATCGCGGACAAGAATTGCAGAATCATGCTCGAGTTCTCGAATCGCATCCAAGAGCCCGTACCCTTCGAGTAATCCACTCTGTTCCTCACTCGAGTCACAAATGCTGGATATAATGCGCAGAAGATTCAAACGAACCGCAGCCTTGTGATGGTGCAGCTTCTGTCCTATTCTGCTAAAAAGATCTGGGCGCGCCAGAGTCGACGCAATGGGAGGGCTGAGCCGGAGAAGTTTTTGAAGAGGCTCAAGGATGTTCTCAAACGCGTTCGCTTTCGATAAGGTCAGGCATCTTATAATTGCATCAGTGAACGAAGGCTGGTCGTAGCGATGCTCTAATAGATGCTCTTCAACCTTGGCCGTCTCCTCTTGAAGCCTGTTGCAATACAATTAGTTTGCAACACTCTACGTGGTAGAAAGAAACCACATACCATATAAATATAGCATCCAATGCGGTCACCTGCCAATAGGGATCTGATAGTAATGAGATGTAAAACGCAAGACCCTTGTTCCGCCATAGCTCCCGACGACCGACCTTCCCAGAATGAGCCATATCGCACAGGATAGGCAACGCGAATTCCTTGAGTGGCCTTTCGGTTTTCACGATTTTCTGGAGCAAAGGCACAATGCCGTTCAGAGCGGCATCTTCTTGTCGTGACTTATTGAGGCGACACATGTTATAAATCGTATTTAGAATCTGGTTGGAAACCTCCCGGAAATGTGGGCGTTTCATAGTTGATCGTAAGAGGTCGGTCAACACGTCAATCGCGTTCGAGTTCTGGAGGGAGTCGAGTACAGTCGATAGCATAGATAGGTTTTTGATGAACTTAAGCATAGTTATCTGGTGAGCAGGCGTCATGCGCTTCAACTCCTTCAATACCCCTAGTGTCATGGTCAGTGAAAGAAGGCAAATCCAAGCTCCTGAGAAGACTTACTATGTAGCACTGTGCGCTCGGATACCATCTCCTTGACGTGGTTCTCGGCCTGCGAGAAAATGAAGAAGATATTTGCAATACGTCCCTCCACGATTTCAGCCAGTTCGCCCTCTTCATCTAGTACTCGGCTCAAAACAAGAGACAAAGGATCCAAAACAGCACTGCGAGACAAAATCCTACAGAAGTCGTTCTTCGGAGTGGAACCCTGCTTATTGTCAACCATGAGCCTTATTAGGGGAAAGAGCATCGGAATAACGCACCTGTAATTCAAAGACACTCCAGATACCATTGACCCCAACCAAAACGAGGTCCCGTTCATCCTCATAGTCATCCTCCAAAAACTCAACCAAAACGTTCAAACCTCCTGCACTGACAAACATCTGGAGAGTTAGAGTAGATGTTTGATACATCTGCTGAACAAACGCTGCCGCTTCAAGCCGTATTTCTGTAGGATACTTTTTCGCCGCGAACTCGTTAATAATGGGAATGCCTCCGACAAAGCAGAGATTTTCCTGTATCTCGTAGTCATCAAAGATAATCGCATTCACGATTTTCAGTAGACATAAGGTGATATCGCGCCTACGGCATAAGTCAAGGA
This sequence comes from Aspergillus sydowii CBS 593.65, assembly GCF_001890705.1. Taxonomy (NCBI): domain Eukaryota; kingdom Fungi; phylum Ascomycota; class Eurotiomycetes; order Eurotiales; family Aspergillaceae; genus Aspergillus; species Aspergillus sydowii. Next base: position 357,466 of record NW_024467875.1, on the reverse strand, counting down.
TTTCCAATATCGGCAGCATGCCATGAGCGCTAATTATGATGTTTTTCGTTTCTGGAAAATCGCAGAAGACGGCCAAGAGTTGCTCGGATATTTCTCCCAGCACTTCTTCATCCTGTGACGTTTTCAAAGAGCCAACCAGCCCTTCTACTTGGCTTCGCAGCCGAGCATGTTTGTCCCGTGCGATATTGGCCTCGAGATCCGTTTCGTCAAGCCCTTCTTCGAGCTGCGCAAAAGGGTCATCCTCATCATCTTGGTCGCCTAGCCAAGAGTTGTTATTTGATAGCTTCGAGTTTAGCATCAGAGTGCTCTTATTTGAGCTGTCATTGCTTTCAGTTCTGTCCAGCGTGACCCCATCCACGCCTAGAATATCAGAGAAGTCCTCGTCGTTCTCGTTCTCGGCAAACTGCTGAATTTCGACAGCACCACGGTATCGCTTTACGGAAATTTGTCTCCCAAGTTGAGGTTGATCTTCTTGGTCTGATGAGCCTTGATACCGGACAACTTCTCTGGACCTTGTTGGCTCCGGCGAGTCTGTATTATCATCACTCTCCTGGAGGGTGTTAGTTGTTTGATCACATGCCCTGTATGCGCCTGCGGTGTACTCACTTGAAACGCACTTATCTTGCGGTCAAGGACGTCTTCGTTATCTATAATGATATCCGAATAATCCTCAACCGAGTTCTCCTTGTAAAACCCCGGCGGACGCTGTTGCCGAATAGGAGATGACGAATTCTGAATCATTTGCCCACCGTGACTTGGATTTATGGAGGTATTCAAAGGTGGGCCACGCCTCATCTGTGGGCCCTGTGGCGTTCCCGTGCCTGTCTGTTGTGAGGGGGAGGGTCGAATTGTTTTGAGGGGATCCGGTTCTCCGGCCTGCAGAGATCTCCCAAAGGGGTCGTCGAACTCCTCAAAGCTGTCATCAGACTTTAAGACCGTGCCATCCAGTGATGCGAATGCCTTAAGTTTCTCGGAGGAAAGCATTCCTCCGAAGTTGTCATGTGGCCGAAGGTGAGGTAACTGCAAGGCACTTGGAGAAATAGCAGTAGCAAAATCATCATCCCAATTGTCTTCTTCTGTAGAGTTAGGCGACCTGAATCTATCCGCGACGTGTCTCGATACTGGACTTGGAAGCGTGTCTTTGGTTGGGGTGTACCGAGTGTCGAGCCGTAAAGATGGTGGGTTTTGGCTATCACTTCTGGGCACTCTCCTTGAAGCAGCTGGTTCAGGAGAACGCAGGGCTTCGTTCCATTCTTGTACGCTTTTCACAGCTTCTTCATACTCAGTTGACTTTTTAGGAACTACCGAGTCGGATCTTCGAGCGTTGACGATCCATGGGTGTTTGAGGAGTTTTCGCGCGGACACGCGGAGGTTGGGATCTTTCTGGAAACACTGCATCAAGAAGTCTTTTACAGCCTAGAACAATATTAGTAAACGAATCACCGGCCGTAGAAGGTAGCAAACTCACTGGAGAGGCGCCTTGCGGAAGAGGAGGATGGTCGTCATTGACGATGCGAAAAAGAGCCGGCATAGGTTGAAGGTTATAATATGGAGGTTTTCCTTCAAGCAACTCAATGACGGTACACCCTAGACTCCATATATCTGAAGCAGTCGTGGCGCCTGATAGCTCAATTACCTCGGGAGCCATCCAATACGGAGTGCCGACAACACTGGATTCGCTTAGTCCGGTCGTTCGACTAGCCACGCCGAAATCCGCGAGCTTAACAAGACCCTCCTTTGTCGTGAGGATATTTGCCCCTTTGATGTCTCTGTGGATAACACCTTGTTCATGGAGATAAAGAAGGCCGTGTAGGACCTGGGACATATACACTCCGACCAGGGTCTCCGGGAAACGCCCGAAATTTTTGGCAATAGAATGTAGAGAGCCGTTTTCGCAGTACCTGATCCGTTAGTAATTAGGTCTTTCTCTTTCTCGAGAGGGTTTACGCGTACTCAAGAATGATGTTGAGGGTCTCGACCGATTTTACAAAGCCATGGTACTTCACAATATTTGGGTGCTGTTGTCCATCGAGTCAGTGGATGTTGCAAGTATAGATAATCCCACCTTAAGGTATATTGTCTCATACGTCCAAGTTCTTTAGGAGATCGATCTCCAACTACATCGCACACGGTTAGTAAGTAACGTGCGCAACCACAGAAGACATCGTACCATAATAACCCGCAATTCACTTTTTGGCAAATCCACGAGCTTGATTTGTTTCACAGCAACGGTTTCCCCAGTATTCCAGTTAAGTGCCCTGTATACCGACCCGAACGCACCACGACCCAAGCAGTCACCCAGTTGCTTCGGAAATCACCGTCAGTTTCGATACCCAGGGCGACAGACACAGGGGGGCCGAGCATACATAATCCTTGAGCTCTGCAACATCTTTCGCCGAAGTCTTTCCCATCCTGTCGTCCTTTGGCTTCTCATCTCTTTTCGAAGGGCTGGAGCCGAGTCTCGTGAGGCGTCCTTTAGCGGGCGTGCCAGGCATTCTACAGGCCGGGACGTGCCCCTCATGCCCCTCGTTAGACCGCGACACCATGGCCGGTCAAGGTCAAAATGAATATTCCTCCACGGAGCTCGGTTCAATCAAAGATATCGACTTGGCTTGTACAATCTCGAGCACGGGGCGAAGGAAGGAGGAAAAGGCAGGCGCCGGGGAATCGATCGGATCGCTCATATCAGCGCGCTCGCTGGGTAGCGGGGGTGGGATTGTTAGTGATACTCAAGAACTGGAAGGCAAGTAGAAAGAATGCAGAGAAAGAATACACATATACAATGTAGGCGACTCAATAATTAAATTCGTGGGGAGGGGGGATAAAAAAGACATACCGGAGGAATCCTTGTTCTTGCAATCACGAAGCCGCGCTGAGAAAACGCGACAGACCACATGGGATCCTGTCTTTTTTTATCTCAGTCAGAGCCACGGATTGTCAGCAGATCCTCAGGGACAGGGATGAAAATTACCGGTAAACAGATAGTCGCACTCCCTAGTGTTGTTCCTTTGGAGCTGAACCTTGGGAACAATTAACTAGCGGATGTTTTGAACTCTCCCTTCTCCAGTCTCCACAGGCCGCCACTGTTTGAAGCATGACGCACTGGCCGGCTGCTTGTGTATCTCCAATCAGCCTTACCGGTTTCACAATATTTTAGGGACTTAAAGCAGCGGGCTAAAATAGTCTAGAACATGGATTGGAGAATTTACTTGGAGGCCATATACTAATGAGTGGCTTGGGGCGACGGCGCTCCCGCTAAAAACATATACAATTCGTCTATGATTGAATACAATACTAAAAATACATTTAGACACACTGGTCGGGTTTTGCGCAATCGGCCTTTGCTTTCCTGAAGCTTTCGAGATCAAGATATTGAAGAGCAATGTCGTAATCATGAATTTTTCGCCTCCCTGAGAAGACGCAAAACGTCGGATGCGAGATAAAGACTCCCTGCAATAACTAGAGGGCCGCCGTCCTCCCTGCTACACGCCCATTCGAGCGCGCCAAGGGTGTCTTGGTTGAACGACTGTACCTCCCCGATACTTTGGACATCCCGAACACATGAGGACAGCTCCTCAGGGTTGGCAGCCTTGACCCAAGGCATCCCATCAACAGGTCCAAAGGTTGTCGTCGCAACATCATCGCCGGGCTTGATAATTGAATGGAATAATGGGCGAATATCCTTCCCATGTGAGGCCGCAATAACCCAAGTGACCTTCTTTCCCAGGGAGCGCAGTTTGCGATCGACGTACTCTCCAAGAACTTCAGCTGACTGAGCGTTGTGTGCACCATCCAACAGTACAGGTTCTTTGCGTGCAGTTAACGGCTGTAGAGAAAGTTTCTGTAAGCGACCTGGCCATTCGACGGAAGTGAGTCGCGGGATTAGGGTGTCGGCATTAAGCTCCGGGCGGATCTGAGGGAGAAGTGCTTTCAACGAAGCGGCTGCACACGACATGTTCGCCTTTTGATGAGTCTGGAGGTCATGCTGCTGAAACAATTTACCAAGGGAAGGTAACTGGTCATCTGGGGCATCCGGATGAACGATAGCGGCATTCAGACCAAGCTCCCCGATGCGGTCTTTGATGGCCCCTATTGCCTCCGAACAGTTGGTACCATCGACCACACAACTGACACCGGGCTTCAGTATTCCAGCCTTCTCTCGCGCAATCTCTTCGATGGTGTTCCCTAGAAAAGCCTGGTGGTCGAGGCCAATTTTGGCAATAACCGACACCAAGACGTTGTTCAGAATATTTGTGGAATCCAAGCGGCCGCCCATGCCAACCTCGACAACTCCGACCTCGACCTGCTCATGGTTGAAAATCTCGAACGCCGTTGCCGTTAATAGCTCGAACTCGCTCGCACCAATGCCTAGCGTTTGGTCCCGTAGCTTTACTCTAGCCTCGATCTGACGGAAGAGAGACTCCTGAACAACTCGTTCGTTGATGGTGATGCAATCCCAGCGATCAATCAAGTGTGGGGAGGTAAATCGGCCACATCGAATACCCCCAGAGTTTAAGAGATGCGACAGGTATGCGCTGATCGAGCCTTTGCCATTCGTCCCCGCGATGTGAATGGCCTTCCATGACAGCGGGGTCTGTTGGAGGAGGCTGGATATCCGGCTGAGACCGAGCTCAATCATTCCTCCGGATGTGCAAGTTCAATGAGAACTGAAAATCAACCTTCATGATCGAGCTGATATGAAGAGCAGGTTGAAATTGCCGGGCCGCTGGTCGGTTCCCTCATTATTTTCCCGCGGAAAGTCCAAGTTCGACTCGGAATGCTTATCGGTGTACCGTAAGCGATAAGAGATCTTGCCTGAGGTGTCGGTTTTGGAGAAAGGTGCGGCGTGTACAAACGTATGAGAGTGAACCCAAATCACATGGTGACATACGCCGTTCGGTATGATGTCTGGAGCACCTTCCTAGACGGTTAAACGGTTCCGGGAACTGGAGGAATGGTAAAAGTCCAGTCTGCTTGGCGGCATTGGAGGCGCCGAAATGCCGCTTAGGAGACTCTGCCCGCATCGGCTGGTTGCGCCACACCCCAGCCTCGTCCGAGCGCGACCACAGTCTCGCGCTTCCCCCTTCAGCCTCTTCGCCTCCGCTTTTTACCTTTAACAGCAAAATCGAATCGTGCCGTTTCTCCATCAACACCGGCTTGTCGCTATCCCGCACCCCATCGTCGCGTCACATTTTCGGCGATCACGCTCTTTTTTTTATATGGTCCTGGGAGCGGCGCTTCTCTTGTAAATTCATTTTACGAGGCTTGAGGAAAGCATTTTTGTAAATATGGGCATCCCGTGAGTTTGTCGCCAAGTTCCCCTATGTGCTTGCCTGTTAGCACTCAGCGCTTCGGAGCGCCTTGCGGTGCGCATAGAACATGCGACCTGACTGATCGTCTCCAGTATGTACCGTGAGCCATCTTGCACTGAGGCCACTAAGAACAACGCTGCCAAAGACCCTTGTGCTGCCGCACGCTCTGCAATTCGTCGCCAGGCCACTGTTCGCCGTCCCTCGCGTTATGGCAGTTCTGCTTGGCGCAGTGCGAGCCTGCGCTCGCCGTTTCCTCGTCCGATAGCAGATGAAATAGAGCGTGAGGCAAGCGGATTGCCGCGTCATCCGCATTCGCCTGTTTCGATTCCCGCTCCCCCAAGCGACCCGTTTGATCTCAACAGCAGCCTAGCTGACAATAGTCGACGCGAAGCTGGGCTGCGAATCCTTGGTGATGCTATCCGTCATAATCGACCAGGTCAGCGGCTGCGAATACCTCGAGCCTCTAATCTGGCCGACTTGAACGCGCGCCTTGCGAGTGACGCAAATGCCCGGCAGGAAGCTCAGGATCATAACCCTTTCACACCCCGTTTTGCTCCTGCCATCGCATACCATAGATCCTCAACACCCTCGGCCGGACCAGATTACCTTCGCTTGTCACCTATGCCGCGACATGATGGCCCTGGGGAAGATCTTCATGCCGGGTCGTTTCTACCATTATTGCGTCGTTTTGGACACCGCTCTATCAACGATGCAAATTTAACAAGCCGTGGACCATCTATCGACGGCTTGGGTGATCGCCAAAGGAGCGTGGACCTAGAAGATGACCATGCAAATGATGCTTGGGAGACTCTCTTGACCACAATAGCACCCGATACCAACCTCCCTAGTGCCGACTCGTCCTTTACTTCTGCGTCTGCTTCAGGGACGAATGGATCGCATAATGGAACATCGAGTTCTGCGACATCCCTCGAGTCTCTCCAAAACTCTTTAACCAGTGCCGTTCCGACTGTTCATATGACGCTCGATCCCTACCAAGAGTATTCGAATCCGTGTGACTACTCTAGCGATTCGGATACCGAATCGGACGGTGAGATTACCCAGGAATCATTATTTCGACGCTACCGCCGCCGTATGCGCCAGGTTGATTCGATGAGGCGCGCACATAATCTCCAAACCATGGGCAACCTACCTTCTATTCCTTCTATCACCTCCTCTAACCCTCCTCCTATCGCTCCCCCCATTCCCACGATATCCTTTTCATTCTCAGATTCTTCGGGAGACCCGGACCTGCACCACATGCAGGCTATCCTGGATCGTCTTGCTCGTCGTGAAGATGTTCCTGATGACTGGTGGGCAGCAGCTGGACTGTCTCGTCCCCTTGGTCAAAGAGGAAGTGCAGGCGACGATTCAAACGATGCTCCTGGCCTGGATGGACCCGTTTAGACAAAGATGAGAAGTACTCGCTTTTCTCGTGTTCTTTGCCATTTTCTCCTTTTCTCTTCTCTTATCATGTGTTCATTATATAGTTTATTTTTGCACTTCCTGCAGCAGATTTTTTGTTATCCACGGATTTTAGCGAGACGGGTATCATAGTGGCGTTTGGAGAGTTGGAGAGTTTGATTTGCACAGTACCTTCACCTATTCTGAGGATTATGATGGCATCGGGCCGGGGATTGCTTTCGTTGTATGTATATTCAAAAATGAGGCATATTGAGACTGCCAATGGCATGGATTAAAATACACTTGTTGAGGATACCTAGTAAACAATTTGGATAACCTGGACTGATTTGTGATTTCCCGATCTTGATTTATCCATAATCTTCTACATGACAACTACGAGACTTGACACAGTTCGAATCATTTTTTCTGCCTATACTTAGAATAGCAGGGAGGAGATTGGTTGGGAAGCGTAGTCGATCGTAGGCTTTATCTTGGTTCAAGGTTTACTTTCGTGCCTGCCGATGTCGGGATGGAACCGAAATCAAGAGAACGGCCGAGGTAAGGGAGCTATACTCCGCTGAAATCGGTAGGATTGGCGCTCGCTCTTCTCGATATAGATCATCGGGCTACTGAAGAGCCTGAGCAATTCCACTTCTGTCCAGATCCCAACTTGAACTAACTGTTCCAGTTGACGCTGGAGAAGAGCACTCCGGCGGAGGTCATCGCTCCAGTCCCCGTCATACCCCACCCACTCTGACGACAGTCCCCGCTCCGCGATGATTTATCAGGATTGCTTTTATCGCCGACAACTCGGAGGATGTGCGATCCTATAGAGAGAATACCACCTTACCCCCCGGCCTTTCCTTGTGATGGTAATTGCGAGTGAATAAGACGCTCAGCTCGTCAATTGAACACTAAATTTGTTGTTATCAGCTTCTATACCGCCACTGGCCCCTGCATGACTATCTAGTCGCAAACTTCCTCTTCCCCGACTGAGACCTTGGATGCCCTTCAATTCGCTTCTCTTGCCCTATTTTCTTGTCCACACTTTGTCGTACTCAAAATGGATTCCCAAGTATCTCGATTAGTCGATAAAATCTGGAGTAAGTCTCAAATCGCACTCGTGCCCTGCAGGTAATATCTATAGTGCAACCACTAACCTTGACTCACCATACAGACAAGTTCCAGAACACGCCCGAAAATGCCCGCCTTCTAGTCGCAGTCAGCGGAATCCCCGGCTCCGGAAAAACCGAACTGGCCATCACAATGGCCAGACGAATCAATGAAATATACGGACGCCAGCAGGAAGGCTTAATCGCCGCAACAATCCCGATGGATGGGTACCACCTGACACGGGCACAGCTTGCCCAGATGCCCGATCCAGAATATGCTGCTGCACGCCGGGGTGCGGCTTTTACATTTGATGGGGAGAAGTTTCTAGCCCTAGTGCGAGCCTTGCGCGAGCCATTAACGGCGCAGACGCAAACACTGCATGCGCCTAGCTTCGACCACGCCGTTAAGGATCCCGTGGATAATGATATACCGATTGCGGCTGGGCGACGAGTGATTTTCTTTGAAGGAAACTATCTGAGTCTGAATAAGGAGCCGTGGAGCTCAGCAGCGGAATTGATGGATGAGTTGTGGTTTGTGGATGTTGATTTTGACACTGCGCGCCAACGCTTGATTAAACGACATGTTAAGGCCGGAATCGCAGAGGATGATGCTGCTGCTGAGAAGCGGGCGAATGAAAACGATCTCGTTAATGGGCAAGAGATTGTGGATTGTAGACTGGATGTGCAGGAGGTTATCCGGAGTTCTTATGATCCCGGGTGGGTGTACTGATTTGTATGAGGAATTGATGACGAACTTGATGACCGCAAGACCCTTTTGGATGTATCTACTCAATTGCATTAGCTATTTTAGCATTTACTAGATTTTCGGGTGTCATAAATGAACTGTATTAAGTTCGGTGGCTTTGCCCGCTTGCCAGCCTATATTTGGATGTTCATTTTATATATTTAGGTGCTAATGGGATTGGCGCGTCGACGGTGTGCCCAATGCAAAACAGGGATTTAAATGAAGACTGCAAGGTTCTAGACCTCACCACCAAGTCTAACTCATCATTAGGGGTCGGCATCTACTCTGCGAAAGAATATTGTGATGGTCCTTAGGTGCATCTGCATTACTTGTGCAGCTTGCCAATTACTGTGTTCAAGCACTCTACCACGCACCGGAGCCCCGAACATCGAGGCTTGCAGATACACTGGTGGTAGGATCTTAATTTTTCAAGAAAGTACTCCGTAAAACAATTGGTCTAGAAGATCACTGCGCTCCCACTGTCTAACCACATGTTTGCTGCCTGAGGCTTGAATTCAGAAATTGATGTTCCGCGGGCACGCCTGGAAAATTGGACGAGTCAGCCCAGGGACTCAGGGACGTGGGATCGGCAGGGAAGCTTCCCTATTGGGTGAAACATCCTTCTGCTGGGGACCGACCCTTCAATTCCTTGTTATTTCTCCAACAAGCCGTTCATTGCTGTTGCTTCAAGACCTCATCTTCAACTCTTTCGTTTTGTTGTCTGTCGTTCTTTTAACAGACTCCTTTCGCTCATTTTTTTCTTCCACCTCATACGGTCTTTACCAACTACCACACCAGTCACTCCTTAACAAACCACTACCTTGGCGGATACCGTACCATTTCCCCTGAACCGACTTGATACCATTTCAGCCCCGATTCTTTCGTCTGCATCGCCATAATGCTCTTCGCAAAGTCTACTGTGCTTATCGCCCTTTTTGCCCTTGGCAAGGTCGTTGCTGCTGCCGGCACCAGCACACCTGCCTGCCTTCTTACCGTCGTGGGGTAAGCCCAAGAACGATATCCGTTTTGTGCAATGATTTATGCGGTCCGTTTACTAAGAATACATATTAAATAGCTCTGAGAACCCCGGCAACCTGAAGGCTATCTGCAAGACCAATGGCAAAGAAATCCAGTCGTCGATCAAGGACGAGTGTGGAGATGATGCGAAGGATGCTCTAAACTACTACGCTGGCGTCTGCAAGGATGCCGGCTTCGAAGTTGGTTCGTCACCTTCTATACGGGCGACATCAGTGGACGACTAATTAAATATCCATAGATACCAGCTCTTCGTCGACCTCGTCTTCATCCTCATCCACCAGCACTTCGGATTCCTCGTCCAGCACCTCCGGCAGCTCAACCTCTGCCGGTGGTGCCAGCTCGACCGGCGGTTCGGATTCCAGCTCTGGCACTGGCTCCAACTCTGAATCTGACTCTGCTTCTGCTACTGACAGTGCGGACGAGGCTACACCAAGTAATGGCGCTTCCACCGATAAGCAAGTCTCTGGTGCCGCTCTTGCTGCCGTTGTTTTCCTTGGATTCGCTGCTACGCTCTAAGCACGCTTTGCAGAGTTTGTATTATATTCGGAATCTGGACAATCTTGATAGGAAATATCTTCCATGTGACGCTTTTTTACATCATTCCTCGTTAGTTATTGTCACTAGAATACAATCACCCCACTATCGAGCAATCGCCATAAACGCTGCTGGGCGCGAATACGCGTCGTGCTTAAGTTTTATCTAATGAGTTCATGTACTCAATGACATTAAAAGAAAATTATGTAGTGACAACTCGCCTCGTGGAGGTTGTTTTACTTGTTTGCCATTGTATGCAGGGCGACACGTAAATCACGTGATGGCGTTCCAGAAGCAAAGGATTTGCGGGAGCCCATTAAGTCCAAACACGAAAATTCGCGTTGATAATCCACCTGGAACGCGTGAGCTCGGAATCAATATCTCCTTCCATCGGCCCCTCCACTCTCTTTTTCTCTTATTCTCCTCTTCAGCCCTTCCTCGAGACTTCCTCTCTCCTCTACCAACGCCCTGTTCTCTCATTGTCTTTGTCTTAAGGAAGCTTCAGCCTGATTAATATTGCAACTATTATACCCTCTTGCCTTTTCTAGTTTCAGCTTCACGTACTTACCGGGTGCCTTCCCGTTGTCCTGCAAGATGTTTGTCTACAAGAGAGGTATGTTTGAAGCAGACCAGGTTTTACAAGTACCCGTTTATCTTGAATGTTGATATGGACGCGTTGTGCTCGATTTCACACGAGATTTGAGCGTGTTGCCACTCGCGTTGCGGACTTTGCTAACGCATTATTAATCACAGATGGACGCAAAGAACGCGTACAATTCGACAAGATCACGGCTCGTGTCTCAAGACTGTGTTATGGACTTGACCCCGAGCACGTTGATGCTGCTGCTATCACCCAGAAGGTCATCTCTGGTGTCTACCAGGGTGTGACCACAGTTGAACTTGACAACCTGGTATGGCTGCTGACGCTGCTCCCCCTCGTCCTATCTTGTGCTAATATCATTTCTTGAAGGCTGCTGAGACTGCGGCGTACATGACCGTTACTCACCCCGATTATGCCATCCTCGCTGCCCGTATTGCTGTCTCCAACCTCCACAAACAAACCAAAAAACAATTCTCCCTCGTCATTTCAGATCTCTATCATTATGTGAACCCGAAAAATAAAGTATCAGCGCCTATGATATCAAAAGAAACATACGAAACTATAATGAAACATGCCGACGAGCTCAACTCTGCCATCGTATACGACCGTGATTTCAACTACAACTTCTTCGGTTTCAAGACCCTTGAACGATCATATCTGCTGCGGCTCGATGGAAAAGTTGCCGAACGTCCTCAGCACTTGCTGATGCGTGTTGCTGTTGGAATTCACGGTAACGATATTGAGAGGGCAATCGAGACCTACAACCTGATGTCCCAGAAGTACTTCACACATGCTTCTCCGACTCTGTTTAACGCTGGTACTCCTCAGCCTCAGCTGGCTTCCTGCTTCTTGGTTGACATGAAGGAGGACAGCATTGACGGTATTTACGACACACTGAAGACATGTGCGATGATCTCTAAGACTGCTGGTGGTATCGGTCTGAACGTTCACCGCATTCGGGCCACAGGCTCATACATCGGTGGTACGAATGGATCGTCTAACGGCATCGTTCCCATGCTTCGTGTGTTCAACAACACAGCTAGATACGTTGACCAGGGTGGAAACAAGCGCCCTGGTGCCTTCGCTATCTACCTGGAGCCGTGGCACGCTGATGTCTTTGAATTCTTGGACCTCCGCAAGAACCACGGAAAGGAGGAAGTGAGAGCTCGTGATCTGTTCTACGCTCTCTGGACCCCCGATCTGTTCATGAAGCGTGTTGAGGCAAACGGTGACTGGACCCTTTTCTGCCCCAACGAGGCCCCTGGCCTTGCAGATGTCTACGGAGAGGAGTTTGAAGCTCTTTACGAGCGGTATGAAAAGGAAGGCCGTGGTCGCCGAACCATCAAGGCCCAGAAACTCTGGTACGCCGTCTTGGAGTCGCAGACTGAGACTGGTAACCCCTTCATGCTTTACAAGGATGCCTGCAACAAGAAGAGCAACCAGAAGAACTTGGGTACTATCCGCAGCTCCAACCTTTGCACTGAGATCATTGAGTACAGTGCTCCTGATGAGGTTGCTGTTTGTAACTTGGCTTCTCTTGCCCTCCCTACCTTTGTTGATGCTGCCCGCGGCGAATATGACTTTGGCAAGCTGCACGAAGTCGTGCAGGTCTTGGTTCGCAACCTGAACAAGATCATCGACATCAACTACTACCCAGTGCCGGAGGCTAAGAAGAGTAACTTCCGTCACCGTCCGATTGCTCTTGGTGTCAACGGTCTGGCAGATGCATTCCTTGCCTTGCGTCTGCCCTTTGACTCGGCTGAAGCCAAGCAGCTGAACATCCAGATCTTCGAGACTATTTACCACGCCGCGCTCACGGCCTCTTCTGAATTGGCCAAGGAGAATGGAACATACGAGACCTACGAAGGCTCGCCTGTCTCCCAGGGTATTCTGCAATACGACATGTGGGACCGCACTCCTACTGATCTTTGGGACTGGGATTCCCTCAAGGGAAAAATTGCGCAGACTGGTGTCCGCAACAGTCTTTTGGTTGCGCCGATGCCTACTGCCAGTACCAGTCAGATTCTGGGTTTCAACGAGTGCTTCGAGCCTTACACCTCGAACATTTACTCTCGCCGTGTTCTTGCGGGTGAGTTCCAGGTTGTCAACCCTTGGTTGCTCAAGGATCTTGTCGACCTTGGTCTCTGGTCCGACAACATGAAGAACCGTATCATTGCCGATGGCGGTTCCGTACAGAACGTTCCCAACATCCCTGATGACATCAAGGCCCTCTACAAGACGGTGTGGGAGATTTCCCAGCGCCGAATTCTGGAGATGGCTGCTGACCGTGGTGCGTACATTGATCAGTCCCAGTCTCTCAACATCCATTTGAAGGAGCCCACCATGGGCAAGATCACTAGCATGCACTTTGCTGGCTGGAAGATGGGTCTGAAGACTGGCATGTACTACCTCCGTACGATGGCTGCCTCCGCTCCTATCCAGTTCACTGTCGACCAGGAGCAGCTGAAGGTTGAGGACAAAAATGTCGCTCGCACTACCAAGAAGAGAGCCGGTGGCGCTGCGGCAGCCACTACCTACTCAGCGGTGCCCCGTGACCCCGCTGCGCAAGTGAATGGAGACAACAAGGAACCCACCAACGGTGTGCGTCGAGAGGCCGAGACCAACGGTGAGGCAGAAAATTCTGAAGAGGAGAAGAAAGAGGAGGGCGAGCCCACTGAGGCCGATATCTACTCGCAAAAGGTTCTTCAATGCAGCATTGAGAACAAGGAGGCTTGCATTATGTGCCAGGGCTGATTTATTGATTACGAATTGGTTGTTTTTCTTTTTTTGCTTTTTTCCCTACCTTTTAATATCGGATTTCCTTTGTACTTATATCACGAGTTGATGGATAGTTATTGTCTTTTTTTGAGTGTTTTTTTTCCTATGCCATAGCATTGATACAAAGTGTTATTGTTTCCGCGCCAGGCATATTCTATATTTATCTAAAACCTCGCTGGCCGGTTTTGTACTTATGATATTTTTTACATACTCTAGGTAGATTGGTTTGCCATCGAATACGTACATTATAGATTTCGATCTGGACTGTCAGTAGTACTAGCGGGAATTGAAGAGCGACGACGACTTTGAGAAGCCTAGACTCGAGACAGAAAATGGAGCTCGGGAATTTTCAAAGTCTTCAGGAACAGCAATGTCTTATTGGTGTAATGATTAAATGAGGGTGGGGTGGATCTTATGAGCAGAGACTCGTGTTCTGATTCCATTGATTTTGCACTGCAGAAAGACACAGTTCATGCAGCAGGGTCTGACAGATGACGTCCACGGTGGTCGGTGATGCATCCAAAATGCAACCAGCCTTCAAAGCAACAAATTCTAAGCTGACAGCCTGAAAATGCATACCTACAAGATGAAGCTCGAATCCCATTGTCATGAAATGGCTGTCTTTTCCGCTCTCGGCAGCTGACAGCGAGTAAGACAGCAATAAGACAGCAATAAGACATCCCAAAAAGTCGATCCAGGGCCAGCCCTCGTCTTGGACAATACGTACGAGTCCACCGGCCACCCAGGCCTGAAACCTCATTGCACTAGGGAGAGCCAAGTGGCGCAAATTCGGCCAGACCAGGCCAGCGCAGAAGACCAAGGCGAGCTGCAGCGACACTGAGCGAATGGGGCGATGGCCGGTGGGCAGGGAACAGCAAAAAAATTTCCAGACCACGTCAGACTCAGGGCGACGATGGGGCCCGAGGCCAAGGTTGTGGCTTCTCACTGCTGTTCAAGTGTTCAGGCACCGAATTTGGACTCTGGTTCCCTGGGCCAGTTGGAGTTGAGAACGCGCTGATCCCCCTGGCCTGGCGTTACCAAATTTACCAGTCAAGGAGCGCCAACAAACCTTGCCCGGTGGAGGTGCTTCCAGGCAGGCCGCTGCCTCTGCAGAACCAGTCAGATCTTTTCCGGGCGCCGTCCTTTTTTCAATTCGCCCCGAGGAGCTTGGTGTGTTGGACAGGTCGATGCAATGGCATTGTCTGATAACCCCCGCCCGTATACAAATTCTTGAAACAACAGAGAGATTTGAGGGGAAGCGCGAACCATGGGAGCGGACTGTGTGGAAGACGTAATCAACGGTGGTTGAGGCGTGGGTCTGGGGCAGTTCGTATTGGGCGGCTGAGGGTCTTTGTCGTTTGTGCAAACCGGCGTATTATTACCGCTAGCCTCGATTCTAGCTAGCACATGGGCCAGCATTAAATACCGCTTCCAGGCCCTGCTGCGCCTTTTTGTGCCTTCTCCTCCCTCCCTTCTTTCTATCTTCATCCTCTGTCCTTCATTGACAAGCCTCGCTGCCGCTCCCTTTCTGCGATTCTTGCAGCTTCCGCTCCTTCGGTCACTCATACTCCACGTTGTTTACGACCTGCTGTGCAGCCGTCCATCAACACTTCGCTCCTTGATACCCTGAGCGCTTGTCTCTTTGTCGCAATCCATTGAATCTTATCTCCAACAACACAAGCAGACATCATGGCACCCCTCGCTAAGTCCCTTGCTGTCGCCGCCACGGCCTTCGCCGCTCTAGGTGCTGCCGCTCCTGGCCATGCCCACATGCACAACCACAAGCGCGACGAGGTCACTGTCTGGAACACTGTCACCACCGTCGTTTGGAAGACCATTGATGTCACCACGACCGTCACCAATGGCCAGAGCGTTCCTACCACCCGCATTGAGCAGACTGTCAATGAGGCTACTGCCCCTGCTCCCAAGCTCAAGGAGGCCATTTCCACTTCCACTTCCACCAGCACCCGCACCAGTACCTCCACCGCCCAGCTTACCTCCTCTACCACTGAAGCTGCGGCGCCGTCTGTCGAGACCACCGTGCAGGTCCCCACTGTTCCCATTCCTACCCAAGAGCCCGAGCCCGAGCCTACTCAGGAGCCCGAGCCCGAGCCCACCACCACCCAGCAGCCTCCTGTCGAGACATCCACTGTCGAGCCCCAGCCTGAACCTACCCAGAGCTCTGGGGGCGGTGGCGGCAGCTCTGGAGGCCCTTGCTCTTCCAGCTCCCCCTGCACGGGCGAGGTTACCTTCTATGATGTCGCTACCTCCCGGAGTGCGCCCAGCAGCTGTGGTAACGTGAACAACGGTAGCACCGACAAGGTCCTTGCTCTTCCCGTTGGAATTATGCAAGACAGCGACTGCGGAAAGACCGTTACCATCAAGTACAAGGGCAAGACTTCCACCGCCACGGTTGTCGACAAGTGCATGGGCTGCGATAACACCTCAATTGATCTGTCGCGTGCTTCCTTCCTTGATTTCGCCAGCGAGTCTGAGGGCAGACTCTACGGTGTCGAATGGTTCATGGAGTAAACTCGAAACGTTCTTTATTGCGTGGTCGTCGTCCCGCCGTTCTTACCTTCGTTATATCATACTTTCTACTCTTATGCCGTGAATGACTCTATGAGACATTCGCGCCATGATTTATCATTCATTGTGTATAGATATTTATCTGGTTGCTGCGAAGTTACTCAACCAAGGCATTTGTTTATTTTTTTTTTATGCAACAAAGCAAAGCAAAAGCAGAACGGAGGGACAGGATCTGGAATCCCGCTGGTTATGACGCTACGAATCAAGTGTTTTCGGCAATCTGTCTCCGTAAATAGTAATCATGGTAGAGCAGCTTGCAAGTTGAAGTGACCCTGGGCCTGAAGCTTGCAGCGGCTGTAAAGTTCACTAGTAGATCGTTTAATAAACTAAAGCTTGTCACTTGTCAATGTTTCAGCTTGACTCGCAGTGATCGGCATTTGCGGCTGCGTACGTACGCGTCTCAGATAGTCAGTTATACGGATACTACATGAATACGCAGTAGATGGTTTGGTTTATTAACTCAAGCTTAAAGCGTCGAAAACTAGCAATGGGGTTTCCAATCAGAATGCAGCATGGCAGCCACTTCTTCTCAGGTCCATGACCCGGTCGATTGGATCCAGACGTCCGGGGTAAAGCTTCAACGACCAGGAGGGCAGAGTCGTGTGCACCAGCTCGACGAGATATCTGGATTCTGCAGAGTGGTTGGAGAAACGGCATTCAACGCTCCATGTCGCCGGCCAGGGAGCGCAGAGCCGGGGAACCGATAATTGACGATTTAATAACTCTGATCCCTTGACCCACCGCAGCACAGGCCCTGTTTTCGACATTTTCCCCTCGCTTCGTTTCCGTTTTTCCCTCGCCTCTTTCCACTCGCTCTTAGTCTCTGTGGCTTCCCCAGATTTTCTTTCCTTATTTTTCTCGCCCACTACCTGGCTCTCCAGTTCCACCCTTCCTCTTTTCCTCATCTGCTCCTCTCCTCCCCTCCTCCCCTTGCCAGTGTGCCCATGCCCTCTCCGGCCATGGACTTCTCGCACTTCCCCAAGTGACCGCGTTTCATCATGGAGGACCGCAGACCCGAGGTCCTCGTCGTATCCATCGTCTTCTTCGTCCTCGCCAGCATCTTCGTCGCTCTCCGCTTCGTCTCGCGAATATGGATTGTCCGGAGGGTAACATTACACGACTATTTGATGCTTCTGGCCTGGGTATACTGGCACCGGATACCCTCGGTTATACTATCTGCGTTACTAACGGCTATCCCAGGTAATTGACTTTGGGTTTTCTTTCGCTCTATTTTATGCGACGGGGAAAGGCCTTGGTCTCCACGATTCCGATATCCCTTTCGACCAGCGAGCCAACCTCAGCCGAGCTAACTATGCCTTTACCGTCCTTTATGTGAGTCCGCCGCGCCCGCGGGTGGTATCCCGCTAATATCCGTGCCTTTATAGAATCCGGCCCTGATGGCCGTCAAATCCTCTATCCTCGTCTTCTACCTCACACTCACCCAAGGCGAAAAGATCTTCCGTTACGCAAACTATGCTACTTTACTCGTTGTCAATGTCGCCGGTCTGGCCCTGACCTTCGTCAACATCTTCCAATGCCGACCCGTCTCAGCCGGGTTCGCCGCCGAGCTTCCCGTCGACGCGCATTGCACCGATATCCTGACCTTATATCTCTCCTCGTCCCCGGTTAATATCGTTACCGATTTGGCGATCCTGGTCCTTCCGAACCCCATCCTGACGCATATGCGGCTTCCGCTGAAGCAGAAGATTATCCTGGTTATCACATTTAGTTTTGGTTTCTTCGTCGCGGTGGTGGATGTTATTCGCATTGCATACCTGCAGGAAGCTACTACTTCCCGAGAGCTTGCCCTTCGCCAGATTCACCTCCAAAACTATGGAGGGGGCGACTTTTCTTGTATGTAATTGTGCATTGGTCTCTTTGACACAAACAACTAACCTTCCCAGGGTATGCGTCGCTTTCCTTCATGTGGTCCGTCGTGGAAGTCAACGTCTCGGTTATGTGCGCCTGCGTCCCTAGTCTCAAGCCACTGGTCGCTAGGGTGGTTCCTAAACTGATCCGTGACTCGGAGGGAAGCACACAAACGAGCCCGTCCGACCCTCAGGTGCAGGCGCCTCCACCGATGCTGACAGCAGACGCTGTTCTTAACGACTCGGTGAACATTATGCCTCTTCCGGAAATGTCCACTGCCCCTACTACACTTACCGATGCGGAAGCCAACACGACTACCCTTACCAGCACATCCGACCCGCGCAGCATGACGTTCTTCGATTTCGTCAATATGAGGAAACCCGCGAATATGTTAGCGTTGAGCACCAAGGAGTCAATAGCGCCGATTGCTATTACGACCGTTCTGTTTTTCCTCTGGGGTTTTGCGTACGGTTTCCTGGATATCCTCAATGAGCAGTTCCAGGAGATTGTGCGTCTGGACGCCTGGCGGTCTCTTGGGCTTCACTGCACTTACTTTGGAGGATATCTGGTCGCTCCAGCGCTGATTGGGCGCACGGTACTCAAACGTTGGGGTTTCAAATCGACTTTCATTACGGGTCTCTGTATTTACGCCTGTGGGTCGCTGATATTCTGGCCGTCCGCCGTGTTGACATCGTATTCAGCATTCCTTGTGTCCAATTTCGTCACCGGGTGCGGCCTTGCCATCCTCGAGACAGCGGCAAACCCGTTCATTGCACTTTGTGGTCCGTTAGAGAACTCGGAAGTCCGATTGAATATATCCCAGGGAGTTCAGGCAATTGGAAGTGTGCTATCCCCGTTGCTCGCGAAAAGGGTCCTATTCCGCAGTGTGACCGATGTTTCTGCATTGGTCGACGTGCAGTGGACGTATCTTGGAATCGCCTTATTCGATGTACTTCTAGCCTTGGCCTTTTATTATTTACCAATCCCCGAGGCGTCAGATGAAGACTTGGAGGAGTTGGCCAACCGCCGACGGGAGGACAATCGTGCTGCCCCGTTCGGGATCCCAGTCGTTTGGATGACACTCGGTCTAGGCGTGTGGTCCCAGTTCTGCTACACAGCCGGTCAAGAGGTCTTCTCCACGAGTTTCGAGTCTTTAGTTGAAAGAGCCTACCCTGACCGGCCACTCAGCGATTTCACATACCTAACAATTGGCCGCTCCATATTTGCCGTCGGCCGTTTCCTCGCCGCCTTCCTCCAATACTTCCTCAAACCCCGCTGGATCCTCCTCCTTTCCTACATCGGCTTGATCGTCTTCGCCGCCGTAAGCATGACAACCACCGGCCCCGCCGCCATCGCCATGGGCATGATGATCTTCCTCTTCGAAAGCGGCACATTCAGCATCATATTCGCCATCGCCCTGCGCGGCACAGGTCGCCACACCAAAACTGCCGCATCTCTCCTCACAATCGCCATTAGCGGCGGCGCCTTCCTTCCCTTCGCACGATACGCCGCCGAAGTCGCAAAAAACAACGTCCCGGAATCCTACAGCGTCCTGGTTGCTCTTTTTGCTGCCGGCGCTATATTCCCCATATACCTGAACCTCGTCCCCGCGGCAAAGAAACAGGTCGACCCTGTCCCCAATGAACATCTGCGCCATACCCGCCGTCGTCGCCGCCGGAAACGCGACGCAGATTCGAACACAAACACAAACACGCTCCCCCGCGAAAAGGCCAACCCCTCCCAGGGCGGCGTGTTTTCGCGACGACGAAGCGTCCTTGATCCCGATTCGTTTCCAAGCGTCGACTTTTCGGGTCCGAACTCGGCGTCCTCGGTCTCGAGATTGGACTCGGTCGCAGAGCGGGATGCACACTCGGATGTGGATGCACGCACGGACGCAGACATGAATGTAGATGTGCACCGCTCGCAGGCGAAGGATTTATCTTCCAGTAGCGAGCAGTCACCTATATAAAACTAGCTGTCTTTCCTTCCCTTTCTGTTTTCTTTTCTTCTATTCTGCGATTTGAGCTCATCTACAATGCATGAATGATACCCGGCGGGATGTTTTGGCGTGTATAATCAACCTGCTTTGGAGTTTGGGTCTGGGCATTGCTTGCATCATTGGCATCTTTTCCTTTTTACATATATATATATATATATATATATATAACGGATTTACCATACTATATTAATTTTGCATTGCGTGGGATCGGCTCTGCAATAATTGGAAGTCATCATAATATCATATTTAATCATATCAATGGGTATATCGAAAATAACTATGCTAATAATAAATGAATCATTGGCAACCTCAAGCAAGTATGGTAACGAGATAAAGACTAAAGGTTGGGCGAATGCCTTATAAGCAAATTTGATATTCAGCCAACATTGGCTATCTATCTAGTTAGCTCCATTTAAAATATTATACTGTACTACTACCCGATATAATCCGGTCGACACCATACATACATGCCAGGTACTGTTGTGGAAGGGGCGACGGATTATAGGAATTCCTACCTGTTCACTAGAACTCTTCATGAGAAAAGAACCACCAGGGACGAAGCCACTATCATTACCCGAGGTGTCCCATTATTAATATTTGAAGAAACATGTTCATGAAGCCTTTCTATTTATTCTCCAAAAGGACCCAGGTAAACACACGATTACCGTTCCAAAACCGCACCTGAGGCTTGCAAGGTAAGCTAAATCGAAGGCAAAAACAACACTAGAACATCCCCTCCATATCCAAATCCAAGAACTCAGGATTCATCTCCGCCGCATTCAACACATCATCGATACTCTGATCTCCTTCGCCAACCCCAAGTCCCAACCCTTCCATCCCGTCTCCCCCGCGCCCCATATTCACATTCACATTCATACTATTCATGTTATTCATGTCCATATCCATCCCCACCGCCGCCGCAGCATTGCCCATGATCTGATTTAGGTTTGCGTGTTCGGGGTCTGTAACGTTCTGACCCTGTCCCTGCCCTTGCAACTGGCCCTGGTCGTTTATGTTCGTGTCCATGTTCATATTCTGGCTGGGGTTGTCGGTGTCGACGTTTACGTCGCCGACGTCGAGGTTCATGTTGTCGATTATGTTGTTCATGTTCATGTTGATGCCCATGTTCATGTCGAGGTTTGGGTCGTGGTGGTGATGGTGATGGTGGACCTGGGTGGGCGGGGCGAGGAGATTGTTGACGCGCCGGTATAGCCGTACGGCGAGTTCAGCGCGAAGGGGATCCTTCTCGGAGAGTTTGGGGATATTCTCGTGGAGGAGGTTGAGGGCATCGCGGAGGGTGAGGGGTGCGTAGCGCGGGGTTGGTTCCTTAGAGGAGGCCGAGGGCGGGTGGTGGGTTGATTGGTCGACTGTGTAGGATTCTGCGAGCGGGGCGGAGATGAGGGTTGCTGCGATGTCGAGGGCGATGTCTGGGGCGCTGGCGTTGGTGTTTGTTGATTCGGTTTGGAGTTTGAGGAGTTCGTCTAGGAGGGCTGTTAGGACGCGGGTTGCGCCGAGGGTACGGATGGCGGTTGTGATTGGGCGGTGTGTGTAAGAGGGCGGTGCCATTGAGACGTCTGGGCTGGTGCTCCACAGTACGAGGGATTGGAAGGTGTTGCGGATGCTGCCGAGGAGGCCGCCGGGGGTGTGGGTGGCCCAGGTATCGAGCTCGGATTTGTGGCAGCTGCCGGTGCGTTGGAAGGAGAGACATGGTTCGAGGGCGTCGAGGATGGGTTTGATGTCTGTGCGGTTGGAGTGGCGGGTGCGGACGTCTTTGAGTTGTTCTTCGAGTGAGCGCGCGGTGATGTTGAGGACAGTAAGGTGGATCTCGCGCGCCTCGCCAGAGATGGAGCTTGGGGTGACGAGTGACTGGAGGGTTTTGAGTGGGATGGTCGGGTCCTGCTCGCTTTCCCAGATGTGGTTGCCCAGCCAGGTCAGCGCAACGACAAGTGAGGGGAGGAGGAACGGTTCAAGCAGGTCTATGCGAGTTAGCTAGGATCATCTGTAGATGTAGATGCCTATACTTACATTCAAACCCTCCTTTCAGTGTATCAAACTCCAGCTTTCCCGCTTCGCACGCCCCCAGGCTCTGACGGAATAGCGTAGAGACAAGCATGTAGAATTCCTGCGGGCTGCAAGCAGACATGGTCTCCTCACTGATCCCCTCGGCGATAAAAAGCGCCGCTATCCACTCGCCCAGATTCTTGTTCTGCTTCTCACTCAGCTCATCAAGCTTTAGACTTGACGAGCCCCGCTCGATCAGCTTGAGAATGAACGAATTACTGCTCGTAATGCCGAGGTCGAACGGCCGCAGATCGTACCGGTACTTGAAAGTCAACACTAGCAGCAGAATGCTTCCGAATTCATCATATACTGGTTGACTCTCGCCCTGGTCTTCGTCCCAGTGCCAAGCATCGAGGAGAGTGCAGAGCGGCTGCAGGATTTGCTTCGGGCTGCGGAAAAGGAGCATGATGTCGAGGGATTGCGGTCGCCGTGACAAAGAATTGCAGATATTCTTCAGCGTCATTGTTTCTTTTTGAATGCAGAGATTGTGCATAACCTGTAATACATTAGCACGGCTACTCAACGATAGCATTTAGGTAGAACAAACCTCTGTAATAGCGCCGACAATAGCGCCCGCATTGCCCTCCGTCGACTCAATACCGCTGATCAACTGCTCCGCACGCTCATGGTTGGCGTTGATCTGCGCCACGAGCTCATCCTTGACAAACGAGCCTCCCACAGGAAGAGTCTGCATCGGATTTTCGCCGAGTAACCGCTCAATGCTGGCCTCTGGAATCAATTTGTGCGAGGCACACGAGAATAAGAACTCCTGCCGCACGTCGGAAAGCGCTGTATTTCCCTGCATCGAGAACATCTGCGAAAAGGACGGGAAAGTATTCGGGTCTATTCGGCTCAGGGCATGGCTGATGCAGACTTCCATTGGCAGGGTTACCATCGAAATAGACAACATGGTTGAGAAGAATGGGGGGAGCTTGTTGACTAGGAACGAGCGAAGCAAAAGCATTGTTCGACTGGACTCCTTGCGGTACATTGCGTTTGACAAAACGTCAAATGTTGCGGTTATGATTTCCTCAATGAGGGCCTCGTAGTGACCCTAGCCAGCGTTAGGAGCTGCCGATATTAAGCCCAGGAAGACTTACTGCATAGCGATTAAGAAGATAATTGAGTAATATGCTATCATCAACCAAAGGACGCCCAACAAGCTAAAAAAAAAAAAGAAAAAAGGTCAGCCTGCCTGATATCATATCAGAACATGATTAGACATACCATCGCGTTAATATACACGTAGAGGCCAGCTCTAGAGTTTATAGTCGGCCCGTCAATAACTGACGGCTCAAAATTAAGCGCATTGACATTGACGTTATCCATCATCGAGACCTCCAACTTAGACGGCGGCTGTCCATACAGATTGAATTCCTTCTGCAGAGCATCCAGCCGGTTACGCAATGGCGGCGACACGTCCTCACAAAGGGGAAGACACGCCAAAAGCGCCTGTCCAAGCCGTACTTTAAGTGCTATAACACCTGTCAGAGAGAAACCCCCAATAAAGAATAACAGAGATGAATAGATGGATGGTACGAACCCTCATGAGTGTCCGCCGAAAGAACCTCCAATCCTTTCGCTGTCCCCGCCAAAGCAGCAAACAGGATGCCCACAGACTCAAACAACAAAACCCCATCGGGCGTCCCCATCATCCCAACGGGCTGTCCAGCACCAAGCAAGCTATTATGCCAGCCCACAATAGCCTGGACCCAATCCGCAACCGCCGAAAAGGCATTAATTACCTCCAGCAGCGGCATCTTTGCCGTTGCGCCCGTCGAAATCGCCAGCATCACATCCTGCACGACCCGGCTGTCAGTCATGAGCGTGTAGCATTTCGCCTTGGATGCTGAGTCGTCCTTCTGTTTCTCAGATGCAGACGTAGCATTCGCATCCGCATCCCCCCTGTCCGGTGCCGCCTCGACACCAGACTCCGGCTTGTCATGCAGAGAAGAGCACTTCAATAAGCACGTCAAAACAGTCGAGATCCGCACGTGGCCCATCTTGCATAAGCTGTCGATATAGAGCGGGAGCAGGGGGTCCCATTTAACAGCTGAAGCGGCGACGCGCGTGGAGAGCAATGCATCCATCAGCGGTGCGTCATTGATCGGATACCGCTGGAACAGCAGTTTGCTTAGCTCCCTAAACTCAGCAGCGTCGATGCGATGAAGCAGACACCGGTGGAAGAAGGTCTTCCATTGCGACTGCGCTTGCGCCTGCGCCTGCTTGGACTGTGTGGTGCGCATGGCCATGTTGGCGGGTTGCATTTTTCCAAGATGCATGGCCTAGCTTGGCCTTCAATGTAATATATAGAGTTTTGTATATATATCAATTCGCGATTAAGGAATTATCCGGATCCTTTTTGGGGTGTTTTTGCCCGGGGTGTGGGCATCTTGCCTGTTGGTGCTTTGGACTTTCACTTGTTGCGGACTTGAGTCCAGACGCCGACAACAATGGCGGTCACGTGGTACGACTACGTCATGTGATTCCGCCGCCCCTGGCCAATCATGCGGAGCTGTTTTACCTCTGAAAGACCACCTTCACGAAGTAGTATTTATTCACATCTAAGGTGTCTATATAGGGTACGAGGTTGTTAATGGAATACCCAAGCCAGCCTCAAAGCAGCCAAGCATCCCAGTGCAGCCAAGACCACGAAAACAATCTCTAGGCCCGAAAGCCCAGCCGTGCCCTCCATCATTGCAAGGAGGAGAGGCACGACAGCAGCACTAACACTCATCAGGCTGGTCATAACACCTATACCAAGTGTCCTTATCACCTCGCCATGAGCCACGGCAACATCCCCTGCCCTGTCCTCTTCCGACTCAAGGTCTAGGTCCAAGTCCCTACTTGATAGGATCGGCTCGCAGCCGAGTTTATCGGGGTCGTTCTCGGTTCTTTTAGTGTTATCTTCCTGTACTGAGGGCGTTTGTGCATGGACAATTGTTTCAGTCTCCGTCCCAGTCCCAGTCTCAACCTGAAGAAGACACCGCACGACACTAGCCCAGAAGGACACGCACAGCAACGCATCCCCAATACCGAGGAAACACAATGGCAAAACCGGCGACGCAGTCGCACGCAACAAGAAGATCCCATGCCCAAATACCAAAAACATATTGCTGGAAATCAACGCACGCGGATAACCCCTGGAACTGAGTTTATCCAGGACGAATCCGAACAGCGGAACGAGGAAACCGGAGAGGATGTACGGGATACTAAGCGACAAGCAAACAAGAGTGAGATAATGAGCCTAGGTTTTCCAGCGGGAGTATCATTTGCGTGTGAGGTGGTTTAGGGCAACAAAAAACATACCTCATCGCTGACCCTGCAGCCCGCTGATCGCCCGCATAAAACCGACTGGCTATAAACCGCTGCGCGGAATTCGCGAACGTGTTGACACACCCGTAGCTCAGGACGCACATTAGTGCCAGTTGCCAGAATGCCGGCGGCAACAGGGTGATGATGAACTTAGTTCCCTTGTCGCCGTCCTTGATGCTGCTGCTGCTGCTATCATCTGTAGTTTTATGCAGCAGCGGTCGCTCAGATTCATCAAGAACCGCTACCTTCTTTGGCCTGGAGACGCTCAGCAGAAACGCGGTGCTTATGGGTACGACGCTCAGCGACAGCGCCGTGGCTATCCATGTCGCCGGGACAATTCCGAATAGACCTATAAAGCGCGGGATAACGATCGTGTTCGCGACGCTGCCCAGTCTACCGGCGCAAAGGTTGATCGCGAGCGCGAGGGAGAATCTTTTGCCTCTGCAAACGGCACGAAAGAAAAGATAGTATCAGCGCCGCACGATGAAAAAGAAGATTATGAGGAATTCGGAATGGGTGGTAATCACTGGAACCAACGTGTGACGATCGCGCATCCGATGACGCCCACCATCTCCCCGCCGAGCCCGATGAAGGCGCGGCCGGCGATCATGCCGGGCTGGAACTTGGTTGCGACGGAGAGCGCGAAGAGTAGTTGTCCTGTTACTATGCTCGATATAGTACCGAGGAGGACGGATCTCTCGCCGAACCGCTGGACGGCGGGGCCCGCAAAGAACGGGAGGACAGTGTTGGGGACTGCATAGACGGCGTAGAGGAGGGAGACTAGATAGGCGTATTGGTGGTCTGGGAGAGAGAGATGCTCTGATAGAGGGGTTGACAAAGAGGCGGGCACGTCGTGGACTGGTAGAAGGAGTTGTATCAGCAGGGGTATAATTAATTACTTTCCCACCTCCACGAAGAAGCCTAAGTCCGGGAATGACATACTGAAGTAGATGCTCCAGTTTATGGCCGCGGAAGCCGCGAGAACGTGCCAGTGTGTCTGTGACATGATCTAGTTGGCGACCGATTAAGTTTCGATCTGGATCTTTGCTAGTTCATCTCGATGTGATCCGTTTCATGACAGGCAGCGAATATAAAGGGCAGCTAATGGCCACCCCGTGGATTCGTCACACGTAGCATACTGCGGGAGAGCCAAATAGCAAAAGCAAAGAGCAAGGCAGCTGCACCATGAGTAAAGATCCATCGTGCTTAATATCCAAATATATACCATCTACAGAGACAGCAGACATCTGAAATATCGGTCAGCAGAGAAAAGGCGATCAGCAGCCTCAGCGACCTCGATCATGCCGTTTGAAACAGCAAGAGGTGCAAACGGTCATGTACCGGATTGGCTGTCTTTGAGTGGGTATAATTCCCCGAATCTGGTACCCTGGCCCCTGCAATGCGAAGGTGGTGTCTGTCTCAGGTAGTGTGATAGGGTAGGAAACGATATACCTGCATCTGTATGCAAGCTCTGGGCGAATGGGCTTGTACATATGGGACGACGCAGCTGACCACTGTCGAAGCTGCTGACAATCTGTGCATGCTTACTTTTTCCTTACCACCGACGTCCACCGACTTGATTCACCGTCTGGGAACCCTGCAATATTGTGCATTAAATCGGTATATCCAGCTGGCCACCTGCACGAGCAGGCGTTTTGCTCGGACCAGCACTCCTAGAACAAGCACATGGATGCGAGTTTACTCACCTTGTCTGAGATACTAATGCATAATCAGAGACCGCATATAAAGGCAACCAAAAAGGTCACCGCCATACAATGGCAAGTTGGCAAATCCCACAGCAGGGAACATGATTCCAGTCGATCCACCCCACTTCAATCATGGGTGCTCCTTACAATGAGCAAAGGCCGCGAAAGCCGCAAGATCCCCGGACCGGGCCACACCATCAAAGTAATTAAATCCGACCCTCTTTGAAGGGCCGAATTTATGCCGATAGCCGAAGCCCTAACACATCTATCTGGGTATTGTGCAGAGTGTACGGAATATCCTCCGTACACCGACCAAGGCAGCAGCTCCAGCAATTGGGAGGGAAAAGCTCGGCAGTCCCGCCGAAATGGATCGACACATTGCGGGCCCCTTCCGGATTAGTCGATGATACTGGACTGTGTACCGATATGTATTGGTATTGTATGTTACAGATCTGTCCGACTCCCTTCCTGGCTTCCGCTACTCTGCCTAGCCACTGCCAGGTATGCTTGCTGGACTGATCGATCGAGCATCAACCCGGGGTCTTGAGTGAGGCTGGCCTGGAACCGACTAGTGCAGGGGCCATAGCCACAGATGAGGCTTCAATGCCTGAGTGAGATGCGGTTGGTGCCCGATTCTGCTGGGTATAGATCGTAGGCCTTGGCCGATCGAGGTAACTGCTAAGCGTGGCCGGGCCCAGAGTATAATTACAGAGTGAGGTTCCAGTCTCCGTACTTCGTACTCCGAAGTACTATATTTAATGCTTCCGATCTGGTCCCAGGACGGAGTAGATCTCAGTACAGTAGCGCCGGGCGGACGGAGTCTGGGACCAAAGGACCGCGACTCGCGGAATGCCAAATGCCGAATGTCGAAACTTGGATTATTGATGATGTCGTTCTTGTGAGGGAAGCCAAGTTCTGACAGTAGTGACAGGTCATCCGCCTGACTCGAAGCCCGCGAGAGTTGTCCTGATTTCCAGGAAGTCGGTGGGGAAAAGGGGTAAACCAACGAGTCAAGGACTCACTCAGTCAACCAGATACAATTCCGATGGAAACGCTAAAGCACTTGTCGAACTCGATTCATCTTGCGATGTGGGCCGGCTAGGTTTGTTTCAGATCTTCATAGTCCGACCTATCCGCGACAAGAAGCTACTGGTTTGCGTTGCATAAGCGCATAGCCGTCTTTCGCTGGGGTATTCGCTGCTCTATTGACCCATGGGTGACTGACTAGTGACTACCGGTATGCCTCGGTATGAGATGGGCAGTGGAAGCACAGGGTCCATTATTTGCATTTTGCACTGGAGCGTCCTCGTATACTTCTAAGTTTAGGAAGATCGTGCTCCGTGCTTGTGGGTTGTGTAACTTGTGTGGTTGTGAGGGTTGACTGCAAAGGCTTTGTCTCGATTGAGTAGGAGTCAAAGAAGGGTACAACCGTACAACGACCTTTCCAAGATTTCATGTCCCGAATGTGAGTCCGATATTTGGTTCTTGACTCTCTCTTTCAAGGTGCAAGGAGCTCTCACTGGCCGATCCGCGAAATTACGGGGGGTCCGTCGTTCAGCAGCGCCACCAACCTCAATGATCGAATTCGTCCAGAACTGGTTAACGCAATGACAACCTGAAGATCAGAAATTCAGGGACAGCATTATTCTGGCAGCGCTGATTCGCGAGCGATCCCAACTAGACAGGCCGATCACAGTGTCGTGAAGGGGAAAATTTTTGCAGGGTGGACTCATGTCAGATTGTGAGGATTCAGGATTCAGTTAAATCTCCGAGCCCAACGACGCCAACGGGCGGTTTTGCTCCACCCACACAGTCCACGGACAACACTCGACAAACTAGTGGGGTCAGCTCTACTACTGGCTCGACTTTGCACGGAAAAGGAGTTTTTTTTTCCTGTGCTCCCTCCTTCTTGTCGTCCATGTCGTCATGTTCTCATCGGTCAGTGCAGTCTGGTTGCCGCTTGATGCATGGCCATTGGTCCGTTCTCTCACACACAGGGCTGCCTCTTCTGCCTCTTAAGCGAAAAGCGGTCGTGCCAATGGCCGGTCAGGGGTATTCGGATATTGAACCAGACAAGATCTACGAGGAGCTTATGACATGGTTTGACCTTGGCCTCAGACTCAGAGAAAGGGGGGAAGAGACATCGGGCCTTTCCTCTTCGAGTAAGAGGAGTCTCATGACCGCAGTAGTAGGTAGTCCTCTGTTGTCTGTACTCTGGATTGCCTGTTCACGCAGTAGCCAGGGCTAGTTGTGCGCTCAGGCATTCATCACGGTCACTCTTGTCTTGCGGGGGTTGAAGAAGGAACCAGGCATTCGTTGTGAAAGTCGTTATTGATGAGGCCACTGAACACCGTAGTATTGCTCCCATGAAATGCATATCAAGGGCTAAAAAGAGAAGGCAAAAAAAAAAGAAGAAAAGAAAAAAGAAAGGGTCAAGGAAGCCCGGCCACATAATGATGAGTATTCCTTCCACGCATATTATTATTATGTCACTTTTCATTACCGCGTGCTCTGTGGTTGTGAAGTCTGCGACGATGAATCTTGTAAGGCGTCTGGCGCTCGGGGTCCAACCATCCAGTCTTCCATAGCAAGCCAGTCACTCCAGCTTCTTTCAGCTGCTTCAATTTCTGAATCCAGTGGCCCTTGCAGGGGCCGCAAGAAGGGTATCGTCTCGAGTGGGGGAATATCGTAGTCCTTTTTCACAGAAGCCCATCCTCCACTCTTTGCGGCGAACAGGTAGTTGCAACGTTCCTTTTCGTGCAGCGGGCCTACCCCGGACTGCCAGTCGTCGCCGAAGAATCCATGGAGCACGCCTGGATAGTCCATCCCTGTAGCAACGAGGCGGCGAATGTACGGGACTAGGGAAACCGGCGGGGGTGTATCTGACGGCGAAGAAGAACCCCCCGAAGGCGTCGCATCACCGCTGCTGCTCGCGGGATCTGGGCTCGTCGTAGAGGCGTTGGAGACGGGATGTGATTGTCGCTGGAACGGAAGTCGAATGTTCAAGTAGGCTGACAGCGCTTGGACGGGGCTACTATGTTGTGCATGGTCGAGGAAGTAGCGCTGGCAGTCCTGGTAATGGGGGTACCATTCAAAGATGTCTAAGTTGTCGTCCTTGGAACCTTGAGAGGCTTCGGAGAGTCCTAACATCGCAGTCGCCGTGGGATCGGGATCGGGATCGGAGGTGGCGCTTGGGGGCCGGACAGGGTGGTGCTTGGGGCTGGGGTGCTTGGTTCTGTTTCAGACGCATTGTTTCAGTAGTGTTCATCGAAATCCACTCTAGGTTCCTCAGTTATTTCCCTCGCTCCTTGCGGCGTTTCGGATTACAACCGGTAGGACGCTGAGGCAGCGGGTGCGTGGGTAGTGGGCAGAGGAGGGAATCGGGCAGAAATGCGGCGCAGCATTTGACTTCTGAAACACAAGTCAACGCAATTGGGGACCGACTGGGCAACCGAGGGCAGGGAGTAGCAGGCTCGGGGAGAAGTACTTGCTGGAAAACACCGTCCGGCTGCGTCGCAGCAGCACCGAGACTCGACGGCGGGGAAGCGAGGGAGCTGGCGAGGAAGAGCTGAATAGATTTCGAAGTGCGGAACCTAGTCCTCTACCCGGATGAGACTCGTTCATGGACATGTACTGGTGACGCCCATCTATCACGCGGACGATAACAATCACCGCGCATGACAGGGCAAGGGGAGATGAGGAAGAGAAGAACAGCAGCAGCAGTAGCAGCAACGGCAATGGGCTTTCTGATACGGGAGGCCCATCTGAGGATATGAAACGGGGCGCATGGGACGTACACTATCGGATATGAAGGAGTGAGGATGAGAGTATTATGAGGCAGAACAGGACAGCAGCAGGTCGGTGCTCTCAGGTTGACGACATGCAAATTTCAGGTCGCGACAAGGCCAAACGAGATCGATCAGGTTCAGGTTTCGGTACCCAATGAGGTGGTGGGAGTCGGTATAAATACTCAGCCGGCCTGGTTGGCGATTCGCTCCCTTGATCCTTTTTATTTTTATTTATTTTTTATTTTATTTATTTTTTTATTTTTTTGGTTTTATTTTTAGTTTTACTTTTTTCATGGATTCAATAATCTGCTCATGTCCTCCGCTGTCCATCTGCTCCTTTACTCTGGACACTGTCCGGAGTACAGCCAAAAGCGTAATTCCTGCCGTCCACAGTCCTCAACGCACTGTGAATTCGTGATCGAGGACCCCAGAACCAGGAATATGGGACCCCAGAACCTCCAGTCTCCAGCCTTAGGCTCGATGCAGAGTGTCAGCGGCAGAAAAAGAAAATACAAGCCCATCGCGTGTCCCTCTGTCGAGCTGTGGATCCGCGAAACGGTGATAGGGCCATCGAGCAGCT
Source organism: Aspergillus sydowii CBS 593.65 (assembly GCF_001890705.1). Classification (NCBI taxonomy): domain Eukaryota; kingdom Fungi; phylum Ascomycota; class Eurotiomycetes; order Eurotiales; family Aspergillaceae; genus Aspergillus; species Aspergillus sydowii. Next base: position 326,038 of record NW_024467875.1, on the reverse strand, counting down.
CAGCAGATCCAGATGCCTTGCAGGCGCAGCTAGTCGGCTCTGGCTCGCAATGCATGCGATTCTCGACCGCTGGGCCGGCTGGTCTTGAGACTTGGGAGGCAGATTAGCGGCCATCATTGGTGATCCCTAAGCGCTGGGCTAAACATCTTGGGTAGGTTGCAGGATTTTCAGTAGTTGGAGATTAATTCCACGATCGCAAGATTCCGATGAAGCCCTTTCCCAACCCTGGTTAGGAGGGCGTCCTGGTTTCGACCCAAAGAACCAGCCGGGTGGAAACATGGACCCAGATTCGCATTGCATTGTCTGCCGGCTGGGCGGTTCCTTTGCAATGGAAACCTTATTGATGATTATTCCTGCTGGTGCTGCTGATGACTTGATGTTGTTTAAAAAGGAGAATGCGGTGTAAGTGGCGTCCCATAGTCTGCCAGCAGGTTGTACATGGCTCCATGCGGTCAGAGACGACTCCTTTACTCAGAGGAGTGGGAAATGGTGACGGTGGGCGTGGTCAGTAAGGGGCATGCTTCGGCTCCCCTTACTATCCAATACTATTCGTACCCAAGGTGTGGGCAGCCCAATTGTTCCAGGAACAATGGAAGATTCGATAGATCGTGGCAGAGTCGCAGTGGAACTTTATCTCAGCTGCAGTCTGCATCGGCACAGTGTATGCTTAGTCCAACGACCGATCGCAGCTTGATCCATCGAGTTTCCGTCGGCGTTAACGCCAGCCCACTCTGCGTCCCAATCAGGGAATGGCTGCGGGTATCGGTAACTTTTGTTCGTGACCAGTAAATACCGTACAGCCAGTACACTTCTTTCGGAGACCACCGAGTTACTTACTGAGCCCGTTCTTTCATCTCATTTTAATAAACTCTTCACCCGCGGTTAGAACTCCATGTCTTCTGTCATATCCTGCAATGACTCCTTCCAAACTAGGTACCCTTACCAAGAGTGGAAACCGAGTATTCGGAGTCGACGATTTGCCACCGGTGACTGGTCTTGCAGCAGGGAGTTTCATCTTCTGCAAAAACAAACCTCAAGGACTCTCGAAATGGTGATTCCAAGCGAGGAGCTGAGTGATCAGCACCATTGTAGCCCGTATGGTACAACGCTGTTTACGACGTTGAAATTGAATACTCCGGCCATATGGGGCCCCTCTTATCCAGTTGACCTTGCGTCCACCACAATGCTGGCTTTCTGGGTGGGACTTGGAGCCTTGGACTTGGAGGTCACTAGCTGGGGATCTGTCCTTTGACAATATTTAATGTACGCGTGATTCATCTTTCTTTTGCTATGACAGAATCAACGGATACGCTGCTCTGTTCGCTTGGCGTGTGAAGGACGAAACTCCGGACTCGGTCGTGTCAGACTAATAAATGGATGCGGCTTCCCCCATGTCCTGCAGCGCTAGTCTTTCAGTCGGACAATCTCGCACTCCTTGGGCCCTGCTTCAGTACTATTTGGGAGAAAATACCGCGACTTTAAATTCGGTCGTTTTTCACTTTACAAGTATTCCCTTGCTATAATCGGGCTCCAGGTTACAGCTACCTTGATTTTTAAGTGAATGTGGAGCGCCGAGGACGCCCGGCTGCTAGATACGAGCCAAATCTGGGGAGTTGACGACGGAATTGCTCTGTTTCATTGCCATTGCCTCGTCGACGAGTAAATGAGCAAACTCAACTGGCAGCTAAAACTCGGGGTGCTCCTTTGCACATCTCAAACTCATTGTCAAGCCTGCAGATCATGCTCCCTTGCAGCAATACCCGAGGACCAGGACATCAGATTCTGATATCATACAGTAACTTGGACTCCGTGGTGCGCCCTTGCGCGTGCTCCATTTCCCCGAGGGGGCAAAATGATTCAGATTCCGGAAACCTGGTAATTGACACCAGTATCCATATTTCTTTGCATATATGGAGTCTCGCATTCCAACGATTCTTCCTCAGGGCGACAGGGCTCCAAGGGGGAATACCCAACTGGGAGTTCCCAGCTGGAAATATATCAGTAGCTTTGAGCCTGCTCATGTTCATCAATACAATTGTCAATGCCATAGATAGAGTCTTGAACAAGCAGGCCGGTATGCATCAGGATGATTATTTCTCGTTGCGCAGTCCCTGATTCGCCCTTGGCTCATGTCGGCGCTAAACCTGATCCGGGTTCATATTGTGGCGCACATATATACACCGCCACATCTACACCGCCACAATATACGCAAGCAGGGCATTCAATATGCTGTCACCTTGAATCCTGCTCGTGTTTAAAATTTGTCAGGCAGTAATCGATCAAAGGATCGCCATCCTGGAGGCCCTTGCGTTACTTTCATCAAAGTGGCTGCCCGACGAGTGACGACCTGTTGGGCCGTTCTTGACCGCAGAGTACGGAAGCGCGGAATCAAGATTCGACTCTAGAATGAGACCCAACGGCAAGACTAAAACAGGGCAAAGGTGAGCTCAGACCAGCTTTAATAAAGACTCCAGCCTTGGTCTATGACTCCATAATCCACATCGATGGATGCCTAACCGTCCGTGCGGCGTGCGACCCCGGCCTCTAGCGATCTCAACTCCACATCATCAGTGCAACAGTACCTTCGATTGAATAGGAAGTCGGAGGTGGAGGAGCGACGCCTCTTCCTGATGCAGGGTGTTGGATACTGAATCGTCCTTTATAGTGTGGTTGATTCTGGGGGCCTTCTGTGTTGCCCCTCGAGGTATTATCCTCAGGGGTCCAGCGAGGGTAAACCCTTTCCTGTTCCACAACGTACTACCGCCGTTACCTGCAAGCGGATGTCGCTGTGGAAGCGATATGCAACGGTGGCATTCATGTGAACGGTAGTTGAAATCATGGATGCTAGCCAAGTATCCGAACATCTTCCAAAGTTAGCTTCCGTGTCCGATGTTTCCCTTCCCCCGAGAACCCATAGACTTTCGCCAACGGTGTACATCGAATTAAGATTTTAAGGTAAATTGTTTCTCCCTGACTGGGGCGCCCTTGTCGCTTGGCACTGTGCGTCCGGCATAAACTCACAGTAGTTACGGCTTAAGGTTACGGTCGAGATCTGGAAGCTGGAACCTGGAGCCTGGAACCCTGGATATGGATATCAAGGCGACTACAGGATCTTGGCTTTGGTAAGGGTACCTTTTTGTCTGCTTGGATTCTGCTTTGTACTCTTATCTAGGCTTCAGGGGTCGAGGTTTGTGCGGTCGCATATACACTTCCTTTCTCACTAAGCCTTTTCAAGGCCCACAAACAACTCATAAATTCGATCTCACAGAAAATTATCCATTCTGTTCGAACCAGCCAGGTGAGCGTCACAAGCATGACAAGTCCATTCGAATTCACAACGGCTAGTTACTAGAAAGCACAGGAATGAATAGCGGACTTGGCGAGGGACACTGCCTCGAGAAACGTCTGGGCAAGCGTCGTGTTACCTCCAGCCCTGGTGTGAGAGGGAAGTACGTACGGAGTAGGGACTCTACGGACAGTCCAAGTACGGAGCAGATCCTTCGGGACTCAGGAGGGGCAGACTGAATTATGAAAGACCACAAGAGCAAAGCTTAGCTCAATCGATTACATTATTTCAGAACTTATCTCAGTAGAAGTGGAGCACGATAATCCATGCTTAGTCGTCCTTAATTCTACAGAGCATGCCTGCAGTGGTTCAGTCAGATCGTTACTATTCACGAGGAACCATCGCAGATCGAACCCCTCCAGTCGAGATAAAGTTAAAAGCACCGGTAATGACTTCTTGTCATGGCTTCCAAGGTTCTTATCAGCCCCGGGCAGCACGCACCAATGACAAGGACTAGGTTGCATTAGCTGATGCTTGGCAGGCGATCGCAGCATGCTTAAGCTGTGAAACTGGCGTAAATCGGCGGATTCCCGGTGAGGCAGAGTGGATTAATTTCCAATGCTTAGGCTGGGAGGGCTTTGGTCGGGTCAGGGCATCTGCCGACTTCCGTGGGAGTGGCGACCACCAGTGGCCACTATTGGTCACTGCCACTGGTCGGGCACTGGTCACCCGGTGAGAACTGCTGCGGAAAACATAGCATGTTGATCCCTGTGTTGTTTTCGTGTGTTTTCGTTTGTGATGGGATTATTCACCGGTGCTGATAAGGCAACTCCCAACTTGCGGGGAAGGTGAGGGGGAAGGGTATATGCGCTGTTCTATGATTCTATGAGAATACTGTACTTGTCAATAGAATCTGAACTCTGCAATTTGTGTGGAGAAGGCATCAGATAACATTTTTCTCGAAGGGCTATCTCCCGCCATACAGAGCAGGGCAGTTATACAAAGTGGGCCAGGCACCGAGCTTGGCGCTGTCCGACGGCAATTAACGCTGTTTAAGCGGTAGCTAATATTAATTATTCGAAGGCTGTTCGATCGGAGCAGAACGGAGTTTCAGACGGAGTCTCAGACGGAGCACTCTTCTCCTGCTGCAACATCGCCTCCAAAGAAGGGCAGTTAGGTAATGCACGAGAAAGAGTCGGGATTCCGCAAGCGGGCGGGCGTCCGCCGAGAGATAAGGAGCAGATTCTGTGACCTTAAACGATCGACTAACACCCCGAAGTTCGGCCTCGCAGCCTTAGCTCCGGCTTAGCCCTGTGCTTCCACCGCGCTGGTTCCTGCGGCCGACCAGTCATCCGCCCGCTAATCGTCAGGCATTTCCTGCCTTTCCTCCCCCAGCCGACTTTTCCGCCACGCCCTCTCGTCCGACTCCGGCTGTATACTCATTCGCCCACCTCCGCCAGCTCTCCTCCCCCTCTCTCCCCACCACGCCCTCGTTGCCATACTTAAATTCGGTCGTGTGCCCTCCTTCCGGCCTTTTCTTCTTTCTTTCATCCATCCATCGGACCTTCAGGGACTTGATTCTTCGATTGCTAGCGGGCCTGTCATTCTTACCTCACTATCTCTTATCTGCGATAAGCTAGTAAAAAAAAAAAGTCCCGCCACACAATGTCCAACCTTCCCGTTGAGCCCGAGTTCGAGCAGGCCTACAAGGGTACGACTTCCGAATTTTTCAGCTTCATTTTTGAACACTGCTAATATGCGTAGAGCTTGCTTCGACTCTTGAGAACTCGACCCTCTTCAAGGTCCACCCCGAATACCGCAAGGCCCTCGAGGTCGTTTCCGTCCCTGAGCGCGTCGTCCAATTCCGCGTCGTCTGGGAGAACGACAAGGGCGGCCTCGAGGTCAACCAAGGCTTCCGTGTGCAGTTCAACTCGGCCCTGGGCCCCTACAAGGGTGGTCTCCGCTTCCACCCCTCCGTCAACCTTTCCATCCTCAAGTTCCTCGGTTTCGAGCAGATCTTCAAGAATGCCTTGACCGGACTGAACATGGGCGGTGCCAAGGGTGGCTCCGACTTCGACCCCAAGGGCAAGTCTGACCAGGAGATCCGTCGCTTCTGTGTCTCTTTCATGACCGAGCTGTGCAAGCACATTGGCGCCGATACTGACGTCCCCGCTGGTGACATCGGTGTTACCGGCCGCGAGATCGGCTTCCTCTTCGGCCAGTACCGCAAGATCCGCAACCAATGGGAGGGTGTCCTGACCGGCAAGGGTGGTAACTGGGGAGGCAGTCTGATTCGCCCCGAGGCCACCGGCTACGGTGTTGTCTACTACGTCGAACACATGATCAAGCACGTCACTGGCGGAAAGGAATCCTTCGCCGGCAAGCGCGTCGCTCTCTCGGGATCCGGCAACGTCGCCCAGTATGCCGCCTACAAGATTATCGATCTCGGCGGTGCCATCGTCTCTCTCTCCGACAGCCAGGGCTCTCTCATCGTCAAGGACGAGTCTGCCTCTTTCACTCCTGAAGAAATCACCCTCATTGCCGAGCTCAAGGTTGCCCGCAAGCAGCTCTCCGAACTCGCCGAATCCTCCGAATTCTCCTCCAAGTTCACCTACATCCCCGGCGCGCGCCCCTGGACTCACATCCCCGGCAAGTTCGAGGTTGCTCTGCCCTCTGCCACCCAGAACGAGGTCTCTGGCGACGAGGCCAAGGCTCTCATCGACTCTGGTGTGCGCTACATCGCCGAGGGCTCCAACATGGGCTGCACCCAGGACGCCATCGACATCTTCGAGGCCCACCGTCTCGCCAACCCCGGCGATGCCATCTGGTACGCCCCCGGTAAGGCCGCCAACGCTGGTGGTGTCGCCGTCTCCGGTCTCGAGATGGCCCAGAACTCCGTCCGCCTCGCCTGGACTGCCGAGGAGGTCGACGCCCGCCTCAAGGACATCATGGACTCTTGCTTCCAGAACGGTCTCCAGACTGCTCAGAAGTTCGCCACTCCCGCCGAGGGCGTCCTACCTTCGCTCGTCACTGGCTCCAACATTGCCGGTTTCACCAAGGTCGTCGAGGCCATGAAGGACCAGGGCGACTGGTGGTAAACAGTTACCTCCTTGGAACGATTGATATACGATGATGATTCCCTTCACGTTTGTTAAGCCTTGATTCTTTTTCTTCTTTTTTCCTCGGGAGTTCCTGTCTGTCATGTTCGCGGTTTTGGCATATTCTATTCTTACTCTTAGCGTGGATAGAGGCGCCGGATTCGTTTCTATTTCTTGTGCTCTGGTTTGGTTGGATTGGTTCAGGTTTCGATTCCCTCTTCTCTTCCTGTAGATATCTCCCTTTGCATGCATATACCATAGACATCGTTCAATTTATTTATCTTTATCATTTTATTATATTACCAATTCGTTCTCCTAATAATTTTTCAAATCTTCTGCTTGCAATCTACGCTAACCACTATCGACACGGACATCGATATACTCAGTACGTAGTAGACGGTACAGTAGTACTACTCTGTAGTACTTCGGGAAAATCTCGGTGGGGAAGATCAAACTCCGCTCCCGGAGATCACGCCGGAGTAAACCACTCCGCCCCCGCCTGTAAAGAAAAAAAAAAAAAAAAAAAAAAGAGCAAAGAAAGTACCACGTACCCCGAGTATTCCCCGTCATATTGAAAGGGTCCGCACGACAACCCGCAACCGCGGAATTCCACTTAAAAGTTTCCCGTCAGTCAGGTAAACAAGGCAAGTAAGTAAGTGCTCGACACGCGCTCAGTCTCCATACTCTATACTCTCCATAAGTTAGTGCATGCATGGCATTCGGACCCGGCCGGCGGCCGCTCGCGCCGTCGCTCCACCCCGTACGGTACCGCTGCTCACTACCGCATTGGCATTAGCATTTGGCAAAATAGTAATGGCCGAGTGGCGTGTTCGTGTTCTTCTCCGGTGGGGACTTGTGGTGCTGATCAGCGGAGTTACATCATCAAGACCGCCCGCGCTTTGAGCCTTTTGACTACGTACTTGTTGGTAACGATGTTCTGTGCGCTGTGCTCGCTGCGGTGGACGCCGTGTGCCGACTTCCCTGTCTAATTAGGAATTAGGGGTTGGGCCTGGGGAGGGGATACTATGGAGGTGGAGATGGAGATGGAGATGGAGGCTCCGCTGTTGGGAGTGTATGTATGTGCTTACTATTAATAGGTAGACTACAAGACGTTGTTACTGGTAAGAAATCGATAATAAGTGAGAATAGAAAGGACAATGGATGGTATTATCCGTATACAGTGTGTATTCTGTCTTGAGTAGGTAATGGTGCAGTTGGGGAAGGAACGATGGGACCTGCTAAGTATTGTTGTGGAAGGAGCGAAGGATCATAGGTTTTTCTTTCTACCTGTCCACTAGAAGAACCCTTCAGAAACAACCATCAGGGACAAAGCAAGTTTCACTACCAGAGGTCTTCATTATCGATATTCAATAAAAAGCCGTTATGAAGTCTTTCTTTTCTATTCTCCAAAACTATCCATATTCTACCTCCAGCATGCTTTGCTAGAACTCCGTGCAATCAGTCTCTACTAATGAGAGACTTCAATCGTTGATTTCCATTCAAAACTATCAAGTCGCTCCTGCCATCCCCCAAAAGAACTGCTCAGGAGAATGTGAACTATCAAAACCACAACCAAGTCCAAGCACGTCTTTCGTCTTAAGCTATAACAAAGATATAACTGGTATCAACAAATGTTTTAAACAGACAGAGCAGAGCAAACCACGAGCAACCCATCGGTAATCTCAACAACCTGCATGCATCCAGGACGAGTCACTTACTCGCACAACCACACGTGAACACCGCAAACACCTCCGGTTTGAACTCCCTCGTCCCATTCTCGACCGGCCGTCCAATAGAATACCTTCGAAACGTGCTATACAGGGTCCAAAGCCCCGGCCTCCCCTTCCTGCCTCTCCCACGGGCCCCGGCTCTAGCCCCCGCCCTGGCTATATACTCTTGGTCGGTGGCAGACTTGGACGAGGACTCAAAGTGCGGGTGCCAAACACACACTCTCTCCCACTCTGGCGACGGACGACCAAGCCGTGCCCGGTTGGTTTCTACCTGCGCGATGCACCGGCGGAACGCGTTCGCGGTTCTTCCTTTTCCGGTGTGTGGGCCCCAGGGCGGGAGTAGGACGGCTATTGTTTGTCCAAAGGGCGGCAGTATAGGAGAGAGCTTGCATTGGGCGACGCGCAGGGTTGTTAGGTCGGGGAAGGCGGTGCTAAGGAGGTCGAATGTGTAGGCCCAGGGGATGTAGTCGGGGTTGTAGTTGAGGTTCATGTAGGTACTGGTATTGGTGTGGCTGTCGGTGCCGGCGCCGGCGCCTGGCATGGTGCTGGGGTGCTCGGTGTCAATGGATGGGTATCTTTCGAGCCATACGTTGTGCAGGCAAAGGTCTTGGAGGGTGTGTCTGAAGAGGAAGAGGAGGTGCGGGAGCGCTGTTGCCGGAAGGGCGATGCGGTCGAGCTTGAGGCGGCGGAGAGGGGGGATATCGTGTCCGGTGATGAACTTGTGGATGGCGCCGTATCTGAGCCTGCCTGTGGAAGAAAGGCTGAGTTCCTTCAGGTTGGGGGCGTTCCGAAGGGCGAGGAGGACTTCGTCACTGGATACACGTCCGGGTGCGTGGCGGGTGGACTTGAATGTAAAGGACTGCAGGGACGAGAGTATGCAAGGTGAAGAATCCATGGATTGAGACAGTATATGGATGTGACGGGTGCTCAGATGGTGTAACGATAGTTCCTGAAGGTCCTTTGGCAGTCCTTCACAGATAGATACAGCCAGAGCACGGCTGGCGTGCGGATCCCGGTTATCTCCACGAAGTATACGCCGGCGACACGATATAGACACTTTTTCCAACCCCGGGAATCGGGCGAGCACCGTCGATATTTCTCGAGTCCGGGAGCTCAAGTCTGCCGTCCTATAGGGCTGGTCAAGCAGAATCGACGAGTCGCGGATAGACACTTTCCGCACATAATGCGCGTTCTCGCCCTGGGAGAAGGTGCCGAATTTCAGAGGGATATGAGGCGAGCTGCGCTGGAGAGTGAACTCAACGTTCTGGAGGAGCAGGCGCGTGGCACTCCGGTAGAAAGCCCTGTTGACCTGCCGGATGGGATGGAGCGTCGTTTTGTTAAATGGGTTTACGTTGTTGTCGACCACGTGCTCTGTGATCTGGTTACAGTTAGCAGTGCGCGGTGGGTGGTTGGACTGGACTTGCCATATCATATAACTCCTGAGGGAGGTCAGAAATATGGGCTCGCCTGGTCTGGGCCATGCTCGGCGTGTTTTTTTGGTATTGTGCCTTCAAGGCTGGGCCTTTCTTGAGCCTTTCTTCGCTTAACAGTGATAAAAAGAAAAGGAGGAGGGGGGGGGGAAGAAGAGGAAGTGAGACCGGGGCCTATCCTTGAAGGCGACATTTATCTCAAGGTTGAAGTTATTTTCTCTCTTCGCCAATGGACAATAAGGGAAGGGAGAAATAAGGTTGTTCCTGACTATCTACAGGCTCATATTCGATCATGGAGGTTGCTGAACCATGCTGTCATGATCATATCTGGGTCAGGGGACTGCAAGGAAAACCTTAACGCTCCGAAACTGATGTCCATGAGATTAAGGGAAGTGGAATTCGAGTAACGACAGTAGTTTCACACACGTAAGAGATGTATGCAGGCAGGCTGTCTTGATATGATGTAGGTATTCGACAGTGATTTGTTAAAAGCTCCCCTATTGGCGAGTTCGATTTCTAGGAGTTTGTACGAGTATCCAATGACTGACTACCTGACGAAGTCCCTAGTCTCTCTACCAGGTCAGTTCGAGATCCAAAATTAAAATAAAATAAAAAGTCACGCGAATACACCCGATCCATTTTAGACAGGACAGACACAGTCAGACTTAAGGTACATGTAGGTGGCACCGCTCCCCAACCCGACGAAGGAACACCTCATGCCACCCGCATCCCAGCGAAACTGTAGCCTCCGGACCAAGGATAGCCAGAGACACAGCAAAGGCCGCGCAACCTCTTCTATAAGAGAGAAATAACGTTTAAGAGCTTGCGGGTCCACAGTGCAAACCACACATACCATACCTCGCCATAGAAATCAGTCTGTCGTATATCAGGAACAGCGCGATCCCGTCGGTAAATGAGTGGGGTATTTAATACGAGGATGGATGATAGCGTGAGTATTCAGAGACAGCAGCGCTTCGCTTCACAAGTAAGGTGAAAAAACCTGGAGGAGAGGGACCGTCACTGGATAGACCTGCCGCAGCGCATTATACAAGTATGATGCAGGCAGGGTGGACGATTCCTGCTGTTTCAGGGGTAGGATCAGCTTGAATAAAGCAATATGCAATGTATAATAATTTTAAACACACTGCACAATGATAGCCATGTCTCACAGTCACAAGTCACAACGGCGTCGTTATACTCCTCGCCGCAGAGCTGGAACTACGGAGTATAAGGTATATGCAGATCACTTACCCTTTAGGCTACGGTAGTCAAGCGGCTCTCCCGCTCCCAGTCCCGCCGAAGGAGCCGCAACCCTGAAAATTACCGAACCCCAAAATTACTGATACTTAGTATTCTAGTTATGCACTCCTATCCTATTGCACTGTCATGATAATCCTCCAGGGATACACTACCCCTTGCCGTCCGGAAACCTGAAGCCGAATGCTGCATTGTGCCTCTCGTGCACTCGTGCAGGAAAGAAGCTGGCTTGTAGAGGATGAGACTAGCATGGACCGTCCTGTTGCTAGTCAGTCTCGGTTTCTGGATGTTTGGGACGGCAGGTAGTGCCGGTGGTGCAACTGATGGGTGAGGGAGGTATCTGCTGCATGTCGCTATGGATGCAGCAGTTTTTCGACACCCAGGTACTGGCGAATTGGAATAGTACGTATAGCTCTATTTTACTTAGTTCTATAGGATATTGGTAAGAGCCTTATACAGAAAAGTCTCAAAAATTACAGAAATCCAATTATCTTACCCGGGAAGCCACCTCACTCAGGGGTATCGGGATCACCCCAAGCACACCAAACCTTGGGCACATACTTGGTCATCCTGAAAGTCCCATGACAAGTCTTCGTCCCCATCGACTCCTCCATATCCGTCTTACACTTGGTGCTGACATCCGGACACTCGAGCCTGGCACTATCGGCATCATACGCACAGTCCTTGAAGGAATCGCTCACCACACTCGCATCGTCCGAGAAGTCGATGGAAGGCGGGTTCGGCACGTCCTTGACGCTGATACTCCCGGACGCCTCGGACGCCCCAAGCGGGTCCATGTCGCACCACTCCGGGTCGGTGTCGTCCATCGCGACGTTGAAGATCTTCCAGTATACGTCCCAGCTGCCCATCTGGTCATCGTAGGCGATGTAGAGCTGGTCGGTCGGTCTCGCGGCGGCGGCGATTGCGCTCATGGCGCTGGCTTGCGTGGCTGAGGCTTCTGAGACTGCTGAGACGGACCAGGCGGAGTGGATGGATGGGATTACGGTCATGGAGGACATGGGCGTGACGCAGGACTTGGCGTCGTTGAGGCCGTGGTCCTGGTACCCGGAGTCGCCGCAGTAGTAGACTATGCCGTCTGTTGCGGTTGTGGTGAATGTTCCGGCGTTGCTGGGGCCCCATGTTGTGCTTGGGGGCTTGGAGTACGGGCATGGCTCGTAGTTGCTCATGCCTGGGGTGGAGCTGGCGACGGGGTACTTCCCTGTGTAGGCGTCGCAGTCGAATTGGCAGTAGGCGTAGTCGTCTTTCTGGGCTACGTGGTAGAGGGCCTGGCAGGAGGCGCCGCCTGGGGTTGTTGCTGACGGTGGTGGTGTCGTGGAGCTTCCTGCGCTGCCTGGTGCTGGACGGCTGGAGCTGCTGGTGCCGCTGGTTGTTGCGGAGGACGATGCTGGCTTTGGTGGAGTGGTTGCGGAGACTGAAGATGACAAGGGGCCAGATCCGCCTGAGCCAGGTGTTGCAGATCCAGTGTAGCCAGAGGGCGTGATATAAACAGGGGCCGGTGCTGAAACCCGAGTTGTTATCCGCGGGCATGCTGCAACTGTGGTGATGGTGCTGAATGTGGACGGGGAGGCCTGGCAGGCAGTCGTTGTTTTACAGATCTCGGTGCTCGTCGAGCTCATTGACGCACTGCCTGAGCCAGGCGTTGAGGAGACGATCGTGGACCAGGTGCAGTCCGAGAAGGTAGTGCTTGACGTGCAAGATGTTGATGTTGATGTAGATGAAGTTGAAGAGTCAGATTCAGAGGACGAGTTGTCATCGTCATCGTCCTCGTCATCGTCATCGTCATTTTCATCATTAGTTTTCTCCTCCATATCAGTCACAATCTCACCAAGTTCATCCAAATACTCAGTCCCTATCTCGACCTCGCTCTGGATCTCATCCGTAACGTCCTCAGCTTCCGGAGGAATCACATCCTCAATCTCAGACGCAATCGGCTTCACGCAGCTAATCGCCGCGCCAGCAATACCTTTCGCATTGTCCACAGTAGCCCCAGCTGCCTGCGAGGCAAGGTCTTTAACCGCACTAAACAGATCTGCTCGTTTACTCTTAGACCCCGCACACGGAGACTTGCTCGAGTCGAAGTTCGTTTTGGAGAGGTAATCCTCCGTTTGATCCGTTATATCTTTGATATGCTGCTTATAACTCTTGGGATCCTTCTTCAGGTCTTCGATATTGTTGTACGAGTTCCTCAGCAGAACTGCAACATTGGATTCCTCGCTGTCGGTTGACGTCGACGTCGGCGTCGGTCCATCGGTTATAGTACCAGATGGGTCGGAAGTAGGCGATGCACCCCAAGGCTCTGACGATGGTGCTTCTGTAGGTGCGTAATCGCCAATTGCAGAATCGCTGCCAGTGGCGTCTGCCGAGAGGGACTCGAGGTCAGGGGCAGACGACAGACTCGCGGAGATAAGCTGGTCTGGTGGAGCCACGCTCGACATAGGGTTGCCGGATGTTATCGTCTGGGAGTTTATCAGGCCACTAGAAGTGGAAGTGGATTGCTGGCTCGACAACGTTGAGGACGCGGCGTCACTCGATGTGTCTCCTGAGAGAGGTGGTGTTTCCGACGCTGGGTTAGGGCTGGAGCTAGATCCGGCCGAAGAGCTCGGGCCAGACCCAGACTCTGTAGAGCCAGGAGCGGTTGGCATGGAGCTTATCTGGGTAGATGGAGAATTTTGTCCAGTCGAGCTAGGTATTATATTTGTAGAGCCGGACTGGGTGCTCGATGAAGCCCCAGTAGGTGAGCTCGCCGACACAACTGGCGCGGAAGATGCACCAGATGCGGTACTTTCAGTTGATGCTCCAACCGAAGAGCTCGGGTTAGACCCCGTAGAGCCTGGAACAACCGGAGTAGGACTCGGTTGAGTAGGGGTATTCTGCCCAGTTGGACCAGAGGGTATTATGTTTGTAGAGCTTGTCACACTAGAAGCGGCATCCTCAGTCGACGAAGTAGGATCACCAGGCTCAGTGGCACTAGTAGTCGAGATAACAGGACTAAAATGGATAGTGGGCGAGCTGCCATCAGGGACCGTGACGACAGAGGTCAACTGCTCTTCGTGGCTGCGAGCGTGGTCGAACGACGACGATGCCGCTGGCCAGGTCATCAACGAAGACGTTGATCCCGGCGTCGGCGTGACATAGTCAACAACAGGAGCGAGGGTGTTTGGGACGACGAGCTTGGTTTTGATAGTAGTCGTCCAGTCTGCGCTGGCTCCCTGCAGTAGTGGGAGCAGCAGCAGTGCGGTGCCCTTGACAGCCATATTCAGGGGTTTGGTATGGGATATGGATAGATTGGTAGATTCTGCCCGGGGCATTGAGAGGAATCATTTATACGACAATCTCCAACCTCTACATCCTAAGTAAACGGTGTAATGGATACCGTGCTTATCAGAAGTGGCGCCTGGGGCGAAATTGTGATCGGTTTGGGACTTCGCCAACGTCTCTCGTATCTGAGACTGGGATAGTGACATTGCTGAGCAAAATCGGGCCAATAATATCCAGTGATACTTTCGTCTGCACGCTGCAATGCTTGTTAGTTGTCTGCCTGTACCTGCCGGTGGGCTCGTGGCTTACGCTTGAAATAACGAGGATCAGCAATAAACACAGCCCACCCCGGAGCTCGGACGAAAGAGACAAGCTTTTAATCAGGTACTGTAAGCTTTCCACAGGAATTAGGCCCACATTTTGGATTATTACGATGCTGATCGGTTTTGGGGGGGGGCGTGGGCGCCAAATATCAAAGCTTGAGGAGGCCAAACATGCTGATCCTTTGTGTAGGGAATACACGACGATATGTCTCATCTTGTAATTGGGCATCCTTTGGAAAATGGATCCAGGAGAAAACGCGTATCCCTCTCTTAATTTGAGGCTTTGAGCTTCGTGTCTACAATGTTGGCTTACAGGTGGAGGCTTTGGCCCCAGGCCGTGTCATGCTCGGGATGAGAGCATCGGATAACTTAAGAGTAAACCCCTTCTAGGGATATGGTCGTGTTTGCGAATTCCCTCTCTTTCGCTATCTCTATCTCCCTTCATTTCTCATCCTTTCCCTTCCAACAGGACCGAGAGATAGCCACTATGTTGTTATTAAGGAGAATCAGTCTCCTCTTCCTTTTCCTCCTGGAGCTCTCACTCGCAGCATTCGTGGCAGTCCAGCAAGATACCGGCCTCGCAAACCGCATTGGGTCCCAGAAAGCCCTCGTGTGGACATCCGTCCTCACATTCGACCAAGAAGTCACCGAGCAGCAACTCACAGGGATAGCCCGCGACGGATTCATATCCATGCTCGAGAATCTAATCAACGCCAACATGGGAACTAAATGGTTGCCGAAAATCATGACGGCGTTGACGCACGAGGACCCCAAGGAAAAGGGGAAGTGGATTGTATATCTCTCGTCGTCGACGAGGTCGAAGGATTCGCTGGTTTACGAGGTTTCCAGTGCAGATAGGAATGCAGAGAGGTGTGGAAAGATGAGGTCGCTTGTTCCGCAGCAATTGCAGGATACGTTTTCTGCGTGCCAGTTGGGCACCGGGCATGCGCAGCATCAGAACGATGCGAACTGTGGCGAGACCGGGGTGCTGCTGCTGATGGCTGCCAGGACTGGGGATGCTCAGCTGGAGGCAGCGCGCAAATCGAAGGTTGTGGCGTGGAAGGGCACGCTGGGAGCGAACAAGGCATACGAGAGTGGGAGGATCGAGCCGCCTTGCCCATTGAGTGATCGCGGATTTGGCTGCGCGAATACGCTGGATACCCTTGCGAAAGAAATGACGATTGTTAGTACAGAGGAACATTTTCAGGATTCTGATCCGAACGACGCGGAATACACCAACAATATGCCGACGAATGTGGAATTCCTGTCCCTGTACCCTGAGGACGCCTGAAGAGGAGACGCCTCAAGAGTAAGAGCAGCAACAAGAACAGGAATAGATGCAAACCATGTATTACCGATCACAGGGCGAGTTAATGTCAAATGCAGAGTTGTTTAATCATAAAGGTGCATGTCAAGAAATCTCCCGCTCAGGACACATCCTATTCTCCGTCCAGATCCCATTAGAAACAAAGTCGGATATAAACTCAAAGCGAATCTGCTCCTTCCCAAAGGCAGCCCGGACCTCATCAATCTTCTGCTCCATGAGTTTCGTGTTCCAGAACTGCACCCACTTGCGCACGCAGACTCGTTCCAGCACAGGCAAGTGCAGCCGTAGCTTCGATACATTGTAAGCGAGCATATCTAATATCTCCTCTTCATGCCAGCCCTCTATATCGACCGGTGCATAATCGGCCCGCAAGCACAGCTGTTCGACGCTGGCAGGTAACCCCGACGCCAGGTCGGCGGATGGCTCTGTCGACCATCCTGCAAGTAGGTTTACGGGCACTTCAACAGAGCGAAGGTTCGGGAAGTGCGTTAAGAGGCCGTAGAACGGAATGCTGAGATCCTCTTCGCCGTCTTGAAAATAAACGTCGGACATAGTGGGTGGGTAGTACTCGACGCCGAAAGATAGGTTTGTGAGAGACTCTTTGATAGACCGCAGGCCTTGGATAATGGATGGGCCATTTTGCAGGGCTACTTCCTTTTCCCACCTGTATGCCATTCCCAGATGCAGGGTCTTTAAATTAGGGGCATGAGGGAGGATATTAGGGACTTGGGTCTCTGGGATGGTTGTTCGGGCCAGAATGAGACGTTGAAGCCGAGAAAGATCCGGACAGGGTTGATCACGCAGTTCTATACCCTCCTTGGTCCGAAGCCACATCTTTAAGGACCGAAGAGACGGCAAGTAGAACCAGGCAGGGAATTGCTCCGGGTTGCACTCAGGATATCCCGGTAGGTCGTGGATCTCGGGGAGACCGCGACAGACTTCGTCACGACGAACATTGGCGCCATAATCCACGTCTGTGAGCGAGTCGAACGTTGATAACGATGGCGAAGATAGAGCATGTCGTAGCATCAGCCCCGGGAAGCCAGACTGCCACACAAAGGAATAATCAAGCCGCAGAGACTGCAGGTTGTGAAGCTGGGAAAGGAGAATCGACACAAAAGCATATGGGTTCCCACTTTCGAGGGCGCTGGTCCAGCCATCGCCATCCGGGAATGCAGCAGTTTTTACAATAGCTCGAGCGTGCTGCAAGACATCCTTGAACTTCGCGAGCTCTTCTTGACAGACTGACTCGCAGATAGGCGGCTCCCATGTTGCGGCCGTCGAAATTACCTGATGGGACAACAGACTCAGGTGTCGGACATGGGATGCGCGCTCTGGCTTCTGCAGGATGGCGCGAAACAAGAGAAGAATCCTGCGGATGGGGATTGGATGCCACTCCCAGGCAATCTCTCTAAAAAGAAAAGGCTCGATAAGAGAAGAGCTGCTCCTGGACACGAAAAGAAGCGACCAGTAATCCGCTGGCGAGAGGTACTCCAGGATGCCCAGCAAGCAATCACTGGGCAAGGCGATCGGGCTGGGAGCCATCATCAACACAAGAGTGCGGACCAGTGAAGGATGTAGTATCTGAAGATGAAAGAGTAAGAATAAGGATGGCGATACGATCATACAAGCAAGTAATCAAGCATGGCCCGCCCCAATGATCGTCAGCCGATCTTCATCAAAAATGTAAGCCAAGGAGAGAGGTGTAAATAAAAAGGTGCAAAAAAGACATGGGGTCACCCGGGATTGAACCGGGGACCTTTCGATTAAGGATGAAAGAAGTTGAACTTCAGTCGAACGCTACTCCCGCTGAGCTATAACCCCAATTGCTGGGGATTCTGTCCCAGAATTGACATTCTGAATCAGCCGAACTTTCCATCTTTAATCCACTGCCAGGTATATAGAATTAACAAGATGTCCCGCAAGAACAGTCTTACACTTGTCATCCTTCTCCCCCCGGATATCTTATTCCCACCCCACCACCGGTTATTGCAGCTCCCTGTCCACACAGAATATCACCTCCATCGCCGAGCTCTTCGACCCAGTCACCTTCTTAAGGTTATATCGCCCACCGTGATCCCGTTCGTCGGCTTCCCCGTCGGACTGCCATTCTTATAGTCCTGCTGCACGGACAATGCCGTACTTGGAGATACCGGAGAGCGAAATATCTTCAAGGGTCACTCCCGAGACTGACCCGCCCGCCTGGTAGACCGTCTTGATGCGCGCCGTTCTGGCTGTTGACCACCTGTGTGTTGGAGATGGTTACGTCTTTGATTTTGTTGGATTTGCGGTCGCCGACGGATCCAATCGAGAGGCGTGGTCGCCATTAAAATAACCCGTAAATTATGAACTTACCTGCCCACCAATTCACACAAACACCCGTCGAAGGCTTGTTCCACCCGCCGCTTAGCATTGAAAGCTTCGCCGGAGTCAGTCTGCATTCGGGTCTATGTCGGGACGCTGGTTTGCTGATAGCCACCAGTGTCCACATACTAACCCTATCGGGGTATGGGCTCATTTATGTTCTCTCGAAGTAGTCAACCTGTTTGGAGTTGTCTTGCCTGGTTCCGCTGAAAGTACACTGGAACGAACCAC
Organism: Aspergillus sydowii CBS 593.65; assembly: GCF_001890705.1. NCBI lineage: Eukaryota > Fungi > Ascomycota > Eurotiomycetes > Eurotiales > Aspergillaceae > Aspergillus > Aspergillus sydowii. Next base: position 307,713 of record NW_024467875.1, on the reverse strand, counting down.
GCCAAGCCCTGTTCCAGTACAATCCTGTGTTATGTAGATTGCTGGTGGTGGGCTGCAATCGGGTTATTTTGCTGGTATTTTATTGTTGCTGTTGTGGTAAGCTGCTGTCTGGGTGATATTACTCGTCTGTTACTTTGGCCAATTATTCTTTTAATATATTCAGCTGTTTGTTGCTGTCTGAAAAATGCAAGGCCGGAAATTGAGGAATGATCATGTTATTCTGGAAACTCGCATAAGCACCAAGGACATACAAGCGAGCGGTGGAAGTCTCGGTCAGCAGATAAACTGTGCTGGATTCTTATTCATGGTATGAAGTAAATGGTGGCGTATAAGAGAGCATCGGTTTAAAGTTGACAGCCAAGTCTACGACCAAGAAATGCATATATATATATGTATCACCGACCAAACCCTTTTGCTGCCACTTTGGTAAGAACAAATATTCCGTACTCAATGGCGTACCAAAGAAAAAAAAAAAAAAAAAAAAAAAAAAAAATTAAAGCCAGAGCCTTTCTTATAATAGGAGCGGCACCATAAAATGACCAATCCGGCAGTGGTTGGACTGTATAAAGACCGGCTATAGGGCCTGAACATGCGGAGAATCCGCAGGGTTCCGAAAAATATGCACTCAGAAATAGAAATGTCAATAATTCCAGGCCAATTGTTTTATAACGAGATGGCACTTTGGCGGAGTGGTTAACGCGATGCCCTGCTACTAGTTATTTCGCTGTTAGCCTAGGCATTTCCTTCGGGAGCGTGAGTTCGAATCTCACAGGTGTCGTTCTTTTTTTCCTGATTTCGCTTAATTTTTAGGCCGGTGTGGCCTTGTTTCAGAGCCTGAAATAATCTGCAGACCTCAGAATTCCCCTTTAGTCTTTTATTATTATATTATTATTTTTTTTTTTTTTGGTAAGGACTTATATAGGTGGTAAATTAGCCTTGTCGATCCAGACTGGAAAGATAAACTTACTTCCAACCTGCTCAGCTTGCGAATCCATATCGCGAGCTTAAGGAAGTACGCTGCTCTTCGCTCCCAAACAGATAGTGTCCCTGCTGAAATCGAGGTAACGTAGAGCTGTAGGTACAACACCGAACATCACAATGTGGCGGGATGGAGGCTCCGTTACAGTAACCGACGGATTCGCTGTCAGAGCATACACGGTTGAAGACACCGAGATAATACTAGTTGTTTGTCCTGATTTTGAAAGCAAGGTGCCTGCTTAGTGTCGCATCAATGAAGGCACGCAACAGATGCCGACCACCCTTAGAATTTTGTTGCACCACCAGCACTGCTGGCTCTAGGTAGATGTCCCAGAGGCCTCCCGCCGATACTGGGCGAGGCTGAACCTTGCAAAATTTATATAAGCTAAAGATTGACCACGATCATACTATAATATTCAGAAGTAACGCACTAGAATGGTTACTCTGTAGGCATTGTGAACCCAAATAGAGACCCAGTGATGTTCTGTGGCGTCGATGAGCTCCATAGCAGACGTAAATATGAGCGGTGTTACTAACACTGTGTCGGCAAATATTGCGATGGTCAATTATTTCTGGGACAAATTTTACATCGAGGAGGCACTTTGGCGGAGTGGTTAACGCGATGCCCTGCTACGTCACGTGACCATGCATAGGCATTTCCCTCGGGAGCGTGAGTTCGAATCTCACAGGTGTCGTCTTTTTTTGGCCCCGAATTCTTTTTGTCATGTTTTTGTCGTTTTTTTTGCCATTTTTTGGTAATTTTAGAGACGCACAGGTACAGTATCGACGAACACCTGTCAGATAACACAGCTAGCTATCAGTAGAATGAGAGCGAGATCGACGTCAACAAAACAGGAGGATCATAACCACTGCGCTCATTGCCCCGGCTTCATATAAAGCGACATGGTATTCTCCAACAGACCCTCTACTTCCGCGAAGTCTCTATGAGCCGACTCAAGCGCTGTCGAGAGATAACTAGGGAGTCAGTGGTTTTCCGGAAAGGCCGACGTTGATTGCCTGGGTATTGGAATTGATTTCAGTTGCTGCAGGATGCAGTGAGATTCATCCGTCATATTTTCGTTTGGTGGAAGGGCGGATCAAAGAAAGAAACCAATAACTAAAGAAAACGAAGCGTGGGGGTCTAAATAGGTGTGTGGCCTGGACATTCAGCATTATCGTATGGTTGATGAGCGGCAGGACATTGACGAACTTGGGGAATGAGAGAGGTGATCGAGTGAAACATTTCGTCAATGTAATAAAGGTAATGCTGGCTAGCCATTCTCAGACAGGAGCTTCCCATATTTCATTAGCAGGGTTGCTGCTTGTTAATATTCATCGTAGGGGTGATGTTTAGCAGCCTCTCTAAGTAGCTCAAACATTGCTGAGAAACGGGGCCCTCTATGTTTAAGGACTAACTCAACAACTCTCACCTAGCGGGAGTCCTAGAGTCGTTGGAAGTAGAGAGTTTAGATTTGTTAAAAGCTGACAAGCAGATAATGGGTTTCCTTCACGTCCGTCTTACTCATGCTCTTTTCAATGGATGGCTTCTGATGCCAAACCATCATACTGAGTTCGTCGAAGCTGGAGTTCTTTTCTCAGAATTAGTTATATACACCCAAAAATCTCCCGATGCGATTTATAAAAAAAAGATTTTATACTTACTAGATCGTCCGTCGCTCACTTAGGGTCTTCATCGACAAGTCCCGCAATTGCTACAAGAAACCAATTGCTTTCTGTCGAGTATCATCTCGGGCAGTGCTTGTATTTGATAAAGAAACAAGCTGAAGAGGCTAGACCAGGAGGGCAGCGAAGGACCGAGGTCATTTGTTGCACACTTGGGTGCCATAATTCATGGCCCAGCCTTGGAGGAGTGGATCTGGGACCACTTCATGCTTGACTGAACCCCAGGCAGAGTGGCAGAGGTAACAGGATCTTTGTTTCTGTTCAAGAAGTAGCTTTATGGCCCGGTGTGAACCTGTTCGGACTGGAATGGTAGACTTGAGCTATAGACAAGGAAAGCGTTGGTGAATGCTATTTGTACAACAGAGGGTGTTGTTAACATACTGTATCACTAATGGCGGCCAGATCGCATATAAGACTGACGCAAGCTTCCGGTTCTTCGTAACAGGGCGCACCTTCCGAGCTAGGTTGTTAGAATATAGAATGTCACATATCTGCCAGTGTTATCGTCTGCTAACCTCCTTCTGTTGACATCGACGTCAGCTTCGTGGCCTCGGAGTATTTCGGTCATTCTGTGATGAGACCTCAATAAGTTAGACAATATATCCAGGATAAACGGTATACAAACACTTACTGCCCAACAAGCCAGCCCGATGGTCTGAGTCAAGGTCAAGAATCTCTCAGAGGTAAAAGCCGGCAGTAGGTGAATGGGCCTGCATGGTTGCTGTCATGAAAAGTAGGAAGTTGAGAAAGGGGAGGTAGGAGGCTCCTAGGTATGCTCCGAGTACCCCCGCCACGAGAAAGGTAATGTATAGATGGCAGGAAAGAAAGCGATTTTTATAAGCGTCTGTAGGCATTTGAACCACGCTAAAGCTAAGCGAGGATTCTTTTCTTATTGAAGTTCGGGGTGAATATCAAGGGGTTGAGATTCATATTGATATCTTTAGTTGACACCCCGCTTGCCTTTCACTCAGTATGATACCCTCATATACCATGCTCAATAGACCGCAGTCTCAAGACGAGAGCCCTCACTTCACCAGCAGCTCACACCACGACATTAACAACCCAACCTGAATCCATATCAAAACAAGATGAAATAATATGTCCCTAACCAAACTAGGCCACGTCCCCTCCCTATTCCCGCATATCAAAGATGAATGGTGGAAAGACGCCCACAGCAAGACCTTACTCTGGACAGACAGCCCTAACAACCGCAGAATGCACCACCCTCCTGCAGATCCCAAAGTCCACGTCCTCTTCTCCGCCCCCAATTCTTCAAATGCCAAAGTGGAAGTGCAAGTTCTCGACCCCTGCTGCAGCCAGGGCAGACACAAAAACACCCTCGCAGCCTCATTCTATCGGCCACCATCCACGGCCTAGACCAAAGTACCCACCTACCTACCCACCTACTTGCTCGACTTAGCAAGACAGCGCGCGCAAATCAGAGAATGTGATCAGCAACACGCTCTAGACACCCGGCAACGTGCGCACCATCCATCCCCGTGCCGAACGAATATTACGACCTTGTCCTCCTTGGAACTCCTTCGGTCATGGATCCCGGGATGATAACCTGGGCTCCTCCGGGAGACAGCGCGTGTGTTTAAACCAGACGGGATCTTTGTTGTTGATTACCTTGATAGAGGGTGAATGGTGTATGCGTGAGGATGTACCTGCCGCTGGATGGGAGTGGTTGGTTACACCAGGGCCAAGGCCATTGTATACAAATGTCAAAACTACATGGTACAAGAAGGGAAAAAAAAAGTCAAAGACGGAGAAGAACGAGAAGAGCGTGAAGAAACTGACTGCCCTACGCGAAAGCCAGCTCTCACCGGGTAAGATGCATCTCGCGAGCCGGGAGATTGTGTTGATTTCCAATGGCGGCGCCGCGTTTATACCAGGATCTGTCCTACGCGATGCAGCTTTATGTTGTGCCTGATATGGAGGGGTTTTTTGGGGGTGAGAAGGGGATGAGGATTACATCTGATCTGTATCTGATGGGCTATAGACAGCTTCTTAACTTATTACGTGGAAGGCTGCCTCCTCGTCTTGGTCTTTGTCGACGTTCACGAGCTGTGCTGGGTGTTGAACCCCCAGGATGCGGATACGTATGTTCATCTGCATATCACCCTGGACTATGAAGAGGGCAAGGGATGGCTGCTCTATGCGACGGCGACAATAGAGACTGGGATGGTTGTGATTGCTGATGCGCCGTATGCGATCGTTCCCGCCGTCCCGCCGATAGCAACGAAGCCCTAATCTGCAGTAACCTGTGTAGACTATTATCCGGATGCATGCTGATCGGGACCTCGAGCTGAGTCAAATCTACTAACCCTAATTCACGGCAAAAGCTTGATTTCCCATGGAGCAATTGGTTCAAGCTGGAATCGATGGCCTGCTGGGCAACCGTGAACGCTGGCTACAGGAAAGACTACAGCACTGGGCGGACCTTGTCGAACGGTATCTAAGCGATTAAGACCTGGGCCTGCTGAGTCCGAGACCTCCACCGTCATCTGCAAAGAAGAAACAAAACCTTCGGACTGTACACCGTCACGACAGCGGCGGGATGGATGGTTATGGCCAATGCTTCATTGCGTGCATTTATTTATCAGTCGGTGCATAAGTCTCTCGAGAGGAGACAGAAGCGGATTATACATAAACCTACTTTCTCTCCGTCTTGAATCCGCGACCGCTGTTTGAATGAGCGAGGCGAGCCTCCTGTCGACTGCCAGATAGAGAGTAATGCTAAATTGGCATACCTATCTCGAAGAGGCTGGGAAATTGGATATTTGGAATCCGGTCGCGGACCCCGGAGTAAATAAACCTGTTCTTCGAGGTTCCTAGAATCCCTGGAATTACTGCCTCGGAAAGGAGAGGGGGGCGATCCCATCCCTGCATTCCGGTTTGAGGTATCGCGAGGCGCAGGAGGTGGCAACAGGCAATTAATCCCACTGCCCATTCCGGGCCGGCGATCAATTCGGGACGATTGAGTTTAGATCCGAAATATTGCCGTCTGCATTGTGTAGTGTATACAGAATTTATACTCCGTGGGTCAACAAAGTAGCCCGTATAGTCAGTTCTTTGATGGACCTGGTTGAGTGTTCTGGAAGTGTTCTATCCGTAATCTGACACTCTTGGCTTGTCTCACTAGTAACAACGTCGGGAACAAACGGCTTAGTCTACCGGCTAAAAATAGCCGGCATTTAGACTTCTATAGCCCTTACATGCTATCTATACAAATTATTCAGTCATTATTTTCCATTTAGTCGCTCAATAACAATCATTAGTTCATTACCGACTATCGAATCCTAACTCCGTTCCGAATAATTAGTTGCTCCTGGTATACTGTAACTGCAGACAGATCATAATTCATTTACTTGGTTGTATATGTACATATCGTCGTATCCTACATCCTATCCAACCTCCAGCTCCTTCTCGCGGTACTCCGGCGCCGGCACCTCCATGTCAATCCCAGGAGGCCCCAGCGCAGCAACCCCAAGCGAGACAACGTGAACCGGGAACTGGAACTCGACTATCCGTACCTGCAGATAATTAGTTTAAGCGATATAGTAAGATAAAGTGAAGGAAAACTCACGTTATTCCCCCCAAACCCAATCCCAAGCCGGATCTCCAGTCTATACCCGCGACGGATATTACTCGTCTCGAACGTCGGAGACAGAAATGGCGGAACGAAATACCGGCTCCATAGACTTTTATCCAGACTGAACACCAGTTCTTCGCCGCCGCCCGTCTCGCCGCTATCTCGGATCTCAGGCACAAACGGCTGTTGCAGATTAGCCATTGTCTGCACGACCCACGACCGGGTGTGCGATTCCGAGCGCCCCTTTGCGCGGACGTCGGTTGTTTCGAAGAGCATGGACTGGAAGTCGTGGAGGTAGATGTTGTCGCTGTTGATGTTGGTGATTTCCACGCAGAGCGGGATTGGGCTGTTGAGTACGAGGAAGGGCCCGTTGAGGAGCTTTGCGCGGGCCTCGCAGGTGGATGAGGGATCAATACCTCCCGCGCTGGAGGTGATTCTCCTCGTTTGTGTTTGGAGTTGCGTATTTGAGGGGAGAGTTGTGTTGGGTCGAGAGGAGTGGATGTTTATGCCCCGGGTCTGTTCGTGTTAGTTTAGCTCCACCAATTTAACTAGCACACACTTCAGCACTTACAGCTTTGCGACCACCACGGAGGAGACCCCGGCCATTTTGGCGGACTGTCGCTTCGAGGACGTACTTTATCTCCTCTGGGGACGATTTGTCGCCTGTGGATGGTGGCAGTTGCGACCTTTTACTTGTCTTGTGGGGTTGTGTTGTCTGGGGCAGCTAGTCCAGTTAGTGATTAGTCTCATTAGGGCACGCCATGAAATGAACCATAAATCAACTAAACCAACCATAAATGAACTGACCTTGATTGAGAATGCAAATACATGCTCTCCTGGAGGCAGAGTGACATTTTTGCAGGTAAAAGCGTTGGCGCATTTACTCGGCGGGAACAGCTGCTCAGATGTATTCAAGAGCTGTCGTCCGTATTAACATTTTCTCCCTTCTTTTCAATCCCAGAAAGTCAGACATACCTGATGCGACTCAGTAAGTCGTCCAGAGTGCACTCTCGACGTTGCGGACCCGGACAGCCTGATTGCGACCGTGGCGATGTCGAGCTGTGTGTCGGAGGCGAGAACGACCTGGCCCGCGACGGTGCCTGCAGAAGACTCCTTGCAGAGGTGGATACGGACGTCCATGCAGGGAGAAGCCCCAAGGAAGCGGTCCACTTGCGACAGCATGGAATTGGAGCGACGGGCTTTTAGCCAGGCGGAGGCGTGGAAGAGGAGGCTAAGGAACAGCATCCTCGCGTGTGTATTTGTAGTGAGGCCATGTCCGGCTGTGGGCATAATCAGTGAACTCAGCTGCCGAAGAGCTCGTCAAGTCGGTCGGGATAGGCAGTCGGGATAGAGCAGAAAGCAGACAGACATTTGATGATTGAACGATTGATCGAGATGGATTGGAGGTGATATATCTGACGCTGGATGTGGTCGGCATAACGAGTAACGATGGCCCTGCTCCACCCGATGCGATCGTCGAGTCTGGACTGACGCACACATCAGATCGCGCCCTGCTGCTAAGAATAAGCTGGCGTCATCAAGTCAATCACTGACTGTTCGGTTGCAATGTCGCGAAATGTCTGACCCTTTGTCTCGTCCGTTGATTACTGGGTCCACGTGGAGCGCTTTTGTTGTCGCCTGTCGGCTCCGACCCTCCTGCGTCTCTCGCCCTTCCATCTCCATCTCTCGTCTCTCTCAATCCCTCCTCTCACCACTTCTCTCTCCCCCCGGTCCTCCCCCGCCAATATGGATCGAGGCATCGATGAATCCCATCCTCTGCGCTCCTACGAGCCTCTGGACGAGGATGCCCAATATGTGCACACCCAAGGATACCACCCGCAGGAATACGCCCTCCCGCAAGACTCTGTGAGCTCCCCGCCCGTCTCAAAATTCCGTCCACCAAACTGATATATTTAGTCCATGTTTCACAACAGCAATGAACCTCCCTACCACCTCGCCCCGTCGCCGTCGCAGTCTCCGTTTCCTGACCCCCTTCGTCCGCCCTCAACTTCCTCCTGGCAGTCTGGATTCAACCCACAAAATCCCCAGGAAATGGCCTACTTGCATCCCGCGCCCACGCCCGGCTCCGAGAGGAGCAGCATTACTTCCTGGCAGCGTCGCCAGACGGGAGGTCTGCGCCGCTACCCGACCCGCCGAGTTAAATTGGTCAAGGGCACCGTCTTGAGCGTTGACCATCCGGTTCCAAGTGCCGTCCTCAACTCGGTTGAGCCGCAGTATCGAGAATCCGGGGCCTCAAGTCCCGAGGAATTCACCCATTTACGATGTGTGTACATTATAAATCACAATTACAGTGGTCTTGCTGACAATGCTTTAGATACTGCGGCAACGTGCGACCCCGACGACTTCACACTGCGGAATGGCTACAACCTCCGTGCCTCCATGTACAACCGCTACACCGAACTTCTCATCGCGATTACCTACTACAATGAGGACCGGATCCTCACAGCCCGCACCCTCCACGGTGTCATGCAAAACGTCCGCGACATTGTCAACTTGAAAAGAACCCAGTTCTGGAACAAGGGAGGCCCCGCGTGGCAGAAAATCGTCGTCTGCCTGGTCTTTGACGGGATCAGCCCCTGCGACAAGGAGACCCTCGACTTGCTGGCAACTATAGGGATCTACCAGGATGGAATCATGAAACACGACATCGACGGGAAAGACACCGAGGCGCATATTGTTCGTGACGTCGTCATCCCAACTATTTGAGAAGACTAACCTAACTCTGGCCTAGTTCGAGTACACTACTCAATTGTCGATCACGCCGTCATTGCAACTGGTCCGCCCGCAAAGCGGCGATCCGTCCAATCTCCCGCCAGTGCAGATGATTTTCTGTCTGAAGCAGAAAAACAGCAAAAAAATTAATTCCCATCGCTGGCTGTTCAACGCCTTTGGACGGATCCTGAACCCAGAGGTATGTGTTTTGATCGATGCGGGGACGAAACCAGGCCACAAATCGCTTCTTTCTCTCTGGGAGTCCTTCTATAACAACAAGAACCTCGGTGGAGCGTGCGGTGAGATTCACGCTCTACTCGGTCCGCGCTGGAATAAGCTCGCGAATCCGCTCGTCGCGGCGCAGAACTTTGAATATAAAATCTCGAATATTCTCGACAAACCGCTTGAGAGTTCGTTCGGGTATGTCAGTGTCTTGCCCGGTGCGTTTTCTGCGTACCGCTACCGTGCTATCATGGGCCGACCGTTAGAGCAATACTTCCACGGTGACCACACGCTGTCGAAGAGACTGGGGAAGAAGGGTATCGAGGGAATGAATATCTTCAAGAAGAACATGTTCTTGGCCGAGGATCGTATTCTGTGCTTCGAGCTTGTCGCCAAGGCAGGCCAGAAGTGGACATTGAGTTATGTCAAGGCGTCGAAGGGAGAGACTGACGTTCCAGAAGGTATGCTTGCCTGACTTTTACTTATTTTCGAGATGCTAATGAAACAGCACCACCCGAGTTCCTCAGTCAGAGACGACGATGGCTCAACGGTTCGTTTGCTGCCAGTCTGTATGCCATCATGCACTTTTCGCGCATTTACAAAAGTGGCCATAATTTGATCCGGTTGTTCTTTTTGCACGTGCAATTGATCTATAACATCGCCCAGCTCATCATGACGTGGTTTTCGCTGGGTATGTCTTCCGTCCTTGTGTTCGATCAGTTGCTAATGATTCGAAGCATCGTACTGGCTCACCACCTCGGTCATCATGGACGTTGTCGGGAACCCGAGTTCAACGAACCACTACAAAGGTTGGCCGTTCGGAAACGAAGCCACGCCCATCGTCAACAACGTTGTCAAGATCCTGTACCTGGTGTTCCTTATGCACCAATTCTTCCTCGCCCTCGGAAACAGACCTAAGGGGTAAGAATTGCCCGTGGCCATACCATACTTTTGAACTAGCTAACAACAACAGTGCGCAAGTACCGTACATCCTCTCCTTTGGTTATTTCGCCATCGTGCAGCTGTACATTCTCGTCGACTCCTTCTATCTCGTTGTCCAAGCCTTTAGCGGCGGCAATATCGACCTCGACTTCGACCATGGTGCCGGCGGCTTCATTGCCTCCTTCTTCACCTCCACGACCGGTCTTGTCCTCCTCGCCCTCGCCGCCACCTACGGAACCTATTTCATCGGCAGTTTTCTATACCTCGACCCCTGGCACCTCATCACCTCCTCCTGGGCTTACTTCCTTGGCATGCCCTCTACCATTAACGTCCTCAACGTCTACGCCTTTTGCAACTGGCACGACGTCTCGTGGGGAACCAAGGGATCCGACAACGCCGCGTCCTCGCTGCCCTCAGCCCAGACCAAGGGCGCCGCCGATGGCGCCAAGGGCAACTTCGTCGAGGAACTCGATAAGCCGCAGGCCGATATCGACACCGAGTTCGAGCAGACCGTTCGCCGCGCGCTCTCGGAGTACAAGGAGCCCCCGCCCGAGAAGAATGTTTCCCTGGATGACTCGTACAAGACTTTCCGTACGAACTTGATTCTTCTCTGGACGCTGAGCAATTCGTTGCTTGTGCTGCTGGTCACGAATGCCGGTATCAAGACGTTGTGTTTGACAGTATGTCCTTATACCATTAAATATTGATTATTTGATTATTCGGTGCTAACTAAGTCCAGTCTGAATCCACAAACCGCACGGCGTGGTACTTCAAGGTCCTGCTGTTGACCACTTCCGCCTTGTCCATTTTCCGTTTCATGGGTGCCTTGTGGTTCCTCGGGAAGACCGGGCTGTTGTGTGCTTTCCGCCGGCGCTGATTCCTGCGCCTGCTTACCTGCCTTCTTGCGTATCTGCATTGCGTCGGTTCCTACCTAGGGTTATGTATCTGTATTATTGCGGTGATTTTCTCGAATTTGTTTTCTGTTTTAATATCTAATCTCATACTTTGATTGGATCGGATCGGATGGACGGACATGGATGCATAATGCACATTGCACTTCCATAATGAAAATGGAACGGAAAATGGAATATTTGGTTGTTTTATAGTTACTTAGCACTACTCTGGTAGAATGTATATTACCCCTGAAGTCAGAACTTCGGTTACAAGTGGCTGGCTGTCTCCCATACATGGATAACAAGCGTCCGGAATCCACGGAACCCGAATATGGAACTCAAAATTATGAATTATGAATGGTTATTTGTTAAATCTGAAACCTGGTTTCTAAAAATGGATCCCAGGAATAGATTAAGCAGAGTACACTGTGTGGAGTGCCTGATTGGCAGTTCGGCACGTTGGGATCTCCAGAGTGATGGCGCAGTTTTGGCACCGGGGGACTTGGCGGGATTTGACTTTTTTATTTTTTTTTACCCTTTTCTTTTCTTTTATTTTAGTTTTTTTTTTTTTATAATTCATATATACTAGTGAGTAGTGACTATCGGACGATACTTTATAGGTCGGGTGTGTTTAGAATTGATTGATATTATCATTTACTGCCTGCTTCTTTTTTTCTTTTGGTTATATGGTTGATGTGCAGATTGTTCTCCACCACCTGGTCCAGTCAGTCACACGACACACAATTTCCGCCCGGCGATCTCCGTCCGTAGGGCAGAGCAGAGGCAGAGGCAGAGTAGTTGTACTACTAGTAGTAGTAGTGAACACTGAACAGCAGCAGGTAACTACTGTTTGTTCTTGATTAACCATGTCAACGCGGCGCGTGGTATGTACCCAGCCAGCCTTTTTATATTCCTATTTCTATTCCTATACCTACCGACAAGATACCTTAATACTTCCATACTATTTCCCAATTTCTAACTTATTGGACAGTGCGATGCATGTCATTCCCGCAAGGTATGCCAACAAATATATACATAAACTCCTGTTTTGCTTCCAGCTAAGAAACAAACAGGTACGATGCGACAGAAACGATCCTTGCGGGAACTGTCTGGACCAGAGTTCTATCTGTACAAGGAGTAGAGGGATGAGGAGGCTGCCGAAGAGGGATCTACAGAGTGAACGACGGAGACATAGGCATAGTAGTCGTGGTCGTGGCAATGCCCTTGTTCTTGCGCCGAGGAGTGTCAGTGCCAGTGCCAGTGCGAGTGCGAGAGCTTCTTACCGTCCTGGTGCTGCTGAATTGTCCCCAGATATTGCTGCGCAGCAACAGACTGAATTTGGACTGGATATTGGGTTTGGATCTGGATTTGAACCTCAACCTGAGGATGGGTTTGTGCTGGATATGTTTGATGACCAGCAACTCATGCTCTTGAATGATTTCGACTTGGATATGAATATGAATATGAATATGAATATGAACATGAGCATGAACATGAACATGGGATACAGCTGGATGGAGATTGTCCCGCTGACAGAGGACCAGATGATTCGGTGGCAGGTCAACGCATCGCAGGATATTACCTGGAGTATAGAGCGACGGCGGGCGCTGGAGTCTGCGCTGTCGGTTGCCGGGAGGGTTCTGGGGAGTATGGAGCAGAGCCAGGGAATGGAGACAGAGACGGGGGTTGAGCGGCATATCCCCTCGTTGGAGCTCTTGTATTGGATGTTGAACGGTATGAATGCCTTTCTTTACCTGTCTATGTAAACAGGGGCTAATTCGTATATGGAACAGACATCGGAAGCCCTAAGTTCGGCTCCTTCATCTCTGACTACTTCAGACATGTTAGCAAAGACTCTCTCAAACACATGGGTCTATCCCTGATATCGAATACCGGGACATCTCCAGACTCAACGCTCTACACCGTCTGCGTCAACTCGCTCGCATTCAAGTTTTTAAACGCAACACTTGGGACTGCGCGAGACGACGACAATGACGAACTAACCCAGAACCTCCGCCACAAAGCCCTTCTCTACCGCGAGACTGCAAAAGCTGCATTGAAGGAGATACCACTAATAACCAAGCCATCTCTCCAATTGCTCCAAGCCCTTTTATGTGGGATTTTTCTACACCAGGGGTCCGGCGATACGAATACCTGCCGCGAGCTAACGAAGACCGCATGCCGTGTATGCATGGATATCGGGCTCTACCCTGGCGCCACCGATCTTCAATCCGTCTCCGAGGCAGAGTACTACTGCTTCATGTGGTGCTACAAGCTCGACCGGAACTACGCGTGGAAATCCGGGGGAGCGAGGATACTGACTATAGATGCGGACCCTGAGATTGTCATCAATCCTTGGACAGCGCTGAATGTCTCCGCTTCTGAACTTATCCTTATCAACCTGGACCTAGCGAAAGTCCAAGATGCGATGATCCCGTTCTTGAATGACCCGGCTCGAGTGGCGAGGGAGGACGTATTCAACCTGGAATATGGTATCGGGACGAATCTATTAAGGAGGATGGAGCGGATTCGTCGGGATATTGATCAGGTACTACTACTATGTATCACAATCAAGGATGAATTCCCCTGCTGATTGATACTGTATTACAGATAAGAGAACCCTCTCCAAAATGGACAGGCCTTGATACCACCAGCGAAATCGCCACGCTTGACTTTGCCTACCACTGCATCCTCACCAACCTGCTGCACTTGCGCCAGCTCGCTCTCAGCAACACCCAGGCTCAGGACCAGACCCAGCTCTATACCCAGATCGCAACGCCCGTAGAGACGTACCTTGATTGCGCGCGCCGGGGACTCCAGGCCCTGATTTCCCTCTGCGCATCGGACGATAGACGGAAGACAGTTGCTTATTTACACTGGTACCAACCCTTCCTCCCTTATCCAAATAACTGCATCACAACATAACTACCTACCTAACTATGTAAGTAACAACCACTAATATAAGAGAATAGGACTCTATTATACTACCCCATAACAGCATACATCGCGCTCTTCTACAACGCCATCGCAACCTCGCACAGCGGCGACTTTGCCATATTGACGACTGTCGCGAGATGTCTCGCAAAGGCGGGCCCTCTGAGTCCGCGCGTTGCGGCCATGCAGGGTCTTTTTCAGGAATTTGTCGTGCTTTGTCGCGGGGTGATTTTTGGTGGTGGTGATGACGTTGGTTTAGATGTAGGGAATACTAATAGTGAGATGGGCTTGGTTTCGGTGCCTTTTGGGTTGGGTGGAGGAGGGATTGGGAATGGAGATTGATATAATCAAAATATTTAAATATTTTCTACCGCTGTAAGATATTGGAATGTTATATTACTTGCTGGTCAAGACAATTGGAACGGACGCTGAGAGTTCAGCCCTAATCCCATATCCGCTGTCTACCACCAATAACAGCCAACATAATATGTTCGAACCTTTTTTTATTTTTTTCCTCTGTAAGATAGACTATCCCATAAATAGCAAGAGTAAATTCTCACCCAATCTTCACATGCAGACAGCCCCGAGTAAACCCTAAACCCACGCCGCACAGACACACCTCAGCCACCAGCCCGGTGCATTAGCGCATTACTGGTTGCCCTCACAAACCGCCCACGAACTCCACCGCTAACAAACCCTTGCTTGCAAATGGCTGCTGGCCTCTTCATAAAATCGCCAAGTTGCAACTTGCAACAGAGGCGCCTGTGCTAAGCAAGCCCAAGGCGTAATTGTTTACAGAGTATAGGCCAGGTAGGGCCGCGGGTATAATCCGGTCTCGTTGGCAATGCAATGCAGATCTGTTGGGTTAATGCTGTGTATAAATAGTGCGTCGTGTCGTGTCATTTCACGTCGTGTCGTGTCCTGTTTTCTGTGAGAGTAATTCGAATTTTCTATCTTTTTTTCACCGCTGATGCATCGCATCGTTACTGCGTTCAAATGGAGTCTCCTCGACTAGATAACTACCCCCGCTTAACGCTGCCCATCGCAGAGCTCAAACCCGCCTACGATGTAGTCGTTGTAGGATCTGGCTATGGGGCCGGTGTCGCAGCGAGTCGAATGGCTAGGGCTGGGAAGAGCGTCGCTGTTCTGGAGCTCGGGGCGGAATGGAGAGGTAACTTCTTAACTTCCATAACCTGTCTAGTTTGGAATCATGGATTGGTTTAGAATACTAAGTAGGTTATTTGTTAATATAGCAGGTTCATTCCCGCATACACTCCCGCAGTGTCTCCGCCAGCTTAGTATTTCGGGTTCGAGACGGAGTTGTCGTCTCAGCCGGATGGAGGACAAGACGAGGTTATTCCAGTTGAAGCTTGGTGACGGTCAGCATGCGTTCTGTGCTCATGGTAGTCCAATCTACATTTATATCTCCTTTATTTATTTTTTTTGGGCTTGCGCTGATGGTTGTTGGTTAACACGCAGGACTCGGCGGCGGCTCTCTCATCAATGCTGGCGTCTTCCTCAAAGCGACGCCAGAGATCATGGGAATGAGCGCGTGGCCGGAGGAACTCAGAGAAGATTCTTCTCTAGACGAATGTATTTACCTAAAAGTACCTAACGGAAGGACTACCATCTAACAGCAAACAGACTACACCCGTGCATCATCCATGCTCCAACCACGCACATACCCAGAACCACACCCCCGACTAACAAAAATGCAACATCTGGAAGAATGCGCCCAGTTCCTATCCCAAGACTACAGCGACAACTACAACAACAGCCGCGGCAAAGGAATGAAGAGTAATAACTTCACCTTCGCCCGCACACCGCTAACGACGACCTTCCAGGCCGGCCGGAACAGCACGGGCGTCGCGATGCATGCGAATCAAGGATCCGGACATGAGTCCACGGGGCTGAATGACGGGTCGAAGAACTCGGTCCCTGTTACTTATCTGGCTGATGCGTGGAAATGGGGGGCGGAGATCTTCTGTGGGTGTGAGGTGCGGTATGTTGAGGTTGAAAGGGGTGTCGGTGGTGGGCAGGGGAATACGTATACGGTGTATTTCTCATGGAGAGGAACCGGGAGGGATTGTTTTAGAGACGATATAGAGTCGCAGTTGTTGTGGGTGACTGCGGTATGATGTTTTCCCTTTTCCCTTCCCCCTTGTCCAGTGTGGGTTGTTGCTGATATCGTCTAGAAGGAGTTCTGTTTCCTCGGTGCCGGTGCTCTGGGGACGACAGAGATTCTGCTCCGTTCGAAGGAACATGGTCTGGGGTTGTCTCCTATGCTGGGGAGGAATATGTCTGGCAACGGTGACTTGCTTGTTTTCGGTACTGCAACCTCCTAAGTGATATATATTATGTATACTAACAGACCAGGATACAACGGCCGCAAAGATATCAACGGCATTGCAGGAGCTTCAACAGGTCCAACCATCACCAGCATGATCGATAACCGACAGACCAAGCGCTCTGGATCACCACTGGAAGGATACATAATCGAAGACGGGTGCATCCCTGAGCCATTTGCACCGGTCATCCAGGCCCTTTTGATCGCACAGACTTTTCGGCAGGAAATATTCGCTGTCTTCCACAGTCCATGGACACAATTCTGCAGAACGATAACGGCACTCAAATCTCTCCTTCTAGGCCCGTATGTATCTGGTGGAGCAATCCAGCGGACTTCGACATACCTGGTCATGTCCCACGACAGTAACGAAGCCACTCTAACACTGAAAGACGACAAACCGCATCTCCAGGGCCTTGGAGAGGGACGGTCGAAGAATATCCTCCGGATCAAAGATTGCTTGGAGAGGGTGATTAAACATACCGGCGCGAGTATGGGTTTCTCGTATTTCTACGGTTAGTAACCCGTAACCACAAAAACATATCAAAGACACCACTTAATATAGTCCAGGCCGCAATCAAGACGAAGTCTCCGTCCATGTCCTCGGCGGCGCAAACATGAGCCGGGATGGAACTGGGCGCGAAGGCGTGACGAACCATCGCGGACAGGTCTATACGGGGCACGGTAGTGAAATCTACCCTGGTTTAGTTTGCTGCGATGCATCTATAGTTCCGATGTCTCTGGGTAAGTCTGTTAGTAGGTTTGGTAGGACTTGAGAAGCTTACATGTTAAACATGCTAGGTGTGAACCCGCTTGCTACGATTACTGCGCTTGCGGAGCGCTCCGTGGCGCTTGTTGCGGAGGAGTCGGGGCTGGAAATTGACCTTGAGACGTCTAATGGGGATATAGATGCTGACAGTACACCTCGAGTGTCACATTTTAAGAATGATCTGGGAGATGAGGAGTTCGTTTCGACAGGGTGGCAGTTTACAGAGGCTCTTGAAGGATATGTCAGTGTGCCAGGAGGATCCAGCTTTGAAGTATCTGAAAGAGAAGGGAAAGGCTCTTCATCAGCTATACGCATGCTTCTGACAGTGGGAATACGACGAAAAGTACAAAGTACGTGCATGGATGATGCATTGATACTGCGCAGCTGCTTACATTTACAGGCGGGCCGAGATATCAGGGTGTCTGCACTGGGACGGTATCCTGCCGTGCTTTATCACGACGAACGATGAGGGTTATGAAGGGACAAGTGGACTTCTTCGTGCCGGGGGATACTGTTGATTCAACGACTTTGAGATATCGGCTGCCGCTACACACGGTAGAAGGTGAAGAGCTGATGCTGGTGGGAACCAAGACAATCGGCCCATCCTGCGCATTCTCTGCATCACGGCTGTGGAAAGCTACAACTGAGGTGAATGTCCAGATTGCTTCCAGGGGAGAGAGTCTAGGAGCTGGTGTCCTGCGCATTCCACTGTCCTCTTTTCAGCGACAGATACGGTCATTCCGGTCAACAGGCCCAACCTTTGCTGCGTTACCAGCACTGCTGATGTTTCTTCTATACTTCATCCTCCAAATCAGCCTGTTCTTCCTTCACCCTCTTATACCGCGCTGGTTCACTTCCGCCAAACGGTACAACCGATTTGAAGCCAGACAACCTACATCAACTCATGAGATCTCAGCCTCAGACGGAGTCACAGTCAAACTCGAGCTATACAGCCCATCAAAACCACTGAACAAGCCACCTATCTTATTCCTCCCTGGAGTCACAGGTTTAAACCCAGAGCACTCCATCTACACCCTCCCCTTCCAACGCACCAACATGGTCGACTACTTCACCTCGCATGGCTACAGTTGTTACGTCCTCGTTCCCCGCTGGAGCTTCAACGCACGCACTGCAAAAGATTGCACCGTCTTCGACAGCCGTCTCGACATTGCCGCCGCCTTGCAGCACATCAGCCAGGAGAGCAGGGACCAGAAACCGTATATAATCGCACACTGCCAGGGCTCCGTGGCCCTTGCAATGGGCCTCCTTGACGGATCAATCCCGTCTTCCCAGATCCTAGGCATCACTGCAAACTCCGTCTTCATAACCCAGATCTTCCCATTCTGGAACTCCGTCAAGGCATCCAGCCCGCTCCTTATTCGGTTATACGAGTTTCTTGACGGGCCGTACTTCCCTATTAGTTTTCTTCTTCCTCCTACACCAAATAATAACAATAAGGATGTGAAGAAGAAGAAGAAGGATGTGAAGGAGAAGAAGAAAGATATACTCCAGCACGCACTTGATATCATCTTATCATTCTACCCAGTCCCCCACGCCCGAGACCTCTGCACTTCATCAACCTGCCACCGCACCTCCTTCGCCTTCGGCCTCCTCTGGAACCATAAGAACCTCTCCCCAGCGACCCACGATAACATCGACCGCTTCTTCACAGGCACGTACACAAAACTCCTCTCGCACGTCGTCCGCACGGGTTCACGCGGTGGTTGCTTGGAATACAAACAAGCCGTCCCGGATGCGCAACTAGAGCGCCTCCGCGGTTTACCTATCCTGTTCATGTCTGGTGCTGAGAATCAGGTGTTTAGTCCGGAGTCTACCCTGAGGGATTATGAGTTGCTGAGGAGGGAGTTTGGGGAGGGGGAGGGGGAGGGTCTGTATCGTCGGTTTTTGGTGGAGGGGTATGGACATCTTGATACGATTGTTGGGGATAGGGCTGTGGAGGATGTGTTTTGGAGGGTGAAGGGGCATTTGGAGGGTTTAGTGGTAGGTAACAAGTAGGCATCTTTCAGTCTGTCTATAGACATTCTTTCAGTCCTGTCGGTAGCTGGATCGGAGGAGAATTATTCTGATGTATATCTTCCATTCTCTTATCTTACCTATAAGGTAGTAACTGCCAAAGTATAAATACAGCACCTTTTAAGGTTATTTAACTTTGCGATTAGATTGAGTTTGATTTTGTGTTGCGGCAGGTTAAATTCACGGACGTGGTGTATATATAGATATATAGTTTGTGCAGCGATGTTGCACCAGATTGCCTCTACTATTTAACCTGGTTAAGAAAGCTGGCCGCGTTGACTCAGTTTTTGATTCGAATATGTTTTTGTTTGAACATGGATTGTATTATTTACATTATTTAGACCTACTATACTACGATTGCTTCTCACCAGATAACGAGGGAATGCAATCTACACCGTTCTCCCATCAGGATGCGATTTGCATTCCTAAAGCGGACAATGGCTACGAACCAATTGCACGAGTTTACATAGTACTGAGCATATGCGCCGTGGAAATAGTCTGTGAGACTCATGTCGCGCGCCCTGCCTGAACGAGTGGCTGTCGAGTGGCTGTCGAGTGCAGCCTTGAAGCTGAGCGAGGTTGCCGCCAATGACAACCCCAACCCCGCGATAGCAAACAATATAATCCTTGTCGATGCGGGACGACGACGTGTGAAGAATGCAATTGAACTCGTCGCACGGTCACAAGATCGACAGTCGGTGATTATTCCTTGCAAAACTGGCCATTGAGCGAGGACCATCCATCCAACGTCAGTCGTCAACAAGGCGAGATCATGAACAATGTCGGGGAATATGCCTCGCGGGGATGTGATTGCTGTGACGCTGTCGCTGCAGGTTCCATCACATGGCACGTGCATCCAATCGCTGGGCTGGCTGTCAGAATCAACAAGAACGTGCAGCTTGCGATTGTGATTGGCTGCGGAGAAGGAAACGCGGTGAAATCTGACATCGAGTCCACGAGTCACGAACGGGAGCCTGCAGCGGAAGCGCAGAAAAATAAAAGAGGAACTCTGGAAAAAGCAAACTTGGCGCAATCCTGCAAGATCGGATTTTGGATTTTCGCTCGCTGCACATGCCACCTTTGGCAGGGGACAAGGGGAGTCCTGAAGACCTTTCCTCTGCAAGAAAAACCTGCAGCGAACTGGGACATTGGCCAATGGTGTGCATCTCGAGTTGATTGTCTCGCAGACCTGCAGAAAAGGAATCATTGCTTGGGTGGCTTGGTCACACGGCTCTCCGATTTCGGGCCCTTATCTTTTCTTTTCGCATTGTGCGCTTGATTCGCACCGGCGGGTTGTTTCTGGAGGCAGACGGGGAATTTCAGAGACCCAGTTAACGGGGCAAGACTCGCAGAGTCGAGTCGCCTTCGTCGGCGGACCCTAAGGCTCTTTCGAGCTCGCGAACTGCGGCGGAGGACTTTCGCACTGCAGCTGCCAAACGCGTGTCTCTGCATTTGCACACGCTATGCAGCATGCTGTACCACACAAGTCAATTGTTTGCGAATCTTAGGCAGGAACGCAGCATTGCTTCTGTAGAAAGGCATTGATGCCTGGTACAAGGCAGAGATCGCGGCGGGATATTCCATCCCCTTCTTGATCTGTACAGCGGGATAAATCCCTGCCTGTGTCTGTCCATCTGTTGGAACGAGAATAATGTCCACTCCCGGCAGAAACAACAGGGGGGACGTGGCAAGGCGCTTAAGCTTAACAACGCCCATAAGCCATCCAGTCCCGTCCTCGTGCGAGGAGGGGCTGCAAATTCAACTATTGGCCCAGAGTATTTGAAATGCCACTTTTGCTTGGCTGCTGCTGTTCGGCCACGGCCGCATGTTGGCCAGAGCACCATGATTCAGGAGTGAGGAACTGATAATTCTGACGAGTCTCATCATGGAACCCGCCTGGAGTCCGCAAAAGGTCTCCGGAAAAAGCAACGCATAACTATTAGTCACGACTCACGAAGCGTTCTCAAATCGCCGATGAGATGCGAGATTTGTACAAGTTGTCAGGTGCATGATCCTGCCGAGAGTATTTTTGGCTCGTCAAGACTCGGAGATCTGAAAGCATTCAGTCGAACACGGTCACCAGATGCGCCAGGATTTTCGTAGTACTTTCGCACTGGATTGGTTGGTGGGCGCCATTTTATAATTGGCGAATTTACGACCAATAGGAAGAAAGCCGCCGGATGCTTGTTGGTCCTGCTTCTGGCCATCACGACTTCACCACGCTTGAGCGGCCTCAGTGGTGACTCCTGAGCTTGACAATCGTAACCGCAGATGCAACGCAGGCGCAGCCCGGGTGTTCAGCAATCCAGCATTCCAGCAATTCCGTGGTTCCGTGGTTCCCGATCATTGATCCGCTTAAATCCCCGCGATGGATAACACTTGGGTCTTGGGCATCACGGGTGCGCTACTGGCTCGTGCTGAGGGAACTGCAGGAGGTCCACAGTAATCCACACCTTGTCTAACAGTACGTAACGGAGGGTCGACAGGTCAACTTGACGAAAACAATCGACGCCAGGAACCTGCATGCTTGCTTATACTCGGAGATACGTGCATGGACTGATGCGGACATGTTTGCCGGTGAGGGCCCGGTGCAGATAACAGTCTGCTCATAGTCATATCCCGAAAGGACGTCGTACAGATGTTATGGACCTGCGGTTTTCAGATCCGTGCTGCGTCGGCCCGCTGGGCGGAGAGGCGAGTGGGTGAGGCATTGCCACAACGGAGGAAGAGGCATCATTCCCGGAGGCTGGACGATCAAGGGTTTCTCGAACCGCCGATTCAGATTCACATCTTCACATGGGCACATCGAGAAAGATACCGAAGGAATTGACAAATTAGATGCCTGGAATCCACAGTTCATCCAATCGAGGAATATCTGATCAGAAAGCATCCGAAGGCTGGGTTCCGCGCCAATAATCCTCACGCGATGCCCCTTTTCTCCTAGTGTGGACCTTGTGGAGGGAGAATGAAACACACCGTCAGTGGACTTGGATCTCATCCACCAGGCTGGGAATAGATGATCCTGATGAGCGTGGGTATCAATCGTCTGATCGAGTCTGGACTCTGGAGTCGCTGGAATCGCTGGAGTCTGGTTGCATTTGCGATTGCTCCTGTGACTTTACCATGGAGATGGGACGAAGTTCAGATGCTGAAGAAAGCGATCTTCCCAAGCGGGCTGCCAAAACACGTGTGGCCACGCCTGGGCTCATGCCTGAATGCCTGAATGCTTGGTGCCTGAGTGCCTGGCTGCCCCTGACAAGCTCGACCGTTGGAAGTTTGGAGAGTTGGAACTCCAACCGCCAACTGCCAGCTGGGATGCACGCTGGTTTGTCAGGCTTATGTCATGTCCCTTAGTTAACTAAGTTAAACTTAATCAATTTTATATTATTCCAACGCGTCCGTGGAGCAAACACGGCACAGCTGCTACAGCAAACCCTGCCTCTCATCACAGCACGCTGCGCCGCAGATGCCACAGACGTTGAGCGCAATCCGCACCGTCCCGTTCTCCCCGTTCTCCCGTCCCGTGTCGAGGAGCTCCTAAGTGGCCTGGCCGCGCCGTTGGTGCTGTGATTTGTCCAAGCCGTGTGATATCTCATTTCCGCCCATCGTCCCATGTCGGGGACCATGAACTTTGGTACCGATAGAAGAGTGGCCGGTGGAGATGGATTCCGGGCTTTCACGGTGATGGCCACTGGCAGTGGGCAGATTTGGATCCACTATCGTGTCCGCCGTGTTCATCACGCACTTGCGATGATGCCAGCGAGAGGGTCTCTATCCCCTAAGCCTTTTCGGGAAAAATACATCCCCGGGCAAACTCGCCTTGGATTCCGTGTTAGGATCCAGGGCCTCGACATCACAACCTGTCTCAGCAGCGCCATGGAAACAGACATATTATTGTGACTTGTGAACAGTGTCTGTGAAGACTGAAGACAGAAGTTGGATGTCGAAAGAACCCCACGAAATGTCAGCCGTCAGCCGTCAGCCGTCAGCCAACACAGGCCATGACTTGGCCCTGGCCCGTCTCTTCGTAGACAAGCACTATTTCTGCAGCCTGTCAGACTAAGCTGTTCCCTGCCGTCAGCCCGCATACAACCCCAGGCACGTGCCTTTGCCTGTCATGACTGGCCGGTGTCAATAGTCAGATTGAGATAACTGTTCGACGGAGTATTGGGGACTCGCGTTTCGGATGTCATTGGTTTCTTTGTTCTGAACTGATCTCACGGCCAAGTTACTTTCCAGTCGAATATGGCTTACGAAGATATCGGAAGTTAACTATGTACTTATGATGGCTTATTATTACTTTTGCCGACAAGGTTAACTGATTGTCGCGTTCTACGCGTCTCCCCGAACCTTCTCAGCAACAGAGTTTCCCCCTCGCTGCATCCGCGACAAAGACAGTGAGAGAGGACTATTGGCCGGGGTGTTCTTCTCCAAACATATGCTTCAATAGATTCGTGAGTGCGGCAGAGGTTCGACGATCAGTCATATCTCATTCTTTGTCGAGGCTTGACAGCTCTCAGCCCAAGAATCTTGACTGGCTGTTAGCCGTTGGCGTGCCGTCTCCGACGCCACATAGCAAGCCGCAGCGCGCGCGATTCGACGCCTTTTGGGAGATGGTGACGCCGGAAAGAAACTTTGAAAAGAAATTCTCGAAGAGAGTCTTCGCCAGTCAGGGCCCCTGAGTCAATATGGTCTCGATTTGAGACTCGAGTCTACTTTGTTCTCGCCGGTCGCATTTTGTTCCAACGGGAATAGGAAGGTCAGTGGGGAGGAGTTTGGAGCTTAATAATGATTATGGACCTTCCTTCAAAGGAAGTGGTTTGAGCTATTGTGGAGCCTAAACCCAATCCTTTGACCCTCGCGACTCCATCCACCTACTCAAAGTGGTATTACGCACAACACTAACTGAAGAACAACCAACGGCTGAGGGCCGCATCTCCCTTTTACGTCTCTGTGCATGCCTCTTTGTGCACTTTGGAGAGTGGTACGAGTCGACTGCATGCCCATCAATTTCAATTCGCGCCAATTCCCATTATTTGCCAATTGCCACAAAGTTGAGCTGCGAATGCAAGGGCGATCCGATCTCAGAACCAAAGGACCGGAACTCGATCTGACCGCTTCTGTTTTGACGCCGTCATGCCGCCAGCCAACAAATCTCCATGGCGGTTCGTCAGAAACGGGGAAGTTATTGATGCGAGGATGGCAGCTGGTCAAAGAGTGAGCCTTGGGAAACGCACTCTGGGGTGATTTGTTGACTCATTGTTCTCGACGGTTCACGTGCTCTGGATGGCGGGATCTCCTGGGCACCATTGCTCTCAGCACATTCTGGCCCAACGACTTCCCTATTATTGAAGGCCGATGACGGCGCTCCAAAGAATCAAAGAGCCCGCTTGCTCGGGTGCTCCCTCGGCCCGTCACTGTTTTGAAGTTCAGAACCCCGACTCCTGAGTCGTGACTCATGATCCTCAGTACTCCGCTGGACACTGGACGGCGATGTAATTTCTGAACAATCTTATTCCAAATGAGTACGAATATACGATGGTGATTGTTATGGTGCTCGCTCGGCCAAGCCACAAGTTCCAGTGAGCTGGATAACGAGCCGACGGGGCCACTCTCCACCGAACGGCTCCATCAGTCCATCGAGTCCATCTCCATTAACCGGACGAAGTGCCGAAGAGGGAGAAAATGTGGGCAATGGATGAGCTTCAGCGCTCAGCAGCAGTCAGCAGCGATTAGGGGACTGGGTCACTGGGACGTGCTCGGACTGTGTGCACTGGCGGACCCATTCCTTGCGTCGTGGATTATGATCTTCCAGATTATGAACTATGGAACCAAGCCGATATAGTGAAGTCATTCTGGATCTGACTTTGTGAGATTCGGGAGCATATGATAGAAGATGCTGCCAGCCTGGCAAGTAATAACAGTGGTAAGGACTAAATCTTAAGGATTGGGAACTCGACAGTTGCCACTGGGAAGTGGCAATGCGTATAATAATAGCTATGGCCCGGAGATGAACGCAATCTCGACTTCTAAGTATAGCCACGATGGGCTCCGTCTGTAGTTGCACCGTCGCAGCGAAATTCAAATACGTAGTAGCATGTCTGGGGCCAAAACACCAGGGAGGTGCTTCCGTATATTCCGAATTTCCTATATGCACTGAATGACTAAATAGAATATGGCAGTGCTCCTGCCGCCGCTCACGTTCCCCCCGGACCACGGGAGCAAGGAGCATCCAGCGTCCAGTCCAGACTCCAGCGTACCAGACTTGAAGGACTGATGGCCGAGTCCGACACCGAGGGCGACTCGACCTAAAATTTGAGCTCCATCTCCAGCTTCCCAGTTACCAGAGAGACGGACCTTTGGATCTTGGGGACGGCATCCGACTGGTCTGACAGCTCTTCCGTGGAGCACTAGCACCCAACAGGCAACTGAAGGTGCAGCTCCTGGAGGAATTACGACAAAAAGGCAGACCTGAGGGCGTCACCAAGGTTCAGACTTCTGTCAACCATGGAAGCGGCGTCGATCGCCCATATTTTGGCCCGCGTACCATTATGTTGTGAATTGTTGATTTAATGGCATCGGAGTATTAACCTCTGTCGAGCATGGCGAATAAATGAGGAGAAGCAGAGGTCTGCTTGCTTGCCCTATTTGGTTCTTTTCTTTCAAGCAACAGGGGGCACAAGGCTGCAGCGAGGGGTGCAGGGGTATCATTGCCACCAGCGGCGATAGTGCCTTGGCCAGAACGCGAAAAGAAAAAAACAATTAAATAATTAATCTCAAAAAGCGTTGGAGCGACGGTACTAATCAGACTAATCAGCGGATGGATTTCCCGTCTCCGCCGCGCTAGACGCACTAATTTAGCACATAATAATGCAGCCCACTCCCGGTGCGCTTCTAGACTAACGAGTAACGACTCGAACCCCTGTTGCCGACGGTTTATTAACACCGTGTGCTAATATGCAGTTTCTCTCCGCGATTGCTGGTCGATGGCTGTTCGTGGGCTGTTTCGACCAGGGATGCGTCTGCCGCCAGAGGAGGAAATAGCCAGTCAAAATCGGTCAAAATCAGTAAATAAATAAATAGAAAATTGAAAATTAAAAACAAAAAAACCTCCGGACAGGCGGACCAACAGGGAAATGATGGATGTGATGGCAGATCATCGACGGTTCGGGACCGCGCTAAAACTCGCAGGCTGCCTGCTTTTTCGAAAAAGCTCGCCAGGACAAGCCGGGGCCGTAAAAGCCAGAGAGCAAAAAGAAAGAAGATCGCAGTGCCGGCTCAAGTGGGTCGGCCGGTTCTTACTTCTGATCGTTCGGTCCCTGCTCCCCTCCATATTATCGCCCGCTCCCCGTCCTCGACGTCTCGACGAACCTCACACTCCTTCTCTCCTCTCCTCCACCGACCCTCCCTTCGTCCTTCGCTTCTCCAGCAGTCTCTGGTGTCGTCATTCGAGCTGTTCCTTCATTTCTGCCGCTGCCGCTGCTGTGTTAATTGTTCGGTGCGTTGGCCCATCCGTGGCCCTTGCTTTCTACTCTGCGGCACCCATACATTAGCGTTTACTCCTCGATCGAGAACACACCACCCTTTGCTCCCTATCTGCGCCTTCGTCGATCGGGATCGGAAAGAAAGGGCAGGATCGAGCGCCTTTGTTTTGCTGCGAATTGCGATCACTGCTATAATTCAGGCCTCGAATCGGGTTAGTTTTGATCCTTGCGTTACAACTCGACATCTCTCGAACAGGCGGAGCCTGGAGCCATTGCGCTGCGTCATTAGGAAAATACTTGCGATTCGACGCTGAGCCGGGATCCTTGTTTGGTTGCCTTTTCTCCTCCCGTCGTCAATTCCCCGTTTCCTCGTGCCCGTCGACGACTTTACTGCCTCGTTCGACCCCCGGCTTCCAGGAACGAACGTGCTTATTCAACCTCGAGTACTCCGAATACAGCACAGCACAACTGTAGTTTATAATCTATTTTAACTGTGCAACTGCTTTATTTTTGGGTTTTGCTCACTAGGTACGTCCGCAACTTAGCAACCGGTTGCCAGACGCCTGCATTCCTCCCCATTCCTCACTCCCTAGAATCCATCCCAGCATTCTTCCACCCCCCAGTGATCCGCGCCACAACCAGACCAAAACATTGCCATCCCCTCCAGGCACCTTCCCCAGCCGCTCGAAAGAAGGAACGGACTCCAGTTACTGACGAAATGTGCTTCAGTGTCGGACGATAACTGCTCTGCAACTATCTCCAACCGCTCGTTTTCTAAAACATTACCATACCACGGTCACCCAACATTTTTTTGCCACAGCAGTCGCTCTCTTTACGCGCGTTATTCGAATGTGTGAGGATGCTCATTGATTTGACCATCTGTTGAATACTGGTCGCTGGTGGCCTCGACCTATCTCGAACTGTATAGATTCATAATATGCTGGAACATACGAAAGAAATGGAGCAAATGAAGCCTCACATCGCGCCATTGAAGATCGAAAAGGGAAACTCGAACTTTCGGCCTGCTGCAAACCGCTTCTATTCATACGACCGCCAGATTACTCCCCCAACAACTCCTCATACGACGACCACCCAGGACGGCGATATGGATCGTCCAGAGCCGTCTCGGGCGGTCTTTCACAACTATCTTCGCGCATTCTATCCTTTCCACCCTGCCGGGGATGTCTCTCCAGCAACAGTTACTCTCCCGCTGGATCAAGGTGATATTATTCTAGTACACTCTGTTCACACCAATGGCTGGGCCGACGGCACTCTTCTGGACACAGGCGCTCGGGGCTGGCTACCCACAAATTACTGCGAGGCATACGACCATGTCCCCATGCGACCACTCCTCAAGGCCTTGACTGACTTCTGGGACATCATTCGAGGAGGATGCGGATCGCCTTTGATCGACTTTGGTAACCAGGATCTCGTCCGAGGCCTGATTGCTGGAGTTCGCTTTTTACTCGAGAAGTCTGAATGTCTTACTCGCGACTCCTCACTGGTGAGGGCCCAGGAAGGTCTCCGAAAGAATCGCAAGGCACTACTGGCAGACCTGTCATCACTGGTGCGAACGACGAAGAAGTTCCAGGAAATCTCTAGCGGCCAGCCAATGGAAGACGAGGTCGAGTACATGGTTGACGAGATGCTTTTGAAAGCCTTCCGAATTGTGACTCGCGGTGTTCAATTCCTCGATGTCTGGAACGAGGAGGTTGGTCTAGGCAGGGCAATTGCAGAGTTGGAACAGCAGCAATTATCAGCCCATGATGTTCCTCCAACACCGGGGTCTGAGAGTTTTTCGCAGACGGAGGATACCCCGTCCGAGGTTGATACCGAGCGAAACGAGTCCAGACTGTTGAACCGCAGCAGACTGGAGAGTCGATTGGAAAGCAGACTCGAAAGCCGATTGGATATGAGCCGGGCTTCAACTCGGATGGACGCGTTTGAATCGCAACCCCGCCCGATGTCCGTGACTACCAAACGGATCTCTGTTTCACACCGAGTGTCTTACACCGGCCCAGCTGCTGCTACTGCCCGAAACCCAAACCTCGCTTCTGAGCGACTCACGGCCACCTACGACGCCTTCCTCGGGGTCTTGGGCTCTTTCATTGGCCTGCATTTGCAGTCTCGCTCGTCGACCGAGCTGGTCATCACCACGGAACAAGCCGTCCGCTCGTGCCGTGAACTGCTAACGGTGATCGAAGCCGTTTGCGAGCATGATACTCAGGATAGCACTTTCCTGGAGCAGGCCAAAGATACCATGTATGAGCGCTTGTCGGAATTGGTGTTCGCGGCCCGGGATGCCTTCCGGCCAGCGCAGTGCCCTGACGACGACCTCGTATTCATGCCAGACGAGGGAAAGCGCCTTGTCGATGCGGCAACCGAATGCGTGCGAGCTGCAGGCAACTGC
Organism: Aspergillus sydowii CBS 593.65; assembly: GCF_001890705.1. Classification (NCBI taxonomy): domain Eukaryota; kingdom Fungi; phylum Ascomycota; class Eurotiomycetes; order Eurotiales; family Aspergillaceae; genus Aspergillus; species Aspergillus sydowii. The sequence goes on along the minus strand of NW_024467875.1, from coordinate 278,692 downwards.
ATGGCCAAAGCTCGGCTGGTGCTCGAGCAAAGTGGTGACTTTGAGCTCTTTGCGGACGCCGCCGGCCAAGACGGCGAGAAGGAGGAAATTATCCCTCGCGCGGTTCCCGAGGAGGTCTCGGACTCTACGCCACAGCCTCAGCGCACGGTGGATGTTGACGCCCCCGAGCAACGTCCCCAGGAGATGGCACGACTTCCCCCACCTCCCTTGCAGATCCCCCAATCTCAAAATGCTGCTTCACCGTCCACTCCTGGTCTCACGGACGACGCAACACCTTGCTCCTTCCAGTCACGTGCTGGTGCTATAACACCGGCCACCACCGAACCCTCATCTTCTTTCCAATCATCAGTCCTCTCTCCTAGTCTTGACAAGCTTTCCTTTACATCCTCTCCCAAAGATCCTACCTCTGCAGACTCCTTCCGTCGCGACAGTCATGCCAAGTCTGAGGTCAGCGACTCGTATAGCCGTGGCGTGACTAGTAATGCTAGCAGCTTCACCTACAGCAACCTTCGTGACTCGGAAATGAGTGGGGTTTCTCAGACATCGACCCGGGCGACCTCACCTGACATTGGCATGGTCCCGTCGCTCAAGGGCAGTGTCAGTTACTCGACTCTTGCCGAAGAGAACGAGGAGGCTGAGGCCAATGTCTTGGAAAAGACCTACGCCCATGAGTTGATCTTCAAGGACGGACATGTGATGGGTGGCAGCCTCCGCGCCTTGGTTGAGAAATTGACTGCCCACCAATCTACACCTGATGCGATGTTCGTGTCAACATTCTACCTTACCTTCCGCCTCTTCGCCTCGCCGATGGAGTTTGCCGAGACCCTTGTGGACCGGTTCAACTACATCGGGGACACCGCGCATGCCGCTTCCCCTGTTCGCCTGCGCGTCTACAACGTGTTCAAGGGCTGGCTCGAGTCGCACTGGCGCCATGACTGCGACAATGTCGCTTTGGAGTACATTACCGAATTCGCGGACGGCCTCCTGATGCAAACCTTACCAACTGCCGCCAGGCGTCTTTTGGAATTGACCGAAAAGGTTTCTAAACTCCAAGGGCCAGTGGTTCCTCGCCTTGTCTCTTCGATGGGCAAGACCAACACCGCTACGGCGCAGTACATCCACCCCGATACACCTGTTCCTTTACCGTTGCTTGGCAAGAAGGAGCATGGCCTGCTCACGCGGTGGAAGAATGGCGAGGGTCAGATTACGATCCTCGACTTCGACCCACTGGAGCTGGCCCGTCAATTCACTATCAAGGAGTCGCGGATCTTCTGCGCGATCCTTCCTGAGGAACTGCTCGCGACGGAGTGGATGAAGAAGACGGGTTCGCTTGCGGTCAATGTGCGGGCGATGTCTACTCTCTCGACAGATCTTGCGCATCTTGTTGCAGACTCGATTCTGCAGCTCGAGGAGCCGAAGAAGCGTGCTGCGATTATCAAGCACTGGGTTAAGATCGCCAACAAGTGCTTGGAGTTGAACAACTACGACTCGCTCATGGCGATCATCTGCTCCCTCAACTCGTCCATGATCTCGCGGCTGCGACGTACCTGGGAGATTGTCTCCCAGAAGACGAAGACGACTTTGGAGTACCTCCGCGGTATAGTCGATGTATCGCGCAACTACGCTGTCCTCCGCCAGCGCCTCCAGAACCATGTGCCCCCTTGCTTGCCGTTCGTCGGAACCTACTTGACCGACCTCACTTTCGTGGACCACGGTAACCAGGCTCTCCGCAACCTCCCAACCGACGAGGGCGAGATGGCTGTGATTAACTTTGACAAGCACGTCAAGACTGCGCGCATCATCAGCGAGCTCCAGCGTTTCCAGATCCCTTACCGCCTGACGGAGGTACCCGAGCTGCAGGCCTGGATGCAGAACGAGCTTGTGCGTGTCCGGTCCAACGGCGAGAAGAGCCTCCAGACCTTCTACCGACGGTCTCTTGTTCTGGAGCCGCGCGAAACCCAGCAAGTCCGCAGCGCGATGCAATCGGAGTCGAGCTCCTCGTCGATTCTGGAGAACGCCAAGGACAAGTTTGATTTCTTGTCGTGGACGAATAATTCCAAGGCGAAGTCGATCACCACAAATGGTTGAACAACCACAACATCTTATTATTTCCACCCGCCCTCTTTAATGATTTACGACCTTGCCTTCTTCTCATGTGTTAACGGCGCCCTTTATTTTTTCTTGGAAATTCTTACGTCGGTCTTTGTTGATACCTTTCCTACCTACCTCGTCTTCACGTCTTACCTCTTTGACCGAACTGGCGATCATCTGTCTTATTACCCTCCCTGAAAGTGTTTCTTTTTGTTTTGTTTTTTTGAATCAACAGCGACGGCGGGGAAAAAGGGTCTTGTTTTAAAAGTATGGGTACATACAGTACAGGTTTATACTAGAGCCTCGCGGCTCGCTTGGGCTTATAAAAGGGCAAAGCAAAACATCATGAGAGACGAAAGATGCTCTAGCGTGATGATCCTTTTGCCTGTCGGTCACTGTTTGGATCTCTCTGCATTGGATTTGGATTTGGATTTGGATTTACTTTGCGTTGTTTGCGCTGTTTGCTTTGATTTGCGGGTTTGATTTGGGCATGGACTGCATACTGCTTATTGGGATACCTTGGGAGGACCTTGGGAGGAGTTTGAATACTTATTTGACAAGCTTAGGCCTGTATTATTGTGTATATAGCAAATAACAACAACAACATTCACAACAATAACCACTTGCACTTATCAACGATTATCCGTAATACCAAGACAAGCATGTGAGATCTCGATCCCCAACCGATTCTCGAACCGCGGCAGCACAAATCCGCAGCCAGATTAATAATCAGTTCGCCCCCAATAGTTAACTAAGTTAACTTATACTGTGCACCTGCACAATCTGCGACTCTGCCAATCTGACTCAACCTTCAAGACCCTTAAATTAGTGACTACAATTCCCCGAATCTTTTCTCCGCCCGCTTTCCAATGCCAAGGTAGAGTAAGCCCAGTGGAGGCAGCAGTAAGACCAAGACCGTCCAAGGCTAGACCAGACTGCTAGCACCACGTGATCCGCCGTGCAAATCAGCTGCCGATGGTTGAAAATCATCTCCATTTCCCAATCCCATTTCATTTTCGGTCCTCAGCCGCTCCCTCATTTATTTCATTTCATTTCATTTCCTTCTGATGGGAGGTCGCTTTCTGCGTTCTTTTGGATTTCTGCCTTATTCGCTGGTTCAGTTGATAGATAGACATATACGCGTTTTGTGATATTGGGAATTATCTCCAACTCCAGCCACAGCAAAGCCCCTGGCAGTGGCAGTGGCAGTTTCAGCCCTACAGAGGGAGCAAAAAATGGGGCCGAAAATTGAGGACAGGGAATCCCTGTCTCAGTTACAGTCTCAGTTACAGTCTCAGTTACAGTCTCAGTTACAGTCTCAATCTCAATCTCCGCAGCAGCAGCGGCGGAGAGAAACTGTGGCTGTGATCGGCTCTGGCATGGCGGGACTTGTTACGGCGCATTTGCTTGTTTGTGATAATAAGAAGAGAGAGGATGAGGAAGGGGAAAGGGGGAGGTTTGAGGTGGAGGTTTTGGAGATGGTATGTTTTATTTTTCTTCTTTAAAGTTGTTTTATTTTATTTTATTTGGTTGGTTTGGTTTGGTCTTTCTGGTTCTGTTCTTTGCGTGAAAGGTTGTCCTAATGTATCTGCAGCAAGAGAAGCTCTCGCTCGACTCGGCGAGTTATACGCTTCCCCCGTCTTCATCTGCATCTATGATCGGGAAAGAAGACGAAAAGAGTGGCAGTAAAGAGGGACAAAGAGTCGACTTACCCATGCGCGCCTTCGCCGCGGGGTACTACGACAATCTCCGCAAGATGTACGAGTATCTCGGTGTGCGGTTTGCAGAGCCGAAGTTTGTTTATAGTTTGTCTACGCTGCCTGATGATAGCGGTAATAGTATCTCGACTTCGTCTCTCTGCCAGGAGAAGAAGAGGGGCCAGAAAGAGAAGGCAAACGATAATGACGGTGATGGTATCTATTTCATCCACTCGTCAAACAACCACATTCTTCCCCCAATTCGACCCAGCGGGGTTGGCGCCGCGAAGTGGATGCTTGAGATTGCGTATCTGCTCTTTTGGTATGCCTGGTTCACGGCGGCTTGCTTTCTGGTCGTGCCCAAGGTCGCATCTCGCTCAGGGTCTGGCTTAAAAGAGAAGAGCGCCGCCGGCGAGACCCTCGGCGCGTACCTGACTCGTGTCAAAATACCGACATACTACACCTGGCGCTACCTCCTCCCACTCATGTCCAGCATCACGACATGCACGCACCACGAACTGCTCAATTTCCCAGCTAGCGACATCGTCGGCTACGCGCGCCAGACCTACCGCAAGCCGCATTACACGGTAACAGGCGGCGTCCAGGCAGCAGAGGCGAAGCTCTCCAGCGGCCTGAGCGTCAAGTTCAACACCCGAGTCACGAACGTCGAGAGCATCGAGGGCGGCGAGAAGGTCCGGGTTTCATGGAAGACCGCGCAGGGGAAAGCAGAATCGAAGGTCTACGACCGGGCAATCGTCGCCGTGACTCCCGATGTGGTAGGGAAGATCTTCGCCCCGCTGAGTGACGCAATGAGCGTCATCCCGACAACGACAGTGCAGACGGTTGTGCACCGTGATATCTCGCGCGTGCGCGGGTATAGTGCGTATCTGCGTGATAACTCGCGGCTCCAGAAACGGAAGTTCAAGTCGCTGCTGGATTCGTCTCCTCCATCTCCTCCTTCGGCGGCAGCGGATTCAGTGCCGCCCCTTACGGCAATGCACATGGTTACGGATGTCGCGGGCGCAAGGACGGAATCGATACACGAGCACCCCGCGCAGGTCCTCGTGACGACGTACGCCATGGACGGCGGGATCGACGAGTCGAAGATCCTGCACCGGGTGCATTTCACGCGTGTTCTGCGGACCGCGCAGAGCCAGGCCGTTGTCAATTCGATTTTCGGCGCGGAAGATGATTCCGCTGTGGAAACGGACAACAAGCCGAGTAGAGCATGGAAGAGCGGCGAGGGGAATGTCTTTATCGTCGGCGGCTGGTGCTGGGATGGCATGGTCTTGTTGGAGGGGTGTATTGTCTCGGCGATGCGGGTTGCGGATGCGCTGGGTGTTGATGTTCCGTGGACGAGGTAGTATATATATGAGAAGAGTTCTCTTCTTCTGTTTCGGGTTGTATAAATGATGCATTATGACTATATGACTGGCATGTTAGCGATAGATCTGAATAACATCATGTTCTCATACTCAGCCCTAATCAGGTGACATCGTGTAGATAATAGATGGCCCGTCAAGTACTGATCTGTAGTAGAACCTCAACAGTGGGAGCGAACCTACATTCTAATAGTTCCCGACAAATAGCTATCATCGAATAAGAAAGACGCATGAATCTAAAAGCAGTAATTTTCTAGAGCTACGATAAGCTAAAGAAGGGAATAACTTCTAGATATCAAGTATGACCCCAATAAACGGCCAACAGCTGAGCAGGTCTTGAAGCACCCGTATTTCTCATTTCATGTAAAGGGAAAGGGGGAATAAGGCGTAGTTCTTTCTCATATTACTGCAGAGGGTTCCATTGTTGGTTTTAGCAAGTCTTGAATGAAAGTTATACGATTTTCCCGTGAACCAAATTGATAAATAATACCTAACCAATGCTATCTTATCGAGTACATGACCCATCTGCTCATTTTCTGGAAGATCTCTCAATCGGTGTTAATATAAATAGACGTCCTGCGTTCCGTGATGCCCAAATATTTGCTTCATAAACTACTCCTGGGCCCCCTTGGCTGCCCATTGTCATCAGAGCGTCTCTTTCTTGTCCGCTCTTAATTCGACAAACGCAGAAAATGCGTCCGAGTCAGAGGAGAGTCTTTCTAGATTCGCAGGGGGTCTAGATGACTGGAACTCTGGAATGGTTTCTGCAAGTGGCCATTTGTCGGGAGAGATATTCTCGTTGCGGCTGCAGCTGCTCTGGGTGACCGCTCGTTCCTTGCACAGAAACGTCGCAAAAGTTTTGCCACGGTCGAGGATAGTGACACGGTTTGATTCTTCTTTGGGATTTTCCAGTAGGGGGATTCATTGTACCGGCTGTGTTTGGCAGATAGATATCCAAAGCCAAGTTGAGTTCTCTGGTGTCAAGGCACCGGAAACATGGCCCATCTGTCTGGCCTTCTCACACTTGATGACTTGAGTTGACCCTATACGCAAACAACCACATGCCGGGGCTGGTATAGTCAGCTGTACTGCCGTTCCGTGAAGACTGGAGCTTTGGAAGACATGACAATTGCCCTCATAGCCACTGTAGATACGTGGAGTACAGGCTCAAAATCCTTTGTTTGTTTTAATAACAGCCTTGAAGCGGCGCTGCATAGATCCAATCAGGCTGTCGATAACCCTGGTCGACAGTTCATATTTTCACGCCCAGGTGATGTATTTAACCCAGTAGTCGAACGTCCTTCAATTTATGTGTTTGGTGAGACGCCTCATGCACTTCAAGCCTTCGGCGAGCCTCATCAAGACCACCGGACTGCAATACCTCCCTAAGAAGGCTACTATCTGCAACACCGACTTTTCCCACGAATGAAAAGAATTGCTTCATGGAAATGCTTCCAATCCAGCTGGGAGCTGCCTTGCAGATCGATAAGAGGGTGGTCTTTCATGATGTAATGCTTTGGATAAGGACGCTTGACCATGGCAATAGTCTTCTCCAGGGCCTCACAGTGGTATGTATACAGTATTCTTGAGAGAACATTGACATGCGGGCATCATAAATTTAATCGAATGTTGTATGGCCGGCCGATCCCTCGGCAGTTCCTCCGCTGTAGTTATTTGACCAACCTCAGCCCCTTGAGACAGCTTCGATCCATCGGTTATATTCCCCAACGGACTTTGGCCTCGGCCAGGTATGTAGAAGTTTAGACTGGTCCAGAATATATACAGTCGGTCATGGACATGGACCTTGGCCGGGCCCTGTTCAGTCGAGAATCTTATTTCCCTGGCTGATTTGTGTTTCGGCCAAACTATCTGGAAGGATTCTGCGTGGAATGACATGCCAGGCAGACTCCCAATCATTTGTGGCTAACACAGTCTCTATAGTCTACATGGTGTAGAAGTAGAAGCTTGGGCCAGGGACGATGTGGAGAGTAGAATATCGGGCGTCGATCAGGAACGGGCGAGGAAAATTGTGGGAACACTCCTAGTATTGATATTGGGAATGCCTAGCCGTGACCGTCAGTGCTATTGAACGGTCACAGTAGAAGGGATCCCATTGAGGGAATGGAATAACTGAGATCCATGGGGCTTGATCTCCCCAAATGCACGCCAATCCTCAACAAGATGTACGTGAGGGGCATCATTTCCGCATTCTTAGGGTTGCTGTACCATAGCATAGCAGTTGGCGTGTATTGCAAACCCAGGACTCAATTCCATAATCATACACCGTCAATACTAGATCTCCGGTTGATGGGGGCTCTGTACCCGGTTGGAATCTGAATACGCATATCAGGGCATGATCACAGGGAGAACATGAACCCCATAACGCGTGGAAGAACGCTGGCGAGTCAGGGCGACAAGGTGATCGGCACGAGCAGTGTATAGGAACAGAGGTATCCATCTCCATATACTTCCCACTCGTTTGGCACCGAGGCCACTTCATCATCCCGGCTCCACTCTGCGCGGTACAAGGGAGCTAGATACCCTGGCCAACAATATGTAAATATAATGCCCATAGCCAAACCAAGGGGAACTTCTTCCGAAGCTCGAGAGACACGAAGGGATTCTGTCGGGGTTGCGTGCATGAAGGCTAAGAGCAGACCGTGGACACCCTAGGGCTGCATCGGAGATGGAGGATAACTTGTAAATCATGCCCGGACTCGTTCGAAGCTTCGGCCTTGAATGCCCTGAACAGCAAAAACACTTTCAATCCAGTTGCCAGGCCGGAGAGGGAAGCAGTCATGAAGCCTGATACTGACGACCAGACATGTCTGTTCGGTCTGTCGTAAGAACTACAACTGAACGAGCACCGTGCAGATTGCCACCCTGTAATCCCGGTGGCCACGCATCCCACGCAAATGTTTCCTCGAATCTAAACCTCGCTACCAAGAGGACACAGCAGGTAACTTACCCTGCTTCATTGTGACTGGCGAGCCGTTTGTATATAGCTCAGTATTTCGACACATTCAATTCTTGGCCTAGGGCTGATGCGGTGTTATTCACCTGCCATGGGTTCATAGTAAGTGTTTAATGTTCAGTATTGGTCGGTTAGGGTCGAGCTCGAGCTCAGTGCAGGCGTCTCCTTGAGTATGGTCATCATTCAGCTTAGGCATGGTGACGGTACGGGGACTTCCCAAACATCAGAGACGGCAGCCATCCGAAGGATGAATGCCATATTGACAACAATGTGGTCTAGGACCAACAGGGAGAATGTCAGCTCTTGCTCGTGTTTGACTCGAATGCGCGGTCTAAGTCCATTTCTTCGTGGCCTCTGGGTTCCCACCAAGTTATCAGGTCGTCACCTGGGCTTTGCTGGACAGTTGTCTCTTGTCTGGACTGTAAACGACGAGACCAACTGAGCTTCTGCCATGCAACTGATGGTACCTTGGGGAGTTTGCCCGTTCACAGATCGACCTTTACGCGGAGAAGGCATTTTTGGAACGCGGCTTCGCTGGAAGGGTCAATGATAACTGGCTTTCAGATAGGGCTAGCTAGGGACCGGCCTGGGTTTGCCATTGTCCTGCTACCGAGAAACAACACCCAAACCTGTCATTGGACGGAATGGACATGGGCCATAGAGATACTAGGATAATTCAAGATCAAGTCCCCCGGCCTAGAGAGTGGATCGTAAGTCGTCTTGTAGAAACCCCCAGATCGCTCTCCTCGAAACCATCTGTGTAGGTGTATCTTGTCTGACGAATAAGATAGCCCGGTTCAGTTCAGTGGCTCATACACAACACCTTGCTGATGGCACAAGGCGGGGGGTGCTACGAAGATAGAGACCAATGCATATATGGCAAAGTATGACATTAGAGTGCGTTGTAAGCCGCAATAGCACGCAGGATGGCCCTAGAGTTTTCAAAGGACCGTAAAAAAGTTCATAACGTGCCGCCATCAGGGAATGCGAGACATTCAGGAAGCCGTCAGTTTTAAATCAACGGTATATCAATAAACTCGACAGTATGCACCTGACCGAACTGTGCCAATATTGAATAGCCCTTGACATTGTTGGTGGGTTCGAAAACAAACTCAGTATCACATAGAAGGGCTCCTTGTAGCAGATAGCAACTTCTACAAGAAGGATAGTCTGCTGCTTCATTATGGATAGCCAGTAATACGCAATTCATCATTCTGATCAGAAGATGCGGTATGATAGAATTAGGATCGGTTCCACGGAGTATTTGCCCGTACCATGTAGCAGGGTTTCATATGAAGTAGGTGGCATTAACGGATGTGAGAATGAAGGATAAATGGATATAGACTGGCCTCAAATAATACACTCCATGTTGGGTACAAATTTTTATATGAAGTCATGCGGTGTTGAGCATGTGAGGAAGCCCAGAACCTGGTGTAGAACAGTTTCACCAAAGCCCAGATAATCATGCATACCATTCCTTTTGGCGGTGCTCGATCTGGTCAGCCACCAGTGAGACAAGACTGGTGGTATTTTCACGCTGGCACACGGTTCTATTTCAAATAGCCAGTCAACAGCAATATCGGTACCTCGACTTCCTCGCCAGCAGCAATTCGAAAGTCCAGGTCATTTCGGCGATTCATTCACCATGGCACCTAAATAGCGATTGAGCAGAGTTCCCCTCGTACCAGCCAGTCAGCCAGCCAGGTCTGTTTTCGCGATGAAAGAGCTCGTCTTGAAATCAAAGGCAGCTCGCATGTCCTCGAGTCCTTTCGTCAACGCAATATTGTCATCCGGCGCTCACCGCTGAGAGTTCACCCTCTGGCCTAGCTAGCTGGAGGCTAACTGTCTCTCGAATACTTCGTCGATATCGTCATAGGCCTGGCTGGCTGCTGTCATGGCAAGGCAGACAGACTGTATATGTTGCTGTAAACAGACAGAAAACGGACAGAGTGTAATTGCAGATCCTAGTGTCTCGTTCGTACAATGATAGTGGCAGCCCAATACATTCCATTGGTAGTGCTGGCTATCCCATGGCGATGTAGATAACGGTAGGGCTGGACAGTTCTCCGGCTGGAAAGTCATCTGCAAGTAACATAGAGAAGGACTTGGGGAGTCGCCTCCCGCTCCGACACTGTGCATAAAATGGAGATGATGGAGAATACTATCAGGAACGGGCTGTTTGCTTTTCCGTCCTGCTATTGCAAGGTCACAGTTTGCGCTGCATCAGTGCCCTCAGGTGGTTCTGGGGCATATTCAAACACCTTGCGGCTCGTTGAGAAGACCATCTTGGTGGCAGCAAGACCGCAAGATGCTGATTTAGGGCTCCAGACTTCAGAGCCATCATACAGTAGAAGCACGTATCTGACAGTCCACTTCCAGAGGAGCGTTTAGATATGCGATATTATCTGAATTAGTGGGCGTTCGGTGTACCAAGATGATGTACTCTTGCAACTAACCCAAGTCCTCCCACGGAGCTGACCAGCTGGTCCACCAGTAGAGAATGTACCATCGGGATTAGGGCTTTCTTCAAAGACTTTGAGAGATATTAACGAGTCAAAGCCACCTTAGCAGTTACCGGGCCATAATTCCAGTCCCTTCAGAAACGTCTCCAGTTCCTCATTGGTATCAATAATCATGCCCTCTTTTCTCCAATCACCAGTTTGTATTCGAGATAGTGGCAAGGCCACTCTTGAGATGACCCTTTTTTTGCTTATCCATAAACGCAATTCCGTTCATCTACCAGGGAATTAGAACCGACCCGTTCCCGGTGGACTATTCGTCCAATGTTAGCTCCTTGGGGTCCACATAACCTCCAACCCTGCCGGTATATTCTTGGGTAGTGGTATAGAAGAATATCGGCCATTTCATGGGACTGACATGAACATAAATGGCGCATTGCCCGCCAAATACCGCTGCCAAACAGGCAAAGACAGTGGCTAGAGGGTAGTCGAATTGAGGATATATCTTGCAGAGATAGATATCTCGATCATCCGGCGGCCACCACTTCTTTCGAGGACATAACAGCCTTGGTTTGAGTATTGGCACAGCCCCGTATTGATAGCTAGACAGACCATGTTGTATAGGATGTAACTGCAATGCTCTAGCCACTTCAAGGATCCCCAGGTTGTGCGGGTCCATCGGCTCCTCTGGCGTGATGTCTGATTTTGTTCTCACGCTATCTACATAGGCTACGTGACGATGCTGGGTAGCAGTTGTTATGCGTTTCCTGAGGTCCGAGACAAGGCAGCAAACACACCCCGTCATGATCATCAGGTCTGGCATCTCCTGCTGAGGATTTCTGGCAAGTCCCAATGATAATTCGCTGGGGTGACCATTAGGTACTGCCCTAGATAGCAACATTGCCACGGCGGTCAAAGTGATGGCTGATCCAGCTGTCACACGAGTACATCATAAAGGAGAGTCAGGTAGTCATATTAATACTGTGGAATATCCAGATATCCAGCTGGAGAGTTAATTCTTGACCATTGACATTGCTGGCCGCGAGAACCTCGGACCAACGAACAGATCTCGCCTCGTGAGAGGCAGGCGTGGCATGCGGCAGCGGGGGAGAGAGGTGCATGCGAGGGGGTAGAGGGGGTGGAGGAGGAGACCGAGGGAGCAGGTGAATGGCGGCCGGGACAGGCGAAAATTGCAGCGAAGAAGCCGGGGATGAACTGACCTCCGGAGAGGCGGAGACCCGGCCCATGTAGGGCTCTGGCTGCGAGGAGTTGCCATTATTGACGCAGCCAGTGTTATCAGTCCCAGAGATGGTATGTTGTTCCTTTCACCACAGGGTGAGGAGACTGCTGGCATAGCCCTCGTTAGCCGTTCAATATCATCGTAGACAGCAAGCGAGGTGGATGAGAACGACAATCTGTTCTCACCATACAGGCCCAACAAAGTAAGCGGTGTTCCTATGACAATTGGACAAGGTTACCGTCCCCAAGGTCCTTGGAACAAACTAAAACAGAACCAGGAATGGGGTAAGTGCTTCCACGACTTGACGCTTGTGGTATACTGAGGCCTCTCGATGACCCCCAGGATTGAGGTCGTTTTCTGAAAATTTGCATTTCCATTTGGCCTCATTGCATTGTTGACAAGGTACAAGACGTGATATTGTCGGGTTCGGAATGCAGAACCTTGCAGCGAGCCTCATCTCTTGGTTGATGTCTTGCGTATTCTACTGCGTGGAGACGAGATGGTAGCTGTATCCAATCCACCCGATTAACGACTTCACTGGCCACCGGCATGACAGTACATGCGATTACGTCTCATTCGACATAGGAGTCGTACGTCGTTGAATCCAGTTGTCGGGTCTCGGAGGGAGAAGGACTGGATTAGATTCAGAACCGGTAAGGCAAAGTTCTGGAGGGACCATGCTGGTAGAGATCGTGGTTCCATAACTAAAGCGACAATTTCCTCAGGGTACGCGGCGAGGCCAGAAAGGTATGGATTCATTTCGCTGATTGCTATCACTCCATCTCTGGAAGGACTTGGCCCTGTTCGTTTCTACCAGCTTGAACGTACCTGGTCAGGTAATCCATTTCGATCTGGAAGGTTTGGTAGATGACTTGAGATTGCAGTGCCGCATAATGAGAAGCTTCCTCTTCTGGAGTTATCTCGCTCCTGAGGGTTTGGACTGTGAAGGTTTCTCGAATCGGTACCACCGGTATGGAAACCTCTTCGGGTTCGGTTCTGTGTTGCGAGCGTTGCGTTGGTCTCGACCAGCTGGCCTTCTTTCCATGATATGCGTTTCACCATGATGTGGTTGAGCGGGTATATGTGCCAGCGCATGCTTCACCTGCATCCCGAAGATATAAATTTCAATCACAAGACAGCCCATGATTGGTATTGAGCCTAGAATGGGGCACATGTCATGGTGGTACCTTGAAGTGTGCGTCTCGCGACTGCAAGGCTCTGTAGTCCGTCCAGTAGCAAGACCAAGGAGACATTCACAGTTATTTCGTCGGTAATTGCGCAGGTAGTATTCGGACTTTGATTCCGTTAGTCCATGATTATATATCAGAAACATATAATAAATACTTGCAAACTGTGTTGACACAGCATTTATCGATCTGACGGTGGACATCCATAAACCAGGCCATCTGGCTTGCTCTTCTGAAACGCCGTCGATACCTAGAACGCCAAGGCAGTGATAGTCATCGTGATGGTTATATCTCAATGTTCTCTGACTCATGTAGTTTGTCTCCAATATCGCTGACTTGGCAGTATTTCGTTTAGAACCCGGTCGTCGCTCCTGTAGGTCTAGAACAGTCGAGGTGTACAAGGTAACGAAGCTGTCCCGGAACGCTATTAACAGGGATAGTTGATCAACTCGCATCAGTGAAGTGTAAGTGGATGGATGAGATTAAGAGATCTTGTGAGGGCCGATGATACTCAGTAAAAGACCCTTAGAGGGAAGACGGACTTAGCGTGCGGAATTCGCCATGGTGGAATGGATAAAGACTTGAAGGGAAAAGAGAGGGCTCACCTGGCAAAAGGGAGTAGGGTGGTATTTGTCTGACTAAACTGACCAGGTAGCCTAACCCTAGAACCAGAGTAGTTCAGAAAGAGTATAGACTCCGAAACCCCCCTGTCCAATTTACATGCGAATATGAACCAGAACAGCCATTACACTTTTGCCCAGGCCATGTTCGAGGACGGACCATCAACAAACGGAACCAACTGCTCAACCGTCGTTTGCATTGGATTTACAAAGTCCAAGGCGTCGACACCCCAATCGCTAGGCGGAGCGAGTCATGAAGTTATCAAGCTGATCTGCCTTGATTGTGGAGCGCTCTTCAACGCAGGATGTGTTCTGCTTAGGATGTGCGTGCAGTTCATGTTGCTGTCTCACGCACGACAGGGAAGATATCTCACCACCAGCGCAAGCAGCCATAGATATTTTGATATGCCAAGGTGGACAAGAGCCCAGTCCCCCTAACCCTAACTTCCCGCTAAGTCGGCATCGGACGGGCGCTTGCTTGCCTTACTACGTGGGGTCGCTGTGAGGTCTAAGTTATCGAGACTGTTCTCTTGTCTTGGGTTGACTTCACAGGCGATGGCCAGGAGTGGGCCAGTAGAAGAACAGAACGGGGATAGAAGCATGAATGTCCGGGATGGACTGTAGAAGTTACTTGTTACTGCTGCCTGTGTTGTATACCTGGCACTTCGCGGTGAACGATATTCAAGTTGCCACAGTCAGGCTCTTTCTGTCAGTTTAGTAGAGCTCTGCGTATTCGGTGCGGGCATGTAGCCCTTTCAGGCTGCCTATAACCATATATGTGCTTCAATATGGCCGTCATCCGTACGTTCAGGAGAGCCTGGATTATTATCACGCTCATTAAGTAGACCAGGCCCAATCTCGGTAACGCATGGGTCAATAAAACGACGGTAAGTATAAGACGGAGTGAAAGCAAAAGCCCACTCCACCAAAATGCGCACCATGGAAATTGTAAGACGGTGTTCTTGTAATAGACAGAAACCACAAGGGACATCTCTTGACGGGACGGTTTCCCGGTCTGCAAGTAGAATACATCATGAAGTATGCAGTGGACGATGCGTCGTGGAATATACGAATCAACGCGGCAGGTTGACAGCTTTGTTTCCACAAGTGTGGATGCAGTAATTTTGCAACCAAGGATAGAGCTTGTGGTATTGGCTTTTGCATTTGAAAAGTTAGAGGCCATGGAACGAGACGTAGCCGTATGGCGGCCTCGTTTTCATCGAAGCGGCTGAAACAGATTCGTAGTCGGTTACAGGTTTGGCTAGCAATGTTGGCTTGACTGGTACAGAAATATGACAGAACGTACTGAGTATCTGCAGCTTTCTGCTCATATATCAAGTACTCGGGCCCGTATTGTTTGCAAGACTGAGATTGAGGTTCGATCGACGACAGACGAAACCGAACAATGGTAAATTTGAGGGAATGCCCTGTGCTCAGTATTCGTGAACTTGTCGGCAATGACAAGCAAAACATGGAATCCAGAGTCATTTTCTGTACGCGGCACGAGGAACACCGTCAGTAACGTAGATATTAAGAGTAAGGGCAATGGCGGTCATTTCTTTGTGGTCGTCCGAAAGCTCCAGTGGCTTAAGCGCGAATGCGCATTTGCCCCAGAGGCCGTGGACCATTGGTCCAAGACACTCAGGAACAGGAGCAGCGTGGAGGTTACCGTGGGGTTTATGTTTTGCATGCATTTTTTCAAGGCCTTGATTATTTTGTTGATCATGGGTCAGTTTGAAACGCCTTTTGCCATTGAACGTGGAATGTCGAGCCAGGGCTCGTTCACGACAAGTCGACGACACCTTGATGTTTTAATAGAGTAGATCGTCGGGACAAGCCATCGGCGTTCGGGAATCACGTAGCTGGCAGTCAGAAGCAGTGGTGTGTGATGCGACTGCTCGAGATTGAACTCTTTGGCAGATAGTAGGAAACGCCTCAGCCATCTTCTGATAGATCCTCGCTGTAGGAGTGACAGAGAGCAGTTGAATCAGCCCGTCTTGAAAATGTCGAGTATGCAAAGGCCTTTTAGAGCCATGTTCACCTCAGTCAGGAGCACGATAGACAGTTCACGCCGTGATGCCGTTTAATTGGGACCGTAAACTTCCGCATGCTCTTACGGGTTGATCGGCGTCTTCACGTCTTGTTCAGGGCTGATGGCTCCCTCCTGGCAATCCAGCAAGCAGGTTTTCCCCTCGATATAGTTGGTATTGCGAGGAGCCGAAGGAGCCTTCAGATGCTCAACCCATACCTGGCACTCGGAATCCAATAGAATACAACTTGAAGCGTGTTTCGGCGGTAGGAGCCATTTGTTTCATTTCATAGAGTCGTCCCGCTCCGCATTTTGCCTTTGTTTCGGACAGTCAGGCCAATATCTCTGGGAAGGACATTTCTGCATCTGGTAAACTAGCGGGAGTGATACTGGGCCGGTTGTATGCCATGTTGGCTCGGGAATGTCAGTTGTACTGGATAGATGACCGACTCAAATGTATATATCGAGACATCATTATTAGGAGTCACAGAGCACGCACCGCTGCTTGGTTGTAGGACGGCTTCAAACCGACACAACCATGGCTGCTTTAGTTCATTGTTTGGCTTTGGCACTTCGTGGAAGGCCCTGTCAGGTGTCAGAATAGTCAACGACGGCCATTCCGTGCGGGTTTGCACTGCTATCATCTTCGTCAATGACAGTTCCAGTTCCAGTTCCAGCAAAGGCAGAGAGAGAGACCGGTGAGTCAAAGTGCTCGACGGTCTTACTAACGGCAGCAGCAGATTAGAATAGAAGCCAAGCCGTTCTTTTGCATCGGATAATGCGCGTCCTAACTTGGCAATGGTAGTCGAGCTGTAACCAGGGCACCATCTACCTTAAACAGTGGGAAGAAGTGTTTGACGCAGAGTACAAAGGAGTACAGCAGTGGGTTCCTTTCCGAAGCCTGATGCGTAGAATATACTGCGAGATTGGCATTGCAGAACAGCCATCAAAAAACCACTTTGGTGTTTCCGCGCCGTGACATGCTACCATTTGTGAAGCCGCGAATGGAGACCCTTGTCGGAGCAAGATGAGCTAACCCTGACCCTCCATCTCCGCGATAGTTGAGCAAGTTGAGCAATTTGAGCACTGCCGTCATTGCAGGCCTTATCACAGAGGATGTATATACAGTCAAGCCCTATATCCAGAGCGTGAGTACCATCCAGGTACCGACGGTGCAAGTATAACAGTATCATGACGCTCGTGGGAAAGACCACGCCAGTATGATAAACCCGCCGCCGACTGTTTCAGCACCAAGCCAGTGTAAACATTTATCCTTATTCCGGTCCAGATTCAAGTTTCGATTGCTCGTTCTGCAGCAAAAAGCCGACGCAGACCACATTCTTGGATCTTCCTGACGGCATGCCTCGCCTGGTCCATGATTCTATGCTTGCACCAAGTAGTGTAACGCAGACGGTTCTGAGTTTATAAACAAGATAGAAGCCTGCTTCACTTCCACTAACATCGCATATCTAACCCCAATAACTGACTGGAGCTGACTGGAGGCATAGTGAGACGGTCATCCACTGGAAAGCAGCAGCGCGAGAATATCAGAGTAGTCCCTGAGTATTCCACCCCTGTCTAGGATAAGAGAAGCAACAACCTGATTGCCTCGGGCGTCGGATTCATATAGATCCAATCCTCACCCCAGCCGTCATACCCGCATGTCCATCCGTCCGACCCCGGTAGATCCGTGTCCTCGGTACCTTTGTGAGAGAGTGAAGTAACGGTTATCAAGCTCTTTCTGTACCCGTTCTGTATCTCCATTGGCGGAATCGAGTCACCGATCAATCGGGAAGCAGCAGTCAAATCCGGATTCTCATCGTCTAAGCCCCTGTGTCATGGTACTGTTTGTTCCGTCTGAACGTTCCATCTGAGCTCCCCGGCCTGAAATAGTACAACACATCGGGTATTCGAAGACCATCGGTTTTACTGCGCATCGGGAAAGCACCCCCGACCTGGCGATGGCGAGGAATACGCAGCGGGCCAGGGACACATCCATCCAATGTTGATGAGCCCATATTTCCGGAATACGCTTTAAATGTGGAAACAGCATTAGAAGCTCTCCTGCGTGCGTACACTATACCCTAGCTGCCGGTCAAGGAGCTGTCTTGCTTGCTTGTACCCATGCAAATGCAAGAGACCATAGTCTGGGAGCGTGGACCGGGTCCATTCAAAGAATGGATAGTCCGAGGCCTAAGCACCGCTCTTTTTTTTTTTCAACATCCTTGCGGTAGTTTGAGATGTCTCTCCATGGACTAACTGCATGCTCCAAAAGTCCCAGCTCCGCAGTTGCATTCGCGCGCCCAACTACACCAGTGAACCGAAACCGCAAAAGGGACGGGATATAAGATCAGCGCGAGAGCCGACCCTCTCCACGGGCTGACTAGAGCTGCTGACCTGACAAGGAGGTAGGCCACGGATAGCTACAGGTTTAACCGCGGAGTGAGGTATGAACTACGCCTCCGCAGGTAGATGAACCAATTCCCAACGCGGTGGCAGCCGGAGAGTATAACCATTGAATCTGCCCCTGATGGGACGGTTGCTTTTCGACGAGACCGCCACTGGGACGTCGGGGATGTACGAGTCGAGTACCTCTGCGTTCCCTACACGGTGGCAGCGCACGCAGAGTATGTCCATCAGATCTATTCTCGCGATGGGGGCCTATTGTTCCACTGTAACAGGAACCGGAGGCTCCCCGTTCTATTCCTCTGGGAGTTCCCCCAGAGTGAGGTCCGAGGTTGATAGGACCGTGGGGAGTCGGTATAGCTAAGGTAAGAAGCGTGTCCGTTCCTCTGAAAAAAGGACGGCAAGGGGAGGCTAGACAGGCAGAGGGAAAGGGACTGCAGGCAGCATCACAGCAAAGGCATGCGTCGGAGCGCGAGAAGCAGCAGGTGCACCCTACTCAGCGGAGGAGATCTCTTGCTGCTAGCTAAGACTGCCAGAAAAGCCGGAGTAGGCGCCTCTGATAGAACCATTGGAGAAGACGATGGTCTTTCTGACCCACTTGCGTATTTTCCACTTCACAAAGAAGGTTTTTGGAGCCACCTAGGACTTTGTCAACTCTACCATGAAGACTGAAGGAGTGGTACTGCGTCTCGGCTATTGCCAGTCCACTCTAACTAGAGGTTTGGGTGTCTCTGAACTATGGATATAGCACGAATTGGCCTCGAAAGCAAATCCCATCTTATAGATGGAGTATCCGTACGGTGATGGAATTAACTTGACGTGTCTCAGAATCGGGAGGACTGGAAGCGGCCACTTGTCTCGTGCTGATCCTGCACCGCCTAAATGGCCATGCCAGTAATATGCAGCCCGAAGAGTTGAGAAGGACCAAGTGCAGGACGCGGAGATTGAACAGGTGGCAAAGCCGAGCTGGTAATGCCCTAATACCGAAGATGATTGCCATGTTCTCTGAGCTCTGGGAGCCTAGGACAATCAATCAGGCTGTACTCAAGCATTTCAGAGAACAGGACTGCAAGGTCGGTGACGCAAAAGCAAAATTCAACAGGGGTAGCAGCAATCTGGATTCGCTAGAAGGTTGGAGATGCTACCATTGTTGTAGCCCGACAGGTAGTGGTCGAAATAACGATGATAGCGAGATGATATCAAAGGGCAGATAGTCTAGAATATAGACTTTAAAAAGAGCTCTCCTACTCCTCCTCCACCCCAATAACCCAGACCAAAACCATGCTACTACCCTCCATAGGAGCTGGGTCACCGGTATTACCTGTTATTGGTGGCAGTATTCAGTTCCCTGGCCCTGTCTTGCAACCCTAACCGCCTCTTGGGCATCCCGGAACACAGCAATTGGAAGTCACGGTAATAAGCGAGAGGGAAAGCGTGGATAAGCTGTCATGCTTCCATTCTGATTCCTATCTCTTCGGACGGATCTTCATTATCCAAATTGTAGAAATCCATCGCACCCAACAGTCATTCTGCAGTAAGCGTGACGGTTCCTGATGCACTATCAGGTACCATCGGAAGGAACTTCATCGATGTGTTCCTCGGCACTGTGCTTTCGGACGGGTTGTTCAATATCGCGTTATCGATGAAAAACAGTTCTTCCATATCATATAAGATATTGGAGCCAGCTGCTCACCACCAATCATCTGGTAGTGAGGGAGGCAGAGTGAGCTAAGCAGGACGAAGCGAACAATGATGTTTGATAGTCAAAGCTGCCAGGAGAGGCACCCGGTAAGGTAGGTGTCGCTGCCCGCGAACAGGTGTGGTGGTAAAACGATCGCTGGGCATTATGGTTAATGGCTTCGAAAACGAAGTTGTCGAATATTAATTCAGTCTTAGTCTTTGAGCTCTTCGCATGTCAGCGTAGAGAAGCACTTAGGGCTAATGAAGAGATGCGGCTTGAATCCGACATGTGGCCTGAGGCCTCAAGAAACACACAACCATCCAGTTGTGCCTAAGTGCTGCAGAAACAGTGTAACATCCGTTGCAAACAAGAGAAAGGGGATCTCTATTAAAAAGAGAAGGCTCCCTATGCCAGGTCTTGCCATCCGGCAGCCCGAATTAAATCCCTCCAGGCCGTAGAAATAGACAGAAGTGCCGCTGTATGTCCCTGATGGGAGTTGTAGATTGTCTGATTAAATTGAACCAGCATGAACGGGCTGAAGCGGTGCATCATTCCCAGTAAGATTGCCGTCGTAGACAGACTAGGGGATTCACGGATACGGGAATCTTTGCTGTCGAATGCGAAGGCACATCGATTCGTTTTACAGCAAGAACTTTGCAGGATTCATTCTCATCAAGCAATTCACTGACGTCTCGTTAGGCTATCAATAACCCCCTGTAATTGCTTCATGAAATTGTGTCCAATCCATCTGACTTCTTCCTTGTAGATAGATATTTGGGTAATCCTTCATTATATGGTGTTTTAGGTGGTGCAAAGAATGTTCTGTTGGGTTTAAACCGGGTGAGTATGGAGGCGAATCGACAACCCATATGCCATGATTTGGAGACCAGGATATCAATATCATGATCGTATGGGAACAAGCGACCACCTGCAGCACGGAATATAGCCAATGCCTTGAACATATGCCGGCCACCCAGAATCCAGGTTTTCTAGTTAATTACTCCGACAGGGCAGGTAGTGGTTTTCCGAATTCAGTTTGATAGCTGGACAAGTGGCCGCTGGAATCACTGTAGATAGTCATCGCACGCGGGGTCTCGTCCGTGGAGAGAGCATGAAGTCGAGTCACACTGACAGCTCAGGCGGGTTGCACATGTTAGCTTGAGACTATATTGTTTCTCATCATTACTCATAGTGTTCTGGGGGTGCTGCAGGACTGAAGACTTCCTGAAGTACCTCCGGAAGTACCGGTGTATATGAACCCGAATAGTTGATCACGGCCAGACATGTACTGGGCCGGGAAGACTGGACACGCTGCACACTTGTTTGCATCATGGGTCCACCAAATACACCTGTAATGCTTGGAGATGTGGCCCTCCTGCGCAGCAGTGGTGAAGGTTCAGCCCGAGAGAGCCAGTTGCATAGGATGCCAGAGCTATCTGGCAACCTGATTTCTCATCAAGCCGTCTCCATGGTGTCCTGTTAATAGAGCGAGACAAGCCACCTGAGGTGCCGAAAGTCAGGCTGATAGAACAAGTGCCCCGAGTGAAAATGTGTATGGGGATATCACTTGTCATTTTCCCTGTCCATCTGACGTACGTAGCATGTCGCTGTTTGGCCTTGAGTCGCTAGTCACTTTTCTGTGATGGCTGAATCCTCGATACGAGTAAACGACTTCTGACAGCTTCACGGGTTGGCAGAAATATAGGTTACTGGAAAAGGGACTATTCTGCTGTCTGGGGTGTTGAATATTAAACGCAGTGACCCCGGTATCACCACGAACGGTCGATTCGGCTGCCCAGCACATATCGACAGATTTAGGGTATGCAAGAAGAGTCTGTAGCGGGCATGAACTTGGATGGTCGTCGTATCCCGCCCTGCTTTGTAGGAGCAGACTTTAGTATCACGTCAATCTACTCCGTTGAACAGACGAAAGACACAGCACAGACCACAGTGACAAACCACAGCTCCGATATGAAGAGCAAAGGCTAATGTCGTAGGATATCCAGCGGACGACGAGAATATTCTCCAGAAAACCCGCGAAGGATCGTTGGCCAAGGATGCCTTTTATTTTCGGTACGCCCGCATGGCCCAGGCGGCGGTGGACCTGGTATATATCGTCCTGTGTGAGTGCTGCGATGATTTCGAGGTCGTTACTTTCTAGCTCAGGTGTTATAGCAATGAGTGTCTTGGTGTTTGGGTCTTTCTGGTAGGTATTAATGACAGGGACTCCTTGCCAAATGCGTGTCGTTCCAATTGCAATATCAGTGTTGACATCCCGTAGAAGCAGGTCCTTGGGGTTCCAATAGAATCCCATTTCGTCGCGCGCGGTCGTTGACGACACGAGGTTGAATGGCAGTTGCGGATTGAAGTACGCCATTGTTCTATACTCTCTACACCCCCCGTCGATTGTTCGGATGCGTAGTATGATCGTGCCGTGACCTTTCATGCTTGCATCGCCGCCTCCCGCGGTGGCGTGTTTATATGCTTTTTCGTTCGGGCCATACTCGTGGTAATCAATAAAGATGTCTCGATCTCCAGTGATTGTCCGGGCCGCCCCGACTTGACAACACTCAGTATAGTGGCACGAGTGTGAGTCAAGCTGTATCATATTTCAACCGTGACTTCCAGTGGCAATGTCGTAGATCGCTGGTAATCCACATCATCGGGCCTTGAAGAATAGTCAAAGCAGACCAAACAGCATGCGGCTTTCTGCATGTCGACATGCCATCGTGGGCTGGACTTGGCATGACGAGTTCCGTCAGTCGCTGCCGTATCTTGCCTCCTTATTAAAGCCTTGAGCAGGGACTGTTGATTCAGATGAATTCATGGAAATGTATGGTATATGCCGGAGGTCCTTATTGAGAGCAAAGATCGTTTGGAGTTGGTAGATCAAACATATCCCACTAGGTAGTTGGCGTAATGTGCTGTATGCAGATGCCTGCTGGTGGTTGAAGAGAACGCTTCTTCATAGCCATCAAGGCCGTCACTACCTTCATATAGATCAATAAAAGGCAGGGACAGACTATTTGTATTTTGGTATTTTTTCCGGATGGTCCAGTGCTTCGTTGAATATCCTGGCTAGGACTTCGATTAAGGGTCCCAGGGGAGATACTAAGCCCCTCACACCAGCTGTTCCACCCCTAGATAATCCACGCCGAGGCGTCTACATGTCATCACAAAGATACCGGGTTGCAATTGCCGGACTGTTCGGAGATTGGAGGAATCGATGAGTGATTGGAGAGGAACCTCCGCCAGCATACAAATAGTGTATCTTCTCCTTGGTCGACAATCGAAAAACAGCACTGTACGGGCGTTTTAATAGTGCGAAGCCGAGAGGCATTGTTATCTGATCCGACAGATAGGGACATTCTGATGCAAACCAGACACGGCCCCAGAGTGAATAGAACGATGCGTCGGTGGCTCGGGAAAGCTGTTGAAGAATCTCTCGGTGTCATCTTGTTGACTTCTTGAGGGTTGAAACCATTCACACCTGTCTGTTCCTTCAAATAGTTCTCCTATTGATCATGAGATTCATAAGGGTTGATTTGCCTCAGGCCGGGGTACTGTTTATCCTGACCATGGAGGAAGTGTCCAGGCGTAGGAAAATCTCTTGGGAGACCATCTGGTGATGACCAGGAAAAAGAAGAATGATATGGAGAAGTATGAAGTGTTGTCAGAGACCTAGCAACAAGGTCGCTGTAATGCTGCGGGTGGATGGCTGGCAAAGAACGTGAACTGCAACCATATATCCTCTGCCAAGTTCTCAACACCACCAGTATTCTAGTGCTGCGGGTTTTCAAATGGTATAAAACAGGTAGATGAACCAAGGCAGGAATATCGGCTGCACCATTGTAAGACATGTGGATTCCGAAAACAACTCTCAAGGGGCCAGCCTGCTCTCTCTGATGCACTGTGCTGGTATAACTGACTGTAGCCGTATTGAATGTCGAGAAAGACGGTGGTTCGTTTGCATCCGTGAGTGAGTATTCTCTGTTGTCTACCCAATTATGTATGTCAGCACGCAAGTTCGACAACAGAATGAGTGTGGAGTAGAACTCTAAACGTTGGCATGCGTCCACTGTGTCACGGTATTACTTGATGAAGCCATTTGCTGTTGTATAGTCGGTACGCTTCATCGCTGCTAGCTTCATGGCGCCAAAGCGTGCTTGGACGATCCCCTGTCTCTCAACGATCTTTTCGATTGCTGCAAAAGCGTCGTCAGCATATCCCGTCTCCATTGGCCAGTGCTCGAGCATTTCCTGCACCTCTTCTCTTCTGTCACCTGGGAGGTGAGCCAAAGGCCCACTTGGAGGGAGGCCGCCTTAGCAACCGAGCAACCCAGCAACCCAGCGTTTAAGACACTTAGAGTCTAATCCGTCTCATCCTTCTTTTCAGTACCATCCATAATCAGCTAGATAATCATGGCAGAGAGAGACGGCAGGACGCAAGCCACCATGCCTTGTAAATATCATTACATAGCTCGCATGTATGATAGAGAAGCGATTTAGCCTTGCAGAGAAAGATCTCAACCCGCCAAGTCCAGCTATAGATAGCCGCGATAAGATCAGTGTTGTCATAGTGGTGTATTTTGGATGGATGCTGGGGACACTTCCAGTCATGTCCCTTCAGTCCGCAGTCTGAACAGACAGGACATCGCAGGCAGGCTCGAATGGCATGGTTATGGTGGGGTATGTTGTGAGGGTCCACCTTTTGCAGTATACCAGGGCGCCCCTTTCTCAGACTGGAGTCATAGAGCAGACATTCGTCACCGTGGCCTATAGAAGCAAGATGACGTGAACAGAACTGTGAACAGCCTGTTTGAAGAAAGAATTATATCCAGAGTTTAGTATCCAAGATTGACTGCTGCGCTCCATCCAAAAGCAGATAAGCTGAATAGGTGATCGAGCTGTGGCCATGAACGCCGGTCTCCTGCTGCAATGCCGGCCAACTGGAGTACCGGAACGTCCTTTGGCTTTATGGGCGTGTCATTCGGGCAGGACGTGGCAGTTGTCTGGGAATGTGAAGCCTTTACGTCCTATAGGAGTTTCTCCATAGGTGCGTCGTATATGCCTGTCGTATATGGTGCTAGCACCGTTCCAGGAAATGGTGTAAGGAAAGCCTATGAAGCCAAGGTGCTTTCCGCAATAGTAAAACGCAGCCAATATTGGCGGTTGTCATGGGCTGCTTCTTGAAATTCACCTAACGTAAACAGAAAGAACAGAACGTCAGCCGTAGACGACATCGGGCAGTATTAGCAAGGCAAATATAAAGCTTACCCGGCTGAGATTGATCGTAATGCATGCCTTGACAGTCGCCCCGGGAGTTTCTAACCATCCTCTTGCGTCAATCGCCAGCCGAGGCGCAGATTCCGAGACCCCGACTTCGAGAACAACTGCCAAGTTACCTGCTAATTCAGACTAAACAAGCCTGTGATAAGCGCGGGAATCTTAATTCACCAGGAGCCCGGTCAGAAGTGATACGAGTGTTTGGCGGATTTCAAAGATCTGTTACTATCGGATGCAAGAAAGTTGAAATCCTCTGCACCGACGCCTGAAAGCTCCAGAACCGTGATGCGTTCATAATGGTTGGAATAAGCGAGGCTCGTGTGATGGAGTAGTAAAGAGTTCTCGAGGAAAGTGTATGAAGACCGACAGTAAAGATAAACGGGATGAGGAGTTTTAAGAAAGGAAATCCTGAATGGTGCGGCGGAACTGTCCAATTGATGGTGGATAGGAGGACCATTGGACTGGATTCTGTCACCCTGGGTATGGTAGATGTGGAAGTGTAGAGTTTGTCATTGCCTTGGTGAGTATTCGACAACATATCTCCAGATTGATTTCAAATCGATGATAATCAGTGACGCGAAGATTCCATCGAACGACTCAGCGTCCTTTTGGTGCTGATTCTGCCGTTGCATTTGCTGTTTGCGATGTAGTTGTCTGTTAGGGTTTATAGACCAGTCAGCGAAGTGGCAATATACTCCACACACCCATCGCCAGCAATATTGTGGCAGCTTCTAAGCGTGCGGCTAGAATGGCCTCGCGGTATTAACTTTAGACCCAATATCGCTCGAGTAAAAACCAACAGCACCAAGTGTGTCGCCGGAGTCGTATATGACAACTGCGTCCGCGGCGTTCCGCCCCTGTCCACGGAGGACCAAATGGCATAATAGAGAGAGGGCTGGGCTGCATTGATTGTCGAACAACGAACCATAGTATGTCCTGTGATGCACAGCTGCAGGAACTCTGATAGTCACAGATCACGGTTGCGGGATAACGCAGGAATCAAAGAAGGAGACCACCGTGTTCCAGGAAGGAAATCAACACCAAAAATCTAGTGCCGAGATAGTCCCGCCCTAGGAGGATATGCGGGGTATCATAGCTTCCATTGACAAAGCGAAGACGTGGTCGATCAGTTCGGATAGAAGCAAGGGAGGGAAAAATGAAGTGGACACGGCGCGAAGGCACACAATTAGGGCATTGGGGGTATCGGCGGATAGCCCAAGCCCCTGCTCCATTTGGTATTCAGGTATCGGCTTATGGATGCGAACAGTGTACCAAGTCACGAAACACCATATATCGACTCTACGGAAAGGCCGCAATTCGTCTTCAAGGCGTCAAGCTGAACTTGTTAAGCAGGTACAACAACGGGAGCTGCTGACTGGTGGAAGGATATAATATATCGAATAGTGTGCTCTATCGCTTGGACACGGTTATGCTAGTTGCGGGTTTCGGTAACCAAGTTAGTTCGCCCAGAAATAGTCTTGTCAGTGTATGAAGAGCGTCCACCGTCCATGTAGCCACCACGTAGCCCAAATAAGGAGCTCAAACAATGAATCATTTTGTACCTCACTCTCGAGTCAATCAGCCTCTGCTGACGTTGGAAAAGGAGGAAACACAGGTGATCGACAAGCAGGTTCCTGCCTCTGCGTCGCGAACTCAACCGGCGTTGTCTAGAGCAGCCCTACTGCAGGCTTCGTCCGTTGAACACGACATCCCAAGTTTGTCTGGAGATCGTTGGCAGAAGCATCGCCGCTACTTCTCATGTCGTTGGCGTTGAAGGCCGCTCGTTATGCTGTCTAACATTACC
The DNA here is from genome assembly GCF_001890705.1 of Aspergillus sydowii CBS 593.65. Taxonomy (NCBI): domain Eukaryota; kingdom Fungi; phylum Ascomycota; class Eurotiomycetes; order Eurotiales; family Aspergillaceae; genus Aspergillus; species Aspergillus sydowii. Next base: position 251,837 of record NW_024467875.1, on the reverse strand, counting down.
AGAAACTCGGACTGAGTTTTGGACTGCTGAATGCGAGATTGCACGGATTGGCATGCATTCGAATGTTATAATGGTGTCAACCCCGACGCCGACATTGGCCAGAGGGTATTGCGAGACATTCTTGATAATTATTTCGTTCTCAGTGGTTAGGTCGACAACTCCCGACTGTAGCGCTCCGGTTGTCGTGCTCGGGTTTGTGCTCATGGCAATGCAGTGTCTGGCCTTTGTGATCCGACAATGTCTCGTTATCCGGCGGATACCCATGTTCATTATTAATACCCTTGGGCATATTGTTGTATGCTTTGGGTGATGATTTTCGGTCAGGTAAGTGGGTGTTCGTTTGGAGTATGAGAATGAGTTCAGCGAGTCGTTGGATGTAGTTGAAGATATTGTTATATACCACCTTGTACCACATTTAGATTTCTCATCTATGGTCTCTTGTCAATGTCTCGTTATCCAGCGGATTTGATACCAACGCACATGAATGCTGGCAGATAGGGCGGGCAGTGCGCGGTAAAGCAAAGAAATTTCAGATATAATGTTATCAGCCCGTATTTGTACTGCCGAGCTCGATGAACAACTGTCATGTAACTCGACTGTCATGTAAGTCGAGCATTGGTCAGCACAGTTGCTAGCCAGGCATTTCGAATCGAGATAGGCTGGCTGGGTTGACTGGGTCCTGGTTTCTCTCCCTAGTCCCGCACTTTTGATGAAAAGAAAACAACAATATATGGCCTTTTCCGGCACATATCGGAGAAAGCATCTTATGGCAGCCTCTGAAGGTACCATTTGGCGATAGTAGATGAGTCGGTGAGGTAGATTCCAAAGATGCGTCGGGCGCTTTGGCCCCAGCCGTAATAAAGTCTAGCGGTAGTCCTCCATATGCAAAGACCTCATGGAGCCAAGTCCCATCCACGAAACAGGCCAAGATGGAAACAGCAAGTACCTATCACGACGTCTTCTGGATCGACCACCGAGTGATGTTCATGCCTTCTCTGCTTCACTCGGGTTGTCATTCGGAAGAGACCAGCTGATGTCATATCCAGGCCTCAGAAAGAAGGCCTACCGTTTCAAGAGTATCTTGCATCAGCATCATGATGATGTTGACTTAGCAGCCGAGCAGAGCAGAAGCGTGTAGAAGCTTGGGCCAGTGACTATCTCCCGTCTCTCTGGGGCGTTTCATGCGGTGTAGATTGGCGGGAAGAATCGCTGTTGGGATCATCACATAGCGAGCAAAGCAGGGTTCCTGATCTTAGATACGAATAAAGATCCGCTTTTATTCACTGACGACGACGGTGCGGGCCGCTCCGGAGTCATATATCCATGGGTTTTCGGGTTTGGCTATGGGTAATATTATGCTATGCTGCATTTCCTGGAACAGCGCCCTCGCTGGGTGTATCTTCATATCTGTGGCTTTAACCAGTGTCCAGTAAAGGCACAGAGGTTCGAAATGACAGATACTGTACATTTGTGACGTTGGACCCTGACCGGTGGTTGGCGAAGCGAAGAAGGCTGGTATTTTCAACGCCTGCCTTCCTCGTGGCCAGCAGCCACTGTTCCTCGGCCGTTGGAAAGGTTCGAAATGGTGAAGTACCTGCAACGGAGGATTGGTGGAGTGTACCTAAATCGCTTTCTTTGACTGTACAAAATGCGCAATCGTCCCGGAACGAGTACTGGTAACCAGTGTATGTAGATGTTGAACTGTTGTCGACTTTGTGAGATATGACGACTGCTCTCGTGGTTAGGGCTATCGGCTGGGCCTGAATAAGAAAACGACAGAACAGCGGCACATCCATTCTTTCGGCAGACTTTTGGGTATCATTTGATTCGGAAAGCAGTGTTTTGACTTCCAGCCTTTTGCTGTCGACAGCAGGACATCCCCTGAGGATCGCATTAATTCCGATATTGTTTCCGGAAGAAGTGACTGCATCTGTATCGACTCCGGCGTGGAACATGATCGAGTTTCTCCCATTTAGGATCAATGATCCTTAAGCGGTAGTCCTAGCATTCAGCCTGGACCCATGAATCACCTCTGCCAGTGGTGGCCGGCCGGGAAGGTCAGGAATTATTATAAATTTCCCAGAGTCGAAACATCAATAGATACCCGAGGAACCGACGTGTTGTGGATGGTACAGTCTATTTCCCGCTCCAGATGCAGTTTGTGCATGCTCCGAACCAGACAGCAGTTCCAGATCCTCGATTTGGTGATATCGGCCGAGTGCGTCTTAGCATATCAGATCGGTGGTAGTCAACTCTAGCTCAGACACGGCTCCATTCACAGTGGCCAACCATCAGGTCGTAATCTGCCAAAGCTTCCCTGAGATATCTGGCATATATTTCGCCTGGAACGGGGCATACTGGCTAAGCCAGTTGGCTGCCTGGGCAGTGTCTAGGTAAAGGTCCATGGCGGCAATGTCCATATCCTCTGGAAGTATTGTTGGCAGCTAATACGTCCTGTAGAGCCAGCGTTGATCCTGCGTGGTTTTTGATGCCGACTGAATGTTCTCAGCGGCGTTTATAGACGGCTTGTATATATTCAGACCTCTCGCTGCAAGGAGTCAGTTCTCTGTGGTACGGCGCTTGAACCGCATGTACTATTTGTGGTATATTCAGTGGCGCTGTAACTCCTTCGGTATACTTCAGAACACCTTCATGAGTTCGGTGCTGAGATACTTACTTTTGGACCCGGATTTACCAGCAATGAGAGTCCAGAGTGGCGAAGCTGGACCACATACGTCCTGTCCTATCGTGCAGGTTCTGACAGACTGTAGTAACCTGGCTCAGATATCGTTTATTTGTTGACTGGGTGAAATCACACCAGGCCGACCTCTGCTCTCTGAATAAACGTCAGTGCGCTTTGCCAGATCCCATGACAGAAAGTGAAGTATGCGTAACCCGACAGTCGTGATCCGGTTCGACTCCTTCATAGCATGGGTGAACCGGCTGAGATGGAAGCAAAAAGTCTATCAGGTTATTCGTTCCAGTGTCATGACCAATCCCGGAACAGACGCAATGTCGTGGATATGGGAAAAGCGCCCAACCTTCGCATGCTCGGGCTACCATAGCACATTCCTCACTTGGCCGGTAGTATAGAAGCAAACGGTCTCGTAGAGTAACGCCAGGACCGTAGGTTTCTGGGGCAGGTATTTCCCGCGCCTGCAGTGGTAGCAGGTAAGAACGTGGATGACGGTTGTCTGCTGAGGCCATATCTCACAATTCTACGTAGTCATAAAGACCTAAAACACCGCCAGGTCACGATCCGCAACGACGAGTAGAGTGCGAGTGTGTCAAGTTGGCTCACACACTGAGCGCAGCGCCCACCGCAGAGCTTCATACAGTCCTGGGGTATGTTCCCGTGTCGACATGTCCGAGCTGGGTGAATACGACGTATGGACATCATCCCTGGGAAAGGACATGCACCTATAAGCGCGCGAATGTTCTCAAAAATCTCAATTAGATGCCGGTTTGCTGCAGGCCATCTGCAATGATATGCATGGTGTATCTTCCGTGGTAATCTGCGTCCTCTTCTATCAACCTAGCCGGGTATCCAATGTACATAAAGCTGCCGAGTAGACCGCAACGCCATGCACATTCGCCTGCTATGATGCGGAACGTTGGTGTTTCGCTTGGACTGACCAGAATAGTCGCAAGTTTGATATCACGGAAATAGCTACAGCTATGTTTATGAGTCTCACATTGACGATCGAACTGAATAGATATCAAACAGAGCAGGGGAACTCGTATCCCATTGCCTGGAAGGATTTTGACCGGATATTGAGTCTAGCAGTTCAGGCCATGTTACCAAGTGGCCAGCAGTGCTTGGATGTACAACTGCGTCCTGGACGAGGAGATCCCAGTGGCAAACCTCACCCCAATTCCCCCAGAAATGCACCACGCGAACGACAAGGATGCCGAAGGATCGCGGCACGCTGAACACTCCTTACCTTCAGGGGGCTGTCGACCCGCCCGAGTCACCAGAATGGCTTCTCGGTATTGAGTTCTCACAGCCAGCTGACCCGGCCTGCCAATTCCGCAGAACGGAGCCGATCGCAGGACCGGCGCTCGCACCCTGACCGCCTGTCCACGGAGGAAGACCCGGGGCCGCGACGGGCTGCGTTTGGCTGTGTGGGTTAAACCACGCCTCCGCGGGCAGATTGACGAACTGGGCAGTGGCCTAGTCCTGGATCGTGGAAGCAGCCGGAGGCCGCTTGTCCCAGTCACTCAGGGAAGTGCCCGCATCGGCGGGAAGGGGTCCTGGGTAGACAGGGCCGCGGAGGTCCGGCGCGGCCAGAATATGAGGAAGCGTATATGTCACTCCGCGATGAGTGACGGTGACAGGTTCGGTAGTGGCCGCGGGAGGCATCCGTACCACCATCTCGAGGACTGGCTAGTACCCAGCGAACGGTGCAAGAAGGCATACTGGTGTCCTGCCAACGGTGACGTACTGGTTGATCATGTCCAGTACCTCCTGGGGACAAGGAATACTGAAGTCAGGCTGATCCATGGGGTGTAAAGAACACAAGCACAGTCATAAAACCTGACGAATCATTCCGACAGTCCTCCTCCCCTTGCTGATCTTCACTCCGTGACTCTTACCCATGTTGGGTTCCCGTAGGGTTTGCTGACGATTCTGGTATGAGGGCTTGTTAGCCAGTCGTTATAACAATACCAAACGTATCCAGAGCACCATGAAATGGGCGCTTCCTCTCTTCGAGGCCATAAATAACCTCATTAACAAAGGAACAGCCTTCATCCGCTTTGTAACGGTTGGTCTAGTAAGCACATCGCAGGCAATAGGCCCCAGTGTCTGCAGCTTCGACTGTCTTCTCCATAAGGCATTGCCACGGCTTCAGAACTAGGGATCGTTCGGTGAGCTCAAGATGCTGCAAGTCGTCAAGCAGCAGATACGGATGACAGTTTGGAGGGATGACCTTCAGCACTTTCAAAAGTACACCCATATTGGGACATTTTCCGTTCGTGAACTGGCCGACGATATCAGCGGCACCAGGTAAGGGCAGCCTCAATGTGAAAGAGGTGCTCTTCCTTCCAATTTGAATCGACAGAGAAATCGGAGTATGTCCTGTACTCGCGGTACAATTGTTGAATGATATATTCCTTTTGCCAACCCTGCTGGTAGTTGCTCCCGGGCCAACTCCCAGCAGCTTTCCGGATTGAATTGGAGGAAAAAGTACCCTACCATCCAGCTCCATTCGCTTCGCTTGAGCCGCCCCGGAAGCAGCTCTTCCAGCTTCTCCAGTGCCATCTGAACTGCCTCAAGATTTTTCTTTCCATAATAAAAAGTGATGCGGTCCATGATTGTCAGGGAAGGACAGAAGCCATCGGAGCTCGAATTTAAACCATTTTCCCTTTGATTTTCCACTTGAAAGGAGAAAGTTAGTCCTTTCGAGCGCCCAGCGAAGGTAGTTGTATTCGTTGATTGTCTTAGTGAAGTGCGCCCATGCTGTCAAGGAGCTTGTTGAAATGTAGCCTTACTTTCCACCCGCCGTGTCACGTACTTCCCCTTGGATAGATTTCTTGGGAGGCACTTGAGAAGGTCAAGACTCTTAACCAATCGACAGTTGATGAGATGACGAGATGACAGGGTGAGAATAGGAATACCGGATAGGAAGTCCACAGGATATCCCATAGTCCGTCCGCTAGAATAACCCAGGCTGAGTGCGCAACGTGTTGAGCCTGCCTCGCTGCGCTTGTGCAGAAAACACCTCCGTATCAAAGACATGAAAGGGTAAAGGTGCTCTTCGGAGAGCCATAAAACAATTAACCAGCCCATCATTTGTCTGGAGTTTATATTGCTTCGGAAAGTATGCAGGGCAAAAGAAGAGCTGGTGTTTTCAGATGCTTGCAGACCATGTGGTTGAAAAGGGACAAAATAAGAAAACGAATAACGAACCGACAACCGAAGGGTATTCCATATGGATTCCATCGATTACTCTTTAGGCTTCGACATCCGTACCACAGGGTGTTGTAGTCCATGCGCCCTGCGATCAGTTTTTCCAGGATACCTTTCTCCGTTTGGTCGGGAGTATATGACATATGTGGGTCTCCAGGGCCATTCGTAGACTGTTGTGCTTCAATGGGATATCTGTTGACGGGCTCTTTCCCCTATCCTTCCCCTTCGTACTGTCTTTGGAACCCACGAGAATGCTTGTTTGTGCAGAGTTGAGTGGCAAGCTGTTGAAAGAAGAGGATTAAGAAGCCGGCATCGAGCATTTTGGGCTGACAGAGGCGGATTCACCCCCTTTATCAAGTTTCCTTTGGGGGTTCATACAGCAGTCGAAACAACCCTGTGGACCTCAAATGCGCGTGTCCTGTAGGTGGTGTTCATTCAGCTTTGGAGTAGACAACACCCATCACGTATGATTGGAGCAGGAAATACCATCGGTGAGGGCATATGAGTCATCCCGACTCGGGTTGTCCAAAGATTCAGGACCCAGTATGGAATTGCATGCTGCTACCCATTGTTCGTATCTGGCAATACCACATGTGGCTTTTTCATGCACAGGATGAAGAGAAGGCGATGGTGACACCTAAGCTATACAGTATATTAGCTTCAGAGAGACTTGAGAGGGTCGGAGTATATACTTACAGTCAGTGATTCCGGGTGGTTATTTGCTCAGTGGTATTCCACTTTTCGCCATCCACCAAAGGTCAAAGGAAGTGTTTACCAATGCCATGCTGTAAGGCGACAGACAGACCGGAGTGACATGAGAAGGGCAGTAAATGGCTCAAGGTGCATACCATATATAGATCAGTAAAGTGGCCACCTGCTAGGCTTTGAGGCTGCCAAACCCTGCACGATTGGCATGCATCCACGATCGAGAAGATTCTGCAGGTGGAGTGTCAGGTCTGTGATACTCGCTCAAAACAGCATCGTCTCAAGGTTAAATGATTAAAGTCACCGTCAGATCCCATGGGTCATTCTGATTCTACCCCACATCGCTGGATCCCTTGAGTAGCCCGAGCAAATTGCTGTCCTTACGGCAAACACATTGGGCAGAAAGAACTTGCACCAGACCCGTGGATTGCATTGCTGGCAGCAAGCAATGCCCACCTCCCCGGTAACCGCCCCGGAGTACTGCGCCGCAAATTGGCAACCAAACCTCATGACAACCCGCATGAATACCCGAAGGATCGGACCGTCCGCTGTGGACCGAAGAATACAACTCCCAACGAGACGAGCATGAATGGCAGGCGGCAGCGAAGGGAGAGGAGATGATGTTTCCGGCGCCAAGTCCGGGGAAGCAGGCGCAGACAGGGATCATAGCAGGGGTGATAGTAATAATAGCGTAGCATGCTGTTAAGGCATCTCCAGACGGTGCTTTGCATGAGACGGTCTGACGTGGCTCGCATATTTGAAAGAATTCGTTTCCGGACGCATCCGCAGAATCAAATCGTCTGGCTTTTTGGACCTTTTGCGGTTTAACGTTCCACTGGATGGAGCTCAGGGAGTGATGAGTGGTAGCCTCTGGGGGTTTTGCAGGCCTTGTGCAATGGACGACGAACGGACCCTTATAGGGTTTTCGGAGGGACATCTTGGTCAGATATGACGGACTGGAAATGCATCTGCTGCTGGGCTGTTGACGCAGCGGCCAGCATTATGGTGAACCAGGAACGGTAAACCTAGCCCTAACCACATGTGTCCTTTCCGCATGCAAGTCGGTGAAAACCGTTTCTTGCATCTTCGATATCTAACCCACATATTAGCCTTAGGGACAATGCCATCTAATTTCATATTGGCAGAAACCCACTAGGTGTGTTGGTCCATTTACTCATGTTGATATTCACATAACACCGGCTGTTGATAGGGCAAGGTTCTGACGATGCAACTCTTTTCTCGCGCTATCCATTTGTTGTGTATTGTACACAACCACATGTGCCCTTTTCGATAGCAAGTGGGAGAGAAGCGTTTATTGCAGGGGCCATGATGTATATGTCGAACCCGCAGATGGTTGGGTGTGACTGGTATCCTTTCAACGTTTGATCTATCCAGAGGTCACAGTGCGAAAGCCCAATATCAACAACGTGATAGCGCCCAAAACAGCGAGATGCCATGGTCAGGGCGATTGAGCAACCGGTCTCGCATAGTCGTAGCGCTGGAATGGTCGGAACCATCCTCCGTGAACCCCATGCGTCTCGCAATCTCGTAGAGACGGGGCGTGAAGGATAACAGGCAGAGCCATTGGAGCACGCGCATATCCATCCGGCTGCCGCCTGGAAGATCAGCGCCTTGCTGGATCTCGAGGAGGTACAAACCGGGACATCGCCGGCAAACTTCCCTGCGATCCAGGAGTGGGAATGATCCTGTGCAAGGGTACACCCTGAGGGGAAACGGCCTTCGAGCGCCGTTCACCGATTAATCCAACGGGTAGATCGACAACAGGGAGAGGTCGTCTGCCGTATAAAGTGATCAAGACAAGCCCGGGCCTTGTTGACGATGGCGTTCAGAAGATCCGGACCCCTGTCCAGCAGTCTGAACAGAGTCACCGGTACCCTGAATAGGTACGGTTCTGGTGAGAATTCCCAGTCTGCCAATCTCCGAAACACAGATGTGACCAGTGATGGGCCTCGTTCTGGTAGTGTTGACAGTGGCTTCGTACTGTAGACCACACCCACACCGCAGCTTATCGCGTTGAAAAAGCTGGTACTGGCATTAGAGTATGAGCTTTTCTGCAATAGCAATGACAACCATTCTGCAACGATAAACCATTTTGCTGTCTTATCTCCTTGTACTGTCCGTGCCATGTCCACGAACACCATGTCCTTTTCGCGACAGCGCTCCTCTCTTCAAATTAGAAGATTGACTAACATAAGTACCATGATATTAAGTTCTTTAACACTTCAAAAATCAATGGTAGCGGCAAAAAGTCTCTCCATGTCCTCATGAACAATAACAGAGACAGAGGATCTCCGCTGCTTGCCACTTCGAGGCTTGCAGCATATCCAGCTGCTGTCATGTATAGAGGACCCAACCAGTATCATTGCGGAAAACGACGTGCTCCGTCCTTAACTATGGCCTTTGCTTGTCTTGCAAATATATTCAATGGGTATTGCAGGGCTCCATAACTGGTGATAGTTCTCTCGAAGCAGCACTGTTACCAGAAGCTGGGACTGGAGTGTTCAACTGCAGAACCTCCTTTCATGGCAGCGTCAGTGCATATTATAACGTAGGCACACACAACCCATGGCCAGTTCTCAATTATGGAGGGCAAAGGAGGTGCGGGATTCCGGCAATGTTGGAATGTCCCTAGTATTGGAAACACCATGACGAACCCGGCTGGTGGTTTTCTTCCACATACAAGACCACTCATAGAATAACGCCCCATAAAAGTGCTGGAAGCTGATAGCAAGTGCACTATCACTCCGGTTTTCGAGCTCGATATCAAATACAACACCGGTGTCGGCATTTTCTGGCCAGTTTCTGTTCCTAGAGTAATGTTAGTCTTGAATGATACGAATGATCGGTCAGCAATGGGTTATATAGTTACAAGTTCCACAGCATCATCAAGTTCGTGAATCAGGAAGTCAAGAAGAGATAGCAGGTATCTGTATTTTGCCTCAGGTATGGGTACGCGCGCGGGGGTGGTATTCTTGAACTCCTGTATTATACAAAATCAGTTAGCACATGAAAACATAAGAATTTGGTGTCAGGACATACTCTTGCGCGGGTCATGTTGCAGCAGTGTGGAGGTACTCGACAATAGGCAGTGGGTAATCGGCGATGGGCAGCAAGGTGTTCGTGGCAGAGGATAGAAGAACATCATCCAATCTATTGCATAAAATAAATGCAGCCAGACCGAAAAGAAAAGAAAGCAAAAAGGGCCGCGACTCATCTGGACTACTTGGTTTCACGAGAATCGAAACCCCCGCCACCGAGATCTCTCTGTCTTGGTCCTTTCTCCTGGAAATGTGCCTGCAAACAGCAGACAGGGACTGACAAGATAATTCAAACTGCCCAGTAAGGTCTGCCATCCGAGATCTCTGGAGACGGAACCTCTCGCCACATTTCTGCATCGGACGGTGACAGCGTCTATTGTCCTAACCTGAATCAGAATGGCCCATGGGATCTGATGGTGACTTTGGATACTCTGCACGATTCGCACACGTGTTTTGGCATAGCGAGACCCTTTATATCCATTCCTTCAACCATCTTAGACGCTCGTATGGGATTGGAGAGTTGAACCGAAGTCTTAATTAAGCATCTCTGGCTAGTGAGCTTACAGCCGACGTCGTAGAACTGCCGGGAAATTGTCCTCTATCCGTAACGGTAACATGCCACAATCGCTGCGTGGAATGCGCAGAACCTGGATGGGTGGTGCACGCTATGCTCCTTCATAAAGGGTGTAAAACAGAATCCAAAATATGGCAATCCTCCGGGGCCGGCATCTGCACAGGAATCGGGTCAATGGTAGACAGGTATACTGCCGGGCTGTAGGTACTGCTGCGGTCTCGTGGTCTCTGTGCATGTCCACAGCCCTAAGTTGCCGGAGTGGTATTCACTGTACCTCCACCATGAGGGGTTCACATGGCCGTTACGATAACAGCCAGAATACCCGCCGTTTGAGCAGGATAGAATAGTATTGAATGTCCCATTCTAAATCGTCATCTGTAGTGACCGACGCCATGACCTCGTCGAGGGACAAGACGTTCCCAGCCTGGAATGTCCATGTTCAGACGGACAGTAATCTTCCATCGACATGAGACAGTAGTTTTATTTAAAAGATTGTATTTCTGCCACCATGGGCCCTGAGTTGTGATGGATTGAATAGTTTGAATGGCGGCGGCCAACAAAATCTCTTGCATTGATCTCGGCCAGTGGCAATGGCCGTCGCGTGAGCTGGGATAGGCTGTCCATGTCAAGAAGACCGGCTACTCTTCCTGCGCAGTGTTATTTGCTCTGTCGCCACGGCAAACAGGCTCTGGTACTCCGCATCCAGTAAGTACTAACGGGTAGAGTGCTCAAGCGCTACTTCAAGGTAGCGGGTGACAAGGCCCGATGCCACCATCAGTCGATGGACCAAAGCACAAACCCCCCGAAGGAGACGTATAGTGACCCGCATGGATTCAACTTACCTTGCTACAGTACCGGGCACCACGATTCCCGGCTGTACAGGACTGACATTTGGAGGAGGGAACTGTCGTCGTTCCGCTTTTCTGGTGTTGGAAGTGGTTTACACCGTTTAGTGTAGAGTAGATAGTCATAGATAGATAAGATGTAGGGTCATCGGTGCCAATCACTCCGTCAGTATCGATGTTATATTGAAACCGCGTAGGCCATTGAAAGCATCCTGAGCCATACAGGCGCTCGCGGGGTGTATCATGGTTTCCCGGTACTGGGCTCTCACAGCCAACTGTTCCGGAATATCGGAGTAACTGACGATAAGACAGTGGCGATTTGGTTCTTCCGGGAGATGGCAGGCAAGGGCTATCGTGTCTGACCGGCCAGTACTCGTTTCTACTCGAGTAGCTCCTCCCTTTGGGCTCAGGCTCGTACCGAGATTTGGATCCTGCGACAGTCCCCGGCCGCGACACCTTCGTCCCTTATGCCGCCGCGCCTCACCACCCGTTATCTTTGCGGATTGTAACAGCGACGTTAAACAGGTCCCTGTTGTCCAGGATTGCAACGATCGTATACCAACGATGGACGGGAAAACGACCATATCAGGTTGGCCAGCACAGTGTATATGGATGACGGGTGTATGTGACCCAGGACGACGTCGTTCATGGTATCCGTCCCAGTGCAGGTTATCTTCAAGGCAATCATGCTTCGATGGGACTTCCATCACAGAGGCGATGGCACCGTAAGGTACTTATTTTCTGCAGCGCAATGTCTCATTTTCAGCTCAAAGTCGACTTCGTAAATCTATTGTAGGGGAGCGCCAGTAAGAGAGTCGGCCTGATGCCCCTGCTTCGAGACCACCCGATTGTTCAACCACCCTGAAGCGGCTACTGGACTGTCGGCATTCGGGCTCAATACGCAGGATTGGAAGGTCCCTGCTGTCTGGCAATGAGTGCAGGACTCTTCCAGTTGCCCATCCTCATTGGAGAAGACCCATTCTCGTTGATCCTGCCTGGACTTAGGGCTACAGACCGCAGAGAGCAATCCGGCCTTGGTAGCGGCTTTGTTAGGGCTGCCTTTTCATACCATCCACCGATCTATCGGCCAGCCCAGCAGACTGTGAAAGTCGCGGTGTCATCCAGAGGGAAACCCTGTCTCCAGCATGTGCTAGGGTCCAGGCTATTCGCTCCCAAACTCCATCCAGATATTGGCTTCCTCATCCATCACCCAAACCTCGTTGCTGCCAACGAGACAATGTGGTATATGTGATACCGCTTAGATCCCAGCAGACAGTGCTTGGCCGGTGACTTATCAGCCGAAGCAGTGGTATCCACGGACGTCTTTCCCTCGACAGCATCAACGACGAGCAAGCTGAGAATTGGATTGCGGTCTGGCTCGTACATGGAGCGTCTCCTGCAGGACTGCATATGGCTCTCCCACTTCGTCGTCAGGATGTCCCTCTCTGTCGAGTCCGCTCTCTGAAACTATCTCCCCTGTACAATCGCCAACTCGTCGTCACCGGGTAAAACAGATTCCTGCAGCCTGGGGAATTTCTGCCTTCTTGCGGTCGCCTTTCTGTGTTCCTGTAGTCGTCACAAGGCCATGGCGATTTCTCAGAACGGGGCCGGACATCTCTGGCTCGTGAGTTTCCAGCCAAGCCACTGTGATGGCGAGTGTTGCCCATACCAGCGAGAAGTAACTTCTTCTTCCGCGAGCCGTTGCTCCTTGAGCCACAGGTGGTCCACGACAGGGGTCCATGACAGCAGTCGATCAAGCAGCGCCACTGGAACACCCAAGTGGTAATTATCAACCAGTATAGGCCCGTCGAGAACGAGACAGCCAGACATCGCAGGATGTCCTTATTCCATTCAGGATTCCGTGCCTGACAGCTAGCGTGCAGTGTTATAACCCACATCAGTACTAGCCCATGCCCAGTGGTTGTAGTAGGTGGTTGTAGTAGAACCCTGACTTCCAGCCACAACTGTCTGTGGGCAGCCTGCGCAGCCAAAGGTTCTCTCACCCCGCATTACTGTAAATCCTTCCCTAGAGCCCCCGTTCGAACCCCGGAGTGGATGAATCAATATTAGAACCCACCGAATGAAGGTTTAATCGATTTACGGGAGGCAGTCTAGTTAGTACTATACTATAATCTCCAGGAGATAGGATAGGCTGCCTGAGCGCAGAGGCGTGACCCTGCAAGCTCTGTTGCCTAGGGGGGTGTGTTGGAGATAGCTGGCTACCCACCAGCCTTGCAAGGTTTTTGGTGTAGCGGTCAAGCGTCTCGTCAGGGCGTCCTCTTCACCCCTTTCTGGTTCCTGCTTCCGCTGCGTTTGAACTCTTGTGTATCGTTTTGCGTATTGTTATTTCCACTGCGTGGGGTGGTGCGGGATCTGCTGGTTCTGGGTTGTTCTGCACAATTTGGAGCGCGTTTTGGATCGTATCCGTTCGTTCGTTCAGCAGCTGTTCCTGTATGCCAGGTATTCCTGCCCAGGGATACCTCCATCCGGGCCATGCCATCTAGGTACGACCCTCCACTCACCCCGATCTCTAGAAGTGCAGCTTGATAAGTGCATTCCAGCCATAACGTGCAGGCGGCTGTTGTGGTGAACAGAGTGCTTGCTCATTGCAAACGGTGTTGCACAGCAGATATCTTCCCGCGCCAGCGTTTGATCTCGAAAATCGCGAACGATAGAGGTGAAATGCATGGCGCTACACTCCTCACCCGCAGGAGGCTGTTGTCCTGTATACCGTAAGTCACCAAAGTGTCCTCTCGGTATTGGGTTCTCACAGCCAACTGGTCCGGCCTACTGAACCTGCAGAACAGGACGGATCTCTGAACCGGTGCCAGATCCAACGGAGCCTGCGGGTGGACTGGGTCTGATCACCTGTCCAAGGAGGAATACCTGGGACTGTGACAGGGTTCCCACGGCCACGAGGAATAAGCCAAGCGTCCTCGGGCAATTGACAAAGGCGTGATGGATGTATAGCGGATTAAGCAGCCAGTTTTGAAGCCAGCGGGTCAAATGGAGCGTTCAATTCAGTCCAAAAGCTATGCCATGTCGAGAGCACTCACCCGAGGGATAGGGCTTCCTAGATTGTTTAAAAACGCAGGTAAAGTGTGTATTGAGAGGTGTTCCAGACCCAGCCGTAGAGATAGCACCGAATTGTGCATTGGTGTCCGCCAGAAAAAACCCTGGTAAGTAGGCCTGCATTGCCATCTTCACCAAGCAGAAGTCCTTCTGTTAAGTAGAATAAAGGTCTGATGCAGAGATCTGAATCCTGTTCAGTTTCTGATGAAACGCCGCACGGTCACACTCCGTTGATATCACTTTCGTACCGATATCTCGAGAGAGTTTGATTCCAGTGTTTCATTTGCCGTCATAAAAGTGGGAAGCTAAGAGACAGCTACTGATTCCAGTCAGTGATGCATCTTGTATCCCTGTATCCACTCAACAAAGATCCCATCTCGCATGTATCCAAACTTGTGGGCTCTAAAGAGAGTAAGTCTGCGAGCGCCACACAGTGAGTTGAACACCTCCTTCCACGTCCCGTTGGTTATCCAGATTGTGTGAATCTGAAGGACCTCCAAGGAAGACGCAAACCTGGAGATTGCGAGTAGATCGGAAGCTGGAAGTGTCTCTTCCTACCTAGACCCGAGGTGATCCTCGCTTCCTGTGTTCATGGAGTTTCATTCTGCGATATTCTCTGTACTCTCGGACTCAAGCAGACCCATTGCCAGTCTAACCCAGGCCGTCAATGTACGGACCTGGCAGAGGCATGTATATGTAGACAGGATTCTGGGCATACAGCCGGATTCGACAGTTCGAACGCCTGCATCAGTACCGAGACCATTGCACACGAAGACCGTTGGTTTACCATCACTCTCGATGAACCCTTCTGCGTCGGGGGTTGGTGTTGTGTCAGTCGACGAGCCTTCCGACCTCTGTGCCCGAGCAGGTGGTGGGTTCTGGTGGAAGAGAGTCTTTGGCCGTTCCTTGTTCCCTGTTCGGTGTTTCCAGTGATTCTGCGTGCTGCCTCGGGTGAGGGCATCTATGGTAGAACCGACGTAACTAGCTTGTGCTTCCCGGCGTCCCGTGAATAGTGTGCTCATGCGCTCCCGGAACCTGTCCATGGCTGGGTCCTCTAGAGGTATTCTTGGTATGCCCCGAGAGGAGTGGCAGATGCGCGCTGCTTCGACGGTGGGATCGGTAGAACCGATAAGGACGTAGGTCCGTTGCCCAGTCCTCTCGCTCTCACAGTGCAACATAACGTCACAACAGGGACCCGCTGAGGAACGAGCATGGAGATCTCTGAGGCAGTTTCAACTAAATAAAGCACTTTAGTCTCAAAGTCGCCTCGATGGTTGCAAGGATGCCGTGGCCAGTAAGGCATACGCACTTCAAGCATCAAGATATTCAACACTTCACTCTCCATGTCCACTTGGTAAGACGTAGGCCGACGTAGATTGCAGCTGGCCATCTGTAATAGCCACCATACTCCTCTTATCCACCAGCCAGTGTGCCGAATACGGCTTCAAAATGCACCTTGTGGGAGTGCCATTCCGCCACAGGTGCTTGCAAGCTTGAATGTCATTTTCGGAATTGAAGCACGAGAATCTCATGTAGTTGAGCTTCTATCCGTCCCAGACGGAGACGTCAGTCGCGTTACGACAGGAAGACAATGATATCCTTTGCGAGCTAGGGTTGTTTCACAGAATGACCTTGATCTCCATCTACCAGTATGGTCAAGGACAGCAGCAGAACAAGCAGCCCTCGACTCCAGCACCTGATGCAGTATTCTTTAGCGTCAGGTCCCATTGTTGCCTCGAAACTGACCAGCCAGGGCCTTGTCGCTCTTCAGCCTCTCAGTCTCTTGGGCACCGCGAAGCACAATTTAGCGACAGCATCACTAACAGCCCCTACGACCTTGTCGAGCTCAAGGTAGGTCCCGTAGCTGTCTTTGCTTTTCATCTTCAGGACAACCCAAGCTCCACTCCATATAGGCGAGGTGAAAACGACGATAGACACAACCAACGGAATACGCCCATGTGCATTCTACCTTGTTCGTCGGGAACCAACTGTTCCATATCGCCGTCTCCTGCTACGGGAACCTTGAGACACCGCGCCAGAGGACCATAAATCCAGTCATGGTCTCGTTGATTGTCTGTCCTGAGCGGATTGTGGCATACCGGACCCCCAGTGCATCGAGGAACATCTCGACCATCCACCCGGTTAACGGCCACTTGGTGAACACAATAAAACGAGGTGCAGGCTGGCTGTACAGGTCCGTACCGGCAAACGGTGGTTCCCACAGACCTTCCTCATCGAAGATTTTGAAAAGATACCACAACTTCGGAGCATCGACATACTTGCTGTTCTCACCAACAGCTCCCTGGCGCTCGGTATGCTTGAGGCCAGGAAACTTGTCGTGTCAGCTGAAGCCGCCTGCGATACCAGGTGCTTGTGCTCAGCATCCGCCTTGGCAATGACTGCCTCCTGGTTGTCGGCGATTTATTGAGTGTATTGCTCCTTACCTTGAAATGCCGCGGTAATGGTTGCCGAATGCCTTTCCCAAGCGTCGCCACCGGGAATGGTGCATTCGAAGGTGATGCGGTATCCGTGGCGGCTGTTGTGTGGAGGCAGTAGACGGATCAGATACCTCACCGGAGGATATCGTCGAAGCCGTCATAGCAAAGACAAGTTCCGATCCCATTGCCGCGATGGAATCGAGATGAAGCACGCCGATGCTGCAGATTATCGATCTGTAGGCAAGTTAGCTCGAGGTCAATAGGTAAGTAGATGGCAGAGCATACTAGAGGTGGGAATCTTGAGGAGTCGTAGGCTTATTCCCATCTTGCATAGCGTTGATACGTATGTTAGACCCACGAGATAGGAAAGGAAGAGGACATCCACGACGGAGTACATCTTCGACGATCTGTTCTAACAGCGCAAGGGTCAGTTAATCACCATGAAGGATGGACAGTAGACTTACCGAAAACAAATAGCCACTCCTCCCATGCGTTAGAGTTGTGAAATCCGAGAGGAAGAACAGCAAGGAAGTGATTAGGGCAAGGCACAAGCCGCGCGATATGTTCATTTCTGTTTCCAGAAAGCATTAATTGGGTTCGGCGAGACAAGACGAGGTTAGATGAGGCGAAACGTCGTGGTCAGGCAGGATCATGCCTTGATAACCATGTCGCTCCGTGCAGTGTGGCTAGGCTGGATGGGCTGGGAAGGTGTCTCTGATGTCCACAGCGACTGCATCTGGTCAGAGATGGTGCGTGGGAAGGGAGGAGGGGATGAATCTCGAGGGTATACTACAAACCCGGTCACTCTCGAGCAGGATGAGGTAGGCCTGATTCCTGCAAAGCAGACTGGTGATATGTTGTCGGTTGTATGCTGAGCTTAAGTCATGCAAAAGGGTCGAGACGTCCTCGGGGCTACATGGTTCAGACAAACTTCTCAAAGACGGAGAAGACTGTCAACGACTGAAATCGCTGAGAGGAGGAGATGTAGGAGGGAAAAAGAGAGTGTCGATTCGGAGGGGGAGGAGGGGTTATTTATAGGCAACGGTGGCCAGGTTCGCAATGAATGGCTACGAAGCAAGAAACGGTCTGGAAAATAGCATTGATAGAATCATTCCATAGTAAGTAAATACATATAATACCTTCCACGTTTGACAATTCGCTGTATCCAGTAAAACTCGGCGTTGACGCAGGATGTTGGGAAAGGGGAAGTCCGAAGGGAAGATGGAGAGGAATGGCAAAGGGAAAAAGACGGGGAAGTCGCCTGAGAACGCCACAAGAGTGGAAAAAATAGAACCTTCCAGCGGGGGGCATTCAATGGCTTGATACCATCCGTTTGCTTCGCTGGGTCTCATTGCGGCAAGCGGCAGTTATCCGTCGCGATAGCTCACAACGCCGGTGAAGCAGCGAGGTCGGCCTCAGTCACTGCGGCAGTAAACGAGATAGGCATCAACATCCCAATTGCACGAATTCAGGGAGTAGATCTGCGCTACAACCATTTCACTGCCAATATTAATAGCTTCGTAGTCGCTCTTGACCTCGTAGCGAGTTAAACTGGACCGTCATACTGCCACCGTTTGAAGGCCGCGGTGAAGCCGACATCCATCTCGCCCGGGCCTCCATCTCCGTTTGGCGGATGAGCAACGCTGTCATGGAGATCCACCAAAGGCACCATTGACGGCCGGCCATGAGCACACTGGAAAGGAAAGACACAAGTAGCCAGCCGCTTGACCAGGTTCATGCACTCCCCAACGGTAAGAGCATCATTGAACATAATGGCAGTTCTGCAGGCTCGAGAGTTGAGGAGGTGAAGGATGCCCTGTGGGCACCCTGATAACCGTCCAACCCAGTCCTCCGAATGCCCAGGGTCTGTGAATGGTGCATAGGAATGCGCTGTTCCATTCTCTGTCCGCTTCCATGTCTCGGCGCGGATGATGTTGATGAGCTGCTCTGGCTCTGTCCGGCATCGCTCCGCAATCAAGGTCGGGAGCCTTGATACCAAAATAGACGCCTCCCCACTTCGTGGATGTTGTGAGACCACATAGCCGATTCCCCACGACTTGAAGTATTCCGCCTGCCGCCTAAACAGAGCAGCCTCTGCGACGGGAATGTCGATCGTCACCGGATCCACCTCAATCATTTGTACAGCCTCCAGGTTGCTGTCAAATAATTCCTTGGACAGTTTCTCGATTCGACATCGTTCATCGGCTGCATGCTGGTCAATAAGGACAAGCGTTGATGCATGGTCCCGAGATATCATTTCCACCAGAATAAACTTTCGATCGACCTGGCCGATTACTCTGGCTGTCTTCAAGTCTTGTTTGCGGAGTTTTCCGCGATATTTTGATGCCCCGAATCCATCCAATCCGCATCGTTCGTGGAAATTGTGCGCCGACTTATTGGCACTCGCGTCGTGCTCTGGTTCGGTATCCAACGCATTTATCGGTCGTTCAGACCGGCAAAAAACAGGGTTTCTCCAATTACCCAACATATTTTCCAACCACCTATCCTGCGTTGCCGGAACAGCTGATGCCGGCCGCTTTTGGCTTTCCAATACCCGCGTCGGCATCAGAGATCCCGTTGACTTAGGTCGATGCGACAATACTGAGGCTGCCGACGGCCGAACATTGACAGACTGGCCAGTCCGCGAGTTAACCCAGTGGCTTATTCCAGTGTATGGATCGACCCATGGAATCACGGTGTCACCACACTCCTTGGTCTGGTTGTCCACAGCGTTGCCCTGCACTGTTGTCTTAGGACCTTTACCGGCAACAGTAGGTTCCAAAATAAGGCCCTCCGTCGGAACTGTCGGCGGGTGCATGTTCTCATCACCCAGCTCGAGACGGTCTGGGCCCAGCGATGGCTTCTCCGGTGCTGGGCCATGAGCATGGCTGTTCCCACTTTTGATCCGAGACCAGCTTCCAAAATGACCACTCACGCCTGGTCGGGAAAATGACGGCAGCTTCAATTCCTTTCCCGAGAACTCGGTGGTAGAAGTCCGCGAGTTTCGGTTCTGAGGCTGTCCTGTAGTCTCCACCTGCTGCGCAGAAGGTTCTCCTTGTCTCTTTCCCCCCCGCGGACGCATGTTGTGGGCTTTCAAATACTCGTTGATCATCAGCGTGAGGATATCCAAAATACGCTGAAGCGACCTGTCCGACTCGGGTAGTTCCTGGTCATTGTTGGCTATCGTACCGTCTACCGATTCGATCCGAATATAGAACATAGGCCACTTGTTCGCCGTCATTGCCCCGGAATAGCGGACATCCGGTTGGGTAGTTGATGCATTGCTTGCAAACGGGACGCGTCCAGACGTTGCAAAATCAGACATCGAAAACAAGCGGTTGACCTCGCTGTATATTATGTTCGTTTGATTATTCGGGTGTACAGGGTCGGGCCCCAGTGATATAAACTGGACTTTCTTGGAGGGACTAGGGACCAAGGAGAGTGCAGCGTGAATCGTAAGATGCGGCACTGTGGCCGACACAGCGTGCCATTTTGTTGTATTGCTCGTATCGAGGCCTGCCTGAGACAGGATCGAGCTCAAGCGTACCAGATCCAGGTCGCCATTAGCAGGGGAGCCTCGACGAGGGCGGACTGTCAACTTTCGTTGCTTGTCTGTGTCAGAAATTGCCAGTTTCGAAAGACTGTTATTCGAAATGACAAGCGAGATCAGCAGATTCTTCAAATCATCCCACTGTCGGTCTAACTCGTCTATCTTCTGCAGGGTCAATGCACGGTTCTTCACTCGGACAGGCATATTCCCAAAAAGATCATTGACTGTGACGCGCGTTCCATGGTCACTGAACTTCAAAGCATGGTGCTTTGGCGCTGGGCTAAGCCGTGCAACAGTGGCGGAGTGATGAAACATAACAGTGTTTGTGGTTGCATGTTGGACATGATGTGAAGTTATGGTCAACAACGCTAGCGCAGATAGTGAAGCCAGAAAGCATCCCTTTCTGGCATGAGCTGGGGAGCCCTGATTAAATTTCGAGGTATCTATCTCCATTAATATCACACCATAGACAGTCAACTTGAGTACATACGATAAGCCTTCCCCAAGCCCCCATCACTCCCAAATTCTGCTGGGATGATTCCGTTCCCATCGTCTTCCACGACGCACCCTCCTCGTCGGTAGTCCACGGTAACAAAAACGGTCTGGGCATTTGCATCTATGGCGTTCTTGACCAGTTCCACAATTACGCCATTCAAATTGGTAATGGACGTTGAGGATTTGATTTTAGCAGCCACTTCGTGTGGGAGTGGCTGGATTTTGTGCACATTCATCGTATGGGTTAAGCTGCCGAAAACATATTTATTCGTCGGGGCTGTTGTCCGCCACCTCAACTTGAGTAGTGTTCCAGCAAGCCGAGTAGGGAAGACTAGCGGCTAGACTCAGGTCACAATAACATTGGCGACTGCTCAGTTAAGTGTCGCTTCCATCTTGAATAGAGTGGCTCTGGTGAGTGTCGAGGAAGTCGCACTGTCCCAGGCAATGATGTCGGCCCACCACGTGACTCTATACTGTGTGATTCAACAATACTCAACAACCATATAATGAATTGACTATAGATATGATATTGCTACTGTTAATACATAGAAACCTTCACTTAATCCTTGGCTATCTTCTGTCAGTTGCTGTACAGTTAACAGCCTGTATTTCTGAGTCCGGCAATTCGACGACTCGTAACTTGAAGAAACAGTTGAAGTATCACAAACCCACAGCTCTGGGCCTCAAGGGAGGACGCGACTACGCGTCCACGGAAACTTGCGTACTTCGGGCATCTGGATGTTCTCTGTTCCAATAGACTGCCGCCATGAAAGAGGTTGGGAAGCATCCATGATACTGACGCTGTTTTGGGCCGAGACAGGGCGGGAATCACGTGCCGCCCTCCGCAGGGACAAAGAGTCAAGGAGGCTCTCTGCTCTGCGCTTCATCCCTCTGCATACCTCCCTTCCGCTCAGAAGCCCCAGTTCGGTCCAAACTGCTATTCTTCTTTTTCGAGTATTTGTTTATTTGATACCCCTCCTTTGTTTTCTTCCAGCGATTCCGACCGGTCTCTTCCCCCTTCGGCGCCTGACTATCGTATCCGTGGTACCCAACTCAGTAAACAATCGAAGTGACAACCTACGAACGGCGGTTTCCTTGAGCTACATCGACTGCAAGTTCGCGAGTGTTATAAGACCGATTACTCGAGGCCAGAATGGCCACAGCTGATGGCCCTGCTCGGGCGCATGGTACGTGCTGCTACCACCCCTCCTTCAGCCTCCCGCTACTGCAAACAGCAAACAACGCTGACACTGTCATTCTGTTACAGACCGCAACGGACGCCGGCGCCCGTTTGCAAGCTGGATGAAGCGACTAGCGAGTCTGAAAAACTCAACCGACTCACCCTCGACCCGCTGGTCCAACAAGCGCAATGGAATGTCCAAAACGAAGAATCGAGGCATCAAGAACAACCCGTATCCCTTGTCCGGGAACCCTCACCTTGCCCAGCAATACACCAGCGACCGCGCTTCTTCCTCGCATATCAGTGAAGACCAAAGCCGATGCCGATCGCATTCCCACAGTGAACCATCTATCACCTACTCTGGGTATGAAAACCAGGTGCCCACCACGGGCGCTAAATCGGCCGCGCCAACGATCTCCACGAACGGTGAGACGGCGCTGTCTGAGGCTGCGTACTCGAAAGCTGGGACTACGGCGACGGTGGGTGGAGGTGTTAGCACCAAGGGAGGGGGTGAAGGAAGCACATTCTCGTCTCCGGCGCCCTCTGTGCGGTCGCTGGCGACCACGTTGACCACGGTGCAATCGGCGGCTCCCTCGACCCATATCTACAACGCCCAAAACCCTCAATACCAAGGCCACCACCACGGCCATGCGTCGAGCTCCGGCACGCAGCAAGTGCAGTTCTCGCAACCGTTCCCTCCATCCCCAGCGACCGCCGTGCCACCTCATCTTGCCCCGCATGGCCACTCGGTCACGTACAGTGCCGCGACCGCGAACAACATCCTTACCGATAACGCTTCGATCTTAACCCTCGCCTCTTCGTCGAAGCGTCGCCGACGGAACTCCTTGGACACAAATGCCTCGGTCCGCGCTCTGGCGCCGTCATCGGTGTTTGGCGGAAGCCGCGAAAGTCTGCCATTGAGCGTCCTAAGCGGGGTGGGCGAGGCGTCAAACACGTCGGTCCTCAACGCCCCTGGTGTTCTTAGCCGACCAAGTCTCGTCGGTCTGGCTAGTGCTGAACGAGCAAGCGTCTATTCATCGTCTGGCACAGGACCTAACGGCGAACGCGGCAGCTTCTACGCCAACAAGCAAAGTCCTGTAGCTGGCGACGGTGCCAGTATCAGAAGTGCCGGTCACTCGCATGCGCGCCAGGACAGCAACACTGCAAGCATTTCGGGTGTCGCGGCACAACCTATCCAACCTGGCCGGATAAGCCGACGCAGCTCGGGATGGGGAGAGATTACAGGTGAAGATGACGAATGCGATGAAAAGATGGAGACCAAGGAGGGCAAGGAAGAGGACAAGGAAGCGACTAAGGCCGTAGACCAGAATTAGCACGTTGGCTGAAGCGTAACGCACGATTCAGCGGTCTTTTAATGGCATAAAGACCAGCCTCTTTTCTACGACTAATGCGGGTTGGATAGGTGAATTCCTGGTTCATTATGGCGTTTATTGGGTAATGGTGTTCATTACGGACAGGCCTCGGTGGCATGATGAACTAATGTCTTATTGTATGTGTAGATTCATGCTCAAGTTTAATGCAGACAGATGCAATGCATTGATTGTTTAGTCCCTCTAGCTAAGCCGTCTTTTAAAAGCGGCACCGGTGCCTCGGATGCTCAAAATCACCTGCGGGACAAATTATCTCTTCGTGTCCCTCCAGAACTCGGTAATTCATGTCCTGCCATAAAATAAGACATTGAAGTCCGGCAGTAACATAAAGACTCAACCATGAACAATCCGCTCTGAAATATTTGTTTACGTCCCCACTCCGCCAACCTCCGCATTGCCACCGCACCACACTGCAAGTCCGCAACATGAACCTCCGCACACTGTTTGGAAAGCAACCCACCAACAAATCCCTTGTCTATGGCCTGGACCATGCTATTCTCAACACCCCAATCCCGCCGCCGTCCATGTGGATGAATCTCGGCTACTGGAAGGTCCGCTCACTCCCCAATCCAATCCAATCCACCAACCCGACCAACCCACGACCCCCGCACCGACTGGAAGCTTCTAAGTCTAGCAACTAATATCCAGAATAGGACACGTCTGACTTCCCGACTGCCTGTGCTGCACTACTAGACCAGGTCCTGATCACAGCCTCGCTGATTGACGAGGATGGAGACGCGAAACCTCATCTCGCCCAGAAGAAGCTCCGTCTGTTGGACGTGGGCATTGGGTGCGGGGATCAGTCGCTGAGGATCCTGGGGTATAAGAAACGGGGTGAAAACAGCTCAGCTGAAGTGAAAGAAAAGAGTATCGATGAACCGAAGGCACCCCTATTCGAGTCCTACGTCGGTGTCACCTCTCTCCCAGTGCAGGCTGAGTTTGCGTCGCAGCGGATTGAGCACAGTTTCCCTTCTCCATCTTTGTCTGAGGAGGTAGAAAGCAACGACGCAAAAACAACCCCGAGGGCTCAGATCTTCTGCGCCGATGCCGCAAACCCATCATCATGGCCATCGGAGCTCCATACTTCTCTCAGCTCATTCCAATTCCAAACCCAAACTCAAACCCAGAATGGTAAAGAAGAAGAAGAAGAAGAAGAAGACGAAGGCGGAACAGAAAACTGGCTCCTAGCCCTCGACACCCTCTACCACTTCCACCCCTCGCGCACCCCGCTCTTCAAATACACCTACTCAACCCTCCACGCGAGCATAATGACCTTCGATCTCCTCCTCCCCTCCTCCCCGCGTCTATCCCTCTGGACGCGTCTCCTGCTGCGCATCCTCTGCCTATTCAGCGGGACGCCTTACAGCAATTTCCACACAGAGGAGGAATATACCGCGCTCCTGGTTGCTGCGGGGTATGATATCGAGAAGATTGTTCTCAGGGATATCTCGGAGGATGTGTTTGCGGGTATTGCGGGGTTTTGTCAACGGCGGGGCGAGGTGGTGAGTGCGTATGGTATGGGAAAGATGGGGAAGTTTAAGGGTGCTGGGAGGATGTTTGGGTGGTGGGCTAGGACGGGGGTTGTTAGGGGGGTTGTTGTCGTTGCAAGGGTTTGATCTAAAAAAACCAAATACTACTTGTTTGATATGTATGTATCAACTGGGGTACAGCTTGGCAAACTTCCCCGGATTGCTTAATTAGAGCACTCTTGGCTAACCATGAACCAGCGCTATAATTGAATGATCAAGCCGAACTTAAGCGGAGTCAATTGAGACATCTTGTACGTGTCCGTGTGCGTGTATTAAACGTAATCATCACCGACCCACCATTCCATCCCATCCATTCTCCATGAGACGCCTTCCTCACTTTAAAGGAAAAATCAAGCTGTAAACCATATAGACATAAAATTCAGAATATACAACTGAAGGAAAACAGAAATTCAAGCAAAAATTCGTTTAGGAGCCAGCTTAGACTGTACCAACACCGATCTTGGAGTTACCACTACTCCGCTCGCCCTCGGTCCTCTGTGCAGCAAGGAACTTCTTGAACATATCCGAGATATCGCTTTCGGCCTTCTTGCCTTCTTCCTTGGTCTTGCCGTTCTTCTCGGTGATCAGGTTCTTCAACCACTGGTTCTCGAGCTCGAGGGCGGTGACGCGGGCTTCCAACGCGGCGTTCTTTTCTGACGTTTCCTTGACCGTCTTTTCTAATGTTTGCTCCCGCATCTTCTTCTTGACTCGGAACCGGGCGCTGGCAGCAGTATTGCGGCGGCGCTTGTCCTCCTCNGCGGCAACTCGTGCAGCCTCCTCCACGCTCATAGCAGGGGTCTTTTGGGTGTTCTTGCGCTTCGGAGCCGGCGCAGAAGCTGTTGGCGAGGTGGTAGACGCGGGGCTTGCGTCAGAGATGGAAGGTTGAGAAGGGGACGTTGATGCCGGCGACGATGTAGACGGCTGGTTCACGGAGGCATGTGCATTAGGCACTCTGTTCGGCGCCTGTTGTTGCGGCATGGACTGGTATTGGGCATTTTGTACTGGCATGGACGAGTTGTTTACCGAGTTCATCTGAGGGGCATAGTCGTTGACGTTGTTGACATTGCCAAACCCATCTGGGGACAATTAGCAGCCGTCACACACATGGCCTGTCAATTTGGCAATCTCAAACACAAAGAAACAAGAACAGAGCAAAGCAAGACGGCATCAAGCAGAACTGGTGTGTTCATGAGGCTCATCGAGCAAGTACGGCGTCACGTGAAATGACGCCATCATGGGCCATTCTCGCGATATCAAAGCTAAGTACCTGAACTTGCAGCAAACCCTGACACGCTAATCTCGATCGTCGCACCCAGCTGATCCACTGCAGAGAATGCACCAATAGTGGACAGATCAGATTGCGAATGCGTGGGATGGCGGATGGCGCGCCTCGTGCAGGGACCAGTCATTGATCACGCCAGCGCAAGCTCAGCACAGAAACAGGCACAAACCCGATCGCACTGAAAATAGGGTAAAAAGAATCTGAGCGGAGGAAGGAACAGGCAAAGAGAACCTTTGGAAAGGGCCCCATGGTTCACCTGCCTAGGGCATCCGAAATGACATAGAAGACAGGCCAGCACGCGTAAGAAATCCATCACTTACCACCAAGCATATTCAGGAAATCCATGTCAGAGTTCTGCTTGACATGTTGTTTGCTCTCCTCCACAGGCTCAAACGACGGAATGTTCAAGTCGAAGTCGAAAAACTCAGTGTTGGTGAACAGCGATAAGTCATTGTCCAGGTTGAACGTCTCTTGCTGCTGTTGTACGGCGACATCGTAGGGCGACGGGATGGCATTCAGATCATCCAGATACTGTGAGAAATTCGGGGCACGGCGGCCATTGTATTCAGCCATGGCGAAAGATGAGGCGTATCGGCCTCTGCTTCTCGAGTCCGACCAAGAATCCCAAACGACCCCTTCTGGGGTTTCCGTATACTCCGCTTATCCGATCGGAAGTGTGCGTCTATGTATGACGGAGGGGCACAAAGCCGGCGGCGAATTCGTCAAACTCGGTCGTTTGTCTGTCGGTCGCGCTGTCGAGTAATTGGCGAGCGTAGTTTGTCGACAATGAAAATAGTAGAGATGGTAAAGGGAGGGAGAGAGGAGGAAGAAGAGGGGATCCAGAATGTGGGACGAGAGCGAGTGAGTCGAGGGAGATTTTGCGTTGGATTGAGGTAAGTGGGTGGGGGTGGGAGTGCTGATTAATTCCAGGCCGATTTCAGCTCTCTCTCCAACAACTCCGGAGAACCTTCGGCTGCCTGCCCGGGCGCTTGAGCCACCTCTTGTTTCTTTTTCTGCGTCTCCGCATGATTCGATGACTTTCACTGGTATATTCGTTGACGGCGGACTACGAGGTGTTTTCCATCTTTCCATCTGAATTACTTTTCTCCTTGGTCACAGTAATGGAGTGAATACTCCTGTCCGGCTGGGTGCCTGTGCCGTCGAGTTGCCACCGGTGCCGAAGTCGGAATCCCCAACCATGGACCACCCCCGGCCATGCATCCGGTTTTCCACGATGACCCGCTCATCTCAGGAGCAGAATCTCACGATGTGAGGGCCTGGTGTTGTCCAACTCATGCACCACCGCGAGCAAAATGGCGTCCCTGAAGGATCAGCTCCTGCTCATCATGCTTGCCTCTGATCGCTCCTTGTTGGCCAACCTTGCGTTCGGGCCTCGGGGCCATGTCGCAATGGAGCTCTCCGGTTGGCTGCGGCTCGGCCTGCTTTTATCTCTCGCGCGGTTTGCGATACAAATATCTATCTCTAACAATAACTCTGTGTCGGCCTTGAAAGGAGTGCTTTTCCCCGCGTCCAAGCTATCTCGCGCTGCACCTGCCACCTCGTACTATTATTGAGACCCGCGCGATTGCGAATAAACTACCTGAAATTACACAACAGTGAGTCTTGTGAAGCTCTCGAGGCTCGTATTATTATAATTGTCTCTTGCGAGTCAGATGCGAATCCGGAATTTTTGCCGCGTTGCATTCTGTCTTCACCAATTTTCCCGTCACTCACGGGATATACCGGTATGAGTCAATCGCCCCGTGCTTCTTGAAGTGATGAGGATTTGGAATGTCGTGCTTCTGAGCTATTGGATATGGACCAGTTGGTGCATCACCTTTGTAAATGTGTAGGCCAATATGCAAGTAACCCTTGACGGAGCCCTGGTCCAAGTCGCCAATCGCGGTCTGGTGAATATAGCGGATCAACTATTGCCTCCAACTCCAAATAGTGTGCAATGTGCCTGAATGGTGCGAAGGGATCCCATCACCTGCTTGTGAAGTGCTTATTCCTCATAGTTGACCGTAGGGCTTGGCGCTTCTAAAATACATTTATGCCTCAGGCATAAATCCAAGTGCTATCAACACGTGACCTCGAATGTTGATGCTTGGCGCATAACAATCCAAAACAACACCGACGACCAAGTGCTAACGGATACTCTCATTGTCAGCCCACGACTCAAAGACCATATGGAGACGCATAACCGGTGATACATTAATAATTTAAAACATGGCACGTCCAAAATCAATCCGCGCGCCCACGACCGCCAGTCTTCCAAATAACCTGCGCATCGCCTCCACCACTCCTTCGCTGGTCAAGGCCCTGGGGAAGCTATCCCGTCAATCGCTCCTGGATATAGTGTTCCAATGGCTAGATGATCGCAATGTCAAGCTATTCCCCCCAATGCTAGAGGACGACGAGGACGAAAACCCCGACGACGATGGCTTACGACCGTATCCAACCGAGCACTCGCTCAACGACGTTCGCAATGCGTATCAAGAATTACAATTCAGGAAAGGCGGCAAGCGAGAGGTAATTGATCGCATCTTGGACGGGGATTGGAGGCATGGAATTACACTGCGACAGATTGCTATGGTTGACCTCCGATACTTGGATGACCACCCGTCAAGTTTGCGCTGGACGGCGCTGGAGCTCGCGCGCATCGGCGGCTCAACCACAGAGGAGACACCCATCGCAGAACTCTCCGCTAATATCCCGCGCGTACACTCGTCCACTTTTCTCAAAAAGCTCCAGGAGCAAATATCACCCTTAGTCAAAGCGCACTTCTACCTCGGACGCTCCACCACTCAACCCCTCACCTTCCTCCGCATTTTCGTCACACACTCGCCGTACCAGAATCTCTGCCAGGCACCGGAAACTCTCACCGACTCGTCCAGGGTCATGTATGTCGCATTCCCAGACAGCTGCCCATATATATACACATCGCTCGCCTCTGCCGCTGGGGCCAAGGCAAACACCAGCTCCGCCGTCGCGACAGACGCGCGAAGCCTCCAGCGCATCGTCCGAGACGCCATACCAAAAGCTCTATCCGTCCCCCATCTACGATATACTCTCAAGCCTACATCCCTCACAGCAAAGAGTCTTTCAGCTCTCGTCTCCCTCCGCGGCCCAGGCCGCTCTACAAACGCCAACGGCGCATTCAGCATTTTCGCCGACGCCGTCCTCGAAGGAAGCCCCCTCGACCCACGACCCTCCAACACCGTCTCCCCAGAAGAACACCAGAAGCAATCCCTCCCAGCCGCTAAATTAGACCAAGAGAAAGAAAACAACGTTTTGGACGCCGACCCCTCCTCCCACGCAACAAAACCCAACCCCCTCCGCCGCGCTAGAGATATCGACGCTGACCCGCGCGCATCCAAAAAGCGCAAACTCACTGTCCAAACCCGCTTCGGAACGGCAGGGACCACAATGTCCTCTGCACCGCTTGACCGTCTCGACGCTAGACTCCTTGACCCTCCTACGAATCAGAATTATGGAGACAATGACGACGATGACGGCGGAAATCGCGATGCTAGCCACCCTACCGTCTCGCTTACATTCACCGGAACAGATGTCGTATCTGGCATCCGGAAACTTGCGGAGCTGGGCATTGTGAATGCCGAGCGTATGCCGTCCTGGATGACGGGTGAAGAGGCCGTCAGTGTAGCGATTGTGCGCAAGGGGAGAGTGATTAACGATGGTGGATGAAGTGGATATTGAGCGCTCACTTATACATGCTTATACATGTCAATTTATGACTGCCTTTCGTCAGAGGGTATGGGATGAGTCGGCTGCTCCGGGACAGGATGACGGATTGCTGAGTATGGCTGTCATTACTGTAACTAGACTCAGAGCCAGAGGGACTCTGACTGCCGGCCCGGCATCTATCGATCCACCCACTTAAACTAAATGAGTGGATTGCCGCGTCAGGGATGCCGGTGAAAAACCGGTGACGCAAAACCTCGCTGGTAACAGACCATCCCTTAAATGGACCTTCGACCCGCGCTACCAGTCGGAACTTATTTCTCAATAATGATGAATTAAAAAAAGCTGTGAGTACTCAACTAGGTAGGGTATAAGGCAGCCTAACGCCAAATATTGACAATACAAAGATGACCTCAAACCTGTTCCATCTCCCAGTTAAACGCCGCTTGTGCCGTAATCTTCTAAGACCCAAGGAATATGTTGGAGACGGAGTTGCAAAGAACTAGTCAATCCATTTCCTCCAGTTCGTCATCGTACTCACGCCAGCCAGAGTAAGATAAGTGCCGGCGCACCCAGTACTGATGATAGCTTGAATAGTCTGCGGTGGTTATGTCAGAGTTCGCATGCAGAGTCAGGAGTAGGGACATCTACAGGGACGGTTTCGTACCACGTTCACCAGATACGCCCACTTGTCTTGCCACATTGACATACCCGTCTTCTCCGACTTGACCCTCGCTCACGAGTTGCTCCAGGCTCATGTCAGGTTTGCAATCGATGTCCTGATTTTGCCAGGATGAGCGACTGGGAAGTGATTGTTAGCATGGGTAAGCTCTCGCGTCAAGTCAGCACGTACCAGTAAACACAGCGGACGCCCTGGGAATTTTGCGTCGCCGCCCATTGCTGAAAACAGGACTTGTGAATGTTGTTGCCACAGGCTGCGCGGCACCAAACAATTTCTTCCTCGCCTGGATTAAACTCCATGAAGCATATTGGGCACTCTCCTTCTACAGGCTTGCGATTGCCATCTGTTTCATGGTCCTCGGCCTTGTCTTTCACATTGCGGAGCGGGGAGTTGTCGTAGATCTCGCGGATTTCCTAAAAAGAACATAAATTTGCTATTCGAGGCAAAGTCTGCTGGGATACTGACGGATGATAGAAAAGCTAATTGGTACTGTAGCTCGGCAGGGGCTTTCAGGACCTTCGCTAGGACTAGATTGGCCATTAGCGATAGATACAATGATAGCAATGATAAAGATAGAAGAAGCAGTGAAAAGAACATAACGGTGACTAATATTAGTTCAGGTTGATGCGCTGAACGTACCGTAACAAATGTGCTTGCATTGGTTGCCATTCCTCGCATCTGGGCAACTGCAGCTCGGCTCCTTCCTGATAACCGTCTTGTAGATGTTACCAGTCGACCCGACGATATCAAACTCCAGTTCAAGGTTCTCATCTGTGCCGGTGACGGTCTGTCCAACCATGAACATACTAGGAGCGTAGTTGTTAGTTTGGGTAAAGTGTGATCGGAGACCAAAGGCATACCGCTGGCTAATTGCACGATCTAAGCGTTCGCGATAACTCTTTGGAGGGGCACTGCGAAACCTCCTCAATCGACGTTCCTCGGTGGGAGCAGCTGACGCCTTCTTGACTCTCGGGGCTTTGCCCTTTGTAGGTGAAATAATGGGCGAGGCATCGTCTGCTAAACCACCGGCGTTTTTCGTCTTCCCCGATTTCGGGATTGTCTTCGCGCGTGTCTTCTTGGTGGAGGTGGCGACCGAGCCCTCATGTTTTATTTTCTGCGGAGACCTGTATCGGAAGTCTGAAGCCAGATCTTGAGTCCATGTTGACTGGCTCATCTTGAGCGAATCCCTCTGGATAAAAACAAGTGGAGGAAAGAGGGCAAGAAGTGTTAGTGGCTTCAACGCCTCACGCAGCGCTGACTAATCTGACAGAAAGATTGACAAGTCAGTATTGGCAGTTACGGGTTGCATTCGACACGGTATTGTCAGAAATGACAGCAGATGATCGAAGCAGCAAGTGTTCCCCAACAGTGCAGTGGCGGATGTGATACAGTTCCTTATCAGACTCCGATGTCCCCGATAAGAGTGGGCCGGGCGGAGGTTTGTTGCATTTGCGTTGTTTGCTCTGTTTGTCAGCAGTCCCTCTCGCGATAACGTCAAGCTCTCTCCATCAAAGTTCCAGTGTGTCAACAATGGCTCGTCCCCGCGCCCATTCGGGTGCTGATGGCCCCAAGGAGCCACATTCAGTCTCTCTGAAAGGTATGTATGGTTTCGCTCCTGTTGAACCAATCTAATCGGTCTAGTCTTGCGGTAAGCACCGATCAGTCCGTCCGATAACCCCTCCTAACTGTTACAGCCTCTCGCGGCCCTCATTATCTTACCAATATCCGCTACCAGCAGCAAATACGAAGATCTCCAGCAAAGCCGCCTTGACCTTCCCTTCCGACAAGGTCGATAGCCAATTCATATTCACTCCTAATGTATGTTCGGTAATTCCGATTGCCGACTTATGCTGACCATAAAGCTCACACTCCCTCCAACATTCGGGTCCGCATATGTCGGGGAAACATTTGCCTGCACCCTCAGCGCAAACAATGAACTTCCAGACGAGACGTCGCGGGTTATTACGTCGGTCCGAATCGTTGCCGAAATGCAAACTCCTTCGCAGGTCTCGTCTCTAGATCTTGAACCTGCCGATACAAACCCCAACGACGGCCTGCAGAAAGATCAATCTTTACAGAAAATTGTACGATTTGATTTGAAGGAGGAGGGTAACCATATTCTGGCGGTCAGCGTCAGCTATACCGAAACGTTGCTTGGGACCGACTCGCAGGCTGCTAGCGGGCGAGTGAGAACGTTCCGAAAACTATATCAATTTGTCGCTCAGCCCTGTCTCAGTGTGCGAACGAAGTCATCGGAGCTTGCTCCGTTGGAGGTTGACAACAAGTCATTAGGGCCGTATGGCAAGACCCGCCTACTTCGGTTCGCCCTCGAAGCCCAGCTGGAAAATGTGGGCGATGGGACCGTCGTCATCAAGGTGTGTACCAGAACTCCATGTTTAGACACCACTCTAATTGCTTCACAGCAAACCCGGCTCAACCCCAAAGCACCGTTCAAGGCGATGTCATTAAACTGGGACCTTGAGCGGCCCGACCAGTCGGATTCACCACCACCTACCCTCAACCCGCGCGACGTATTACAGGTTGCGTTCCTGGTTGAACAAGAAGAGGGTCAGCAGGATGGGCTGGAGGATCTGCAGAAAAATATGCGCCGAGACGGCCGCGCCGTGCTGGGCCAGTTGTCTATCGAATGGAGAAGCTCCATGGGAGATAAGGGATTCTTGACAACGGGTAATCTGCTAACGCGGAAGCGAGTATGATGTGATCACATAGGATGTCGCACAGCATGACAATGATTGTGTCAGGGAAACTCCCTTCCCGATACCGGAGATTGCCGGCCTTGGACACCCCTACTTGAACGGCAGCAAGGCAGGCCGGCAGTTATCCCCTGCAGACCGATAATCGCTCAACAAGGTGGGCGCAAAATCTCCGACACGGACTGAAGTGCCGTCGCTGGGGTTACACAAGAGTATACATTGTGCATAGGTAACGAGCCGGCCGGCCGGCCAGCAAACCTCCCTACTTGTCCAGTCGCAAAGAGTCTGTGAATGGGGCTTCCTTGGCTATATTGAAATATATTAGCGTTGGATAGGCCGACATTCCGAACATACTGAAATTTCTGTATTCCAAAATACATTTACTGGCCAATTCCATTAATATGCCTGGACTGTGCCATTTTAGTTCTTTTAAAGTCAACGTCGCACGAGTCTGCAAGTCTACAGAAGCGCTACTATAGCAATCCTGTATAGTATCAAGTAACACTTTCCCGCCTACAACCATCTAGCAAACAGCTACAAAATCAACCTGAATCTCAACACCCGCAGGCAACGCAGGAACCTCGACTGGGATAGCGGGAAGATTTTCTGGATCTGGTCGATTTAGAATGTATGATGGACTGGATTGTGGATGGGCGTTAGGGAATTTTATATATACAGTATATACTCACGGGCGTAAGCCTTACCAGTATAGACACTGGTCATAGCCGAATAGTAACTTCTCTTCGCTTGTACGAGTGGTCGGTAGTTGACAGGCATGCTAGTATCTGACTTCATATATCGTCCTCGGCCTTTGGGAAAACTACAGAATTGACTAATGGCAGTGGTAACTGTGATCGATTCATTGATATTGACTAAGATAGCAAGTAACGACGTAAATTCGAACAGCAGACATCGTGCTGACAGGTGATGGCTAAGTTCAAGTTCTGATCCTATTGCGATGCAGTATGGCCATGTTTGGTCCCTATAACAGAGACTATCTCTTTCGGACCTTCTTGGCCACCGGGTCAGAGGAAAGCAAAAGCCCACTTCACTCTTCAAGAGTCGTCTGTCGGGCCAAGGTATTGGTTGAGGCTGGCGAAAGAGACACGGCTTTGCTCTAGTATTTTGTGTACGTGGGAGATAATCTCCACCTGCTTTCCCTGGTTCCAGGCCAAAAAAATGAAACGAAGTCTGGCCAGGTTAGTTTTATGTTTTATGATGATGAAGGTGTGTCAGGAGTAGGTCATCCTACATTTCCTTGGGGACCCAGGTGTATAAAAACCACACGTATCCATCGGGTGAAATCCTATATATGGGCATGTTTGCACGGCCGGCTTTCTTGCGGGCATGGTGAATCATACCTATAATACCAAGTAAATCAGATATCCTGGTAGGGGTCTCAAAGGTAGGACTTACCCAGGTAGGCCTGCGCCTGGTGTATTCCTTTAAGTGCTTGACCTCTCCTCTTCGCTTCGACGACCGCCATGTCTCAGCCTCTTCTGATTTCCCGTACCAGACCACGTAGTCCGTTTTGCCTCTGATCAGCTTGAGCTGGCCCTTGTGTGGCCAAGGGAGCTCGATGCTCGTCTCAAGGCCGAAGTGGATTGATTTGTATGACAGAGCGCTGGAAACTGAAGTTCGGTTGCTGGAGGTTTTCCCTAAGCCGTACTATATGAACTTTTCCCTCTTCTTAGCCGCCAGGGTGGTAAGGACAATTTCGCCCCACCCCCCTTGGCCGGACCACCCTCTCGTTCGGCGAAGAAAAGGTCGTAATCTGCCAAAGTTTCCCCTTTATAGGTTAGCTAGGTCTTGAATGCCGAGGAGTAACTAACTGAGATGCTCAGGAACGTTCCCCCCTCTCCGCAGGGATCCCAACGCCAGACCTCCTCTGGGCCCTGGTCAGTCTTCAGACGAAACACGCGCTCTACATCTTTTGGACGGATGTCTGTCCTTCTGCACTCTCTCAGCTTGTGCTTGACCCATGGCGTTTTTCAACTCCTCGCATACTGACGGGTTAAGTTGGTGCCGTTTCACCAAGTCTTTCATACACTGCTCGGCATTTTCTTTGCTTCCGTGCTTATGAAACCACTTCATTTGACGATTTTGTAAGGCTGCTTTGTATGGGATTCTTGGAAACTGGTAAGTTGACTATCTTTCGCGAGGGGTAAGCTGAGGATGCTGGTGTTACCATCAGTGGCCGAGTATTTTGCTGATTTCGTCGAGAGGCCACCACAGTCCAATTCAATTGGTAGGAACAGTACTATTCACAAAAAAAGGATTCAGACACGGAGACTTGAATTATTTGAACTATTGTAAGGGACGATAGCATGCACATACCTTGTCCTTTTCATTGATGTGAAAGAGCTTGTGTTGAATCCGTGTTGTGTTCTGGTCAGCATTTGAGCTCAATTACAATCCAAAAGAAAAAGAAAAAGAAAAAGCAGCTAGACCCATAACAGAAAGCACTAGTGAATATTCTGCACTGCTTCCAATCGGCTCCCCTGCCCAGGGAATAATAAAAAATTTCGTCTCGAGATCTCTGCTCTCCATACCATACCATAGTATGTAGTCCACCATACAGCGCAGGGTATTTCCGTCTGTCCTGAGAGGTAGATGGCATTGAAGATGACACTGAGAAACGGAGATTGCTGGCAATCATGACTGAGCGAGGATAAACTATATGGGCAAATATTTAGACGAGATCCGTTTAATTAATAGTGTTCTTCATTCTGGCAGCTTCATCCTACGGTGTCTATAGATACTGCCAGAGTCGGAGTCGGATCGGGGCCCCGACATTGTCGATTAGGGCTCCGCAAGTCGGTCGGTGGGGCCGACTTGATTTATAATGAGGACCAGAGTCTGCGATGTGTTAAATAGTTAAGGATATGGTTCTTGTTGAGACTTCGGGAGATAAGAATCCTGCTCGTGACTCGATTTAGAATGGCTACAGCGGTTAAACGTGCTGCTGTCGCTGCCAGCGCCAGTGCGCGCGCCAGCCTAACCCTAAGTCGCTGTACGCATCGGTATGCATATCGTCACTGTGGATTGGCTACAGACTAACATTCTCAGATCTTTTTTGACTCCATCACTGGATTCACTCTCATTCTCAAGGAGTCCCAAGATGAACTCCTCCACCGCAGCAGCTACAGCTACAGCCACGGTCACAGACACAGAAACCGACGCTGCAAAAGCACAGGCAAACTACAAGATCGTCCAAGATGCAAGCAACTTCCAAAAAACCGAAGCCAGCAGACCAGCCTTCGACCACTCAAATACTCCAATCGAAGTAACCCAGTCACCATATCCAAACTGGGAATACGGCCAGGGCGTTCCAGATAAGACCCCTAATCCCTCCTCAAACCACCACGAAATAGACCCGTACGCGCCAGACCGCGAAATGGTAAACAACTACCGCCTCCTCATATCCGGGATTGCGCCGCGCCCTATCGGGTTCCTGAGTACTGTTTCTGCAGAAACAGGGACGGAGAATCTGGCCCCGTTTAGCTACTTCCAGGTTGTAGACCATGACCCGCCGATGTTCATCCTGGGGTTCTCGGGGAGGCCTGGTGCAGAGAAGGACACGTATCGGAATCTGAAGGAAACGGGGGAATGCGTGATTAATACAGTTTCGGAGAATATGATTGAGGCTGTGAATGCTA
The DNA here is from genome assembly GCF_001890705.1 of Aspergillus sydowii CBS 593.65. Classification (NCBI taxonomy): domain Eukaryota; kingdom Fungi; phylum Ascomycota; class Eurotiomycetes; order Eurotiales; family Aspergillaceae; genus Aspergillus; species Aspergillus sydowii. The sequence goes on along the minus strand of NW_024467875.1, from coordinate 215,046 downwards.
CCTCTATTGATGCGCCGTATGGTATTTCGGAGTGGGAGGTCTCGGGCTTGACTAAGGCGTCTAGTTCGACTGTGCGGCCGGCGAGGGTTAAGGAATCTGTTTTCTCCGTTGAAGGGAAGGTCATCGATGTTAAAGAGTTCGAAGCGCATAAGCCCGGTATGAGTGTGGGTGGTGTAGTGTTGATCAAGGCGACCCGGTTTTGGGTGCAGGAGGGTGTTGCAGATGAGAAGCTCAGCCATATTGAGCTGGATAAGCTGCGTCCCATTGCTCAGTTGGGTGGGATGTCTTATGGCAGGATTACATCGACGTTTGAGCGGCCGCGGATGAGGTGGGCGAACGAGGTGAAGAAGAGCGAGGTGTTGACTGAGTTGGAAAGACGGCATGGTTTGCAGTCATAGACCATTGTATATCCCATAGACTCTAGTTGTTAAAACTGTTCTCGAAGTAAGCCTATATATCCCCTGTCGTATGAATCGAAGTTGTACAAAAGACATCTCTTTTCTATTCATTATCTCCCTTCAATCCACAATGGCGCTCGCAGTAAATAAACCATCGACATGTCCTGGTAGCCAAACCACCATGACAACAGCTAAGAAATGACTCTATACTCCGCGAGCCCTAACTTCCTGACGCTGCGGAATAGAGTAAAGCAATGCAAGTTGGTACTAATTGTTAATGAAACCGTGGTTCAATACGAACCCGCATTCACAGAAGTAAGCCAATATATGTCTTAGCGGGGGTATGATTATTTATGCTGAGGGACGGTTGAGGATGCTCATGGTTCATTATTGGAGGATGTCTATGCGAAGAGCAGCGTGAAGGATGTAGAAATGCCCTGATTATTCCGTATCGTCATGATTGCCATTGGCATTATTATTCACTTAATATATCATTTCTTGCAGTTTGTTTCAACTGTGATGGCCCAATGGTAAAGGGTTAGGGCTTGGACAGGCCTAACGAGCTAAGTAGTGATGTGCTGTAAGCCACAATAGCAGGCTGTTCCGCTCTAGATCAGTAGCAACGAGTCATGTCTTAGTCTACAATTTAGGTTCTTAATATCCTATCAAGATCGTAAACTCGCGAGTCAGTGCTGTTGGGGTGACGCCCCGAGCCCTACCCTCCATCATGTTGATAAATAGGACTTGGAGTGATATCGTCCATGGCCCAGGAAGTCTATCTTAAATACCTTTGCCGTATTGCGACCAAGACTAAGAACATCTGGCAGGCAGAGATCGTCGCCGAGGCGTGCCGAGACGGTGGCTCTCATGCGTCTCTAAATATGTGCACGAAGCCTGGGCGTTGTATTCGCAGCAGCAGCTGCGGAGGAAGGACCAGCAGGCATTTGGCAGCAGGTGATACTCTAGCGCAATAAAAAGACAGGCATGATAGCGCATTGCTGGGATTCGTGAGTACGAGGACGGTGAGGGATGATTTTGTCCCGTTGGAAAGGGTGCAGTATCCATCTAACGAGGTCTGACCCAGTATGTAGCGAGCTTCAGAATACGCACAATCAGTATTGTTATTAGTCAAAATATTCCCATTCACCACTACATACTAGGAATGTCGTTCCGATATAACCCCACGTCTTGGAGACTCGGAGACGCTGCGATATACCGTCGGAGCGCCACCCCGACCCCCGCAGTTCATAGTCGGGCCCTGATAAGCCTGGCGAAGAGGGGTATATATTGCATGCGTGTAAACAGCAGTCTATCTTCAAATCTATCAGGTCTTTGCAACTGTCGCTGAGCTGAACATGTCCTCCTGGTCCCCTCTCCACGCCCCCAGGGGTACGCGACTACTCTTCAGGCATCATGCATATACATATCTACTTCCACGCCGATACATTTCCACATCATCACCCAAAGCCTGCACTATCAAGGCCCAGTCGCCAGATCCAGTTCCAGCAGCACCAACAGCACCAGCACGGAGAAATGCAGACCTCGCGCCGCTATCCCGCCTCCCAAACAAGCTCCTCCTCCGCTCACTGCTCCTATCCAGCCTGATGACGTCGAAGATATTTCTCCGGCCGTCCCTGGCCCTCCTCAACGCCCTCGCATCCTCCAAATCCGCATTCCTAAACCCAGACAAAAACCCGCTCCTTAACAGACTCGTCCGGTGGACGCTGTATAACCATTTCTGCCCCGGCACGAACCGGGCTGAGGTGGTGAGGACTGTCAATGAGATTAAGAATATGGGGTACCAGGGTGTTATCCTGGGGTATTCGAAGGAAGTTGTTCTTGACCATAGCGAATCTAAATCTAACAAGCAGGATACACATGAGACTTCCTCGACAGCAAAGGATCACTACCCGCCGCAGTACTACGAAGTCATCGAGGAGTGGAAACGGGGGACGCTGGAGACCCTCCGCATGATTGGACCTGGAGACTTCCTCGCCCTGAAGTATGTACTACATGTATACCTGGAGCAAATGAAGAAGCAAAATCCTAAACGCATATTAACTACGATAACAGACTCACCGGCGCGGGCCCCATCTCCCTAGAAGCCATGCAAGCCCGCGGTCCCATCCCAGAAGCCGTCTCAAAGGCCCTCGACGAAATCTGCACCGAGACCGCAAAGCAGGGATCCCGACTATGGCTCGACGCCGAGCAGCAGCTTCTCCAGCCGGGACTGGATAACTGGGCTATTGAGCTTATGCGCCGATACAACACTCCTCCTACTACTACTACCTCCAACTCGTCGGGCGCTCCGCTGATTTACAATACCATCCAGGCGTACCTCAAGGGCTCGAGGGCGAATGTGCAGCGGCATCTTGATGAAGCTGAGAAGGGGGGGTTTTTGCTTGGTGTGAAATTAGTCCGTGGCGCGTACATCGAGCATGAAGTGCGGGGCCTGATCCATGATTCGAAAACGGAGACGGATGAGTCGTATAATGGGATTGCGGAGATGTTGATCTGTCGTCGTCGTCAGATTCCTCGTTCTGATGGAGAGGATGTGGATGTGCCTGTGCCTGTGCCGGCTGCGGCGTTGTTCCTGGCTACGCATAATGCTGAGAGTGCGGATAGGGCTATTCGGTTGTACCAGGGGCGGTTGGAGAGTGGGCTGCCTACTGTGAGTGTCCTGGAGTGTGGGCAGATAATGGGGATGGCGGATGAGTTGAGCTGCGAGTTGGTGCAGCGGTATGAGACGGCGGCCGTGGAGGGGAGAATAGGGGCGCCGAGGACATTCAAGTGTATGCATTGGGGGACGGTGTCGGAGTGTATGGAGTATCTGCATCGGAGGGCGATTGAGAACAGGGGCGCTGTTGAGCGGACGCATCATATGAGGGCTGCACTGGCGAGGGAGTTCCGGCGTAGGATTGGGCTCTAAATCTTAGATATCTAGTCTATGACACCTATATATACACACTTCCAGCACTTTATTTTCCCTGCAACTTCCTCAAATGCTCCGTCCCGTTGATAATCGAGTCTGCATATGCACTCCGCACACCACCCTTCTCGACAGCCAGCAGCCCCTGGATCGTACACCCCTTCGGCGACGAGATGCTCTCCCTCAGCACCGCCGGGTGGTGCCCCTCCTTCAACATCTGTGCAAGGCCAAGCAGACATTGCGCCGTCATCTCAGACGCATCAGCCCGCCGCATCCCCTCCGCAACACACCCATCCAGAATCCCATCCACAGCAACAGAGACCGTCGCCAGCGATGCCATCAGCATCGATCCCAGATCAAACAGCTCGCCGCCGATCACCTTGACCATGCCAATCTGCGAGAACATCCACTCAATTATAGATACCTGTTCCTTGGATGCGGAACTCGGAAGTTCGACGACCGTCATGGACTCGCGCACAGCAGCCGCAACATTGGGGATCGCACGAGCAACCACCGTCGTAGACTCGGGCTTCTTCTGTGCAGATTCTGTCTGATTCTTCGCAATTCCCGCAGAGAGTACATCAATCGTCTTCCCCGCGATAACACTAACAATCAGCCTCCCAGCCAACGCATCGCAGAGCCCCTCTTCGCTTAACACAGCATCAACGAGATACGGCTTGCAGCCGAGAATAACAACATCAGCCTGCGACGCCGCACCCGCGTTGTCACTGGCATAGAAGTCAAGCCGTACTGCGGATCGGTGTCCAGCGTACTTGGCCTTCAGCTTATCCGCTGATGCCTGTGACTTGGTGCATGCAATTATACGGGAAAACGGACTTTCCTTGCTACTGGTCGTAGCATCAGTAGCGGGTATAGTTGCGTCCAGGATTCCGCTGAGGATGGCGGAGCCCATGTTTCCTGATCTGGTTAGCTACTGCATTGCCTGGGATGGTAAAAGGGAATTGCGGTACCGCATCCTATGATGGCAAGGGTAAGATTGGATGCCATGATGGTGGTAGTAAGTTTCTGGTGGTGGAGAGTGAAGTGAGTCAAGTTGGAGTATGAATGAATGCAGAAGCAAAGAAACCCCGCGGTCGTATTAATGGGGGTATTGTATTGTCACAGCCTGGGAAATGACTAAGCACCGATATGTCGGAGGTGGTTCCGACTGTGCGGAAGTATAAGAGCAGCAAACCCTCTTATGGAAAGTATATCTGATTACCTACTGTGTTCGCACAAAGTTTGAAAGTAGTCGTCGTGCCACCTCAGAAAATGTCGTCTCTTCATTTCCTTCATCTTCCGTCTCCCTACTCACCTGGATCATCACAGCAAGTACAGAAAGTACAGCAAGGCTAGTCATGGGGCAGTCTCAGAGCACCTGCAGCAAGGTCGACAGCTCGTTTCTTGATTTCTGTCAAATAAAAACAGGGAGCTCTTGTCAAAGCAAGAAAACTTGGTATCTTTCTTCATCCGACAGCACATCTGAGCCGTGTATTTATTTCGATACTTTACTGGATGACTACCACTTAGCCCTAACGCCGACTCATTCTCCAGTCCATACCAGGCCCCGAGTCGATATCATACTACATCTTTTGTTGGCTCAAGCGAAGAGAAAGGTGCTAGAGAGACTTGGTTCTGAGACAGAGGCTGCGAAGAGCCTAGGGACACTCTTCTGGGGATACGAGCAGTCAATAGCCGTACCAGGGAGTTGGAGTGATGGAAACAACGTCAGAGAATGCGTGACAGATTACGTGCTTTGGTATGGAGATCAAACAGAGTTAAAGACGAATCTCGTCGTTCTTCGAGCGGAGGAACCGATCGAGAGCTGTGAGGAGTATTTACCAACTCTTGCTGCTATATGTGAGTAGCTTGGTGTCTGAGATATGGCCAAATCATTAACCAGTACAGCGATGATCCAGCGGAATCGAGAGGACGGCTTGGTCAAGGAGACATACGGCATATATACTGATGGCTTCAAGTGGATCTTTATGCATCTCAATAGGAAATATAAGGTACGTCCGTATTCCCCTCGTAATAACAATCAGCCTAATCTATTCTAGTATTGCTCTCTGGAGTTGGATTGGAGCGAGAGTCGACAAGTTATCATCGGCCAAATCAGCAAAATACTCGACAAGTCAGTCTCGATCCGACTATCCTGCGGCGGACCAGACTCGGAGGCGATTGAAAATTGGTCAGTGTGGAATGTAAAACCACGGGATATTTCGGATGAAGACGCCGAGTGGCTTAGGTGTGACGGCAGTAAGTATATATAGAGCCCATCTCTTATAGGACTACCAATTAAAATTCTCAGAACCGCTCCCAGAAATCAAAACCTTCAAGAGCGTCAAGACAAACTGGCTTCATGATGTCGAGGTTCGGGCAAGACTCGAATCCACAATGAAGACCTTTTTCGACCGTTACAAACTCAGCACCGCAGCCAAGGCAATGATCAGGGAGCTAATCGATATAGCACGCGTCCGAGGCCACAATCAGGAGAGTGATTATGAAGCTGATTCTTGTCAGCCTTCGACTCTGTCATTGTCCGATATACGCGCTGAGGACGTGGACTGCGTTTTTGGACTAGAACGCGGCAAACAGGATGACGAGGCCTGGAACCTAGACTGTTCCGAGAAACATGACGTCCCCGAATACCTCTTTAAACATCCCCCCACGTACTTAGCATGTTTAAGTCAGGCTCTGGAGGACTACAACCTCGCGTTTGGCCGGGCCCGGCAAAATGAATCCCTAATTAGGGTTCGGGTCAACACCATTATGCTCGCCGCTCTGGCCGGGCAAAAGCGGGATGGCTTCTATAAGTATCAGCAGGAAAAGGGGCCAGACAATTATCTCAACGTCAACTCAATCCGGTGGGGCGTTGAAAACGAGATCACAGTCCCATGGCTGTACAAGAGCAAGCGATGGCTGATTCGCGGCACAATCGAGCATGTCCTCTGGTACGGCAGCCAGAAAAGGATGGAAGGAAACACGGTCGTGGTAGTCAAGGGGTTAAGTCATCCCAGTATAGGCCTGCATGAGGCGATGTCGTATATGGGTGAGTTTTTCTTTTTGAATCCTCAACCAGAGTACCTTACTTACTTGCTGCTATCCCAGCAATCCTGAAGCGGCTCCGCAGGGAGGCAGGCTGCGCGACTATGACAATATATGGAATCGCCACCGACAGCTACGATTGGTATTTTATTCGCCTTTGTCCTCTAGATACTGTGAGTTTGTCTTCCCCTGTCATCGTTTCCTCGATCGTGGACTAACTCGGGCAGATATCGTACAAGTGGGTATACTTCTATGACGGCGACCAGGCGGAGTTTGTCTCGCGCCTGCGTAAGTTTTTGTATCATGCTGCAGGTCTTGGTCAAACACAAGTCCCAGCCCCAGTCAACACAGTAAATCAGAATGGAATTGAGAAAGCGAGTACTCTGTTGTAAACCGGACATGGTCACTGGGTTATCTCCATGCGGTGGGTTGGAACTTAGCCGTCACTTGTCAGCGCAATATCTCTAGTTTAAGCACTTGCTTTCTACTATTAATTAGTCAATTTTAATGACTCCATCACAATTAACTCAGTCTTTAGTCAATCTGTAGTTAACTTGGTTAACTGGTTAACTAACCACTTCGTTCTGTAATGACTAAGCGGCCCGATATCTCGGGATTCTGCTCCGACATTTCTCTTCGACCACACAACCGTCTGAAGATGCCTCTCACGTCCCCTGAGCAGTCGAGAGTGACGAGGAAATGCCATAAAGCGTAGGTCTTGGATGTCTATCCAGTGCAGGCTCTGACAGTCACAGATGTGAAAGATGTCGGACCATGAAGGTCAAGTGCTCCGGCACGAACCCATGCACACGCTGTGCCAGGAGGAAACGCCGCTGCCATTATGCAGTCGAGGAATCCCGCGTCTCAGTGCCGGAAAGGTGGGCTCACTCATTCCTTCGGTTTTATCGCTGCTAAGAAGAAACAAGTTACCTGCGCGAACTTGAACGCCGCAGCTCGCCTGTGGTGTATAACGGCGTGCCCCACCAGACATTTGTGCCTGGGGAGGTCCTCGAGGTCGAAAACTACCCTCCAAGACCGCAGGATCAGCCGCGGTCAAATTTCTCTCACAACCCGTTAGTCGAGTACTCCTTCGCAAAGGCCCCTGATGGGAAGTTCTGGTACATGGGCCCTTCGTCATCGTGGTCCTTCTGCCGCCGCGTTCTCGCGCTGCTAGGGGAACAGGTTCCAGAAGCGAACAACCGCCCTCCAGATCCCTGGCACATGGACGGTACGCTGTTCACTCTGAAATGGCGGCCGTTGCCAGTCGATGAAACGCCGGATCTGGCTGGTTTGCCGCCGATGGACCATGGGCTGTATCTGATTCACACAGCGCATTTCTACTTTGGGCCCCTGTTCTATATCATCGACGAGGTTGCGTTTATCCGCAGTCTGCACGAGTTCTATACAAACCCGGAAGAGCGGGTTTCGTCGATGCGTCTGTGGTTTGCGCAGTATTTGCTCATCATTGCCTTTGGGAAGGCTTTTCTGGCGCCTAATCGGCTGCCGAATGCCCCGCCAGATGGCTATCAGTATGCTTCCCGGGCTATGGCGCTGATGCCAGACATGTCTGGCATGAATCCGAATCCTTTACAGTGCGTCGAGACCCTTACTCTGGCGGCTATTTATCTTCAGTCGGTAGATATGAGGATCTCGGCGTTTCAACATGTACGTTCCTCGTCGCTGTGTCATAATATACCTAATTGAAAGTAGATAGGACACGCCCTTCGCATTTGCATCATCGAAGGAATCCATCGACACGTACCCGAACACATTGGCGAGGAATTGTCCCGTCGCTGCAAGACTATTTTCTGGATCGTGTACATGCTAGACCGGGAATTCGCAGCCTTGATTGGAGCGCCGAGCTCAATCCGCGACGAGGACATCACGGTGAAGCTCTTCGTCAATGGCAGTGTAGATGAAAAGACACTTACTCTGCACGTTCGGCTTGCACGTTTGAGCGCGCGTATTCTGACAAGTATACCATCCACGCTTCCAAATTGAGCTGAGCTGACCACGCATCAGCGGTATACGGCGTCGGCGCCGACTTTGATGGAACCCTAATATCAGACACGCAGTCCATCTTCCGCAACCTAGCAGAGCTCTCGCAGGATCTCAATGATCTTCTGCGAACCCATTTCCACGGCTCACTCAGCCGCGCATCTCGAGCAGCCACACGGCTGATATTAGCATACCACCACGTAAGAGCCACTCCCCTCTCACCCATCCTTCCAGTCTAGATTCATTTCAATAATCCTCTTAACAGTGCGTCGTCCTCACAACCCGCCCCCTCGTAATGTGCGCCCTCCACGCACACATCGAAAACACCCAAACCCCAACACGGAATCACTCGCGCACTCCGCCCCAGCACCAGCCCCTCGACATCTCCCTCTCCCCAATCATAACATCCCTCCTAACCTGCTGCGTCGAGTCCGCCCTCACCGTCCTACAAACCCTACGCACCCTCGCAGACGAAGACCGCATCGAAGCCTTCCTGCCCTTCCAGATCGAAGACGCCTTTGCATCTGCGTTCCTCCTGTACATTATCCGCGTTATTGCGCCGTCGTTAGTGCCAGACGACCACTGGGTCGGGAATGCGGATTTCGTGCTGGAGAAGTTGGTCATTAAGGGGAATTTGACGGCGCCGTTGAGGAGGGCGGAGCTGGATCATTTGAAGAGGGTTATGGGGCCGTTTATTACGGAGTTGGCGTCGGGTTCGGGGACTGGCTCTGGGTTTATAGCGAGTGGTAATGCGGGTGAAGGTGTGGATTTGGCTGCGGGCGATGTCTTGGGTGCGTCTGCGTCGAATCTGGGAACAGGGGCAGGCGCAGGGGCAGTGACAGGGACAGGGACAGGGGCACCGGAGCAAGCGGCCGAGTTGGACTGGGATATATTTTCGGTGGACGCGACGGTTGGGCTGGAACCTAGGGAGTTGCTGGATTTGGCGGAGCAGTTGGATGTCCAGGGGATTATGCACTATTCCGTTTCTTGATGTTTATCCATCCTGATTTGGGGCGTCTCAAACAACTTGCGTTCTATTAAAGCCATTTAACATCGAAACAAATCTATATCAGGTTTATCTCTAATCTATATCTACATGGCATCCACCACCCCAACCACATCCACTAATTGCTCAATCTGAAACTCAGGTTTCTCCTTCTCACACTCCTGCGCATCCCCCTGCCCAAACCGACACCAACAAACCCTAGCCCCGATATTCCTCGCAAACAACACATCCGTCACCGTATCCCCAACCATCAACACCTCCCCTTCTTCCTCCTCAAACCCCTTACCCAGCCTGGGCACCAAAACATCCGCATACCCCGCCGGATCCGGCTTCCTGCGCCCCCCAAACATCGGCTCCCCGATAATCAACTCCTCATCCACAATCCCCGCCAGCCCGTGCGCCTCCAGCGCCGTCTTCACCGCCGCAACAGCCTTGTTGCTTATAATCGCGAGCTTCAGCCCGCGGTCTCGCAAGGTGGTCAGGACCTCGCGCGCACCGGGGTACGGCTTTGTAAGCGGCTGTCCGTGGATTGCGTAGATGGATCGGTATTCATGCACCCATGTATTCTCGTCAAAGGGCAGGGCATTTCCGTCCGGCAATGTGTGGGTGCCTGGTTTCGGCTGCAAGGCTTTGAATGTGATTTCGGGCGGAGCGCCGATGGAGATGAGTCTGTTGAGGTCTGCTAGTGGGGGGTTGTATGAGGGGAGTAGGGAGTTGAAGGTGAGTTGCACGGAGGTGGTGATTGCGGCGTGGGAGTCGAAGAGGGTTCCGTCGAAGTCGAAGATTATGAGCTTTGGGGTGGGCATTTTGGACGAGTCTATTTAATGTTGATGTTGATGTTGATATTGTTTTGTTGTTTTGTTATTTTGTGGGATAGTTGTGGTTGTACAGTACAAATTGTTGATGCAGATGTAAATACTAAGAGTGAGTCATGAATCTTCCCCACTGTTACGTAGTTATTTTTTTTTTATCTTTTATCGGAATCCTTCACCGAGTGAGTGACAAGCTGTGGAATGCTCGGACACGCTCCGATTGTTTTTTACTATGGGTACTCCATATCGTCATGGCCTCGTATTCAATTAGAGTCGGCGATAAGAATGGAATCTTAATCTTATTTGACGCCCTGCTGTTGGACAATCTGGATTGCTCATGTGCTCGCACCGGGTCTGTGTTACTGTTCGGAAATATATAAGCGAGCTGACAAGCGCTCTTGTCCCACAGTGTGTTACTTGCTCAAGATTACCAAAAAAGGGAAAATGGAACATATGGGCCATGGTGAGACAGGACAAAGTTTAACCCCCGAGTACTCCGTACGCGAGCCGAATTTGCTTGTGGGCGATGGTTGTACCACGGCGTGTATCCGCTGGCTTTTGTGCGACCATGGTGAATCAGGCAGACCCCACCATCTGACGCGGTTGTCCTCCTTGCTTGAGGAGGTTGGTAGCACCGTAGCGGACAAGGTGAGCAAGCGAAGAGCAGTGTGCTGCCAATCCAGTATACAGCTCCAGATACGGGGATGGACAAAAAGCACAGTCCAAAAACCAGTCAACGTTTCATGAATCGGCCAACTCCATTGTGCCCCAGTGATCGCTGGCTCAGTTGCCCTCTCTGGTTCCGGATTCCGACTCCTGCTGATCCGCAGATCGCCACAACTTCGGGCTTTTCGATGATTTGCTCTATGACGGCCAGAGAGCGAGGCTGTGAAGCCTGGATGTCTTCTGCACGCCAACTCTGCCAAGGTATAGACGTCGGATATTATAGAGAGGCGTTCCCCAAACTGAATTCACAATGAAATTACAGGATGGGGTCGCGCTAGTCACCGAGTCATCTAGTGGTTCACCGTTCGCCTCTACCTCGGTTGACGGGCACTCTTCAGGGACGGTTCCGTTGCCGGACGCAGCCTGAGACAATCGTCAATTCCTTTGTCAGTGCGTTCTGCAGAAGCGGAAATGCTAGCCAAGTAAGGTTTGGCAGACTCGGTTCGCGCAAAAAGGATTCAGCTCCCACAATATCAAATTGGCTGGCTGTTCCATGGTTGTCTCGAACTGTCGTTCTCCAGAATCGCTTGGGAGTCCACTCTAGCATCGCCTGCGCCCCCACTTGGAGTTCTCCCTCCCGCCCGGACGCTTTGACGGAGCATCCAGGAGTCATAAGATGCAGCAATAATAACCTTACTACGAGTAACTCTCCCTCTTGCTGCCGGTTCGCCGTCGCCGCCGTGGAGAAGAGGCCGTCGAGTGGAGGAGACAGGCGGCTGGTTCCTGGCGAGACGAGACAGCGACTGAGGTGGTTGGCCTGAATGCAGCTAGAGACGCACACTTGCAGTAGTCCAGCACCTCTTCCTGGCCTTGGGATTCCTTAGTTGCATTTTCGCTTCATCCACGATCCCACTGCCCAGCATGTTCTGCACGTTGGTCGTTGGAATATTTCTTATTTCATTTCCAACTCGGATTGGAAACCAATCTCACTGTGTACAGTGGTCGTCCCAACACAGGACGCCGGGAATAGAACGAGACCGCGATCGGTGCCAGGCCGCACCCGCAGGCCGCCAGGAGGCCTCTGCTCTCGTGCAACTGAGACAAGGCTCTTGGGGCTGGCTGGACTTTTCTGGCGGCCGTTCTGTCGCGTTGTGTTTCTGGCCCCCCTTCCACGCAACCTGCCGAAAAAGAAAAAAACACCCCAGCAGAATAATAAATCCCAAGTAAACAAGGAACCATCGGAGAAAACACAGAGTGAAGGATCCCAGCTGGAAATCCGGCTGCAAATCCGTAGTTGTATTGTCATTGACCAGAAGCGGCGAGGTGCGAGCTTCTCGGACGGGTCTCCTTTTCTGTGCTCCTTTTTCTCTCTCCATCCAGATCGGCACCACCAAAACGTCTTTCCCTCGTCCTCTCCCTCTTCCTCCACAACCACCACTCCTTCTCCATCCCCCCTCCTTAGCCCTTATCTCTGTGGCTTCTCTGTTCCTTCTCTGGCTATTTGAATTCTTCTCTCCCTTTTGCAATTCTCCGTCGTCTGCCTTGCGATCGCCAGCCGCCTTCCTTCCTCCCGGCCCCTGACCTCCCGCGGGTTTGTCGCAATCCCACACTTATGCTTGCCCTGTTCGTTCCTTTCGCACCCCCTGATCGCTGAACTCTTCTCAACTCTCCCCCCCAAATCGCTGCCGGAGCCGTCCACAAGGTTTCTAGTGACTGGTCTCATTCCCCAATGTTGTGACGAAGCCCACGACTTTCCTTGACGATTCATGATCTCAACCCCGCAGACACCAACACCGACCCCCGACCATCTCTGAACATGCCCTTTTCCACCACCTCCTCGTCCGCCACTGAGACGTCGGCCTCCCCGCTCGCAGATTACTTCTGGATAGCTGGCGTCGACGGCTCGGAGGTTCTGGAAACCTTTCGTAAGCTGGGGGAGGAATACCGAAATGCCAATGCCACTTCGCCCGGCCCCGCCGTGACAGACACAATCGAGGAAGATGCCGACGCCGAGGATGCTCACGACCCCCGCTTCGACGGACTTGTCTCTCGCAGCTCCTCTGTCATTGGCCCTCGCAGTTCCTACCAGCGTCTCTCGTTTCGCTCCGAAGACTCAGACCCCAATGCCAACGGCTCGCACAGTAACCGCAGCAGCATGACGATTAAGGGCGGCGGCGGTAATGGCAATCTTGCTACTCCTCAATCCCCTCGTGCTTCTCAGTTTCTTGGGCTGGAGGATTTCGATTTTGATAAAGCATTGGTCAAGTTTGCCTCGGAGAGAGAGTCGTTCTTGTCGGATCTGAGTCTCAGCGCGGGTGCCATCACTCCCGCGTCGCGGCCCCGGTCCAGGCTACGCACCCAGAAAATCACGTCCGATGAGCCGCAGCAGTCAGGATTGCTTCGGTCTAGCATTGGGAGTGTGCGGCGGCACATGTCTTTCCGTGATATGAACAGTATGAAGAGACAGCCGTCCGTTGCTCGTCAAGGTGTGTAAACTCTGACCAATCATTGTGCAATATAAAATAAACTGCGTGCTAACTGGCTGTAGCATCGATTCGGACTTCACGGCGTCTAAGTAACTACAATTCTGTAATCCCAGCTCCCCAACCGTTGGAAATCTCCCCTGCCATGCATCCTCTGAAACGAAGATTCGAGCCCGTGCTCCTTGACCGATACCCCCCGAAAGGAATGTCCGAGGACTTGAAACAGCGTGCCACCTTCCCCGACTACGTGCCCATGTTCGCATTTCCGAACGACATCAATATCGTTTCGTCGGATCAGAGGCCGCGATCGACATGGCATGGTTTCGTGATGACGAGCGATAACGGCTCACGCCTGCATGCTATATGTGCCATTGTCTGGATTCCGTTGAATAATGAAGCGGCCGATCAGTTGGAGAAGTGCTGCGAGGAATGGCGCAAAGATAATATGACGGATGAGGAGCGAGAATTGGCAGCCAGTCTGGGAGAGCGGTTAGCCCAGGAGCGGGCTAAACTCTCCCGGCTGCTGGCTCAACTTCCCACCGTACCATCCGGATCTGACTCGAGAGAACAGCTGGAAGATGAAATCAGTGCAGTGGAGGAGAAAATCGGCTTGATGACTGATCTTCTGCGCCCGGTGCGTCATGGAGCAGCATCAAAGATCGAAGGACTGACTGATGGAGACACCGGTTTCTGGATTCCTCGTGCCTACGGTATCCTGGGACGTGAGGAGAATATGACTGGTTTCTGGAAAGAATGGTTGAAGGCAGTCATTGTTCCGATGACTGATAACAACGTCCAACGTGTCCCCCCACCTTCCCCGCGTTTGGGCGTTTGGCAACCACTGGAAAGATACGTGATGAATCTGTGTACGGAAGCATTCGCGCCCAACACCTCCAAAACCCAGGTGGAATTGGCCGTGCGTGAACTACGGCTTTTTGCTCGCAAGGAAGCCACCAATGAGCTGCCGGGTGCCCGAAATACAGACATATACGCCTTGTTCCGGACACTCTCGCTTGCCAACATCATCATTCTCTTCGAGTACGCGCTCACCGAGTCACGCATCATCTTCCTGTCCTCTCACACGTCCATGTTATATCTTGCTACTCGGGCTTTGGTGGACCTTCTGTTCCCAATTCCCTGGTCCGGCGTGTTGATCCCTATCCTTCCCGCGCGACTGATTCAAGCCCTGGAAGCGCCTTGTCCTTACATCGTTGGCATTGAACGGCGCTATGAGAAGGTTGAACTTCCTTCGGACGACTTCGTCTTGGTTGACCTTGACCAGGACCTCATTGAGAGCACGGTGAAGCCAACTCCGCTCCCGCGACACCAGCGCAGGAAGCTCCAATCCCTGCTCCAACTTGCTGCTCCTCTCCACAGTCGGTACGGTGTTCCCACCGGTCCTCCTGCTTACGCCATCGAGACCTTCCCGTACGACGCTTTCATGGCCGAGAACCCGTCCATATACTCTTCCAGAGCGCAGTCAACCAACCTGTCAAAGTACGTGAGCCTCAACTCGAATTCCTTTGGTCAGGGTGCTGTTCCTCCGAACTCCACCCCGCCACTTATATTCAACGCGTTCTTGCACGCCCGTAATGAGCAAGCGGCTTCAAGAGGATATTCCTCCAAGGGCTCGGATCGACCGGGGACCGCGTCCACTTTCAAGCCTGGATCCCCACCCTCGCCGGGTGGTAGAGATACTTCGCCCATTTCCGGTCATTTCCCACCGCTGCCGACAACGCCGCGCAATGACTCAGGAATGGCGCTCCAGGCCTCTCTGCGCGAGAAGCGTTCCGGTCATTTTGATGC
Organism: Aspergillus sydowii CBS 593.65; assembly: GCF_001890705.1. NCBI lineage: Eukaryota > Fungi > Ascomycota > Eurotiomycetes > Eurotiales > Aspergillaceae > Aspergillus > Aspergillus sydowii. The sequence goes on along the minus strand of NW_024467875.1, from coordinate 199,900 downwards.
ATCGTCTCGGCGCAGCTCGTCTTTCGGAATGGATATGCGCCAGATTCCGAGACGACCGAGCGCACCTTTCCTAGGACACGCGCCAAACCTGTCTGTGACCACATTGAACACTGATATCCAGTCTACATATGCCCCCTCGGTCTATGCACAATCCACAGTCGCTGCCTCAACCATCGTTCCTCAGCCCGTAGTTCAGCCAATCCACAACAACGACGGCTCGTCCTGGGTGGAAGGGCACTGCTTGCAGCTCCAGCCATGGGACGACAAGATGATCTGCTCTGTTTGTGATGAACGAGCCGACGAGAACATGTATAGGTGTGCGTCTTGCAAAACGGTGGTGCACAACCGGTGCGCTCACCAGATCTGCCTGGTTTGCCCAGTTGCATTTCACCCGGAACAAGTGCGAGCTGCGTTTGTCCGATGCTTCGCCAGCTTGTTCTACACCTACAAGAAGTTTCTTAAACCAGCGAGTGGCGACAAGAAGAAGGCAGGCCTCACGTACAGCTTTGACATGGATGCGTTCTGCAAGAGCTTGCCTGGCGAGCACGCTGACTACATTGGCATTCTGTCCCAGACTCAGGGTAAATTTATTTCCACCTGCAGGACATCAGTGATGCTAACATGATCAGGTTTCAACGAGTTTATCAGTGACCGGGAAAGGGTAAACCCCAAAAAGAAGGACCCAAGGATAACTCTCTTCGACGAAATCGTCCTCTCGAAACGAAACCGAGGCCGATCATCAATTTTTTCTGGCAGATCTACCACCGACTTCCTATCTGATACGTCGAATCACCTTTGGAGAACAGCAAGTGCCGCCTCGTTTGCCGCAAGCAGGACGCAGCCAAATCTCTCCGGGGACTACACCCGAGTTGTCACGCGAGGTTTGTGGTGGCCGCCTCTGATATTGATTGAATAATGGTTACTGACTCTGAAGCAGCACCCGCAAAACTCGATGCCAGTCTCATGAAAGAGCCCCGCATGATTCACGGAGCTCCCCGGGTGTCCAAGACAGCTAACAACGCCCGACGGAAGCCCCTTCCTAAGCTTATGAATGGTCTCGCGATCTCACCTCCATAAGACTGTTGCATGATGGTTGGTGGAGTGTGTCGTCCCGACGTACAAAAAGTGGGATCGGTATCACGCTGCCATATATTCCTCCTATCTAACGCTCTTCCAGACCCCGTTGCGGGTCGGCGACGGGCTGCATATCGGAGACAGACTGATCTACCTGGGGTCTGTGAGTGGTGGCTCAATCGACCTTGAAACACTCACTGCCCTGTTTTTTGCCTACCGCGGCATTTCCCGCGCCGATTGCGAAAGGCTCACTATAATAAAAGTTCTTTGACTCGCGGGCGGGGCACCTTTCGTTTCTTATCAGAGTACATTTCCCTCGTTCTTTGGACCGCCAGCGCGAGATTTGCGGCTGCGCGGCTGGACGCCAAGACGCAACGTCGAACTCAGCGATCTACTTGCGACTGGCTCGGCCGTTTGCCGGGTCTCACGAGTTTCGAGTACAACTTGCCACCTGGGGTTCATTCATGCGTACAGTTTCGATCCTTGTACAGTTATTGGCACATACATGCATCATAGACATACTAATCGCCCGTGCGTAGCACGGGATACTGGATTTGAGGTGTACTTGCAGGACAGGCCTTGTGTTTTGCTATTTGGCTGTTGGATCTATTGTGTTTACTCTCTTCTATACCCTTGATACACTTCTCGTTCGTTACCGAGGCATCAATCTCACGCTGTTTCTGATTATAAAGACGGAAGACAGAATTAGACTTTGTTTATGTAGTCCGCGCACGCACAGCCAGTCAGGGTTACTTCAATAGTACCTCGTCGCGAATCAGCACGGTTCCTGGCGGCGACTGAGTTATGCACCGGGAGGACGCCGACGGACAATTAGCACAGTGAGGTTGTCGGTGGATATGGGCAGTTTTTCCTCGTATCATGTAGGTAAGCCCAGTGTAGCAGGATTGCGCAGTAGTATCCTCGTCCACCAGGTCTCGTATGGATGTTATGCTCTGGTTACATCTGGACCTTGTCCGCCTGTCGTCCCGTCTCGCCGTCTTCTCCCAACGGCACCTGTTTGCTTCCCCTTGCCGTGTTTCTTCAGTTTCAGCAACTCATCCGCTTCTCCCATTTAACCAGTTTAACCCGTCTTTATCCATTCACTGGCCGTTGTCCACGCTGTATACCGGCGACAGACAGGGCTCCTGTGATTGGCGGAATAATTTGTGCCGCCGCAGAGACCGGGGAAATTTAGCCGTCGGGAGGCACAAGATCTCCCTTCCATTTGGCCCAACAGCTGCCTCAGCACCTCCTCCCCGATCCATCGATCTCCATCCAGAACTCTCGCTGCCTCCCAGCTTCAGAGCGCGCTGTGAGAAATGACCCTCTCCGTGCCCCGTTCGTGGTCCTGCTGTCTTGACGTTGCGGCCAGTCGCCCCTCGGACTAATCCCGGTCGGCGCGCTCCCATCAGCCATTCATTCCGCCCATTATTATTACTGCTGCCACTACTACTCGCCTGCTGTGAGATTCACTCCCTGCTCATCCTGCTCTTATAAGGAATAGATCACGGCAATTGCCCCAGGCTGTTGTTGGTGGTTTCGTTTTCCCTGTTTCCGCTGCGATTTTAGCCAGCGGCTGTGTTATTCGACGTTGGTTTCTTCTGTCTCTTCTTAACTGTCTCTCTCGCTCTTTTCCTTTCTTATTTCTCCCTTTTCATACCCGGGAAGTCATTCTTTGTACTCTGTGCTGATTGAACTCGTGGAAGAGGAAACCGGTTTCCGCTGATCATCGATGCGACTCCACGTATCGTGCCAAATTATCCGTCCTCTTAGATCGCTGCGTGACATTCCCATTATCTGACCTATCTATCCGCGACCTTGCCTACTTCTTAAAAAGCCTCTTGAGTTCCCGCGCCGTCTAAGAATGCCTTGAAAGATGATGCAAACTGCGCTCCATCATCAACCCGTGGCTACCACTCTCAGAGCCGGCTCGCCTCTTGCCGCTTCGCCGACAACGCTCAAGGAAACTCCCGCTTCTGCTACTCTTCCTTTCCCCCAGGCTGTTCCGCAGGAGCCTTCTTGCGCTGTCGTTACGGTATACGGACCGGGCCAGGAGGCGATCGTTCAGGTGGTGGCAGACATACTGGGGAAACCATGGACAACAGAGACATCACTCGCGACATTAGGACGGGGAAGTAGCGCGGTTGTAGTAGGGATCCGAGCGAGCGATCTCCCCCGGAGTCTTGAAGGATGCGACAAATCGGCCTTCATCTTAGTCAACCTGCATTGCGTGGACGACGGGTCCTTCCCCGAGGAAGCACTGACGGAAATATGCGACTACGAGTTCCTATTCTCGCTGCGGAGTCCGTTCTTTCGACGCGATCTCACACGGTTTCTCTCATTGATTCTAGGCCAGACAAGGCCGCACGAGGACTTGAAGACGAAAACCCGCACCAATTTCATCTCGACGACTTTTCCTGATGTTCATGCCGCGCTGCCCAATCTGGATATTCTATCGGTGGGCTCCGATGCCGTTGAGATCCGCGTGGATCTGTTGGTGGACCCGGTGCCGCAGGACCCCCAGAGTTCTGTCCCCAGTTTGCGGTATGTAGGGCAGCAGTTGATGCTGTTGCGGCAGCATACGGAGTTGCCGATTATCTTCACGACGCGGTGCACGAAGGAGAATGGGAAGTTTCCTATGGACGACCCGGCCCTGTTTTACCGGTATTTGAGGCGGGCTATTCAGTGGGGGGTGGAGTATATTGACGTGGAACTGTGGTTGCCAGAGGATATCCGGCGCAAGCTGGCGGAGCTCAAAGGAAACAGTGTGATCATGTCTGCGTTCCACGATTTCTCGGGGACCTGGAAGTGGACGTCTCCAGAGGCGCCGCGGATTTTTGCAGAGAGCGCCAAGTATGCGGATATCGTCAAGATGATTGCGATGGTGGATAGTGTGGAGGCCAACTACGAACTGGAGTACTTCCGGTCAACGGTGAAGCAGACACATGGGATGTATCCACTGTTGTCGGCTGTCAATATGGGACAGCTGGGACAGCTTTCGCGAGCGCTGAATACGGTGTTCTCACCTATTACGCATCCACTACTGCCTATGATCGCGGCTCCAGGCCAGCTAACGGCTGCGGAGATCAACGAGGCATTACATATTATGGGACAGCTACCAAAGCGGGATATATACGCGATCGGCTCTTTCCGAGCGACGCCGCAGTCGATGTTTATGGAGAAATGCTTTAACGAGCTTAGTCTCCCGCACACGCTGACCTCCATCGACCGTGGACCAGCGAGCTCAATCGAGCGGGTAATTACACAGCCAAGTTTCGGCGGCGCGGCACTCCACCCGCCCGTCAGCGGCAGTACTTCGCGGCTCCCAGCCATCAGCGACGCCGCGCGAGCCATCGGCCTCGTCGACACGATCGTGGCGACCAGTCCAGGATCTCTGGTTGGAGAGAACGCGACGTGGAAGGGCATCCGCGCGACGCTGACCCGTGACTACGTCCCGTCGGCATACCGCGGGCGTGCGGCCATCGTCCTATCCGGCACAGAGAGCGAAGCATCGGCGAGTATATTCGCGCTGCGCAGTCTCGGCGTGGGGGCAATCTACACGGTCGGGTTCCGGGCAACAGGGCCCCTAGCGGATGGCCTGGAACCCTTTACATCTATCCAGTCGGTCAAGCTAGTCGAGCAGCCCTTTGTGATTGTATCGGCGCTGCCGCCAGAGAAGTCGTTGCTGGTGCAGCCGCTGCTGCGGCACTATCGCAGTACAGGGCGGGCGTCGCCGCCGTCGACCCGGGGCAAAGTGTACCTGGACCTAACGCGGGGCGAGCGCAATGGGGACCCGGTAGGGGTTGCAGAGCTGTCGGGGTGGACGGCGTACAGGATCGAGGACGTAAATGCGTGGACGACTGTGGAAACGCTGCGGCTGCTGGTAGGGCAGAATGTGCCGTTTGATTTTGTGCGGATGGCGTCGGGGTCGTACACTCACTCGTATATTAGTTAGGCACGCATACTGAATGAATACTGAACACTGCATCCTGAATCCTGAATATATTGGCTGCCGATCCGGACTGTTGTCCGTTCTTGCTTGGGGAAAATCCCGCTGCGTCGGAGTGACACTTTTAGCCGAGCGACTACTCCCTTAGCGCCGTCCCCAGTCCCCACTGTCCCCAGCTCTTTCTCGCTCGCTCGCTGTCTCGCCCTCAGTGTCACCATCCCCGCATTGGCTCTACGTCCGTTCCTAGTCTTCTTTCGTTTAGCCTTTGCATCAAGCCATGTCCGGGGCTCCACGTTATAATATAGCCGGTCCCTCGTTCCTGTTCTCCAGCATGTCCTGCTTTCGCTCTCGCTTCCCCTTCTCTTGACTGATTGTCCGTCATGTCGCGCCCTACGGTCAGCATCGACCGCTTGACGCCTCGCCGGGCCACGGCCGAGCCCCGCGAGTCCATGAACTGCAAGTCGTGTCGAAAGCGAAAGGTATTCCTGTCACTAAGATAGTGGAGAGTGCGCGCTAATCGTCAGATCAAATGCAATCGCCTCCGCCCCAGCTGCGAAGCCTGCAAGGTCTTCCAATGTGCCTGTATTTACGGTACAAAAACTGCCCGAATTCCAGCCAGCGAAGGCGACCTGATTCTGGTCTGGGCTAATGATGGATTGCAGACGCTGTTCCTAAAAAGCGAGGCCCGAAAACAGATGTGCTCGAGGCGCTGCTGAAACGGGTCGACGGGCTCGAGAAACGCCTGCAGGATGATACCCATCCACTCTCGCCCTCGTCACCTGTGAAGCCTGATTTGCCGCAGCTTGCACATCCCCATCCAAACTCTCATTCTCATTCTCATTCGCATGCGCATCCTCCGGCTGCTGCGTTTTCCTTTGCACCGCCGCCGCCGCCGGTTTCTTCGTATGCGCATCCCCAGCCCGGTCGCATGCCGGATGCGATGCTGGATGCGTACTTTGCGCGACTGCATGGGAAGCCGTTTTTTATTCTGGATGAGGCGTCGACCCGCCAGCGCCACCAGAATGGCCAGTTGCCGGCGTATTTGTCTATGGCTATTTATGCTTTGACGCTACGGTACGCCTCTTTTTTGATCGGTCTCTAGGCCGGTGGCTAATGGCTAATCGAGCAGGTACACGACGGCGAATCCCCCGCCAGGGAGTTTGGAGTACGCCCGCCAGGCCCGGCGGATGATTGATATCGACCAACCCTCGATCGAGAATCTCCAGACGCTGCTGCTGCTGTCGCAGACATTCTATGCGTACGGCTGCGGGAAGAAGGCCTACATGACTCTAGGTACGCTCAGTCCTACAACAACCGGTGGTGCGCGAGCTGACCAGGTAGGAAACGCGGTATCGATGGTGCTCGCTCTGGACCTGTATCGAGAACTGCCACCCTCCCATCCGGCGCTCCCGCAGGAACGCGAGATGCGCCGCCGCCTGTTCTGGTCTGTCTACGTGATGGACCGGTTCCTGGCCTGCGGGTCGAAGCGCCCGTGTCTTATCGCCGACCACTCTATCGTTGTGCGCTTGCCGGCGTCTCACTCTTCGGGTGCTGACCCTGGAGATTTGTTTAACCCGGTCGGCCCTAATATCCCGTATTCGGCTGACCGCCGCAAAACTGCCGGGTCTTGTTCCGCGCTTCTTGTCGATATCTCGCGGATCCTCGGTGTCACGCACCGCTATCTCGCCGCGGGAGGCGTCAAGGGCGACTCGCACTTCCCATGGCACGCCCTCTCCAATCTCTCCAAGATCCGGCAGGAACTTGACCTTTGGGCCGCCGGTACACATGAGCTCTTCGCGTCCATAGAAGCCCTCTTCGGCCATCCAGAAAGCACCCTCCTCCTCCTCTCAAAGCTCATCTACCACCTCGTCCACTGCCTTCTCTACCGCCCATTCCTCCCAATAGACCTCGCCGAGCTCCGCGGCTCAGGCCAGCACCAGAGCTGGCAAATCGAAGCTACAACCTTGTGCTTCTCGCACGCCAATGCCATCGCCGAGCTCGTCGAGCTCGCCCGGCATGCACCGCGCATCGAGTGGCCTGATCTTGTGGCCTATTGTCTTACCGTCGCAGGCACAGTACACATCCACGGCGTGCACTACCACGGCCACCGCGACGGGGAGGTCTTTGCATCCAGTCCGGACTTTTTGACGAGAGAAATGCACCAGCTCGCATGGCTGCGACAGTCGTGGATGGGCGTGCAGCATCATCGTGATCTCCTCACTACACTATCCACCTGCCATGCGGATCTTGTTCGAACGCTTGCAGCACGACCAGTGAGGTTCGCGCCGGTCTTCCATCTCGAAGACTTTCTCGATCGGTATCCTGGTATTGTTGTCGATGGAAGCCATGTGCGGCTTGTTGATGATGAGCAGTACGTTACCTCTTCTCTCTCTTTCACCCTTACCTTGGAACTTAACAATGCTAATAACGATATTAGAATCGACCTCGATCCCCAACTCCTCTACGCGCCGACTCTCCCCTCTCAACCAAACGGCATCACGCACCAGTCTCACGCGCGCCACCCATCTACCTCGCCGGCCTCGCTCTCCTTCTCACCATCTTCAACATGGCCCGATATCCCTACGGACCCAGAACTACTCAACCACCCCGCCGCAGGGGCAGGAGCCGCAGGCCCATCAAATATCTTCTCGCCATCCCTCACCACAGCAACACACATCCACCTCAATCAAACACAACCCCAACCCCAACTCCAAACACAGTCCCAGACCCAGTCGCAGTCGCAACCACATCCACAACCACACCCACAATCCCAGATCCAATACGCAACATTCCCCTTCGAATCAACCCCCGTCCCCGTCGAGTCCCCAGAGTCGCAGCCCTCGTCCGGCGCTGGCGCTGGACAAAGCACGAGCACAGGAGCGGGGGCGGCGGCCGCGAACGAAGAAAAAGACCCGTTCCTGAGTCTGCTTGAACAGATTGCCGAGAACGAGCACAGCCAGGGCGGGCCGAGTGAGTTGGATTTCTTTTTGGAGGGCCTGGATGAGAAGGCTTGATTTGCTTATGAATGAATGGTATACCTTTTTTTTTTTTTTATTTATTTATTTATGATATGATTTCCATTTGCAGTTGGCACTGCATGTGGGTAGGCCTGGGTAGGGTTGCCTTGCGCGGGATGCGTCGGGATGAGATATGATTTGATATGATATGATATAGATATGAGAGGCTGCTAGCCAGCCCATCGGGACGGAAACGGGGTGGTCATCTGTTAGTATATAGTCTAGTAGATAGGTGTGTTTTCGTATGGCGTGTTCTTGTCTTTGTGCTGTTATTGTTCTTTCTGCGTATATACCCTGACGTCATGACAATCTACAATGGAGTTATATACATCCGACTTGGCCGGCCGGCGTCGCATGATATATAATCAGCAATCATCCAACACCCACTCATTCTCCTGGTAAACATCTACATAGAAAAAGAAAGAAAGAAAATGACTGCAATCGAGGAAATAATCCCGCTTTACCTGGCAGACAGGATCTCCCTCGACTCCGCCGTCCAATCCGGTATGTATCTATCTCTCTGCACCATCTACGCTTATATAGCTTTTAGCCATTCCAAGAATAAGTCGATACTAACCAGAAAGCAAAAAAACAACAGCATCCCAAACCCCCAGAATACCCCTCCTCCTCACAGCCCTAAAAGAAAGCAGATCCCTCCCGCGCTCAATAGACACAGACCCAACAACACCAACACCCGACCTCCCCTCCCCATCGCAAGACAAACTCCTCCAGCTCATCCGGGCCCTTGATTCTCGCGCGCGCGCCCAAGATCGCGATAGCGGGATTGCACTGGATGACTCGATTAGCACTTCCGGGTACGGATTTGGTTCGGAGGCTGAGGAGCAGTATAATGCGCTCCATATATTCACGAACGAGGCTGTTCGAGACTTTGCGGCTTATTTCTTGCATGCTGGCTATGATTCTGCTCCCTCACCAACCTCCACGCGTAGACAGAGCCATGGCGGCACCAAACGATCCATTCGGTCTGCGCTATTCCGCTCGCGGAGCGAGACGAGATATTCACGTTCCGATGCAAATGACAATGACAATGGCAATGGCAATGCCGATGCTGATATCGATACCTTCGCCGATGAACACGCAGAACCCGGCACCGACGTGCCAATACCCTCAGGTTCAGGTTCAGGTCCAGGTTCAAATCTAGGCCACCGCCGCCGCAGAAGCAGCGGGGTAGAGAAACATCTATACAACCTCGTCTCGTTCCTGGCGTTCCTGACGAAAGAGAAACTCCTGTTGTATCCTAATGTCGGGGAGCGCGTGGCTGTCGAGATGGTTTCTGAGACGCTGTATCACCCGCCATCGCATTCGCATTCGCATTCGCGCTCGCCCTCTCGCTCGTCCTCTCACTCGTACTCGCAGTCTTGGCCTGGAAACCAGAACTGGAACCGGAATCGAAATCGGTCACATACTGTTCCACAATCCGCGGGTTTCGATTCAAAGGGGAAAGGAAAAGGAAGAGGACGAGAAGAGACTGTGGCAGTGGCTGTGAGCCATGAGCCGTGGTTCGGGTTTGTTTCAGCGACTGGGCCTGGGAATGAAGTGAGCATTACAGCTGCTGCGCAGTGGTTAATTATCATGGGGGAGGAGCTGTACCAGCGGGCGCGGATGGAGAGGAGGGAGAGGAGGGCGAGGCTTAAGTCTAGGTCTAAGGGGAGAGCTGAGGTAGAGGCGGCAGGAGAAGGAGAAGGAGAAGGAGGGGATGTGTGGACGCGGCTGAGTGAAGTTGTTGGGCGGGAGTGGCAGACGTGGACGAGCAGGTTGCAGTTTCTGTCGCTGCGTGAGGACCTGGGCATTTCGGCGCGCGAGCACGCAGCGGAAGCAGCCGCTGTGATGAGGAGGGTTTATGATTATAAGTAGTTTATGTTCATATTCCTCGAGTGTTGTATATTTTTGTTGATGCGAGCTGTACTATGTATTATGGTCTAGCACGAAGGTCTATACCCAAGAATATGCTATATTAAATGTAAGTTACGAAAACTTCACGCCCTTGGTCGGATCCCACGTCTGTGGATGGCTCTGCTGCTGCGTCCCCGAACTGCTAGGGCCAAACCGTATCCCCATTTCAGGAGACCACATTCCCGGCGTCACCTGCGGGACTCCGCGGGTCGGCTGCGGTGCCGTTAATGGTTCCCGGAGTTGAGGCTGTGACTGTGGAATTACCTGGGGCTGAGGTTGGATTGGAGGCTGGACTGGTTGGTGCTGGACAGGCTGCGGTGCCTGTCGGATGGGTGAGATATTGAGAGATGCCATGGCTGCGACGCTGGAAATGTCCCTATATCAAAGTTAGCACGGCTCGAGAACGACGAGGTAAGGGTACTTACTGCTCAAGCTGACTAGCTTCCATCCTCCGCTTGTGCACGAATGCCTTGGCATCATCTCTAAACCGGCCAACTATCTTAGCGAGATCGTTGTAGAACTTCCGACCGACCTCGATATTGGAAATAATCTCTTTATACTTCAGGTACCCGTTCTCCAACTCCTGAAGGGCTTTCTCACGCTCTCTAGTTGACGCATCTCCAGTGTGTGCCCGCGTGAAAGCACGATTCGCCTCGCGGACCTGTGCAGCGATTTGATCTTGATCATGCTGCTCTTTGGCAACCATCTGTAGGTCGACGTCGTAATCGCGGAGTCTGGATTCGAAGAGGTCTTCGAATTGACTTGCTTGGATGACCTGCATTGGGAACTCACGCTCCAACCGCGCGGCCTCTCGAACCAAGGCCGAGCTGATATCGTCTGTCCGAGCCTTGTCTTTGACAGTCTGTGACTTGCGCTTCCGACGACTTTCTAGCCGGTTTACTTCGCTAATGCAACCGCGGAGTCGGCTGACCTCGCGCTCGACTTCGGGAGGTATTGTCGCGCGCCGACTACTGGGAACAAAGGCTTCAAGGTCACGGTTTGTGCCGGTTAGAACGCGGAATACAGATTCGGAGTCTTGGAGCTTCTGCTCGACGAGGTTGTCGCTGCTCTGAGCGGAGGAGAAGTAGCCTTCAATTTCTTGGCAGCTTGTATATAACTTCGGCGCTGCGGTGTCGGACGACTCGCGGGACCACCGGTCTGTGCCGAACTTTCGTCTATATGCGTCGTCCTCCTCTTTCTCAGCTGTGAGCAGCTCGACACCTTCCTTGTAGACTGCTCTGTCGTTGGACTTCACATTGGCAATGTCCTGGAGGGACTTGCGGAGCCGATATAGTCCGTCCTGCTGCCGCATCTCTTCTGCGTGGGAGACTAATGTCGGAGGAAGACCGAGAGGCTTTTCCAGTGCCTGAAGCGAACCGGGTAGATTGAGCGAGGATAGTAGACTAAAGGAGTTAGCAAGGCCCAGATGTCGTTGAGATTATGGGACATACTCGCGTAGCTTGTCAGTCATAGTCTCCAACTCCCCAATAATTTGCTCATTGACAAGGCGATCTCTCCGATCCGAGTAGATGCTCGCCGCAATGTGAACAGCATATGGCACCAACTTCGAGAACAACGGCTGGCCCAAAGGCCCCTTGTCTCCTAGCAACGAGATTGCATCCGTAACTTGCGAGGGCGCTTTCGACGCAACCATACTTGCCCGATCAATAAGCTTCAGCTCCGACTTGGGCGGCACCGCATGGAGGTAAATCATATCATTGTCCTTCTCAGCCCGCTTCAGATCCTCCGACACTCGATTCTTCAACCCCTGCAAATCACCCAAAACAGTCCGATTAATCCACCTGCTCTCCTTGAGCGCCTCATTCACACAAGCCACTGCATCCCGCAGCCGCGCCACTTCCTCTCCGTATTTGCGCTTCTCAAGACAATCCAGCGACTGGCGGTATTGCGCCGCCGCAGCAAAATGATGCTGCTTCGCGGTCATATGGTGGATCCATTCCGGACTAATCGCATTCGACTTGACGGCGTGGTCGCACCCATCCGCGTAAAAGTCGGATACTTTCCCCGCGAGTCTCGCGATCGACGCATCCTTCAGCCCGTCTTTGACTGCCTTCTGCCAGAAACATTCCTGGGCCTGGGCGAGTAGTAATTCTTCGAGACTTTGTAGTGTCATCTCGTCCATGTCCTCCGGCGGAGCTGAACGCATGTCAGGGACAATGTCTGTACGTAAATGCGCGAGTATCCCAGCGGCCTGGCAGAAATAGTTGCACGCCTGCTTGAGGCCATCGGACGTTGTACGGTTTACGGAGAACGCGAGCTGAGAGTAGAGTGCGGCAAGGTTGAAGGTAATGTTTGCGAGTTCGAAGCGAATATTATTCTGCGAGACTGCCCCGTATGTTAGCCTTGCAAGAACATCCCGAAGAGAAAGATGGAGAAGGGAAGAAATACTTGGCCGACTGGTATTGAACCCAAAAGCAGGATACCAGGGGAACTCAACCCCGACCTACACGTCATGTCAAGTCAATCCAACAAGCTCACTCGAACCGAATCGAATAGGGCGGACGTACATCAACAGGGAATTTCCCTCCAAGCCATTTGAGTTGCGCCGCGTAGGTGATTAACCGGCTGATTCCACTAATGTGAGGCTCCTGAACGTTTACGGCTTCGCTTCGGAGTCGGTCGATGATCTGGAGGTCATCTGCGAACATATCCGGCCGCTGGTCATATTTGGAGGAAATGTATTGTGTGAGGGCAGTTGAGAGCGAGACGGCGTGCGATTGGCGGAAAGGGATCTGGAGGATGTTTCTGTATTTGTTAATGTAGCCCTTTTCTTGAAGAATGTGTGAAGGCAGCGTACGAGGTCATTTTGGCGGTGCGCGGTGCTGCGCTTTGAGGTTGAGAATGTTGTTGATGTGAAAAGTGTCCCGCAGGCTGCCCCCACGGCAACCAAGATGACGTGGTGGTGCCTTAGGCAGCAATGATTGCATACGAAACACTACAAATCAACGGCAATAATTGCTTACTAGATTGAAATTTGTGTTTAGTATGTATTACTATGTTCAGATAATATAATACTGTTACGCCTGGACGCCACCAATACTAATTGAAATCCATCAGCCATCCAGCTCGTTGATGCGCATCTTAATATATTCGAAGATGCTGAGCAGAATCATGTTGTTTACTCCAGTGCGGATCAAAATAATCGACAGTCCTTTATACATGCTGGACCGTGCAACAGCGGCGGAAGCTTCGCCGACTTCCTTCGTCTTTCCGAGAAGCACACTCTGCGCGCGCGTCTTGCGGGTGTCAAGCGGATACGTCTGTCATCGTCAGTACTCTGAAATTTGAGCTTTCGGAGTTTCCTAGTATACTGACGCAAAACCAAGGTACGGTGCTGCAGATTGCACCGGCAATCATGGGTGCACCAAACGGAGACTTATCCGGCCCGAGCTCCCTGGCTGCAACCTGCTTGACCGTTTCATAGACCGCAAAATACAGGCCGGACCCAACGGTGTCCCGCATCGCATGGAGGTAGAATCCCGTGTACAAACCTCTGAACCCGTACCGCTGTACAATCTGCTTGATCGCTTGGACGGTTCCGAGACGGGGCTTGCGGCGCAATGAGTGATCTCGCACAGCATCTGGGGAAGCTTGGGCACGATTTGATACTAGCACAGATGTCTGGACGACGTTCTTGGCCAGTTCAAAAGGACCTATGCCGTTAGAACTCGCCAAATTATAAGAAAAAGATAACAGATAAAACCTACAAGCAAGTGGAGAGGTTATCGCCCCAGCAATGAATCCCGCGGTGATGAAGGTAAAAATTGTTGAGACAGTGGGGGCGCTGCCAGGTTTGTTGTATATGGCCAGAGGAGATTGACCGGTTATTCCCTCGATAAAGTCGGATATGCGATGTTTAGCAGAATTGTAGGTAGTAAAGTTCACAACCCGGACTGCCGTGACGCTGGCAAGAGGAGGCAGAGCACCTGTTCCGGTCAGTTTTGTTCGGAATTGCAAGGGTAAAAACAGACGCACCAGCAACAAAGCCACGGGGACCTTCCGTTCTCCAGAGATATCGAACACATTGGAATACATTCTGGAAGTTGTGCCTAGTCAAGTCAGCGACGCGCGGGGGAAAAAAACGACGTCGCCAGAAACATACGTTTGCATGCGAGTTTTGACATTCTCGAGAGGGGTCTGCGCAATTAGCAAGTGTTCCACGGATTCAGAGTTCTGCCTGGGACGTACCACAGCTAGAGTAGCACAGACGGTAGAAGTTCCAGAGGCTACCTGGGTCTTGTACCTCTTGAGTAGTCTATTTCGTGTAGTTTCATCCATAGTCCAGTTATTTCCCGCTGGCATTATTGTAGGTGCAGGAGATGGTTGTGAAGGAGGGGTAAAGGGAGCATGTTCAGAGTGTTTGTTGTCAGTCATCCCGCTATGTATCCCATTGGGGGCAGTGAGCTGTTTGTTCAAGTCGCTTAGTCGTTGTATATCTGGATATGTCTAGGTGAACCAATTCACTCTCGGCAAAGTAGGCTGGGGAACCCTATGGAACGCAAAGCGGCCTCTCAAGGTGTGAGCAGACCGTTCAGCGTCCCACAATTGTCCATCAAGAAACCTTTTCCAGTGCAGTGCCCAGTATCCAGTTCTTCTACTCTTCCTTCCGAGAAAGAAGAAAAAGGGAGTCAATCGGGCTTAATAGGACCATGCGCTATCTCCGGCGGGACGGATATACACTGGTTGAATTCGGACCGCAGACGGGGACAGCTAGGCATTTGGAAGCCGGATGTTAGCATGGGAACAGTTCTTCTTCTGGCACAGTTAGGGAGACGTACAGAGAGGCCACCACGCTGGGTACAGTCCAAGTTCAATGAAGAACAGTGGAATAGGGTGGACGGGTGAACTCAAGCGAAGCTCCTCGTCCACCAGAATTGGGCTAGTAATCGGGCGCTCCACAGACTGCGAGCGCAGCCACTCACAGCCCTTTGGCCTTGTCTTGATCGGTCTTAGCGCACCTGTGACGTCGTTGTGAAGCACTCCGTCCAACCTTTGCATACGGACTACGTCTCAATATTATGCATATACTCCGAATCTAGGGTAACAGCTCCAAGCGTCTAACCGACGCTAGACCTTGATGCCTGAGTTGCTGATGTTGTGTTCTTCGTTCTTGGGAGATCGCTAAGTAGAGGGACAATGATCTATCAAGCAAACAAACGCCCTAGCCGAAAGAGGACTAGAGTGGCGAGGAGCCACAAGTCGGACCAATCCAGACCGTTGAGCTTGAGCTTACCCCGCCAACTCTTGTGCAGAGTCGAGCTTGTTGAAGCGAGCCAAAGAGATACAATCCGTTATTCATGATAAGAAAGATCCCTGACCGATAAAACACTGGAGCTGTCTGAAGGGGTTGCAAGTGCCAGTTGCGGAGTTGATTGAGAGTTATTACAGGGTTTTACCTTGATATACAGACGCTAGCGTGCATTTGGCTAGTCGTGCAGGTGATTGCCTGATTAGGAGGAAGCTTGTCCCGCATGTGAAAGTCTGCCCAGATGCCTGCTTTGTGTGGCTGAACGTCGAAAGTCCAGACTGCAGTCAAAAGGCAGATTCCACGGCTTATACTCCATACTTTCCACGTCGTGGTTGCCACAAAATGGTGTCGTAACCAAACATATTTTGCTCAGGGCCCTCAAACCTGTTTGCAAGCCTTGTCAATCTATCGTGGGTGGTTGATAGTTACCCCGAGAGCCAATGCCGGAGGTGGACAGCAACCATTTTACTCCGTATTGATATTCCGTCCCGAATCTGGCTTCGCTCGTTGAGCATCAACTGAGTTCGCCTTTGAGTGTCAACTCTCAGTGCCGATATCCGTGCAGCATGCCAGTGAGTGGCCTCTCCGTTGATCCTCGGGCCGTCTCCCGGCTCAAATTCTGTGCCAGCCGTGGCGGCTTCACGACTTCACATGGCCACAGTAGCGTGCAGGTTCCCTGACATACACGGATAACAGATCAATGACCGCTCCGTGCCCCAACCCGATGCAAACCAGATGTGAAGAACTGGAGCAGTCTGAAGACTGGTTTTCTCGCCTTGTCATATGAGGGAAGCTAAACCGCTTTCGGCATCCCATATATCCTCGGGACCTCGGTCGCGGCATCCCCGCAAGTTTGGCCTCTCCGCAACAAAGCCACGGCCGCTGCTATCCACATGCTCTCCTGAACCACATTTAAAAAGCTGGTCCTTGACCTTCACCCGATATTCTTGCTGGATACTCATTGCGCCTGAGATTATCCTTCGTACATCATTATATTTCATTCAAAATGGGCAAGAAACCAGCAGCTCCCGCCTACGTCCTTGGCGTTGGCATGACCAAGTTCATCAAGCCCCGAGGCAAGGTCGACTACAATGAGCTCGGATTCGAGGCCGGTGTCAAGGCCATGTTGGACGCTAAGATCAACTACGACGAGGTTGACCAGGGTGTTGCTTGCTACGTCTACGGTGACAGCACTTGCGGACAGCGTGTGTTCTACCAATTTGGTCTGACCCAAATTCCCGTCTACAACGTCAACAACAACTGTTCGACCGGCTCAACTGGTCTTGCGATGGCTCGTACCCTCGTCTCCCACGGCGCGGCCGACTGCGTTCTCGTTGTTGGCTTCGAAAAGATGAGCCCCGGATCTCTGCAGTCGGTCTACAACGACCGCGCCAACCCCACCGGCCTGTTCGGTATGATGATGGCTGAGACTCGCGGTGTCACCAACGCCCCCGGTGCCGCTCAGATGTTCGGCAACGCGGGTCGCGAATACAGTGAAAAGTAAGTTTCTTGGTGTCGCCTCAAAGACCAAGCTGACTAAAGTAGGTACGGCGCCAAACCCGAACACTTTGCTGAAATCGCCCGTGTAAACCACGAACACTCCAAGCGCAACCCATACTCCCAGTTCCAGGATGAATACACTCTTGAGCAGGTTTTGAAGTCTCCGATGATCCACGAGCCTCTCACCAAGCTTCAGTGCTGCCCTACATCCGACGGTGCCGCCGCAGCCGTTGTAGTCTCTCAGGAGTTCTTGGACGCTCGACCCCAACTTAAGGACCAGGCTGTTCTCATTGCCGGTCAACAGCTTGCGACGGATAACAACACTGTGTACAACAAGAGCTCCATTGACCTTATGGGATTCGGTATGTCGCGTGGTGCATGCCGCGCTGCCGTTGCCGAAGCCGGTGTGAACGTCAAAGACATCAAAGTCTGCGAGCTGCACGATTGCTTTTCGGCCAACGAGATGATCACAATTGATGCCCTGGAGCTCAGCGAACCCGGCAAGGCGCATGAAATGGTCGCCAAGGGTGACATTACTTATGGCGGCAAGATGGTTATCAACCCATCGGGAGGTCTTATTTCGAAGGGCCACCCACTCGGCGCAACCGGTCTGGCACAATGTACAGAACTTGTCTGGCACCTGCGTGGATGGGCCAACAACCGCTTGGTTCCGGGTACCGACTCCTGCCTGCAGCATAACCTTGGTCTAGGTGGTGCCGTTGTTGTGACCGTCTACAAACGCGCGGACGGCAAGGTTGCCCAGGTCGTGCCATCAGCAGATGTCGCAAGGATTACCGGTCTCGGCTACAACCCTGCCGTCGAGGCCAAGGGCTTCACGGCCGAGCAGGCCAAGCTGGTTCTCAGCAAGACCGCGTCCGATTCATGGGCGTTGGCTGACGCACAAGAGAGGGTTATCGCTCGTTTCTAGTTTCCATGTTGATGTATATACCTTATGACTGTACAATCTAGCGACCAGAATGTTAGACTCCAAAATGATATGAGTGCTGACTACCGAGTAGCATTTCGACTAACTATAGACAACACTTTCCTCGGTAGTCTCTGGCGCAGAAGGCAGGCCTCGGCGCGGCTAAACAAGTTGCCGGTATATGATGACTCAGCCCGCACCCCCTCAACAAATTCCGCGCGACAAAATCTTCCCTCTCTTCCTTTTCCTTTTCCTTTCTTCATACATATCCAGGTCTCCAACATACCCTTGTTGATGGACAGTCCATTCCATCGAGAAATTATAGAACGGGACCGAGAGTGACCTGCTCATTCTAATCCCATCGCCTGCCACCAGCACGAGGTTCTTGGGTTCGCTTTTGAGCATACACGCAATTCGCGCAACCTTTCAGTTGATCGTCATTAACATGCCAGCAACCTTCCTAGTTATGGCTGGGACTGCAAAAAATATCTCAACGTCAAGTCGACAGGAGGGACAAAGGGATTAATGTGTCCCTGTCCTCCTTGCGCTCTCAACTAATAGCGCAATGAACGATCATCCGTTTGAACATCCTTATATAGACCGATCATACTAACACAGCACTATTCAGTTATGAATGGCATCTTCGAAGTCTCGTTCGTCAATCCTATGATATTCGAGGTCAAAAGTCGTGCCGACAATGATCCGAAGCTGAATACATTCTCTTCACTCCCTCGTGTTGCGGCCGCTGTCAATATCGAATGGCGTGGTTCGTGTCAATTAGAAGGAGGCACATTCCTAATGCTTATCCCAACCAGCCTTTGAGTATGTAGTTGCGCAATCAACGTGTGGAATGTTTCCTTCCTCTCCAAATCTCGAACGTCTGAGACTGGCACTGCTTTAGGTTCTGTAGGCTTGTATCCCTTGCTTTGGCGCAATGCCACCCGTTCTCCACAGATCCTGGTCCCTTGCACCTCGAAGCACACAATTGGACGCTGGTTTACTTCCGGATAGGATCCCTGGAGGTGACGCTCGGTGTCTGGGTTGGCTTGTTCGTGGCTTCGTGCCCTGGTGTGGCATATTCTCCGCCGCGTCACGAATGGTTTATCCATAACTGCGAAAGCTTGCGTATGCTTCCCGACGCCAGCTCGCCTGTCCAGCGAATATAAATCACCAGTTCTATCCTGCTTCGAGCTTGAGCGCTTCAGTTCATCCGACATCTACGATTTCCATCCAACCCAACAGCCAACCAACCAACCAACCAAAGCCAATCCTTCAAGATGAAGCTTACTGCCGCCATAGCCCTCAACCTGGCCGTCCTCGCCGTCGCGGCACCAGCAGCCACCAATGTCAAGCGCCAAGGTGGCAGCCCTGTCGACGTATGTCCCTGCTCACCCTCCTTGCCAAAGCCCAGGAACAAAGGCTAACATTGCTCTTTTAGGGCATCATGGACTTGCTGAACATCGGGCAGCAAGACAGCAGCAGCAGCAGCACAGCCTCCGGCCCTAAGCCTACGCCCACCATGACCCCCAACTCAAACATGAACTTCCCCGGCGAAAAACCCACTGAGGTCCAACAACACGCCGCCGCGTCCTCTGCCGTCATTAAGCCGACCGAGTCATCACACTTCCACGTCTCGGTTGCTGCCACCTCGTCTGTGAGCGTCTCTGACGCTACCGCTACCCCCTCAGCTACTCCTACTCCCTCCCCCGCTGCGACTGCGAAGCCGGACTCCAACCCTATTTCGAATATTCCTGTCGTTGGTCCGGCGTTGGCGGGTCTTCTCGGCCTCTAGATTAACTCGCTGTGTATTTGAGTTAGGGTCCGGTTGATTTTGGTTTTTGGTGTTGTTTGGGTCTGGATTTCTCGTTTTCTTCTTCTCTTGCCTCATGTGTTGGTTGTGAGGTTTTTGGATGTGATACGATACTGGGATCCTGAGTGTTGTATTAGATAGTTAATGCTAGCTTAGATATCAATGATGAAACGTTATTACTAGACATGCAAAAACCAACGCTCAGACGTACACTTCGCCGTCTATCTTCATGTACACTATCGAGCTACGCAGTGAATAGAGACAGATTAATTGAAGAAAAGTAAGTCCTTGTGTTCTCATTTTGCATAGCTAAGGAAGGTCTATTTGTATGTCGACATCTCAACGCTAGTAACAAGCAAGACTTTTGTGCAACCAATATGTTGGTGCCTGTCGTGATGCAAATGGTGAATAGTGTGGAAACGTCTCTACAAAGTCAGCTTGAAAAGAGTGCATGAGTTCTCATTAAACGCAGCTATGTAAGGCCTATCTATACCTTCATATTCCAACGCTAAGATCAAGCGAGCTTTCCTTGTGTGACCCTATATTGAATGCTTCGGTGAATGTCGCGACACCTTGCCACATTGACATTGATATGGGAAGTGAAGAACCGCCCCTTCACCGAGACCATCAATGTCGACAAATAGGCCGCCTTGTCACTTTGATGGAAAGTTCTCTACTTAATCGACTTGGAAAGAAGTGCATGGATTCTCATTGAACATCTCTATGGGAGGCCTATTTATACCCCTATATGGCTACGCCAGTAATCAGCGAGCCTTTCTCTGTGTAACTCTATGGCGAAGCCTTCTTTGAAGGTGTAAACGGCGAATTGTCGACCTTGCCAATTCGACATTGATGTAAGTGGTGAAGTTCCCGCCTTCACTGGGATCGTCAATGTCGACACACCCCCTCAAGGGGGAAATTTTCAACCGTCTGTGAAGCCATTTGGTCATTCAGTAGCTAGTCTGTATAGGCGTAGCCTGGCGTTCTAATTGTTAACGTCGCGTATTCCGACCGCTTTGACAAATTGGATGAATTTTGCCTTGCTCAGCGCTTTGGTGAGCCCATCCGCTATTTGGTGATCTGTCTGGATATAGGAAAGGAGTAATAAGCCCTTCTGAATCGATGGTGCTGATGGTGAAGATACGTCGGTACAATTTCACGAGAGATCAATTGCTTCGGCTTTAAACAGCTGTTCTGAAATGTCTTTCCGCAAGGAGGTCAATAAGACGTGTTTGGAATACAGGCCACGCCATAAAGAACAAGGTAGTGACCAAAGGAAAGTGTTTTCAGCTCAGTACCTCCGTAAAGCATAGAGACTGTGTCTGGTATACGGGGCTCGCAGATGCTGGAGATAAAATAAATGATATAGCAGCAGTGTTCTCGCAGAGGCGCTGTCCTTCGAGCCTGATAGTGCAGAGCATCTGTCTTCGGTCTCGACATTGATATTCGCCGCGATAGTGCATCCCTCGTCTTGCAAAGGCCCGAACATCTCTGTTCTCCGCAATTTTGCAGCCGTCAATGCAGATCTTATAGGTATAAAGTCGCAGTGAGACAAAAAGGTACGAGCGAACAATCGACTGTTAGGCAGCGGAGATGGAGTGGGTTCGGTTAGCGATAATAGACCAGGTATCCCAGAGATACAGAGTTAGTCCCCTGTAATATAATAAAAACAAAGGCATATTAGTTAACAATTTCATGAATTTATCGTACGCCATTGTGTCGTGGACTTTGACTGTTTGCCAACTTCGCTGCTAGAAGCCCTAATCTTGCGGTTAATGCGTGAATTCAGTAAACAGCCCCATGTTCACAACAATCTGTCTCAGTATATCAAGTGCAATTGTTGGGATGTTTGGTGACTGCCTAGTAGGCGATGAAATTCGCCTATTCCCTGACCGGTAAAGCCGAGGAATGTTTTGGTGTGCCGGGCATTTTGAGCCCTGGTTCGTAGACGATAGAGAAAGCCATAAGAAAACGGACATGGTCCGGCGTGAAATACCACGCTGGGAAGAGAGATTGCTCTGATGACTGTCTGCTAAGACCTTCATATTCGTCAAGGGTTTGTAATTCGTCGCGATCTCTTTCTCGGCTCTTCTATCGCTGTTTGATACAGGGCTTCTAGAACCGCACGTCCGAGACCCTACCACCGAGTCCACGTTCTATTATTGGAATTTGCTGACCCAAATGAGGTGAAGTTGAGCACAGGTGCTGGACTGGAGTAATATATTAATGAAAGATGAAGTGACGGAAGTTTTGGTATTGGCTCAGCGAACTCGTTACAACAGAACAAGTGAATCCCTTGCCATGGTTCGCTCTTTTGCACCTGTTGATTCTCGGAGGTGTCCTTGAGGTTTCGACTTCGATCCTGCGGGCTTGTGTGGTATGCCGGCAAGCTTTTAGGGCTATCGGGTGCGGCAACAGATGGGAGCATTGCTAAAATTGATGGTTTGATGCATCGGTCGAATATCGGACTCTATTGGTAAAGCCAATCCAAGGCCCACGCAGCTTCGAACATGGGTTGATATGGCTGGGTATATATCCATCGTTGGGAATTGAAGTCGCGGCCGATAATGTGTCAACTTCCTTGATGTTGATATAAGAAAAGCCATTCACTCCAATGGCCATTGTGCTGGCCCGTTACGCTCGTGTCATAACCAGGTAAACTCAGTCACATGGCTGCGAAGTGAAGCAGTTTGCACAGGCAAACGGTCAACTGTCAAGTTCCATGTCTGGGTTAGATTCTCAGGAGAGGATCGCTGCTCGACACTTTCGGCATCATAAATGTACCTAGACCCCATGGCGTCCTTCAGCCACTCCTCGAGTGGGATTTCATGGTTCCGGTTGGCCTCGGGTCCAAGCATGACTCCCCAGTTCCGATTCCACCTGTGTGGTTAGCATCGTAGAGCACCGGACGTCCCAATAAAGCCATTTCAGGAGCCTCGCCGCGCAATCTCCTCTCAAGGCTAGAAATTCACGCGCACTTCTTAAACGGTCAGCCTAGTGGTCGCCGCGAGAGTCCTTCGATACGGTATTACCGCATTGATTTGCATAGTTGAAGCTTTCCAAATTACGTCGTCCACGGCGCAGAAGGAGACGGAGTTGTCTCTGAGGTGAACTCGGATCGGCTGTATGGGCCAAAGAGAATGAAGCAGTTTGGGCCGAAGAATGGTTTGTTGTTAAACTTGAGGCTTGTTCAACATTCGCCCTCGTCCATTCACTACCCGTACAGACCTTGTGAAGTAGGCTGCCTTGGTTCTCAGACAGTATCTCCAGGTCCAGGCCTTGCATTAGGTTTCCCGCAATAGCCTTGGGTGCCAGAGGGGTGATTTCTGACGGACCAAGTCCAAGAAGGAACCTGATGACCCTGGTGCTTTAGACCAAAAAGCAATGCACAGCTGGTGGCTAGCCAGCTATCTCCAACGGTAGCTTTTGTAGCCATTGTGTTTTGCCATAGTGTCGACAGAAAATATAGCGTTATTGGTTGACTCGCTGACAGACATCCCTGTCGAGTTTTCGCGTCGTCCATGAAGGCTCTTCTCAAGGATCAGCCTGAGCTGACTTATGTATAATCTATCTGTTCCCGTCAATAGTGTGTTTTGAACGTGCTGTCTGATCAAATGTCGTTGGCCTTCGGTGGGTTTTGTGCATGTTTTCGTACAAACATGATGGTGTCCTCGACGCACTGGAGCCATGCCGAATTCGGCACTTGCACAAGGGCTAATCTGCTTGTATTCGGTGGTATAGTATGCAGTGTCGCAAGCTTCAATTCCACCTGCGTTTAGAGTGAAATGTGCCGTATAGTTGAGTCGGTTCTTTCCTGAGGAGGAGTGTGAGGGTGCCGTTGTATACTCCACAGGTCGTATAATTTCACTTTCGCTTGTAATGGACCTTGCGGCAGTTTCTCGTGTCCATCCAATCGCCCCAAAGAGTAAACCCCGACCAGTTCAACTCTTTCACGCCCTCCGTTTGAGCTGTAGATCCAAGGACCCAGTTCATGCTCGGAAGCTAGAGCAACTTCATTGGTGTTGATGCCTAGTCCCGGAATTCTCACTCTTCGCCAAATGCATAATAGACCAGCCAAGTTTGTATCGAATGGTCGCCAACAAAGCGCTTTTCGAAGCTAATACTAGGCACTTGAATGCGTTGGAAGGCACCAGTTGGTTATATAGCGGATAGCTGAGCGACAGTCCAAATCACTTCGCATCTGATCTGGCTCCTGAGACTCATGGAAAGGCTTCGAGCTCGATCTGCTTTCCGGAGGGTTTGTACAGTCCTTGTTTTGTAAGATCAAGCAAGAGAATGCCAGCACTGTGGACCATTTGCCGAAACGTCACGGGCATGCCGCTGGATGTGGTAGGCCGGGACGAAGAGAAGCAATTTGTGGTTTTTATGCATTCGCTTGCCTAAGATGATCAAGTAGATACTGATTGGTACTGCACAGGCATCCTGTTTGTTCGAGTGGGAACAAGACACCAAGTCCCAGGTCCTGTATGGATGATATGTGGTAGCGATGGATACCTGGAGCTGGACAATAACAGCCCGAGTCAGTGTAATTGGCATCGGATGCATCATGGTATCCAGGCATTCGATAGCAATCGGTCTGTCAGCCTGGCAGAGTGTAACCAGGTAAAATGCTGACCAAGGCGTCAACAACAAAGCCTCAAAGACAAAAGGAGGTACTTACAGTCATCAAACTTGTAGTGTAGCAACTGGCGATGGGTTGGAAAACATCCGACTTGTTCAAAGTAAACTGAAAAACGCAGAGACCAGACAAGCCGCAACCCTATCCGAGGTTCCACCACCAACGCCTTACTCTAATCTTCGTTAAATTCTCGATGTATGTNTGATGCTGGTTCGGATTTGCTGGCACACTCCCACGCCAGTGTGTCAGATGCACTGTCGAGCATTTTTGTCGTCAACACGCTGCGCTTTTCCTGTCAGCGAGAATATTTTTAGCAAGCAATCAACTTGTTTCCGCTTCTGCTGAGAGATATAATACCGTAACAGGTAGGATGTCAAAGTTGTTAATGTCGAAACAACCATGTTTTGTTGTTGTCGTCGTCGTCGTCGAATTGTCAGTCTGTCGGGTATGAGGATCTCACGGAGCATTGAGATAGTTTGTATAAGGAGCTTCAGTTATTCCATTGCCAGAGAGCAACTCTGAATAGACGGAAGAAAGCTATAAAATCCAAATATATAAAAAGGGGCGTCCTCGAATGGTATTTCGATAGGTCGATGCACAAATCTCAACCACTTGATATTGGTTGTCGACAGTGAGATAGGGCGGCTGAATAGCCTCAACGAATCATTCTAAGGAAAGAGATGATCGTCGATAAGTAGAGGAATGAAGAATGTTTAGCTGGGATTAACCCGGGCTCAACGCCTGTGTAACTCTGTGGCGACGCTTTCTTTGAAGGTGCAAATGGTGAATTGTCGACCTTGGTAATTTGACATTGATACAGACGGTGAGTTTCCGGAGATCGTTAATGTCGGCAGATCTACCTACCAGCTGGCCGCAAAGTCATCACTGGCAAATGGGGGTTTAAGACCAAAATAGGTACAGACAACAAGATCACCCGTTTCAAAGCGATGTGGGTTGTTCGCGGCTTTGCGCAGCAGCAGGGTGTGTTATATATATAATAGATGAGGAATTGGAAATATAAAAGACAGCTGAGATGTGGATGGAATAGAAAACAAGCGGGAGCTTTATAGACAACGAGGACAAGAGACAAAGACAGAAGACGAAGACAGAAAGCGAGGCCGAGTATGAGCAGACAAGGAATCGCCTGGCAGATGTGCAGTGACTGCGTTTGGATCTGTATGACGGGCTGGTTGATATTAGAAACTTGCACATGTCGGTGCAATATTGAGTGATACCGGTTACAAGCAAGTGAGACATTTAGAAGGGGGCATCGGGAATATACAGATTCAATTTCTTAGAATTATACACATCTCGCGATCGACTACGATGGAATACTGAGACAAGTATATCAGTCCCGAATGGCCGAGATTCGCTCAAACGCTAGTGGCCTCTATCCATACTCGTCCATCAACCAATCATCCAAATCTCAGGCAAACAAAATTTCAAGAAATTGACATGTCGCTGCGTTTCGACTTGTCCAGTCCAGGCTCTCGGTTCCGTCGTTTGTTGGGTAACAGTGCTGGCCGACTCGAGCAAACGAGTCCCATCATCCCGCGCGCTCAGCGGCGGGGATACGGAATGTCATTTTAGAAAGAGGACTGTTCCAATTGATTCATCCAAATTGAGATAGGGGTCTTCTCCAACTCTTGGGCTTCACGAGCTCTTGCTGTTCTGGCTCGCCCGTTGCTGCTCCTCGTACTGGGCTGTATAATACCCAGCGTAATACCAGGCCATCATAAGGTTTTTCAACCCTTCATCTTGGCCTAAATGGCTCGTCAGTAAGCCATCTCAAACAAACAGGTGCGTGACCAGGTTTTCAGCTTACCTTGCGGGAAAGCGGGAAACGGCATGGGAGGCGCCTGGGGAGCACCCGCCATGGGTTCTGGTTCTGTCTGCGCAGGCCCATTTGTCGTCTATATTCGAGTCAGTGATTGCTACAATCAAACGGAGTCAGAGAAAGACAGAAAGACAAAGAACATACCTGCTGAGCATGCGTTTCAGCTGCAGCGGGCTCAGCGGCATCGGCATCGGCCATGTCGTCGTCTTTCTCAACCGGGGCCCAGGACAAAGCAGGCGCCGACTCGGCCTCTGCAGCTTCCTGGGCCTCTCTCAGGACATCTTCGACATTCTCACCCTTGGCGTGAATGCTGTGGTAGAGCTATAAAAACAATCTCAGTCAAACTGTAGGCAAGTCACGTGCCAGGAGCAGCTCACCTTGTATTCTTCGACTGCTTCATCCCAGCTCTGAACAAGGGCGGAGTCGTCCCAGATTTCCTCCTGAGTTAGGGCCTTAGCAGCACCCTTGTTCTTCCCCATGACATCTGCAGTTAGCTGTTGCTGGTCCGATGTTCGCGTTGTTGATGAGGCGCGGAGTGGAGCAAGGCCAAGCAAGGGAAGGCGGAGTGGTCCTCACCGCCTTGCGATTCTGCAGCTCGAAAAATAATTTTCAGCAAAAAAAAGTTCCCGCTCGGTGCAGAATCAACATAATCCATCAAATTGCTACTAGTGTGACAATGGCTCCCGATAAGAAAGACAAGAAGCGCAAGGGTATGTATATTTTTCTTTTTTTGTTTTACGGTTGTCCCAGTTACTGATGCTCGTAGCCGCCGTTGCGACCGCCGATGTGCCCGTGAAGAAGACGAAGAAGGTCGAGGCCAAAGCCGCTGAACCGGTGCAGGAAGCGCCCAAGTCTATTCTGAAGAAAAATAAGGCCAATGGCTCGGCTAAAGAGGAAAAGGCTTCGAAGCCAAAGCCCAATGGCGACGCACCCAGACCAGTCAAGCCCCGCAAGCGTGCGGCTGATTATATGAGTGATGAGGACAGCGACGCCGAGGCGAGCGCCCCCGCGAAGAAGACTGCCGAGAAGGAGACCAAGAGCAAGCCCAGCGCAAAGAAGACCAAGCAAGAAAATGGTACAGCTGCTCCCGTCAAGGAAAAGGCTGCCAAGGCTGGTAAGAAGGCGGCGAAGAAGGTTGAGATCGTGCCTAGCGATTCCGAAGATTCGGAGGGCGAGGGAGTTGCATTGAACGCCGAGAGCGAAGGAGAAGAAGAAGAAGATGATGATGATCAGACTACTGCCCTGATTCGGGGCTTCGAGAGCAGCGGTGACGAAGACGAGTTTGGAGATGAGGCCGTCGACCCCGAAGCTCCGGTCCCCAAGATCCCCGACTCCAAGAAGGCAAAGCGCAAGATCCTCAAGCTGCAAAAACAGAACAAATCTGAGACTTCAGAAAAGCCCGGAGTTGTCTACGTCGGGTTAGTACTCCTTCCGTCTTCGCACATTTTATGCGGTCCTCTAACCATTTTCCAGACGTATTCCTCACGGTTTCTATGAGCACCAAATGCGGTCTTACTTTACACAGTTTGGCGAGATCACTCGCCTGCGTTTGTCGCGCAACCGTATCACTGGTCGCTCAAAGCACTACGCCTTCATTGAATTCGGATCCGAGTCCGTCGCCAAGATCGTCGCCGCTACCATGGATAACTACCTGATGTACGGCCACATCCTGAAATGCAAGTACGTGCCGGCGGAGCAGGTACACCCAGAGCTCTGGAAGGGTGCCAACCGCCGCTTCAAGACTACGCCGTGGAACCGAATTGAGCAGAAGCGTTTGAACAAGGGCAAGACCCGCGCCAAGTGGACGAAGAACATCGAGCAGGAGCAGAAGCGACGGCTTGCCAAGGCCGAGAAGATGAAGGAGCTGGGGTATGACTTTAAACTTCCAGAGTTGAAGAGCGTGGACGATGTCCCTGTGCAGAAGGCTATTGAGGGTGAGGCTGAAGAAGCCAAGGCTGTTGAGGGTGGTGAGCAGGCTAAGGCTATCGAGGCACCAGCCG
Organism: Aspergillus sydowii CBS 593.65; assembly: GCF_001890705.1. Classification (NCBI taxonomy): domain Eukaryota; kingdom Fungi; phylum Ascomycota; class Eurotiomycetes; order Eurotiales; family Aspergillaceae; genus Aspergillus; species Aspergillus sydowii. Next base: position 171,966 of record NW_024467875.1, on the reverse strand, counting down.
AGCCTGAGAAGGTCGAGAAGACGGATGATACCCCCAAGAAGTCGAAGAAGGACAACAAGAAGAAGAAGACAACAGAGGCAGAGGCTCCTGCTGAGTCGCCCAAGCCCAAGGAGGCTGCGTCGCCGGCTACCAAGCCCAAGAAGGCGAAGAAGACCAAGGCCAAGGCCTAGATGATACTCTTTGTATTTCACCACAAAATCGCTTAGGGTTAATTGATTCGGAGTCTACGGTTGTCAGCATTTCCGTTTGCCATTGCTCAGAAATTAACCTACGTCATTTGCCTGGCCTGCATGACTCGGTTAATTTGATGTATTATTTCTTTTCTTAGGTAGTCCACGACTCAGTAAGATGTCTATAACCCCGCACCCCTCATTGCTTCCTCGGTAATCCCCCGCAAACAACTATATCAGCCGATGCAACAGTCTGTTTTGAGTGCAGTTTTATAGCCTTCAGTATAGTCTTCACATCCACAAACCAGTCTTATTTCCCAACCAAGTACAATGCCATTCCCTCTCACTCACCCCACAACTCGCGAACTCACAGGAGGCGACCTCCTCGCCCAAGCCCTCAAACACATCGGCACCGAAGTCGCCTTTGGCCTGCACGGCGGCCATCTCGATGCGTTTCTAATGGGCTGCGAGTCCACCGGGATCCGACTGGTCGATACGCGCCACGAAACCGCCGCTGTGCAGGCAGCCGAGGGCTACGCAAAGATCGCGCAGAAGCTTGGTGTTTGTTTCGTCACGGCTAACAGTGGGTGTGTTGCCGATCTTTTCTTTGAATAAAGTACCTTGTTGGTAGTTGGTAGGGGAGAGGCTGAACGTGTAGATTCTCCAATGGCATCCCCGGCCTCGCAACAGCGCTTGCAGACCGCTCGCCCATACTTTGCATCACGTCGTCGCCGCCGCTGCGAGACGCGGAGAACAACTCGCTCCAGGGGATTGTCGACCAGGTTGTTGTTTCGAGGCCGCTGACCAAGTTCGCGCACCGGGTGACGAATCCTGAGGATGCGCCGCGGATCGTTTCGTTGGCTGCGAGGACTGCGTTGGCTGGGGCGCCTGGTAAGTATTTCTTGCAGATAGATCATTCATAGTTTTGTTGCATTCTCGCAATCGAACAAGACGTAGTGAAATACTAACAAGCCCAGGCCCCGTTCTGCTTGACTTCCCGATTGATGTGCTGTTTACGCCCGTCCATGAGAAGCTCATCTCGTGGGGATCGATCTCGTCTCCTCCTTTTTATGCCCCAGGACCTCATGTCGAGGCTGTTAAAGAGGCCGTCAGTCTGCTTCGTTCTGCAAGCCGACCGGCTGTAATTATCGGCAGTGGAGGGCAGTCGAACGAGGTACACTCGCCTTACATTGACCATCCAACTACAATTAGGGCTAACACGGACAGACAACAACACAACTCGTCCACCTCTCCAACGAAACCAACATCCCCATCTTCGATACTCAAAAATGCACCCGCTCCTCGACCCTCGCGACAGAATGCAAATTCTACGGCGGCGGCGCCGACAAACTCGGTCTCCTCGCTGCCCTCAACAACCCCCAACCAGACCTCATCCTCCTCCTCGGCGCACGAACAGGAATGTTCCTCGGAGGCCGCAGCGGCGCCATAATCCCACCGCACGAGAAATGCAAACTCATTCACGTCGACGTCGACGGCGGCGAAATCGGCCGCACCCTCCCCGTTGACCTCGGCGTCATCTCAGACATAGGCCAGTTCGTTGCCGCCCTCAACGCCCAACTCCTTCCACAGACCCCGACCCCGACCCCGACCCCGACCCCCGTCGACAAAGACTGGGTGAAGACAGCAATAACCCTGCAATACCTCCCATCGCCCTATGAGAACGAGGCCCCAACAAGCCCATCCGGCCGCATGCACCCCTACCACGCCCTAAAGGCCTTCTTCGCCTCACTGCACGACCAATCACCCATCCTTGTCACGGACGGGGGCGAATGCGCCCTCTGGGCCGGCGCCGTAGCCCACCTCGCCTCCCCCTCCGCAATGCTCAAGTCCACCGGCGCCCTGGGCTTCCTCGGAAACGGATTCGGATACGCCCTTGGCGCTGCCGTTGCGGCCCCGGGTAAGAAAGTGATCAACCTGCACGGCGACGGCTCGGCCGGGTTCCATTTCATGGAGCTGGATACTTATGCGCGGCTGGGGCTTGACGTGCTTACTGTTGTGGTGAACAATTACTGCTGGGGCATGAGTTCGAATGGGCAGGAGCTGGTGTATGGGGAGGAGAACCCGGCGAGGCCTGTTAGTGCGCTGTCGGCTGTTACGGGGTATGATGCGGTTTCGAGGGGGCTGGGGAATCGGGGCGTAAAGGTGTTAAAGGTTGAGGATGTGGAGGGGGCTGTTCGAGTTGCTGTTTCTGCGAAGGGTCCTGCGTGTGTTGAGTTGGTTGTGGATAGTAAACCCATTCATCCTGTGACGGAGATGATGGTGGGACGCACTGAGGATCCGAATTTGGTGGTTGTGCCTTATTATGATAATATCCCGCGGGCTTATTACAAGGATTAGGTTAGGTATGTCATATTGCTAGCTACGATTCAGTGTTTATTTGATATTGGCGTGCTTTGGTGTAGCAAGAATCTTTATATGGTCGTTTGGCTTGACCAGCTCTTCGAACCCTTTCTCCACTACATCTTCCAGTATAACGCGTTTGGTTATCATCTTTTCCACGCCTTTGAAGCGTCCTGGTTCTGTTAGACTGGTCAACCATATATGGGCAGATAACTCACCAGACACAAATGCATCGACCGTCATCTGGAAGTCCCGTTCGTCATACGCCAACGAACACTTGTAGATAAGATCCTTCCACAAAAACGGGCCCAGTGGAAGCGTAAACTGCCAGCGTCAGCATAGCCTCCTCTTGCATCCAGAAGGGTTAAGAAAGGGTGTAGTAAGATAGGCTGTTAACATACCGGCGCCCCCTTCGGCACCGCCAGATTCACATAAACCCCCCTGAACCTCAGACTCTCACAGCCAGCCTGGAACCCAGCCTGCGCACCCGCACAATCAAAGACAACACCAACGCCCTTTCCATCTGCAGTCTCACCCCTGCACCTCTCCGGAACATCATCAACACTCGGATCAAATATCCCACTCACAATCCCAGTCTCCCGGACCATCTCCCTCCTCGCCGCCGACGTCTCAGACACAAAGATCTGCGTCGCGCCCCGAGCCCTAAGCACGAACACCATGGCAACACCAACCGGCCCAGCACCTGTAACCAGGACAGGCACGTCCTTCAAGTCAACTCCGCAGTTTTTGTCAGACAGACCAAACTGCGCCGCGGCGATAGAGAGGAAAATCTCAAGCGCATGCCACGCAACAGCCAGCGGCTCGATCAGGGCCGCGGCCGCTAGATCTATTGAAGTATCATTATTATCACCATCCTGGTTCCCATTCCTGTCTGATGGCTCAGGTTCGGAGAGAACATGTACATGATCGGCCCTCACAGAGACAACCTCCGAGAGACCGCCGCCGCCGCCCGAAATGCCCATGAACCCGAGCTTCTCGCAGCTGTTTGTCGCTGCGGCTTGACTGCAGGGTGTGCAGGCGGAGCAGTAGATGCGCGGGTCGACGATGACGGCTTGGCCTTTGCGTAGGGGTTTATTTGTATTGCCAGAGACAGAGCCAGAGGCAGAGTCTGGGACCTGCACGATCCGCCCTGTGAACTCGTGCCCCATCGTCACGGGCAGAAGCGCATTTGTGAGTGGGTGCGGGCCTGTTTTGGCGTTGGGGATTGCGAAGGGGCCTGCAGGGTCGGTTAGTTAGCATCTCCGTAAGAATTACTATGAACTATTCATGATAAGAGCTCAAAATAGATAAGTGGAAGTACCGCGAATATACTCATTCAAATCACTCCCGCAAATCCCGCACCACTCGACCTCGACCAGGACGCTGTCGTCGCTTGGTTCTGGGGGTGGGATGTTTTCGATGCGGATGTCGCCTGCGGCGTAGAATTGGGCGGCGCGCATGTTGTTTCTACTACCAATCACTGTCTCTACTACAGATTCGGAGTTGTGTTTATCTTGAGTTGTGGATTTACATAGATGGAGATGTTGTTCATACTCGGCTATCTCCAGCTTCGTCCGATGCTTCCCCTCACTTTCTCCTCAGCTTGTCGATCCGGCCCTCGGCTGACGAGGGTGGAGATTAAAGACAGACTAGACAAGATGATTATTTCTCTATTTTTGATTATGCTTTTTGAGTTACTTTTGTGCGCCGGGTAGGGCGTTGTGGCTTGTACGCGCCATATATAGGCTAATCGATACGAACAGAAATATGCAGCACTACAACTTCTTCGCATGCTCCGGCCGATGCGTCGTCTCGTAATCAATATGGACAAACGCACGATCCACATTCGGCAAGCTCTCCAGCTTATCCTGCAGATCCTCCGAGATATCATGGCACCGCTTCAGGGTATTCATCGGGTCCATGACGACGTCAACCTCAACAATAAGACGGGGGCCAGCGTGGTAAGCACCCACCGTATCCACAGCCTGGACGGCGGTGTGGTGCGTCATGGAGATATAAGTAATCACGTTAAGAATCTCGGGCTCGGCGCTGACGCCGATGAGGAGCTTGCATTCGCCAATGGAAGTGTGCAGCCATAGCGAGAAGATAAGGACGGAGAGAATGATGGCGCCCATGGGGTCGATCCACCATTTGAGCTTGGAGCCGCCGACCGAGGTCAGGATGCCGAAGCCGTTGATGAAAAGGTCGTTGCGGTGGTCTTCCCAGAGGATGCGCACTTGGGAGTACTTGTTGCGGAGCGCCCAGCAGTACAAGAAGAGGCCGAGCTTGACGCCGAAGGCGATGGTGACGGCGATGACGGAGGGGAGGTGGAAGGCGGTTTCGCCGCCCTCGGTGAGGCTCTGGCAGGAAAAGGCGATGAGGATGAGTGATACGGCCATCATGATGAAGGAGAAGTAGATGTTGCCGAGATTCTCGATGCGGGCCTTGCCGACGGGGTACTGCGGTATGTTTCCCTTTTTGGCGGCGCGGTTACACAGGATCAGGGTGACGTTCGATAGGGGGTCGAAGATGGAGTCGGCCATTGTGGTGAAGAGCGAGAGCGATCCAGAGGCGATGGCGCCGTAGAGCTGCAGGCCGGANAGGAAGATGTTGGCGATGAAGGATCCCCAGACCGCGATGCGCAGCTGGAGCTTGTTGGAGATATCCTGCTCCTTGGCATCGCGGACGTGGTCGTGGACCGGCTTGAGCAGATGCTCGATATGCTTATTCTGGCGTTTGTAGTATTTTGTTGTCTTTGAGTCGCCAGAACTGAATATGGCGTATGCGGGAGTACGGCGACGGCGAGTGTTGGCCGGAGTCTGCTGGATGTCAGAGAGCGGTTTAATGTGACTCTTCAAGTTCAGAGGATCGGCCGACGAAGCGTAGTTGGCCGCAGTGGATTCATGGTCTTCGGAGGTCGCCATGTTTACTGACGGTTGTCTGATGAGTTGGAAGAGGAGTCATCAGATCTTGGTAACTTATCCTATTATCTCTGCCTGCTTGGCATAACAGCTGTGCCACTTCAGCCGTTCAGATCCAACTGATTCAGTATTGGATCAGGTCTAACACAATACACCAGCCAGAACTGGGGCTCTGGAATCCTCTAACCCAGTTACCGGTGTTCCATTACTTAGAACTAGGTTTATCTTGCGTATTGATTTACTGACATTGGAAAGGAGAAACCTTGTTCATATATTTTCAAAGCCCCGCTTAGAGCTCCATCAATGGTACAGGCAGTCGATACTACTTACGGGTTCAGACAATCCATCCCACGTGCAATGCCCATCGATCACGCTGCCGCGCAGTTGCAGCTGACTGAGTAGAAGTAGAGCTCTTGTTTATTCTGGTGGACCACAAATTCGCTCTAACCCAAAGAAGCTAACCCATCACATGACCTCAAGCTCCACCAAATGCCAAAGAAATTTCCAACGTTGAATTCTTTTCTTTCTCTTTCCCAACTCCTCGCTCAAAGGATCGCATTCAAAGCTTACACACAGAGAATTCCTTAATTCTCTACTCTTCTCATCTGAGAAGAGCCCGCTTTGGGAGAAAGTCCCCGGACACCCTGTCCTTTCTTTTTTACAAAGTCGGTCAGGCATTGCGGAAACGCGCCGCCATAAAAGCAATTTGATAGCGGCTTACTGCCCTATTCCCTCCCGGTGCCGAGTCTGTGCCCGACGCCCTTTGGGGTGGATACAATGGTGGTGTGGACTGGTCTCGGAGAGGGGTTTATTGGGTTGCCTTTCGTCGTGTTTGGATAGTCATGCGATTGCTCGGTTCTATGTTGGAACTGGGTAACTCAATGGGGCTCATTCTTGAGGCGAGGAGTTCACTTTTTTTTCTCTCTTCCGAGTCTGTAGCTTATTGAAAGCGGTGACGAGTGCCTCTTTGAGATGTCCTTGGAGGTGCTGTTGCAGATGCTCTGTCGAAGGGGCCGGACTCTTGATTTACTCCTCTTCAATATTTCCCCATACCCATGCATCCGTTTATATATACACCCCTACCCTCCGAACACTAATGTGGTGGTTCAAATGATGATATACCAATCATAGAGTCAAGCACTGAAACTCCTACTTCGGTATGGGGTCGTTGACGATAAACGATTGTTTCTTATCTGACGAACATATACCATTGCATTGTGTCATAATTCTTAACTTTTTTTATTATTTACCTCTGCTAGTTCAATATCTTACCAACTCCCAAGTAAAATTAAATGAAAACATCAATCATTGCGTCTTCTTAGCCGTAGCAGGAACAGCCTGCACTTTCCCCTGGATCTGTAGAACCGCTCCCGTGATGATCTCGGCAATGACCGTAACTGCCGTCGCGCACACACTGTTCCAAACCTGAACGCTCACCGAACCTTGCGGAGCACGAGGGAACGACAATACCCATTCAACAGGGTAAGGAAGCCAGCCGCCAGGGAGGGCAAAGACAGGGGTCTTGGAGTATCGGAACTGGATGAAGATCTTGACGCCCGTCGTGCTGAGCCAACGCGCGGTCTTGATGAACCAGTCGAACGAGGATTTCTTCGAGGACAGTTCCTGGTCTGCACGTTGGAAGTAATACACGTTAGTCTAATTCCAAAATCCAAGCTTTGTAGAACCGTAGAGGTCGAAACATACTCAGAGCCTCGTAATCGCACAGCGCCTTGTCGTGTCGTCGCCGCAGTTTAGCCCACTTTGCGAATTCATCCTGCGAGCTGGTATTGTTCATCTCCCGCTTGAGCTGGACTACCTCGCGCTTCAGTTTTCTTTGTTCCTGGGCGGTTTGTTGCAACGATGTGGGGAGTCTCAGGTAGATATTCCATATCTGCAGCAACTTTGTTAGATGTGTGTGCATGCCTCAATGAGGGACGGGGAAAATGCGCACCAGGCTGTCAATGGTTGTCGCGCCAATGGTGTTCACCAGGAAGATGACAACATGGAGCACCAGGATCGTCCAGATGAGGGGAATCATGGTTGCGAGGCGTCAATGTAGTCGATGGTTGGATTCGAGTGGTTGTGTTTGTGGAGACACGAAGCGAAGGAGACCAAAATTCGCACACGCCGGCACTGCAGTATCGACTGCTACAGTATTGCAAGAGCTTGCAATGACACAAGTCCACAGATCTGCTAGCGAGAAGCAGCGACAGTTCTGGGCGAAGCTGAAAGCTGGCGACGAAGCTTGGGTAACGCAAAATGACGTTGTCACGGTTGGCAGCGAACTGCCAGATCTTCGGCGGGCGGCGTTTCTGATCTCCGGCCGAGACCAGCGGGGAGCTCAACCACCACCATGCAACAGGCTCCTCAATGACAGCCAAATGTCCGCCGCCGACCGATGCCTTTCGAGACCTGGCCCGCATTTTCACGACCAGAGGCGGCCGCATCCTTGAATTCGAGATCCTACTGCCGGGGCTTGGTCCCATTCTTGAAGATGATGGCGCGGTCGGAGTCTCGAAAAAGTACCTAGTACAGGCGTTTGTAACTGCGCGACAAATATTTTTCGACAGTTTGAAGGCGAACCCTAATTATACCGGCGGCGCTACTTTTTCAGGAAGCTCAAACCACGAGGTCCACGGCGAGGATGCGAATAAGGGCGTCGCAGTTGCCTCCGAAATCATCCTCCTCTTCGATTGCGAGCATCTGACGGCATGTAACTGGAGAAAGAAACGGCTAAGCGCCCTATTCAATTCGGATGAGGAGGCACTTATCCATGCCTTGAACATCGAACTCTCCTTGATGACAACGTTCCTCTGCTCCCCGCTCCATCGCCATACGAAGTCGCCGACACTCTGGCATCATCGTCAATGGATTCAGTTGCAGGTCATCCGACTGCGGAAGCCAGACTTCCAGGGTGTCCAAGAAATACTTCAAGGCGAGCTGTCTATTGCGCTAAGAGCAGGAGAGCTACATCCCCGAAACTACTACGCCTTCAGCTACATTCGACAAATGCACCGCATACTATCTGAGCTAGGTCAAGAAAATAGCGAAGCATGGAGTGTTCAACTAGCACAGTTCATCGTCAGACCTACACTAGACTGGTGCATTTTGCATCCAGGTGATATATCAGGCCTGATGTTCCTGCTCTATCTGCTGGATGCTGTTCCAGATGCCGCTCTTCGGCTTGAGACTGTCACCAGAATGGTTCGTTATGCTCTGGATACCGACTGGGAGCGCGAAAGCATTTGGACTTTCATCGACCTGGCGAACAGGAAATTCAACCTGCTTGAATCTCTGGGAGATTCACCAGCATACCCATGGAGTGCCTTGCGCGACTGTGCCTTGTCAGACAGCCCGCAGCAGGGCGAGATTAAGGCCGGCCCATCATGGAAGACGTGGCTTGGTAGGGCACGCATTCACTGGTCCCAAAGCCCACAGTTCACACATATACCACCCGCGTAACCAGGTTAAGCCCTAAGCCGGTCTCCTGCTCTATCCAGCATATATACCCATATCTAGTCTAATCAGAAAAGTCGCTATAATTAAACCAAACGCTTCAGATCTTCATTAAACGCCTCGCTAACAATCAAGCGTAGCTATCGTCAAAAGCAATGCACATGTCTTAGCCTGGACTCCGAGATCACCTCCAGATGTGAATACTTTGACCCTTCGATGAATGTTGTCCCAGCCAGCCCTAACCCTTATTTATCATATCGAGACCCCAAGCCGTATATATGTTCTGGAATGCGTAGTCCAAGTAAGGATAATAGGGCAGATATCCAAGAGATAACCAAAACACTTATATAACAATCCAGGCGCGCTCTCGCTGAGGAACGAACGACTGGGAGGGTCAAAGTATAGGTTCGTCTATCCAAAAAGTTCGATCGGGGAAATTTGACGTCGTCTCAGGCACAAGGCAGGTGTCATTTCTTCTTCCCTGCTAGGCCTTCAGCGGCTTTCTTCGCGTCGGCTATTGGTGAGAAAACGTCCGAGTTAGCATTTAGCTCTCATCTCCAAAGACTTGGTTACGGCAGAGCAGCGAATAATCATAAGGAAAGCGGCCCAGCAGTCTGGTTCAGTTCTTTGTTCTCGAGACTATGCCAGGGTCCGCGGGCGGGGAGAACAAAAAGCCATCCATCCTGCGACAAGAGCATTTGAACATACCCTTTGCTTGCTTTGCACGCATCTTTGCAGCATCATCTTCTTTCTTGCGAGCGAATTCGGTCCCGGATAGCGTATTTGCAGATTTCTACATTGAGATAAGAAAGCAGTCAGTGGTGAGGGAATTCGAGCACGAAAGGGGTCGAGCAAGGCTGAGCAAATTTCGTACCTCTGCGCCGGCTTTCTTGCGCTGCTTCTCGCGGTCTCGGTCTCTTTGGTTTCCACGAGTCATTTTGTATGGATTAGGTTTTTTTGTTCCTCGGACTTTTGATGGTAGAGTTTAACGTGTTCACCGTCTGGGGATAAGGATAGGATGGATCTGAGTTTGCCAGCTGAGGCCGTGCAAGCTCTGCATGCATTTCATTGGATGGTAATTCTGTAGGGGCAAATAAAACTCCCTCATGCTAAGGGTCTTGGCTTGTCTATTTTCGAACGGCTAGCTTTGTTAAGACTGATCACCTTGAAATTACGGGTTTTAGCGTATATAAAATATTTACCAGTATTCTTGTATTCTATTTGGCACTTGCCGGTATACAACCACAGGAGGGCAAAGTATTCTCAGACTTCCGCCAATATCGCTGAGGGCTACAAGCCTCCAACTTATGTATTATTCGCAAATTGCAGCCAATTCGTTACTAGATAATATAATCCATTCCGCTAATTATGTATATCAAGGCACAGCAAGAACTTGCATTTTTTCCGGCCCCTCAACCATGGTCCAATGTTCGATGGAAATTGACTCGTTTCCCTCCGATTCAATATCCAGAAGCTTCTGTATAGCTGCATCATCTCCACACCACTCTCTTAACATATGGAAGGACTTTAGTGTACTATCATGATAGGGCCCTAGGAGCTTTTCCTCCTTGTGGGTAGTATAGGTCATCAGGCGGATTGCTTCGGTGTCTCTTCCGTATTGCTTGTAAGTGACAGCTAAGAAATAGAGGCAATTCAGGGTGAACGGATGGTCAGGCCCTAGCGCTTCAATGCTTCCATTGAATGCTTCACTCTCTAGTTCCTCCACTCTTTTAGCGTCATCTTTGGCTCGATAGACATCGGCAAGGCGCAATTTTGACTCGAAGATACTGTGAGGAGAGGCATTTCCGCTCTCTTTTTCCTCTAGTATCTCCAAGTATAACGATTTGGCCATATCTACTTTCATTCGCTCCAAGTAAATGTTAGCGGTCATTGCCTTCCGGGCCCACGTCTCTGGGTGTTGCGGGCCCAGGACAGCTTCCGACACGGTCAAGGTCCGGACAGCGAGTTCTTCGGCTTCTTGTAGTTTACCCTGTGCTTGATATATCTTCGCAAGGGTGCTTGCACAGACTAGGGAGTCCTTATGCTCGGGACCATGAACCTTAGTTCTCCAAGCTAGGGCACACTGTACCAGGCCGGCTGCTTCTACCACTTTTCCTCGGTCATGATAAAGACTCCCCAAGCTTGCCATCGCAGTGATTGTGTCCTCATCATCTGCTCCAAACTCCGACTTTGAAGTCTCATATATCTCCACCCTAAGCTTTTCAGCCTCTTCTGGCCTGTCCTGAGACATGTATGTCGTTGCCAGGTTCGCCATAGTGTTGAGCGTGAGGCGATCGCGCGAGCCCAGGGTTTTCCGTCTAACCTCAAGAACAAACGAATCCAACTCCTCGGCTTCAGCCCATCTTCCTTGGTCATCGTAGGTTGCAGCTAGACCAGTAATGCTTTCTAAGGTTTCGGGATGCTCAGGGCCGAACTCCCGCTTTTTCTCCTCAACAATCAGTACATCTAGCTTCTCTGATTCTTGGTAGTATCCTTGCGACCAGAGGTAATAGGCTATCCCTTCCTGAAGGTGGATTCGCTTTCTTCGGACTTCACCATGGACTTCAGGGATAATTGACAGAACTGACTGGGCGTGTGGAAGATAAGTTGCACAAATACCCCAATGCTCGAACGTTGCATCGCGGTACACCTCGTCAAGCAGTTCCATGGCCTGTATCGATTTTTCTTCATACTTCTCATCAAGTATCAGCCATTTTCGCAGTACCAATTGCACCAATCGATGGAAAGAAAAGTTTCCCTTTTCATCTGTGGCCACAATCAGAGAGAAGGCTTTCAGTATTCCGAGAGCTTTTGTCAAATCCAGAGGACGTTTTATCCTGTGCTGAATGAGGCTTTTAGGAACAACATTTCGGTCAAGGAACGCGATGAGGTTAAGTATCTCGATTGCCTTAGGGTCCCTTTCCTTGATTTGATCGATTGAGACTATCAATGTTGTAGCAACCGCATTTGGGACTCCGGTGTCCCGTCCTAGGGTCTCGAATGGCTCGCAAAGAAGATCCATGCTTGTCTCCTCGCTGTCGTTGTATAGTTCTATATATTCGCCGATGCTCATTGAATTTTCTTGCATGAAGGCAGCAGCTTGGACTATGGCCAGTGGCAGGTGACCTAGCAAGCCAGCAAGTTCATCCATTTCGCACTCCTCAAGAACGTGGTCTGTCACATTGTTCTTGATGAGGTTCTTTGACTCTTCGCTGGACATAGGCTTAACTTCTATAACGGCGTTGGCTACACCCTTGGTGAACTTAACGCCAGCTGCTCTATTCCGTGTTGTCACGAGAATAGCTCCATGTTTGCTTTCCGGGAGGAACTCTAGGATTGCTTGGTTCGCATCAGGCTGCTTTCCCTTCTTGCTTGGTTCGAAAAGGCAGGTTTCATCTGCATTATCAACGATCAATAACCAATCATCGTGTTCCTTCTCAAGCCAGTCTTTGACACATATAAGCTTATCACATTTGGTGTCTGGGTCCGACGAGACGTGCTCATCGAAGATCGCATTGTAACCTTCGCGAAAGCGATCAATGCTACTCGCGCTGACCCAGAAAACTGATGGTTGGGATTTGGTCCCGATCTGGTGAGCAAATTCTATAGCAATTTGGGATTTCCTGGGCAGTTCAGCATAATTTCTAGGAACATCCATAAATGTAAGCTTACCCTACTCCCCCTAGGCCGAAAAGCGCAACCCGAGGGCTTGTACCGATGGGTACAATCAATTCATTAAGCTGGCTGAGGATAGGCCCACGGTCAACAAACCCTGGGTTCCGCTCAAATGGGATCATGCCTAACATAGCCGTGAGTATTGGGTCTCAGGGTCGTATCAAACCAACCTACATATTTTAGATTTGGGTTCTTCGTCAGCCAGAGTTGATCCCGCCAAAGTTGAACCGGCGCTGGGATACCCAAACAGTGACACCTCGTCACACTCTCTCATCGCTATGGCAGCAAATCTGGTAATGAGCCCCGAGACGTGTCTATATCTATCATCATCTTCGCTTCGATATCGACAGATACTTTCATGGTCACCGGCTAAAGCTACTGTTATCTCGCGTGAGTCGGGGAGACCAAATGTTGCGGACTTTTTCTCGACAATCTGGATGACCAAAGCGGTTAGGGAGATGATGGGCTTCTGCTGGGCGTTCATGAGTAACTCACAATTCCAAGGCTTCTCAAGGGCAAAGTCTCATAGAAATTTATATACTTATAATCTTCTAATAACTGTTCGAAATTTGCTGAAAGCTCATTGGCGTACAGGTCGTTCTCTTTCAATGCGTTGATAAAGGTATTGTTCTGGGTCCGGAGGAATGCCCTCACAGCTTTTGCAATGGTCTCTCCTATCTTTGCCAGATGGCTTCCACGATGAGGAGTGCCGAAAAAGGCTATACCGTACGTTGCTGTTGAAATGGAGCTGTAGATTCGTCCAAGTTTGGCTTGCACCAGTGCCTGGAGATGTCAGAACCGGTCTCTATATGTAAAATGATAGGTAATATACCTCTTTGACTACTATACCACCCAGACTATGGGCAATAAACATGATAGGTCGGAGCTCGCAGCCCTATTTCCCTTGGATGAGGTTCCATAAATTCACAGTACATATCATTACGTACCTGTCTCTCAATCGACAGCCTGCTAAGTAAATTCTGTGCTTGCTCGCGTACCCCTGCGGATGAAGATTGAATACTGACACTGGCGTTATATCCGAAGAGTAGTATTCTAGCCTGGGATAGCTGGCTGGGGAGAAAATCCCTCAGCCATATCTTCCCATCCAGCTCCCACGTCCGCTCGGCATGGCGTTCCTTGTTTTTGGGATTGAGTCCATGAATTGCGACAATACTATGTGAAATATGAGCACATCTACTGCTTAGATACGACCAAGGCAGAATCTTACTCGACCTTGGGATTCTTTCCTGGCACGAGTGTGCGCAGAAAAGTATCAGATTGCGGAATATCAGTCTGGAATGCATTAATATAGGTTAATGCGGTCTTATGGTAACTTCTGGACTTACCATAGCAGCTGATGGTATAACCCCTTGTCGTGGGCCGACTTGGGCCGCTGAGCATGCAAAGGCGCCTGCCCATATTTAAGATTCTCCACCCCGGTTGCTCTCTTTAGTGTGAGTAATACAGGCATGGGAACGTCCAATTGCTGGGTGGGGGTTCCAGGCGGCTGCATGCAGGAGCGGATCGGGCAGATAGCAGAAACGCCTTGCTGCGGGGACTGGTCATGGTGCATGACAGCGAATTGATGAAGTCTTTGGTCCCGGGATTAGTTTTGCCCAGAGAAGACATCAAATTAGACCTAAGCTTCAATAATAATTTCGAACTTGATTGCCGACGGAGCCGTTCGGAGCAAGCAAGTCCCTACCAACACAGTTTGGAGTTGGACAACTGCGAAAACGAATGCAGGACCCTGGATGCTCGTGGAGAGCCTAAGCGCCCATATTAGCCTAGGGTATCCGTAGTTCTAAAATAATCGACAAATTAAATGTGATATGGAGAAAGGCTGACGGGGCCGAGGGTGAGAAGAGGAGGAAAATGGAAGAAGCAGGGGCCAATCGTTTGGCGCTGAGTTTCAGTCGACAGAGCATCTCGTCCTCTCAACCACTCCATCCTCATCTCAAGCATCTAAGCTGCAACAAATACATCCCAACAGGGTCGTTCTCTGCCTGAAAAGGAAAGATGTGGCTCCATTCTTTACTGTTGGGAGGTTTTCAGAACGGTGAAATTTTGGTCATAGTACAGCTTCAGAGCACTCGGCGCTACAGGAGAGAAACACAAGGAACCCCCTTGGCGCTAAAATGAATGGACATCAATGGACTCGCATTCTCAATGGGCCTTCATTGTGTTTCAGGACCCTTTTCAGCCCATTGTGACTCCCACCGCTATCTTTGTGGTTGATTCATCGGGCCTGCTTCACAATAGGGTTCTCGGTGTCAGGCTGGATTAATAGCGCCCACCTGCCCAGTGGCCATGGACCGCCCTGGCTCTCCCTCCTTCTCTCTTGACGCCTTAACAAAGCTTCGTGGTTCTTTCTCTTCTTAATTATTCCCTTCAGTTTGTTCAATACCAGGTTTTTGCTGCTGGCCAGCGCCTTGAGCCTCTCTTTCTGTCTATTTCATTTCTTCTACAACAGAGTACAGGCATCTCCTGAGAACAAATCCCAGATAACGCTAGAGCTCGCATTGTACTACTAATTGTTGTATCCCTTTTCCTCGTTTTTCTATCAAGCACAACCGCAATTATGATGGCTTCGTTGAAAGAATCTCTGGCTGGCCCAGGATACGTGATTCTCAACGCACTTCGTGTCATAAACATCATCGTCTTTCTTGATATGATTGCGGCCCATGTGGTCATGCTGGTCAAGATTGACCTTCTGACAAGTTTCTTCGTTTTCGAAGCTGCCGGACACGCCATTGCAATTGGCGTCTGCAGTGAGTGCTTTCTATTCCAACCTCCGCTTTCCTTGATAGACCTGCTAACAGAGACCAGTTTTCCTCTTAGTATCAGAACTCCCATTCTTCCGCGGATACTTTGACCGTCACTGGCCATGCCTCGGCGAAGACTCTGGATTTGTCACACTAGCGTTCGCAATGCTGATACTTGGAATTGGAGCATTGGGCGACCTCAATACTAAGGCTACAAGCCAAGAAGAGCTTGGGCTCACATTTTGGAGAATCATCATATCAGCGGGAATATTGGCTCTCGTTGTCAGTGCCCTAAATATTGTCGCGGTAAGTCTCATTTCCCCTACACCTTGGTTTACACTAATTGGCATACAGAACTTTGCTTTTGCAGACCGCGATCTTGGTGTTAGTGCACGCCACGTGCGTGTCTATGGAGCCGTTGCTCCGCAGAAGGTTGCCTCACGAACATGCAGTCAACGATCATTTCGCCTCAGCACCAAGCGTGAAGAAATATTACCTTCGTACAGTACATCAAGCCCTCCACTTCGCCGCTCCTCAACGGCAGCGAGCATGCCGCGCATCCCCATCAAAGTCTCCCCACCACTCAACCCGGTGCGAATGCCCAGTGCAAATGATTATGCACCGTCGTCAAAGTACTCCCGAGATTCATCGGGAGTCACCATGCCAGATCTCGCTCACCATCCGGCTATGCAACAGCCCAACTATTTATGAGCGCGTTAGCAAGGGAACCCCACTAAGTCTTCATCATCTATTGAAGCCGAGAGAGGTGAAATAAAAAAGCGGCGTTGACCTATCAGTTATATTAGCGATTGCAGTATTATTTTATGGTCCTTTTATTTATCTTGTTGCATGTTATTGTCTCCTTGCATATTATTGTCTTCAGGTATCCCTCTTTATTGCACTTCTTGTTTCTTTTCTCTTTTTCTGTACAATGCATGGGTTGTAGCAAAGTGACATGAAAGAATTCTCTTCTTGGGTCTCTTATTCATCCGATTTGGAAGGTCGGTGTGTCATTGGTGTGTTATAGCGATATCACAGGAACGGTCATGACCTCTCAGCTCCAGACAGGCACAACATCCAATTGTAATGATACTGTTAATTCACATGCTCCACACACGCCCCATCAGATTTGGGACCAGTAAGGTGTGCTTCTTTTGCCCTCTTCTGAACTTCCTCATCCTCGCGCTGGATGTATTTGAGCGGGCGTCTGGTCGAGGTGACGTCTGGGTCTCCGACAACAATCAATGGTGGGTTGGAACGGTAATACGCGTCTATGTCTTCTAGTGTGCGGTTTGCTTTGATGAT
Source organism: Aspergillus sydowii CBS 593.65 (assembly GCF_001890705.1). Taxonomy (NCBI): domain Eukaryota; kingdom Fungi; phylum Ascomycota; class Eurotiomycetes; order Eurotiales; family Aspergillaceae; genus Aspergillus; species Aspergillus sydowii. Next base: position 155,313 of record NW_024467875.1, on the reverse strand, counting down.
GTCAGTATGAATATGTATAAACCAACTCGGAATGAACGAATAAGGTGTGTGACTTGTAGACGGGATGGAACTAGATTGGGAGGTAGGGCAAACGTGGATCAGTACGAACCAGTTTCAGGATAGAAGAAGTATATAACCGGCAGGAAGACTGCGTTCAGGACGGTCCAGACAATCCAGAACTTCCAGCCAATATTCTGGATTCCGATCGGGGTGATCTCGACTATGGCGAAGTTTGTTATCCTTTGCGTAGAAGAGATATTAGTTTAGACTTATTCAGTGGGCAAGAAGGTACTACTGGGTGGGTTCGTGGGTGGATAGATGGCGTACCAATTTGTAGCCGTTGCAACGGCTGCTCCTTTTGTTCTCATGGGCAATGAGTTGATCTCAGTTGGGTATAGCCATGGGACACCAAGCATTCCCATTCCGAAGGCGACGTGGTAGAGGAAGAAGAAAGCTACTGAGGCGGTGCCGTATATGCGATCAGTTGTTGCGAAGCGAAGTAGGATTGTTATTACGAGGAAGGAGAGGAATTGGCCTGATCCGGAGAGGAGCATTAGGCCTCGACGGCCGAAACGTTCGATCATGGTTACGGCGACGCAGGAGAAGATGAAGTATGATGTTGCGTTACAGGCTGTTAGGAGCCGAGCCATGGTGTTTGAGAGACCGACGGAGTTCATCAAAACAGTGGGCAAATAGTAGGACATGATGTTGATACCTTGAAGATATTGCCTGTTAGTGACTAGGTTCCTGTGAGATCTAATAGCATTGAATATGGGTATCCCGTTATAAAACAAACCTTGAAACTGTTGGATCGCTTGTGTACTGGCCCCGAGCACCAGCCGACGAAGTGTCTTTGTGCTATCGGTCTTGTTCCGGCGTACAAGGTCTCGCCAGCGGACAGCGTTGTCTCTTTCGTATGCGATGCTGTATTTTATCTCATCGTATTGGGTTCGAATGTAGGGGTCGTCGATGTCCATGGCTTCGATACATGCAAGTACCTCGACGGCTTTATCGTCATGGCCATGGGATAGGAGCCATCTGAATTCACGTTGCGTTAGATCATTTCCCTCTTTTCGATGCCGTGTAAAAAACCAACCTTGGGGATTCTGGAAGCCACGGAATGGTTGCAAACAGAACGATGATGAAGAAAAGCTGTAAGGCGAGAGGCAAACGCCACGCAATAGCCCCTCCTTGGAAAGATAGACCGTAGTTGATCCAATTAACAATGCAATAACCACCAACGTTGAGCCCTAGTTCGAGGATAACGAGTTTTCCTCTCCATTTCGCCTGTGCAGTTTCTGTTTGCCAGACTGGCGCTGTTGCAGTACTCAGACCATTGCCGATACTGCAGCTATTGTTAGCCTCCATATATATGTACAGATGTCCTTGAATATACTTGCCCTAGCACCACTCGACCCACGAACATCTGGGCCAAACTGTAGGATGACGCCTTAAGAATTGTCCCAATGGCCATGATCAGACTTCCAAGGAGAATGGTCTTCTTTCGTCCCAACCTTTCACCCGCCGTAAAGGCAAGCATAGCACCGAGGAAACAGCCGACATCGTAGATAGCGGTAACCGTGGATAAGACTTTTGTCTTCGTAGGTCCAACGAGGTCATGGATCTCGAGGAAATCCGGTGTAACAACCACACCGCCTGTGAATCCATCGGTTAGTCCTTTTAAGGATTAAGAATGGGAGTATCAGACATACTGAAGACACCTTGGTCGTATCCAAACAAAGTCATATCAGTCGCGCAAGCCAGCTACGCTCACAGTCCCATCAGCACCCCATCGTAAACACGTCGTCAGGGGAATAACTCACGGACACCCAGAATGTCAGCCATCCTCCAGTAAATCCCAGGTAGGGCTTTTTCGTCCACGCCATGATGCCGATATGAAGAGATAGGTATAGATTCGACAGCTCGGGTATATGAGATTCCACGTTACAGAAGGCAGTGCCCATCTGGGCATTCGGGGTCGGCCATTATATAGAGCCATCATAGTGGCAGCACTACACCTCGATCTCCAGTTGTATGACCCCAGACCAGTTTGGTCCCACTCTGCTAAGCCCCAGATGGGGTTGGCAGGACAGCCTTCGTCTTGACTATGAGCGAATTCCTCATCGACTCTCTTGCCTCCTAGGCTCTAACTCAGTTCCGTGGTCGCCACCTAGTTACCGGAAGAAGAGGAGATATGTTTAACGCCAAGCAGAAGATGGCCATTATTGGAGCCCGAGTACTCCGGGATATCCCCATGTTGGTATTGTCTTGCTATCATCCACCCCCTGATCCATTCCAACCTCATCCGGGCCAATCACGGAGAATCGACCGCATAATAGTATTTGGATCCCCGCTGCCCCGTCATGGACTCGGGGGCTCTCCGTTTTGTCGGATTGCCGATACTTATCTTTTGCTGCATTCAGGGGTGGAGTTCAAGAAAGTAAAGTGGCAGAGAGTGAGTCTCTTTATCCAAGTGAGACACAACGCAGAATCCAATTTAGGTCTAGTGTTGACTCGTAATATTGACTAGCACGGGCACCTTTAGATGGCTGCTCCGTTGAGTTTCTTTTGTTTGTTTTCCAACTACACCAAGTCACATATCTGGTCATACTGAGCAGGCTTACTGGTAGTATTGGAGCAACATATATTAAAACAAAAACTTTATTTCTTTCTATGACACCCTTATCTATTCGTCTATAATCTGCACCTTGATGGCTCGGGCAGCAGGGTTGCTAGCGGTAGCAAATGCCTCAAGTCCCTCCTCCAGCTTGTATCGATGTGACACCAATGGCTTCAGATCGATGAGGCCAGCATTGACCAAGGCAATTGACTTGGGGTAGATGTCATGGTAGCGGTACTGGAACCGCAGATCGATCTCCTTGGCCGACATGTGCATAAAGGGGATGTTTTGGAAGTCCTTTCCGACACCAATGACGAAAACCATACCTCCGAAACGAGTGGCCTAGAAACAAAACGCGTTAGATCATTCGGAGATGCACCCGTCATACTAATGGGGCTAACTTACGTAGATTCCTGCATGGACACTGCTCTCCACACCAGTACATTCAAGAACCAGCTTCGCCTCCTGTCCGAGCTCCTTGACGATACGAGCGCCCAGATCTTGCGGGGTTTCTTGCTTCTGAACTAGAATAGGCTGTACGCGAGGAACTAGCTCCTTTGCCTTGGCGAGACGGTTCTCGTCAATGTCTGTGATGACAATTGGCGCCGCACCCGCTGCGTTGGCCGCTAGCAGTGTGACAAGACCAATGGGGCCAGCGCCGCAAATGACAAGAGGATCCGCCAGACGAAGCCCTGAGCGATCAATACCAGCCAGTGCAACAGTGAGAGGCTCAAGGAGGGCTCCTTCCTCGAATGATACGTGGTCGGGGAGATGATGAAGCCAAGCTTCTGGATGAGCGTGGTACCTTCTCAGGGTACCATGGTGGGGAGGTGTAGAGAAAAAGACCACATCCGGACAAGCGTGGTACTTGCCCGTACGACAGAAGTCGCAAGTCGGCTTTGAGCAGGGAACGCCGCATTCCATAGCCACCCGATCGCCTGTTTCGCGCGTTAGCAGCGAGTCTAAACGAAGCCGAAGTATGCACTCTTACCGGGCTTAAAGCGGGTTACCGCGTCGCCAACCTGCAGGACGATACCGGCACTTTCATGTCCAAGGCCGTTGTCTCCCGTCACAATCATGGGGCCGATCCGGCCGTGCTTCCAGAAATGAACATCAGATCCGCAGATGCCTGTTGCGCGGACGTGAACTAGACACTCATCCGCAGCAAGCTTGGGCACTTCACAATCAGCTACCCGGAGGTCGTGGGAAGGGCTTGTGTGAATGGCAATGTTCTGAGGCTTTTTCTGGAAAACGTCCATGGTGACGATATGATGTGATGTAATGTGAGTATGATGAGTGTTGTTGCATGGTGTTTGTAGTGCCTGCGGAGTATATATAGCGAGGCACGGCCCTGATTACGTGTTTAGCGAGGGGTGAATAATTCTACGGGCCCCGAGTTACAATCACTCATCAATCGGCGGGATACAGATAGGAACGTGGCGAGGGGCACTCGGGGCCAGCTCCAGTATGTTCCATTGGCAGTGAGTTTCGGAGATTGTGCCGCAGTGCATAGCGTGGAGCAGATTCCAGCAAGAGATCCGAGACTCCGAGAAGGAAAATCAGGCAGCTCGAGGCAACTTATGCAGCCAGAATGCCAGAGAGATACCCCACGTTTCTCCAATGCAACGACGGTCAAAACACTCGACCCGCTTTTCGATGGGTTCTCTGGAGTCACAGGAACGCATGTGCTGGCATCCCCGGAGATAGCCCCGAGTGTGGCGCGGCGGGATCCCGACTTGCACCAGGCCCGAGAGGGTCCCGGTGGATGCAGTGAAGTCACTTCGGGGTCAAAGTTGATGGATCTCGGAACTACGTTTTTCTGTTGCTGGAGTTAAATACCGGAATACAACATGACACTGACGCGGGAGACATCGTCGCCGCAATCAGAAAACCACCATGTCGTTAGAGGGAAAGATTGCTATTGTTACTGGGGGAGCTAGAGGAATCGGAGCAGGGATTGTTCGTAGCTTAAGCAAGCAAGGCGCAAAAGTGAGTATCCAGGCCTCTTCTTTGCTGTATCTCCTTGAATTGGTGCTTACCGACATAGGTCGCTTTCAACTATGTCTCTCCCTCGTCCAAAACTGCTGCCGACAGCCTTGTCGAAGAACTCCGCGGCAACAACAAAGATTCTGTTGCAATCCAAGCAAACGTGACAGATGTATCGGCGCCAGACACCATTATTAAAGCCACTTTGGCTGCATTCAAGACAGACCATATCGACATCCTGGTCAATAACGCCGGAGCAGGCGACAACAGACCGCTTGAAGAGGTGACGCTGGAAATCTACTCACACCTAATGGACGTGAATGTCAAGGCGGTTGTCTTCATGACACAAGCTGTGCTTCCATTTATCAGTCGCGGTGGGCGTATAGTCAACCTGTCGTCTATCTCAGCAAGGGGCGGATATCCAACACAATCAGTCTACGCAGCCAGCAAAGCTGCTGTCGAGGGGTTAACAAGAGTCTGGGCGACCGAGCTCGGGCATAAATACGGCGTGACAGTCAACGCTGTGAACCCGGGGCCTGTTGACACTGATATGTATCAGGCCGCTGGCCCAGTGCACTTGGCTCGAATGGAGGAGGAAAACAAGAAGGTACCTGCTGGACAGCGATGCGGTACCGTAGAAGATATCGGTGATATTGTCACATTCCTTTCCGAAGAGCGGTCTCGGTGGGTTACTGGGGATGTTATTTGTGCAAACGGTGGCATATTGTATACCTAGACTCGACTAGACATCTGGTTCAATAATAATAGACTACAATCAAAGGCAATAACACTCATCGCACACTATTTAATCCTTTGACCCCTAAATCTACAACAGCTAACCGCCGTGGACGAGAGCTGCGTTTCCATCTGCCAAGTAGCAATAAGTCTGCATGACTGAGTCCAGGCTCTCGTTTTTTGGGGGTTCGCCCGGTTCCACCCCGAGCCGTGTGGACTATACAAGCAGCTCGGTGATAGCTCCGCCCAATAACTTCACTTTCATTGTGCCCCCAATCTCCCAAGGCCCCGCCCCTCTTTTGTTTTCATTCTTGACTCTGGGTTTTGGAACTCCTATGCTTTTGTTATCTCTCAAGCTTCATGCTCAACAATTGCTGCAGTGCCATCTTCAACAACCCCACGGTCTGTTGAATCTTCACCAAACCATCGGCAAGAGTTCGATCTGACAAATGCAGAATGCAATAAGTACTTCATCCATTATTCATGCTCGCTCATTTGATATTGGCCTGCCCTTGACTTCACTCGCCATCTCCTCCGACTCTTGGACGTCATTCCGTCTACCATCGGCCAAACATGGGGAATCCAGAAGCGGACACCATAATACAATCGAATTCCAACCCGTCCGCACCAAAGAATCTAAAGAAACCAAAGAAGCGCACACGTAGTCGTGTCGCCTGCGACTGGTGTCATTCCAATCATGCGCGATGCGATCGAGTATTCCCGTGCTCAAGATGCCTTAGCAAGGGTACTCCTTGTGAGTTTACCCGGCTGCGTCGCAAACGAGGGCGCCACGCAAAGACCGAAGTTCTGGAAACAGGTACCTTTGAGGGGGCAAACACTGGGCTCAGTGCCGATGCTTTGTCTCCAGGCGAACAGTCAACGGCTTCGTCGACGATTTCCAGTGTGCAGACACCCAAGGTTCCTCAGCAAGGTTTATACTCGACACATGGTTTAACTGTTATCAGTCCAGATGTTGAGGAACTACCGTCGTTCGAGGACATGCCGTGGCTTACTCAGGGAGTTCAAGCAAAGGAAAACAACATGGGAGATTTTATTTTGGGACAGGATACACATTCCAATACTTTCCCGATAAGAACTGGCTTGGGTGACAGTGGATTCTCCTTGGTGCTCTCAGCCGATGAAGATTCCACTGAGGATGGACCTTCTACGCTTCCTGAATTGGCTTCTGAAACTGTTTTCAGATCTGGAGATATAATACCATCTCTGAGGTACCCCGTTTTACAAACCCTGTTGCCGTTCATCAAGACGGAGCTCTCCCCAGACCTGGCGTGCGGTCTTCTCGACCTCTACTTTGCCAGTGCTTTCCCAACGCACATGCATCCTCTATGCAAGCATATGTATTGCTTCGTACTGAGGAAAGCTTCTTTCCTGAGTGAAAGGAATTACCGTCTTACTAGTCCAGCTTTGTTGGCCAGTATGCTATGGGTGGCCGCCTCGGACGACCATGCACTCTCCTTGCCTATGACAGCTCAACATCAAAAGAAGCTCTGCCAGTTCCTCAGTTCGCTCACGATTAAGCTATTGAAACCTGGTATGACTACTAATGAGGCACCTTTATCTATGAATGAGCCAAGAAATCTCGAGACCATGCTCTGCCCTCCAACGCCTGGTGATGGTGCACAGAGCTTTGGACGCCCTGATAGTTCTCTGGACGATGTTATTACGTATATACATATTGCCTCTATTACTTCAGCAAGTGAGCAGAGCGCACTCAACCTGAGGTGGTCGGTATTTAGCACCCTGCATTAAACCTTCACAATCTGATGGATGTTTCTAGGTGGTATGCGGCATTCACACTCGCACGGGAGCAGAAATTGAACAGGGAAATAGAGACGGCACCTAATTCTGAGGGCCATGACTTGTGCTTCCCGTACATGAGCACATCCTTCGAATCTTCGGTGTCAACCCGGAAGCCCCTAGGCTGTCTGTGCTCTCGAGGTTACGGTTCCGTAATCCAAATCACGGAAGAACAACGCGAAGAGCGTCGCAGGGTTTGGTGGTTACTGTACATAATGGATCGTCATCTGGCATTGTGTCACAGTCGACCTTTGATGCTTCTAGATTCCGAAAGCGAAAATCTTCTTCTCCCCCTCGACGAAGAAGCATGGCAGGCTGGAGAAATACACAGCAACAGCGCCAATTTTGCCGGCCCGCATTGCATGGTATCGGGATCCAAGAACATGCGGCGCATATTTCCTGACTTTGCATGTCGTGATACATCGACATTCGGGTTCTTCCTACCCCTAATGACTATCATGGGTCAAATAATTGATCTCAATCATATTAAGAGCCACCCTATGCTTGGACCAGAGGCCCTCCGACAGGGTGGATGGGAGGCCCAACTACACGAAGTGCTTCGCCAGCTCGATCTATACGAAGCCAGCCTCACTGCCTTTATTACAAGCGCCTTTGACGTTAAAGCATCATCAATATCGGCAACGACCTCCAACACGACAGAGCGGTCGGAAGCCCAGACGTATTTCTGGCTCATACAAACAGTCACCTCCTATGCGTCATACTACATTGACGTATTTCATATCCTCCAGGATGGTAGGTGGGATCCAGTTTCCCTCATGCAGGACAAAGGTTTCTGGGCTTCCTTGCCAGACTTCACATCTGCGATACCACATGCCCTTAAAGCCGCCGACTCGGTCAAACAAATCCTAAAATTCGACCCCGACGTCAGCTTCATGCCAAAATTCTTCGGGACCCAGCTACTTCAGGGCGGCTTCTACTTCCTCCTTATTCTTGAGCGATTGCAGGATAAAGCAGGGGAGCCGTTCTTGAATGCTTGCGATGTTCTGATTCGGGCCACCGAGTCTTGTATTGTTACGCTGGATAATGGGTTTCAGAGACAATTTTGCCAGATCATGCGGAGCACTTTAGCACAGGCCCGCGGGCGTCCCGCCAGTCATTATGAAATTCAACAGCGACGAAGGGCCATCTTGGCTCTACACCAGTAGATTGGGGCAGGCACCGGGTTGGCCGTCTAATGCTATGAAACATGCGATTTCACAGAAACAATTGTCAAGGACAGGCATATTTCATAGCTCCTTGCAGAAATCCGAGTATCCGTTTGGAAAAGAAAACTAGCACTCCACAGAAAGATCCCGAATTAGATACCGCGACAACTGACGATGAGGCGGGGTGGCTGTCCATACTTCGGCCACTCGCCAAGCACTGGTCCACTTCTCGGAGGAAGCGCCGTCATTGGAGGACTGGGCTCTCGTGGACGAGCAACTGTCGCCAGCTTCCAAAGATACAATCTAATTTTCGAAGTTCGGCTTTTTGGTCAACACTGGGGGTTACCCAAGGGAAATTGCACACACCCGTACCTCGAATCTGGACAAAGCTTTCTTCTTGCGCCGAATCTGTCTGAGAAACCGAGAATACTCCGTGTGGTTGAAGGGGCAAGTGACGGCGACTGTGGAGCAATACGGTAATGATGGGGAGGGAGTACCGACGTCCTCCAGATTTGCAACCTCGATTCTCCCAACTTCACCTAACTTGATGGTATTGCTCCATCATGGAATCAACATCTCGGTCACGGCATATCCTGCGCAAGACGTTTGCCTGCGATGAATGTAAGCGGCGCAAGATCCGCTGCTCCGGCGATGAAAACTGCATGAACTGCATGCGGGACGCGAAGTCATGCCGATACTCATCACCGTCACATCAGCTGTCAAAGCTGCAGAGGTATTTTGCTTGCCAATTTGTTTGCGTGCTTTGTAAGAGACAACGCGCTAACGCGTTTCCATCCAGGCGGCTTCAGGAGAGTGAGCGTTTGGTACATGACATGGAGAAGGCTTGGGCAGCATATCTACCGTCTGTTGACCTCCAGGAGGCGCTTCGCACCGTTCGCCTACATGACGACTCGACCGCGGTGGTGCCGAAGAAGATAAAGCACCACCATGATTTGACGCATTCTACTGAGCAGCCACCGACCAGCGTGGCCGAACACAGCAATGCGGAAGACTACGAGTTTGACGAATCACAAGATTTCGATAACTCAACAGATGGCATGGGGTTTTTGACAATAGATCCCCATAAAGCCGGCTATACGGGTCCACAGTCCGGAGTGGCTGCGTTGAAATTCCTGCAGTCGCTTCCTCTCTATATCCCACTAAGCAGTTTTATCCCGGCTTCGTCGTTGGACGACGATGATATCTCCGGTATTGCTTTACCCAGAAAGCAATCAGAAGTCGCCCGCTATCTTGATGATTATTTTACGTTCTATCACCCTGCATATCCAATCTTACATGAAGGAACGTTTCGTGCACGGGTATCGGGTGAGTCTGGAATGGTTCTATCCGCAGTAAACAGACTCTAATGGTTTCTAGGTGCGTTGGCCAAGCCTCATGATGGCTCATGGCCTTTATTATACAACATCGTCCTTGCGATAGGCGCGTTTGCCGGTGACTCAAATGGGACGAAAATGGACATAGTGTTTTTCAAGGAAGCGCGAAAATACCTGTCGATGGATGTCTTGGAGAAAGGTTCCCTTAGCTACGTCCAGGGAATTGTTCTAATGGCCAATTACTTACAAAAGCGGAATAAGCCTAATGCTGCCTTTATCTTAGTTGGTATTGGCTTCAGTATGGCTCTTGCGATTGGCTTACATCGAGAATTCGGGATGCCCAGCACGTCACCATTCACCATGGAAGTTCGACGACGGGTATGGTGGACGCTCTTCATTTTCGTCTCGGGCGTTCAGTTAATTCTAGGCCGCCCGGCCGTCTCGCTCGTCGGTGTCAATGTTCGCCTTCCCGCCAATGTAGACGATCACGATCTCGCTGTGGATATGGAAGAGCTCCCGGAGAGCCAGACAGGGCCAACAGTTACCTCTTGTCTCATCGCACAAGTCAAGCTAGCCAAGATTGCCAACGCGATTCAGGTCGAGCTTTTAACTCATCATCTCCCCACCTCCGGCAAAGCTCAGGATCTGGAGAACCGCATTTCTTCCTGGCACAATGAGCTTCCTCCTCATTTCAACACGGACATCTACCTCGAGCCGCGGTTCGATATTCCAAGACGGGTCGTGCTCTGGAGATCATACCACCTACGGATTGTCATAAACCGGCCGTTCCTATTTCAAAATATCACGTCGAAATCTGAACTCGACACATCCATTAGCCCGATTGCTTCTTGTCTCGATGCTGCGGACATGTGCGTTACGTCGATTTGCGGGTTCCTCGAGTCGACGGACAACCGACAACGAGGGCTTACCTGGTACGCGACGTGCTGGCTTCTAACAGCAAGCTTCGTCCAGGCAACATGCTACGTCTACGGGCCAACGCATCCTTTAGCGGCTTCCTGGAGGTGTCATATACAACGAGCGGTGGACTGTCTAGGGAGTCTAGGGTCATCCCATGACATGGCTCTCCGCGCCAGGGTTGTTCTCCAAAAGGTTCTAGGTAAGTCACGCCCAGTTTTATACTCTATGAATAACTTCGATAACTAACACCTTGGTTGCATACAGAGCACGGTCATGAAAGCACATCCCCCGGCAGTTTCGATCCATTCTCGTTGACGCAGATGACCGGGCCCCTCCGCCCACCCTGGTCGCCATCGGCTTGGGGTGAGAATCCAACTATGTACAATCCGTTTGGTCAACATCTGGGTGGCAATTTCCGATACGCGCAGGGGTCACTAGGGGCGGAGTTCTTGGATGCTGCTGGTGGATTGATGATTCAAAATTTATTTGGCGGTTCGGAGGGGCAGCAAAATACCTCTTGGACCCCGGGTTAATGTTTCTGGAAAGTCATATTTTGAAGGACACCAAAATGTATAGATAGCGTTGGTGTCTTCCCTTCAAATGTACATATAGTTGATGGTATACACGTGATATGAAACCTGTGTCTTTGTTCACGAGAGCTGAGCCACGTGCAATGAATAAGCCTATTAAAAGGCAAAAAAGAAAAAAAGGGAACGAATATTTCCCTGGCCTCCTGTATTTTACATCAGGTTCATCGCATTGTTCCCCTGGCAGTACTCCAGTTCCGAATACCGACCCGAATAGAATCCGCTAAGCGCCTCTTGGCGCTATCGAACTATCTCCGATAGTTGGTGCCAACTAATCTTCCTTAGAACAACCAAACTCTCCCGCGTCGAGCATCGAGGAAGATGGTCGATGTAAACGTTTCTTGGGGCACGTAAGTCTACTCAGTTATCCTCGCTCCCCCTCCTCATCTTGGAGAGAACCGCGAGTATTAACCGCGTACAGCATCAAGAGCCTCGCGCTCATCTTCGCCCCGATTGTCCTCCCACGAATCCTCAACTTCGTTCGCTATGTCAAAGTCGCTCTAACGCAACGGCCGAGTCCTCGGCCTCTCACACCCGCTGCTTCTCGGGCTCTCAATATCCTCTTTTTCTCGATCCTCGTCTCCCTGTTCCTTACCTTCCCTTCGAGCCCATTCTCGCCGAGCCCGAGTATTTTCTCTCTCACGCGCTCCCGCATTAATACGCCATTAGACGCAGTATTTTCGAGGCTGGCACGTCTGCGAGATGGGGGTGTCCTTACGGAAGCGGACAAGCTGCTCAGGTCGAAGCTTGTATCGAAGGACGCGCGGAAGATCTATTTACGGTACGGGGAGAAAGCACTGACGCAGTGCCGATTCTGCAAGCTCGATAACCCAAACACCTACGCGCTGTTCTATTACCCTCTCAACTCGATGGTCCTACACCTAGTCCACATGGCCGTCGTAGGGATTGCGACCTCTGCCTCGTTCGCCGGAAGAGACGCATCTAGATGGCGCACGAAATTTACAATTGCGGGATTGCTCCTGGCCGTTGCCGATCTCTATGTTGTGTTCATGTATGACCCCATCAAGTCCGGCCCTCAAGCTGTACGGGATGGAATCGCGGTTCCGCCCGCTGTCTTTCAGAAGATGGCTGTGTTGCGTCCGCTGGCGCTTGCGTGCTTTGATATTGTCCTGGCCGGCTTCATCTACGTCACTGCTACGAATCGATGGTTCTTTACGCCGCCGAGCCAGGCGGATGAGGTGGATAAGATTGTGTCGGCGTCCTTGGCGTCGCTCACCGGGACAAGCACAAAGTTGCATGTGGCGAGTGTGACGAAGAATGCAGTAGTTCGAGATAAAGTGCTGAAGGACCGCGATGATTCATATTGGCAGACGGTGGTTGCGAACGGAGAAGGTGCTCCGGGAGCCCCATCGGAAGTATGGGAGGAGGAAGAGGTGGTGCGGGCAATGTCGCGGGCGATGGCGGGACAAGGAGGAGTTGATCTGGCCAAGCTGGGAGTCAGTGCAGCGGAGTACGTGAATGGAGCGACGGCGGGGTTAGAACGAGAGATTTCATAGACCAGGTAGATAGCGCATGCAACTTTTTGAGTACACATGAGGTATCCAGCTAGGGTCAGACGACTGAAGATCGTACATTAGCTTCCGGACGAAGGGCGTCGTCATGGCCTCTAGCGAGGGCTTGTGAAGCGGGACAGGAATGCCATTGGGAGAGCGCGGTGCGGAGGCGGTGTGCCCCTATGCTGGTACTTGGGCGGGCCTGTTGGGGCCAGCCAATTTGTATGCGGTCGCAGGCCCTCCCGCGGTACCAGCACCGGGCCCTGACCAGGAGCTGTCCCTCATCCTCCAACTGCAACTCTACTGGATTTGTTTTGCTTTTCTTGGATTCGTCGCCATTTCTTCCCCTCTTCTCGATAGCGGTGTGTGTCTGTGCCTCGCACTCCTCAACTTTCTGCGACCGAGGATCCTCGTCCTTGATTTCCTTGCACGTTTCGTCTCGTTCCCACTCCGCCAGGGCTGAAACAGAAAGAAGGACGGTGGTTTCTCCTCCCCAACACTCCGTCCCGCGGAATTCAGACAGCTGTATCTCGAGCAAACACAACACCAGCACTCGCTCAACACCTGTGCCCATCCCGAACTCTAGCTTTCGTACTGTGGTCTGGAACCACGTATTCGCTCGTTTGCATCGACTCGCTTCGAAATCGCTGGCTTCGGTTCGAAAAAAAAGGCCCTTGTTGATCCTGCACCCTTGGCCACATCCCTTTGCACGAAGTAACGATTCACCACCCACTCTGAGCTCGTGTTCTTCGAGCTCCCCTTCAAGTTATGGCCGTAGACACGTCCTCGCCGCCGCAGTCGGTCACGGAGCTCAATGCTTGTGTGACGACCTCTTCGCACCGCCCAGTTAAAGACACCACGTTCCGAGAATGGGTGGTTTCAAACCAGATTGGTATGGATGAATTTTTGCAAGCTCGGGCCTTTTTTGTTTTTTGTTTTTTTCCCTTTTTTTTTTGTTCTTGCCTTCCTACCTAGTTGGTCTACTGTACACTAACAGGGGTTTCTACTCGCTCATTTAGGGATATCCTTGACGTCCCTTTCTATGCTATTGGCCGTCCACCACCTCTACCCTTCTCTTGCGCCGTACACCACACCTTTTTTCCAGCTGTCGTACTACCAACCATCACAGGGGGTATACATTCAAGGATGGGACGATATCTACTTTGTCGTGAGTTCCGTATTCGCGTTCACCGCAATTCGTGCCATTGCGATTGAGTGGGTTTTCCGGCCAATGGCGCAGTGGTCTGGATTGAAGAAGAAAGCCTCAATCCGGCTCGCTGAGCAAGGCTGGATGTGCTTATACTATGCGTTCTTCTGGACATTCGGAATGGTCAGTCTTTCCTACGCCAGTTCACGGCGGCCCCGGCTGACTTTTGACAGTATATATGGTCACAATCGAACTACTGGATGGATTTCAAGGCTATCTGGGCCGACTGGCCTGCGCGTGGTGTTTCTGGCATGATGAAGTGGTATCTCCTAGCGCAGCTTGCGTTCTGGGTGCAGCAGATCTTCGTTATCAACATCGAGGAGCGGAGAAAGGATCACTACCAGATGTTGACTCACCATTTCATCACCAGCTCCCTCCTCACATCCGCTTATGTTTATGGCTTCTACAACGTCTCTAATGTGGTGCTGAGTTTGATGGATGTCGTGGATCTGCTTTTGCCGGTATGCTATCATACTTGCTCATTTTCAGGTTGCAACTGGGTACTAACTCGTATGTAGATTGCCAAAATCCTCAAATACCTAGGTTTCGAACTGAGCTGCAACATCGCTTTCGGTGTTTTCATGGTCGTATGGGCTATTTCTCGCCACATCATGTATCCTCTGCTCTGCTGGTCTATCTTCAAAGATGTCCCCGCTGTGATGCAGTGGGGCTGCTACTCTGGCGCAACTGGGGAGATGATCTCTACCGATGGATATCCTGACCGGGTGATGCACCTTTTCTCCCCATTTTTGGACATCGACGGCCCCATCTGCATGAACCGTACAATCAAGTGGATCTTCCTAAGCTCCCTGTTATCACTCCAGGCACTCTCCATTGTTTGGTTCACCATGGTCATCCGTGTGGCAGTGGGCGTTCTCCGCACCGGCAACGCAGAAGACACCCGCAGCGATGACGAAGAGGAGGAAGAAGACACTGTACCTAAAGATGCCACGAACGGCAGTGTCGTCTCAGCAGAGGTCTCAAGCGCTGAATGGCGCCGATCCAACGGACCGTCCTCTGCGCGACCTCGCCGCAGCGATCGCAAAGCATTACTTGGGCGTATCGGATGTGATACGCGTACCTAGCCACCTTGACCCGGTTTCGTACATCTCCGTCTAGATAACGCCATCAAACTGTGGTATTCCCATATCGCACATCTGATGAACCGAGAATATGACTACATGACGTATATCCGTATCTAACCATTGTCCTTTTGAAGAAAATTATATTGTCTACGTTTGATACCACACATCACATCTCAATTGTTTTGTTGTTTCCGGGTTGCTTTTGTTTGCCGTTCCTGCTTTGGCCAAATCGACTCGGCCATGTGTTACGTTTTTTGTCATTGATTATATATCCTCTCTTCGTACACCGCTGTCCTTGATTTAAAGAGGCCGGTTGATTTAAATACCCACTTTGTTGTCAAGGGATGGAATCGTGTACTTACTGTACTGATCTTTAGTATTGGTATGTTTATGCATGCTTACTTGGTGCGGGTATATCAACAACTGAAGCGAGCACCAAACCGTTATGGGCTTCTTCTTCTTAATGTTATTTTCCGTAGCCTAGCCAGGAATGGAGCGTAGTATTTTTTTTTCGGTGTCTGGCGTATTCTATGGATTCGGCCTGAGACGAGGACCTAAATAATTCGCAGCCGCTACTATGCACTAGCCCTTCTAGTAAACCCTAAGTTCTTGACTTGACGTGCTTTCGCCCCAGACTCTACTTTTCGAGCTTAAAAGAACAATTTTAGTTTCTATCAAATGGATTCCGATGTCTACCTTACATGCAAGACATAAGTCTAAATGACAGATAAAAACGTTCAATATTGGATTATAGACCTTAGATTTCATAACATTCGTTTCCGCTTCATATACAATCGTAAAGGCGCATGCAATAATGAGAAGAACTATGTTCAAACAGGGACATTGGGATCATCAATCCCAGTAAAAGGGTCCAGCTCACTACGTGCCGGAACCCTAACCTCCAATATCTCACGACGCAATTCGTCCTCATCCCAGAAATACCCTCGCTCGCCGCAGAACGCGGAATCTCTCAGCTTTGCCCTTGCGGCAAGGGCTTCGACGTCGACTGTTTCTTCGCCGAGTGCGCACTCCTGCTGTGTAAGTATAAAGTTAATGAGGACTTGGCGGATTGTGTCCCAGATTGTGCCGTGGCGTTTCCACTCGAGGTGTTTTGTGATGCGGACCATGCGCGAAACGACCCAGCATCGGGCGCCAGAGTCGTCGTGGTCTTCGCCAGGCATGAAGCCCGTGGTTTGCAGGAAGAGCCAGAGAATGGATGTTATGCTTGGGTTCTCATGGGGATTTATACAGTCGATTGCGTGTTCGAGCCATTGAAGGTAGGGGTTGAAGGGGGTGGAGGTGGAGTAACTGTGGTAGAGGGCTACAGTGATGAAGAAGAGACAAGACATGCAGGTATATTCGTCAATGAAACGGATGCCGCGAATCCCGTGATCATAGTCTGGAAGAAGAGTAAGGATTGAGTGTAACTTTGTACCTGGGGCAAAGCTTTTGATGCGCGAAGGTGTATCTAGAGACGCCAGAGCAGATGGTGAGTTTAAAGCAGTACGTTCGAGTTCATGTAAGTGGCGGAAGAAACGGAGGAAATCCTCGCAGGCGCGATATTGATCGCAAAACATCTCTATGTCTTCCTGCGCAGTCAAATTATGAGCAATATAGAAGTGTACATCAGGATCGAGGAAGTCGAAGCCAGTTGGTGGGGTATCTGGTATAGTGCCGGTCCAAGGGAGCGCGGTACCGACTGTAGCCTTTGAAGCGCAGCTGAAATCCACCCTGCAAAAGTAAGCGGACTGCTAGCTACAGAATAATATAGAAAAGTGTACCAGTATAGAACTTTCCCCAGAAATGGACTCGACTTATGCATTACTTGCATACCTCCTCGGTTCCTGGTCATGGAGGCAAGCCCCCTGAAGTGCATGCGCTCAATCGACGCATCTTTCGACCATTTCTACGGGAGTCAGCTTTGCAAGACATGATACCAAGCCAACCTACCTCAATAACAGCCATTGTGGCAACAGCATAGATGGTCCCGTCATTCGCCGTTTTTGAGTCCATCTGAATGCGTTCGCTCATCAATTGCAGAGCCCGCATTTTGTGGGTAAGACTCTGGACCGACTCTGTTTTCCCCTCTACTCCTGCACGATGTTTCGACGCAATTGCCAGCATCGCCTGAAACGGGAGTTCATCATTCAGCGCCAACTGCTTGAATATCTCCTTCATGGGATTTAAGTTGTTTGCAGCGGAGTCAATGAACTTGTACATCATAGATGGATATGTCACGATGACTAGCAGGGCTTGTCAGCTAAATTAACAGCATCCCGGGTGAGTCTAGTTACAATGTTGGATCAACTCGTGATCTGCACCCTTTATGGGTATCGGATATGAGTTGAAAGGGTCCCGAACTGCGCCATGGTCAGGCACGGCTTGAGGCTGGGTATAGCGAAGCTTCGGGGCAAGCAATGGACTTGTAGACTCCCGTTTAACCTTCTCGGTTTTCGGCAATAATTGACGAGGAGGCGTTTTCCCCTCTACGTCAGTTAGATGCTCTTCCGCAGTAGGTGGCGAATTTCTCTTCTTTTTACCAAAGACATCATCCTGGTTATCATAAGTGGTTGCACCGGCTGGTTGCGAACGGGGTTGATTTGAGATAGGACGAGCAATCCAGTCGGTAGCAGGCGCTCGTGTCACACCTAACCGTGTAATACTATCTATGCGACGCTGGTGCATATACTGGCGCATAGCATGGCGGCGGACCTGGCGGCGAGACTCGTTGTCGGTCACCAGAACAAACTCAAAGTTCTTTGATTCTGATTTAGACTGCGACTGTCGGCCTGCTCTAGATCGTTCCGAACCAGCATTAAACGCGCCTGTTGTTGAAGCAGGGCTCTCCACAGCTGGTGAGGGTCGAATATCAGGGTCATTGGGCCATTTCCCCAACCTGGCGCCGTCCTCGCTCATGGTGGCATTATCGGTAGCGCCAATCAACAGTGCGATATAACACGGAGCAGCCCTGCCAGTGGTGGATACGCTAGACAAGCACAAGCGCAGTTCCTTCTTGGACCGCGTTAGGGTCGCTCTGATGGGTGAGTTGGAAGATATGTAAGTCCAATGCTCGCCATTTGCCCGATTTCCTGATTGGGATCTACCCCTCATTCTCCACGTGATGCTTCAACGAACGTGGTTCTGGCCTGACTCAGCTAGCAGGTTGCACGAGAAATCGAAACCCTTGGGCCTTGGGCCTTGGACCTTGGGCGTTACAGACAAAAAAGTTGGGGCCCGGAGTTGAATTCCGCGCGTTGAGGCTGCATGACTCGTGCGTTTTTATGCACATAACTCCGGGCTATGCTCCGCTCCGCGACGATCGCCTGGGGAATCTTGGCCTCGTGCTGTCCAATTCGATATATGGACCATGGGTGTCTACTTGGTATATCTTTGCCTAAAAGATTAAATGTGCAGTTTCATATCTCAATACGGTTCCTAAACGGTCGGGCTTTCATTTTCTCCGTAGTCAATTCCTTTCGAGCCTCCTACATATTCGATGTATATATTTGATTGACCTGCGATATGCGTGCTGGGCAAAATTGCTTCTGCAGACATTTCAAATCAGCGGTTTCTATGAGTTGGTTTGAATTTTCGCAGAATATCACTCCAGCAAATAATCAACCGCATATGTATGTCTCGACCCTATAAGGTCAACCTTAGCCTGAAAATACTCCGTGGCCTGTTTGCCTTGGACCCAGCTTCACGATACGATTTATCGCTCCCTCTACGCGGCCTCGTGAAGCGGCGTGGGGATACTTTTCCTAGAGGTAACAGCAATCATGCTGGGCCTAGGGAACGGGTTTTGCGAAGACCTGCAGGTAAAAGCAAGCATGGTCCGTGATGATTCGATGACTTCTTCCACTTCAAAGCCGCTGCTCAACTACCATTCTCTCGAAGCTTTGACAACGCCGCGGCAATTCCTTCACTGACATCCTCATCTTTCTCAGCTTCATGTCGGGGTACTGTTGAGCCATGCGCTTCCGCAAATATTTTATCATCCTCGACGTCACGAGGCGCATCCGTCGTATTCAACATGGTTATATCGCCATCACCCACACTCGGCCCAGTCCTCCCCAACCCACTCCGCTTGGGAGCGCTTGCTCCCTTCGTCTTCTCGACCCTAAAGTCCTCGCGCACAGTATTGCACCATTGTCTAACCTTTTTCTCACCCCATCCGGGAACAGCACTGATTTGCTCTGGCTGCGCGTTGATTGCGTTCTGTAAGCTGCCAAACGTGGATATAAGACTGGCGGCATCTGATTTGTTAATGGCCCGGGGCGCAGTGACAAACTCCACCAGTGAGTCTTTGTAAGATTGCGCTTGTTGGGTGCGGATTGCCGTTGGTTGGGAGTGTTCGCTTGATTTGAAGAGCTCTAGGTAGTGTGCGGCCTCCGGGGCGGACCAGCAGAGGACCAGAGTCAGGTTGTTGATGACTGATGTCTTGGATAGTTCCTTGAGACTTTCTTCATGGTTCGGTATGTCGACGATAATAAGAAGAACTCGCAGTAAGTATTTCCCCGCTAGTAATTTGATTCGCGAGTATATGTACTCCGGATGCAAGCGGTGGTATTTGAGCGATAGAAAGACCGCACAGGTGGTAGCTCCGAGAACGTAGTCGGCCGGGATATCGGCATACTCCCAAGGCAGAACCTTGATGTGATTCAAAATAGGGTTTCCTTTCTGTCGTGTTGATACAAGAATGCCAGAAGGACCGGGCTTGCTCGCCAGTGCCTGCGGCTTAGGCTGCTGGACTTGGGATTGCGGTGCTCGTTCAGAGGCTGATTGGGGAGTGGAAGCACCTGAAGCTCGGGGCTGGCCTGCCGCTTCAGCACGAATTACTGATTCAAAGTCAGCATCGTTGTCACCGAATTCCCCAGCCATTGTCGTGACCTGTATTCTGAACCTAGATGAGACAATTGAGCTGCCCTGCGTTATCTAATCGGCGAAACCTCCGTCTTTCACCGCCCGACCCACAGTTTCGCAGATTACCATCTGGGATTTTTCTGCCGCCGATTTTTTGTTCCAGAAACACAAAAATAGTCGGACGAAAAAGCTGCGCAGTATGTCTGATAGCAGCGAGATGAGCAGCCCGGAGAAGACTACTGTGACCCCCGAAGTCGCCATGGAGACGTCTCCAAGCAAACCCAAGTCTCAAGAAGATGCTGCCTCGCAGCCGCGAAGAGAATTGTTCATCCGATCGCTTCCCGCTTCAGCGACGACCGAGAGCCTCGCTGAGCACTTTTCGCAGTCCTACGTGATCAAGCATGCCGTTGTTGTTCTCGATCCTAAGACGAAACAGTCGAAGGGCTATGGTTTCGTGACATTTGCCGATGTCGAGGATGCGCAGGCTGCGCTGGAGGAATTGAACGGGTCGACGTTTGAAGGGAAGAAGATTAAGGTTGAATATGCGCAACCTCGTCAGCGTGTTGTTGATGAGGCTGCTGGGAAGAGTATGCCGTCTGCGGCTGCGCTGGAGCGCAAGAAGGAGAGGGAACAGCAAAAGGCCGATACCCAGCCACCGAAGCTAATTGTACGGAACCTGCCGTGGAGTATCAAGACCCCGGACGATCTCGCGCTTCATTTTAGGAGCTTCGGAAAGGTTAAATATATTACCCTTCCGAAGAAGGGGACCCAATTGGCTGGGTTCGGTTTCGTCGTGTTGAGAGGGAAAAAGAATGCCGAGAAAGCCCTGGAGGCTGTGAACGGCAAGGAAGTTGATGGGAGAACATTGGCTGTGGATTGGGCCGTGGAAAAGGAAGTATGGGAAACCCAGCAGAAGGAAGAAGAACAACAAGAGCCAGAGGTCAAGGAAGAGTCGAGCGATGTGGACATGGATGAAGGAGGCGTTGGCTTGGTCGATGAGGACCTCGACGAGGCCATGAACAGTGAGGAAGATGAAGAAGAAGAAGAAGATGATGATATCAAGGATGAAGATGAGGAGGACGAGGAAGTGGAACAGGAGGATAAAGAAGACGAGAGAAACGCCTCTACGATATTCATCCGCAACCTACCGTTCACATGTGACGACGAAACCCTCTACGACCACTTCACCCAATTCGGGCCCATCAGATACGCACGAATCGTCGTGGACCCAGAAACTGAACGCCCTCGCGGTACCGGCTTCGTCTGCTTCTGGAAGCCCGAAAACGCGCAGACCTGCCTGCAGGGCGCACCGAAACAACAGGACCCTCTGGCCGCGGAGAAGGAGAAAGGGAAGAAGGGATCGATCATTAAGCAGTCTGTTCTTCAGAATGAGAATGCCGACCCCACGGGTAAATACACTCTCGATGGCCGTGTCCTACAGATTAGTCGGGCTGTGAGCAAGTCGCGGGCTACACAGCTCCAGGAGGAGGGCGTCTCGAAACGGCTCGTGCGTGATACCGACAAGCGACGGCTGTATCTTCTCAATGAAGGAACGATCTCACCGAATTCGACTCTTTACCAGCAACTGTCGCCCTCAGAAATCAAGATGCGCGAAGACAGCTTCAAGCAACGGCAGAACTTCATCAGAAAGAACCCCTCCCTTCATTTCAGCCTGACTCGTCTCGCCGTCCGCAATCTCCCCCGCCATGTCACCTCGAAAGACCTCAAGCATTTAGCTAGAGAAGCCATTGTTGGATTCGCGAAAGACGCCAAGGAAGGTATTCGTGAGCCCCTCTCTAGAGAAGAGATGGACCGGGCAGCTGAGGAGATGAGAGAGGCGGACCGGTTACGAAAACAGAAGGGTGTTGGGATTGTCCGCCAAGCAAAGATTGTCTTCGAAGGCCGGGATGGAAGCAAGGTCGACGAAGGCAGCGGCGCAGGGAGAAGCAGAGGATACGGATTCATCGAATACTATACCCACCGGCACGCACTTATGGGTCTCCGATGGCTAAATGGACACGCCATTAGCCCGCCGAAGAACGTTTCCGAGGAATTGAAGGATAGAAAGAAGCGAGTGATTGTTGAATTTGCCATTGAGAATGCTCAGGTTGTCAAGCGCCGCAGCGAGCTACAAGAGAGGCGCCGCAACTTCAAGAAGGATAATAAGGATGAAGATGCACCTCAAAAAGGAGACCCGAAGAAGAACAACCGTGATTCTGGGTCTAAAGGCCAGAAGAGGAAGCGCTCTGAGAGCAACAATGGCAAGAGCAAGGAGGAAACAGAAGAGCAAAACAAGGTCGCGAAGCGGAATCGCATCATCGCAAAGAAGAGGATGCAACGGAAATCTCGTAAATGAGCGGCCTGGTTTTTGTTTTCTTATGAAGTTGAGCAGGAAAAGTTACATTACATGGTATACATATAGACACCTAATTAACGCTTGCACAGAGTCTACCCGGCATGCATTTTCAATAGGTTTCAAGTCATTTCACGTAGATAGATTTCGGCCTCCGTAGAAGCACATAAAATTGCAGTAGCCAGAACGCAAGAGGATGAGCAAAGCCAGACCGTAATAACGCGGCAAGTCACGAACGGGTATACGACAGAAAGAAGACCAAGATCATAGGGAATTACAATGTCCTCAATCCTAGTAGTTCTTAGCATCCTTAACCTTCCCCACAATGTTGTATCTCTTGCTGAAGAATGTGAACCATTCCTCCAGCACCTTCTTGTCCTTGTCTTCTAGATCGTACCACTCAGGCCTGCACTCTTCGGGCTTGAGGGATGAGCAGGCCAGGGCGCGAGACGCGTCTTTACCGGCGAAGACTACAGGATTTCAGTCAATGCATATTCAGTGTAATTCATTGGTTGATTGAAAGAGTTGGAGGTAGGGATAAAGAAGCGGGTGTTCTCACCTTTGTACTGCCCCTCAGGACCATACGCCGAGTTGCGACTCACGTCAAAAACAATTCCCCTAATGGCGACGTAGGTAGGACGACTGGGATCAGTGCCTGCAAACAAAGAAGAACTTTGTTAGTTATAACCTCCTTAATTCAATTCATACTATAATATAGCTTTTCTGAGGCCATGCGTGATCTTGTGTTCATGCGGAGAAGCATACCATCACACTTGGCCAGCTCCTCTGTGGTAATCAAGTCGTCCTTGGGAGGATCGAGTTGGACAGGCACCTTAGGCGCGAAGCGGCCAGAGTCTGTTCCAGTCATTGTGACGGTTGATGGGTATTTGGATATTGAGCTGGGTCAAAGGAAGTCCTGGGCAGAATTGGAAAAGGAAGGGAATTGTATAATATTAATGGGTTCCTGAGAAAATTGCAGAGCGCGGGGCAGGTGGGGGAGGGGAAGTTCACGACTTCAGGCGGTTTGGCGTCGGGGGCCGAAGGAATGGAGAAACCGGGAGTTCCCTTGCTGTTAATTCTGTGACTTCTGGTCAATTAGAGCTGCGGCTATCGTCAATTATTGCATTCAGAGCTTTGTAATAGGCCTATTGAGGAATTCACTGTGGATTCACAGGGAATTGCGTGATGACTGATGAGGACTGAACCGGGCCTCGAACATTCTTGTCAACCTCGGCTCTAGACTGCGTGCTCGCCAGGATGCCTTGACAGCAGCGCAAGGGAGTTAATAAGAGCAAGCAGCCTTTGAAAACCCTGACATTCTACTACTGCAGTGCGCCTGTGGACGGTATTCTGGAGGCCGAAAGACGAATCAAGAGACTGACGTCAATGACCAACGCCAGGCCGTGCGGAGGCGGCTATACACGGCGTGCCACAGTATCTAGTATTTGAATCGCTGCTCGTCTGGCTGATGGCAGCAAATGTTCCTACCTCTCACAAAAAACATGTCTTCCAGTCAAACACAGCAGTCGGACGCTCAACAACGCCGACGCCCTCAGCTTGCGAATCGAAGAGCGAGCGACAGCTTCGAACCGGATAGCAAGCCCAGCCAACGAGCAACCTCAGTCGAGTCTACCAGCTCAGAGACGAAGCTCTCCCATTATCTCCATTACCATGACAACGATTGCTTTTTTGCTCCGGACTGGCTGGACCGTCGAGTCGTGGAGGACCGAGAGCACGACATACAGTCCTAGGGGTTGGCTAGTGTGGCCTACCATACCGGACCTGATAGGCGAGGACGGAGTGAGAGGATAGCAAAGACAAGGCAAATGTCAGATGGAGGCGTGGCGGAACGGTGACTATCGCATTTCCCCGTGTAATGGACTCTGATCGGCGACAAGATGTAACTGTAAGAAGCAAGAGACGGGATTTCTAGCATGGCGCTACTGCATGGTTAAGTTGTGGGCTTCTTTTCTTGGTCACCTCACGGGCCGCGGCATTATTTTTCTAGATAAAGTCAACGTTCCCAGACTGAGCCTGTGGATATTTACTTAGTTTGTTATCCCAGTCCTGCGCACGCCCCGCCCAATACCATAGGGATTGCTTGCGACGGCATCTACCCGGTGGTACGTATCTTGGTCGGCGGGGAGAGTCGACGGGCCAGGGCAGATTCCCACATTCACAATCACACCCCATGGGCCGATCTCCTTGCCTCGCCCGTCATCTGCCACTGCAAGCCCTCTCTGATTCGCATTCATTTTTGCCGCCATGCTCTGGCGTCGCTCCTGGGCCTCTTGGTTCTCTCCCGATCGCCTGGAGTGCATAATGCTTTTGCCTCCTCGCGATCTCCTTCGGACGTGAGATACGATGCCGGACTACGGAGTCCTACCAGACTGCGATTCTACCTCGGCGCAACGGAGGCCCCGATACTATCTAGTCAACAGTGGGGGCACTGGAGCAAACGATGGAGTCGCGCAGTGATTAGAAGCACCTTCCCATCCCTTGATTTGCCCAATCGACCTGGAGAGTCCGGCTGCTAACCTGCTTTGTTTGATTCCTGCGGCGTGCCCGCGGTGGTCGTGAGGTCGCCTGCCGTTTTTTCTCTCCCCGCTGCCGTTCTATTTAATTGCTTGGCTTCGCTTTTTTTTGCTTCTCTTTCTGTTCGTTTTTCTCCTTCCACTACACCGTTTACTTTTCGTCATTCGCATTTTTTATTCCGATAAGCTTATCCGTTAGTTTTCCGCATTCACTGACTTCGAGCAATGTCGAAGTCCAGTGCAGTCCCCGAAGGCGCAACTCCAGGCCCTCTGGCCCATGGAGGATCCTCGCCCTCGGTCAATCGCTTCGATTTATCGATCAGCAGTTTGACAAAGCGCACCGGACACGAGAGCGAATCTACAGAAAAGGGACCCGTTATCAACAATCGCGAGGAATCCATTAAAGAGGGGTTGAAGCCGACTTATGATCATACTCACCGAAAACTCAAACCCAGACATGTCCAGCTTATTGGCATTGGCGGCGTAATTGGCACGGCATTGTACGTTCAAATTGGTCAAAGTTTGGCAAAAGGAGGTCCTGGGAGTCTCTTCATTGCATTCACGATATGGTAAGTCCTGCCCCACCTGCTTGCTCTTTTGCCATGGCATCTTTTGTCCTACTAGACCTAGGGTCTAGTAGGTTTGTGCAGATTTACTTGTGTCATCAGAAATAAATCGGATATGAGACATGTCAATCTCTCCGGAGAAATATCAATTGCTACTGAAGGCTGTGGTCTTGCAATGTGCTAGAACCAATTGGTTGTCTGCTTTGCGCTTTCCCTTCTCTCGCTGGCTTGCTGCTATGCTTAAACCTGCAGTGTCTTATACATCTCTTTACTTTAGGTGCGCTGTTATATTATGTATAACCGTTTGTACGAAACCCCAGTCCAATTCTAAGCCCCCTTCGCCGCCAGCAACATCATTCCCAAGCGACCTGTGCGGACCTATCCTTCCAATGCGCCATTGCCCAATTGCACCTCAGCTGTACCAACAATTCTTGTTCAAACAATGCTCTTCTGTTGTAGGTTACTAAACAATGATTTCTAGCTCTGGCCGAGATGGTCACATACTTGCCGGTTTCTTCGCCCTTTATCACCTTCGCTGGACGCTATGTCGATGATGCTTTTGGAGTCGCCGCTGGCTACAATTTTTTCATCTTTGAAGCCGCGATGGTGCCCTTTGAAGTTACTGGTAATCGTCAATCCAGAATTGGCCCAGTATCAAGCTAATATGTACAGCAATCAACCTGGTCATCAACTACTGGACCAGCGCAATCCCTTTACCAGCGCTGATTGTTATCGTACTTGTTCTCTTTGTGTACGCCTCCCACAGCAGGAAATTCCCTTTTCTGATCTAACTAATGTTAGATTTCTGAACGTTTTTGCCGTGCGGTGGTACGGAGAGTCCGAGTTTTGGCTCGCTCTGAGTAAAGTTCTACTCAGCATAGGTCTAATCCTGTTCACGTTCATTACGATGGTGGGCGGAAACCCCATTAAAGACCGCTTCGGATTTCGGTTTTGGAACGAACCCGGCGCGTTTGCAGAATATTACAAAGAAGGCAGCTTGGGAAGATGGATGGGGTTCCTCGCGTGCTTGATCCAAGCCAGTTTCACCATTGCAGGCCCCGACTATATTTCAATGGCTGCTGGTGAATCTATCGATCCCCGGGGCAATCTACCGAAGGCATACAATGGGATGTTTTACCGCCTCACTACTTTTTTCGTCCTGGGAGCGCTCTGCGTCGGCATCCTTGTCCCGTACAATGACAAGACGATGTCCGATGCCTTTGAAAACGATGCACCTGGAGCGGCAGCGTCTCCCTATGTGATTGCGATGGACCGTCTTGGTATTCCTGTGCTACCACATATTGTCAATGCTATGATTCTTTTGGCCGTGTTTAGTGCAGGGAACAGCTACGTTTACTGCGCCAGCAGAACCCTATTTGGCCTTGCTCTTGACGGGAAGGCGCCGCGCATTTTTACTAGGTGCACAAAGGCTGGGGTTCCTGTATACTGCGTGGGCGCTGTTCTTCTGATTGCGTTGATCTCGTTCCTCCAAGTTTCTAACAGCGCGTCGGTAGTATTAGATTGGATCGTCAGTTTGGTAAGTTTTCTTCAATTTTTGAACGCCCAGGGTTTATAATCTGACTTGGCAGGTTACTGCGTCGCAACTCATCAACTTCTCTGTCATCACCTTCACATACACCCGCTTCCGCAAGGCTCTCCTTGCGCAAGGCGTTTCTCGCGATTCCCTTCCCTACAAAAGTTGGGGCCAACCTTACGTTGCGTATGTCGCTCTAGTATCAACAACAGTTATGGCCTTTGTTGGAGGTTATGAGGTTTTCTTGCCTGGGAAGTGGAATGTGCCGACATTTCTCTTCTCCTACACGATGATTGGCGTTTTCCCTGTTCTCTACTTTGGATTCAAGCTACTCCGACGGACGTCGGTTAGGAAAGTTGAAGAGATCGATATCATTACAGGTTTGGATGAAATTGAGGAATATACCAGGAATTACATCCCTGAGCCGGCGAGGTATGTCTCCACTGTTGAAACTTTTTCTACCACGCAGCCTTTAACACCTCGCAGTAACCCTATCTCGAGATTCGGCGACTGGTTGTTCAGTTAGTGTACTACGTACTACTTAGTACTAGTAGAGTACTGCATGACGACCACGCTACAAAATTAGTACCCCAGTTGCGGGTAGTTGCGATAAATGAATAAAAATATACATATATATATATATATATATAAACATCCGTGCAAAGTTCTATCGATATAAACACATAGTGCTTGCTATTAAATCACGGTGATCGTAGCGCATAATATACACAGAACATGACTTCACCACCAAAACCTTTGGTTTCTCTTGTCTATCCCAAGTTCAGCAGCCTCTACCCTTGCCACCACCATGTGTATGTTCCTCGGTCTAGAAAATCCAATCCCTCGTTCTCCTACTCCTGTCCTTTACTCTCGCTCTGCTCCTCGCCTGCCTGGGCCTTCAACTTTGCCATCCTTTCCTTATTCCTCTTCCCCAAAATCCTCAGCGTATTCTTTCTCTCAATCTCCGTCATCTGCGCCCAGTTCGAGATACGCGCCAGCGTGCCGTCCGTATTAACAACTAGCGGACCGAGGTGGTCTAGTTTTACCCCGTCGCCATTTACATCGAGCTGGGGGACATCATTTGAAGCGGTTGACGAGTCAGGGAGGGCAAGGACCGGCTTGGATTTATCTTTGGATGAGGATTCAGGTGAGGGGTTTTGCGGATTGGAGCTTGCTTGGTTGGACATTGTTGAGTAGGTTTTTGCGACGAGAGGGGAGGATGGTTTGTATTGGAACGTGGAATAGAGATTTGCTGCGTGGCAATGCGCGAAGAGTGTGGACGCGGGTGATTTGTTTAGGAGTTGGGTTGAAGAGAGAGCGGTGGGTGTTGGGACTGATGTGGATGCGGATGCGGATGCGGATGTTCGGAGACCTAGCAGGAGGTGGAGGAGAGTTGTTGCGCGGGACATGCGCATGTCTTGGTTCTTTTTGGTTACGTGGTGAGTTGAGCTGTGGTCGAATGGTGGCTTGGAAGTGGTTGAGGTTAAGATAGAGAGGCGTGGTGGTTCTGGAATTTTCTCCGCAGTGTCGGCGTGCGAGCTCGGACGGGTTCTAGAAGTGCGCGGAATAGCTTCACTGTGAACTCACTGGGAAATTGTTTCGGGGCCTTTTGCATAATTGCAGTCATATTATCGACTTGAATTTATATGTACATTAAATAATTGTCTATAATTAGTCTAGGGTGTCCTACTGTTCATCAGTCGGTTTATAGTTAAAGGTATCTGGAGGTTAACGGAACCACCAATTGACCTAACAACAATATCAGCAACAGAGTTTAATGAAACCAGCAAGACACTTACCGAAGCCGTGATAGTCTCCCCCATTCCCTTGATACTATGCCACCACCCTTTTGGGATGAATAATCCATCACCAGCCTCCAGCTCCGCTTCGAACCCTTCATATGCCCGCTCCACCTTCTTGCTTTCCACATCGTCCCAAACGGCCTGCTCGAGTAAAGCTCTTTCGCGCCCCTGCATCATCTCTTCGGCCCGGAATACCGCCGCCTCCCGGCTCCCGCTCCGGCCAAGTTGTCCCCGGACATGAGAGAAAACGACCTGCCCATCCCGGGGAGCTAGCAATCGCACAACCTTCCGCCCAGCAAGCTGGACAAATAGATTAGGGTTTGGGTCTCGATGTAGGGGCGTATACGTCGGCGGGTGTCCAATCCACACATTCGTATCGTACACATCACCCTTACCCGCTTTCGCCACAATTGAAGGCGTCGGGAAATCGTCGCGGAGGACCTGAGGTAGATCAAGCAGTTGGCACTGCGCTAGGTAAAGGCGTGACGAAGACTCGGACTGCGATTCGGCTTCGCGAATCCATTGGAGGAAGAGGCTGAGCGGTGCGTGGAATTTGCGGAAGCTGAGACCTGAGTCGTTCTCTAGCTCATTGCGCCCCGGAGTTCGGAGTTGTGCCTGTGTGAGTTCGAGCGGAACTAGAGCGTCTGCGCTATGTGCTGCGAGGTATTCGGTATTCAACTGCGAGGTGTTCGGCTTGGTCGGTGAGTGGTGGAACCAACGCTCGTAGGCGGGGATGTCGCGAAAGCGTTGACGAGGAAGAAGCGCGGGCTTTTCAGGGAGAAAGAACTCCTCGCGAAATGTATCTATGTTGTCATCTTCGAGAACAGTCAGTGATTTGTATTGGGACCCTGTGAAAGAATAATCCCGCCTAGGATAAGCGAAACGAGGGAAGAGTGCGGAGAGCCATTGGGATTGAACCCGTGGGTTATTGCACATGAACCATTTCTGGGGCTTCATTAGACAATTGGCGACAATTGCGCCCACGAGATGGGTTGTGAAAGAGTTAAAATGGGTTTGTCTGAATCGACGGCAATTCGGTTTTGGTCCTGGGCACGTGCCATCAGACCACCCAAAGCCTCCGCCTCCAACTCGAAGAATTACGGTGTGATAAAAACAGTTGCTAGTGGTTGTAGTTAATATTTTCTGGTGCGGTTCTGCAGGTTCTGGTTCGTTTTTTCAGGAGTATTGCAGCGCCTGTTGACTTGGTGGTGGTGTTTGACAGTGGTACTCCTACATCAACCTTTGAATCTATACCGTTCTCAGTTCCGGCCGCTGTCAACGTGTCAAGCGGCATTTAGGCTTTAGCCCAATGACCATGTCTTAATTTCCATTAGCTCATGGTTTTTCGCCTTGGAAGTCCTGGGGTTGCGGTGGATCTGGGGACGGAACCCCGCGCGCCCGTCGATGAAGGCAAGGAATCCCTCCGCACTCCTCTCTCACCTCCCTCACGCCACTACCGGATCAGACCATCCGAATTCGCGCCCAGCATGGACTCAGAACCTCCTCAGGGCGATTCTATTGCGTCTCAGGCCACACCAGAAGAACAAATCGAGCATGCGGCCGGAGATAGCGCAAAGCGAAAGGCGGAACAGCCGAACGGAACCCAGACGCGATCGAAGCGGAATCGCTACATCTCTATTGCATGGTATGCCGCGCATTCGAGCCCCCATCGCCTCCCCCCTTGCTGCATTGGTTAATCTATTTTAGTAATGAGTGTAAGCGTCGGAAAATCAAATGCAATGGCCAGGTGCCTTGTCAGCGCTGTGGACACCTGAAACTCGAATGTTGGTCGCCGGATGTCTGCTTCTTCCAATCGCTAACCCACCTTTAGGCCGATATGCACCTAACTGCTGTAATAATAACTTCAAGGACTCCGAGTACGTTTTACTAATATAGATCTGCGGTACTCCTGGACTAACAATTCCGCTCTTTTTTCCAGTGAGTTCCGGTCAATGAAAGATCAGATTGCTTCGCTGCAGGATCAAGTTGGCAGTCTTTTTAGCAGCCTCAATGAACTTCGCGTGCAGAAGCCCACTTTCGACACACCATTTGATCAATTTTCTCGTGATGGCTCGCAAGTATTTACCCCGATGCATCCACCGTCGGGGAAGCCTCGTATGAGGCATCCTCGGTTCCATGGCCCTACCAGCTCGGCATTCAACTTTGACGTCGCTCGATCAAGCCTTCAACATATGGGTATTGCGCCGGTCGAGGAAGGTATACAGGATGATTTGACGACGGCACATGCTACGCCAGCAGCATCTCCTCACCTGCCGGCATTAAGTCAACCAATGCATCCGTCAAAGGACCCGATATGGGCAATTAAGAAAGAAGAGGCACTGCGGTTATGCCGGGTATATGAAGAAGAGATTGGAATCATGTATCCGCTGGTCGATATCGACCAGGTCACACACCAGGTCAACTTACTTTATACGTTTATGGAAGCAGCAATGCGCACTGGACTTATGCACCGAGGGCTAGGAGGTGCAGATGGTCTCGAGGATGATAGCACAAACCTCATCAAGCTGATTCTTGCGACTACGCTTATTGTTGAAGGTGGCGGTGAGAGCGAACTTGGTCGACGTTTATATCTAAGCGTTAAACCGGTCATTGAGTCCAAGATTTGGGAAACGTTAGATGTCAAAACTATCCAGCTTCTAGGGTTGATGGTGGGTCCCACACTGGTGCTGGTATGAACCTAGGCTGATCAAATAGGCGACGTACCATTTTCATACAGACGACGATGCATTGGCTTATCGGATTATCGGTGTGGCTGCTCGTATGTGCCTTGAGATGGGTCTGCATAGACGAGACGCGCTGGCCAAATCGTTCCCCGACGAAGCTCAATGGCCTGAAATTGTCAAAATATTCTGGTCAATATATTCCTTGGACAGACGGTGGAGTTTCGGTACGGGACTGCCTTTCGTTATACAAGACGAGGATATCGACCCCAATCTACCTGAGCCAGTAAGATATCCACACCCTCTCCAGTTTTCTTCTTGCCTCCTTGCTTATTGATATTAGGACCCATCTCTACAGTACTTGAGATGCATGATTGTTCATAACCGCATTAGCTCAAAGGTCTGGTACTCTGGTCTGGGCTCAGACGGAGCAACGGACATACGCCGAGACGAGATTGGTTATCTAGACTACCAAGTCTTACAGTGGTACAAGCAAATTCCGGATACTCTCAAATTCTATCCGTCTGAATCTCCGAGACCAGGTGAGACAGCAAATCGAGGCCTTCGAAGATTGCGCATACTTTTGTATCTGCGCATGAACCAACTGCGGATACTTATCTATCGACCTGTCCTCCACTCTTCTACAAGCATTGCAGAAGATAAAGGTCATGCTCAGACCGTAGTTGACGTCGCAAAAGACTCCGTCCGGGTACTCACTCGGCTGAACCAAACATCTGATATTTATCGCACGCAGCAAATTACGTTCAACTATTTCCTCGTTGCTGCCCTTGCCGTGCTGTTTCTGGCTGTGTGTCATGCGCCTACTGAATTTAACCGGCAGGTACGGGATGAGTTCTACTTAGCATTGGACCTTGTCAATGGATTCAGCACCAAATCGTATGTATCAAAGCGCCTATGGAAAACAATAAAAGGTCTTAGGAGAACAGGCGAGAAATTGGGTGTCCTTGCACGCCCTTTTGGCACCGACGCCAACGACCCACACTCGACAGCAGCTGTTGCAATGGCAGGCTTGGCTGGTCATNCAATGGAAGACCTGTCGGTGTATGGCCCTATGAATGGGGTTGGTGAGTTGGGTAATAGCCCCCTGAATGGGGTGCAGATGAGCCACGAACTGACGGCCTTGTTCGAGGCTGTTGGAGGATTCGGCAATTTTATGGCGCCGACGACAACAGATGGACTGAATGGTTTTATCGGTCCCGAGGGAGAATTACAGAATACTGGAGAAGGGCTCTCAGGTGTGTTGGGAGATGAAGGCGAATTTGCACGAGTAATACGGGATTTATTCTGAATTAACCCCTTCATATACTGTCGATCTCCTTTTCTATTGTCTTTGGCAAGATACCCAAGTTACTCTTTTCTTCACACAGTCTCTTCTTTCACTGGATCTGTATCTACTTCAGCGTAAACACAATCAGGCACCAGTCATGCCTAAGGCAAATTTGTGCACGTGACCAACCAGCCTCCTGCTTCTTTGAGTCTTCTATCATCGCGTTTTCAGCTCCTCAAATCGGGAGTCAAGAAATACATGCAAAGAATGCCAAATTGAGGACTTCTGTTCCCTTTGTTCTTTTCATTATATCCCCCGTGTTCGGTGGCCATCAGGTTCAAGGTTGCCCACCGCCCCACGAGGCTAATTCGGAGGTCCGTCAACCTCCGTCGATCGATCGCCTCCCAACCCGCAAAGAAAAATTCACCCCTCTACGCACTCTATCGCGTTCCTTCGCTGGATATCGGGGATTGGAGAAG
The DNA here is from genome assembly GCF_001890705.1 of Aspergillus sydowii CBS 593.65. Taxonomy (NCBI): domain Eukaryota; kingdom Fungi; phylum Ascomycota; class Eurotiomycetes; order Eurotiales; family Aspergillaceae; genus Aspergillus; species Aspergillus sydowii. The sequence goes on along the minus strand of NW_024467875.1, from coordinate 122,243 downwards.
TCTGGTATTTGTCTTTCTATCTGCAATATCTTGCGATATTGAATATTTATCTGATGACGGATAGTGCGGTTGAAACTTGATCGCGTCAACACACACACATCGCACAACAATCCGCAGTGGTCCCGCACATTGACATGACCCCTCGGCTTATCAGGAGGACATCAATACTCTTCTGAGCACCCCAAACTCGGTCCGCACTCGCTCTCTCCGCCCCTTTCTAGACCTCCGCTTTTTCTCCTCGCATATCTTGAATCTTCCCCGCCTCAGTTAGGGTTGAGGGAGAAGCTGGAGTCCGAGAATCGTGGCAACAGGCTGTTTGTCTCCTGCTCTTCCGCGAACCGTGGCTCGGCTTAATTTGTCCTTTTTTGTTTTCTAATTGCCTTTCAGCACAGTGTCGAGAGAAGCAGGCTCGGCGTTGGCCGACGGCCTAGATAGGCTGGATTTGAGTCAACTGTCTGAATCAACGCCGTCCTCTACCGTCCCGTCCGACTCGTTCGATATGTCGTCGTCCGAAGGCGCCCCGGAGTCATGGATCTCCTCGTATTGCCAGCTTATGGGTCATGAGTTCTTCGCGGAGGTTTCTGAGGATTTTATCGAGGATGACTTCAACCTGACGGGCCTGCAGTCTCAGGTACCTATGTACAAGGAGGCGCTGGAGATGATTTTGGATGTGGAGCCGGAAGAGGATGAAGAAGAGGAGGAAGAGGAGGAAGAGGATGAAGACGAGGATGATTTACTTGGTGATGAAAAGCCGCCTGAGTACCGAAGAGAACGAAGACACGCAAGGGTTGCAAGTGATTTGAGTGTGATCGAGAGCTCCGCAGAGCTGCTCTACGGTTTGATCCACCAACGGTATATCACCTCTCGACCGGGTATCCAGCAAATGCTCGAGAAGTATGAGTTGCAACATTTCGGCGTCTGTCCGCGGGTCTACTGTAATGGGTGCAAGGTGCTCCCCGTTGGACGTTCTGATACGCCTGGCCAGGAGACCGTGAAACTCTTCTGCCCTAGCTGCCAGGACCTGTACACCCCACCAAACAGTCGGTTTCACTCAGTTGATGGCGCCTTTTTCGGAACTACATTCGGCTGCCTGTTCTTCATGACTTTCCCTGACCTGGACATCGGGCCAGCGTTCGACGCAAACCTTACTCTATCACCAACGCGCTCAGCTTCGTTCCCGTCGACGGCCACAACCACAACTACGACCTCAGGTATCAGCAACCAACTCTCATCGGATACGCCTCGTCCCGTGCACCCGATAGAACTCAATGGCACCCGGACAGCCAGCTTCGCGCCCGGTCTAGGAGAAGGCAAGCTGTTCGAATCGCGAATCTACGGTTTCAAAGTTTCAGAACGGTCGAGGTCCGGTCCTCGCATGAAATGGCTGCGGATGAAGCCTACAAACATTCTCGAGCTAGACGAAATGTCCTTTTACGAGTCGCTACAGCGCAGCTACGACGATGATGGCGACGCAGAGATGGGAGGGGATAACGCACAAAATGCGAACTCGACTATCGCACAACGGAAAAAGGCCCCTATGCGGCGGCGGCGATACAACCCGGACCAAATGAACATAAATGGGGTGGTGGGTTGATTCAATCGTGTCTACTTTTCATGTTACTATTCTATGTTATTACTCGATTACCTACGTTATATCAACATACATTTTCTTCCTTTTTCTTTTTTCACTGCAGATTTTCACATGGTTCAATTCAATTACCCCCAAGTCCTGTCTTTCTTCAGTGCTTGCTTGTGCTTTCGACCTGCATCGGGGCGTCCTGTGTCAATGTTTATTGCTTCTGGCGTTTTTGTGGCTGGTCAACCAGACGGTGCACAGACGAAACATAATACACATACATAAATGATATGGAAGTAATTCAGACGATTTTTCCTCGTATCTTATTTCTCTGTTAGAGTATAAGTCACTACGCACTTCGCCGCTTAGGAGGTAGATATTAGTGGCGCCGCGTGTAAACATACCAAGAGAAGCAGTTCAAAGTCCTGGCAATATAAATGATACTAAACCGGGCCTACTACCTACTTACGGTTCCTTTCTTTCCCCCCTCTCTTTTCCTTTCCCAAAGTATCACTCACCGATAGTAAATTGTGGTGCTCATGCGTCAAGATCAAACGCCGCTTTTCAACAGCATCCTCAAATCTGTTTTCCCAGTCCACATACTACGATATATAGATGAGCGACAGGTTTCAGACTCGAACACCCTTTGATGGGCCCTCCTTGTATTCTCTGTTGCCAATAAGTTCTTGACTTTTCGCTATTGATAGATGGCTAGATAGCGAATCACCGATAGCCAACGGCGTATACTCAGATCAAAAGCAAGAAATTCGGAAACCGCAGAAAAATTAACTCAGCGTCAATGCTCTAGTCCGTATTCGGTGAAACTGTATGCCGATATGGATATGGTGTGAGCGGCACAGCGAACCTCAAGAGAGTATCGGCGTCGGGGACTATGGCTTCTCGGGCGAGGAACTGTGGTACCTATCTTCTTGGGGTGATGAACACCAGGTCCCTCACTTGGTCTGGCCTCCTTGACGAGCTTGCCAACCTGGCCGACAAAGCTCTATACTGCAGAGATTGCATATTGCAATTCAGCCCGTCTTAACGCATGGACATGCCCTTGTCTCAAGGAGTCCTTTCGGGCCACGTGCTTGTGCTTATGCTCTCTAGGTTGATGCAGGAACGGTAGGACAATACTCGAAGTACAAACAGCTTTGCGAAGAGATAGATAAGCATATAAATTGAACTCCGAGGGAAGAGTGTCACCAGACTCTCATAGTCTTCGGATACTTTCCATCAGAATATCGTCTTCCTATACGTGCCACATTGATGAGCAACGCGGCTAGACCGATGAAAGAATATTAACACCAATTTGACTGAGTAGACTCAGTAGTATAGTAAACCACTGAATCCAGAGACTGGCATTTGGCGCACATGGATGGTAAATTGTCATACGCACTGCTCAGAATTCCGCTCTGTGCTGCTTTCCATTAGCGTGGTGCATCCCTCCAATACTCTGAGCAAGTATGGCCACAAGCTCGGTCAGTCCTTGACCAATGCTTGCATCTGTCCAGCGGAGCCTTCGAGGATCTTATTAGAGGCCGTGCAACTAGTACATGCTCCAGCCCGAGGTTCAACCTCGGACCACTCCTAGCCTGTCGCGGCCCAAGCGCCGTGTGCACAAGTGGGACTCGAAAGCACCTGGCCATGGAGAGGTCGTTAGTGGTCGTAGACTGCACGGTCGTGGCAGTTCAAAAGGCGCGCCTAGAAAGCAGTGCCCAAGTTCGTTGGCGCAAGATCAAACCCTATTCGCGAAACAATGCGATCAGCAAAGGCCGAATCGCACGTTGATCAGGAGGCTGAGGCTCAATCCTTTGGCGTGTTGTTGTTATTATTAACAGATTATATGTGCCAATTATTGGGCGTTCGTATTGCCATCGGGTTTAGTTGTGGATCTTGGCCTATCAGGCGTGGCAGTTGTTTAAACCATATATAGTAAACAAGTTGTTAGACCGACGGTTTCAGTTGGGAGGATTTGGCCAGTGTCTTCTGCGCCCCATTTTTTCGCAAGATGGCCCGGAGTATAACTGTATAACATGTCTGCCTAGTTCTCAACGATGTTTGAGTTTGGATGCGGGGAGCAAGGCGTTCCAAGGCGTGCAAATCAACGACAAAGGTGGTAAAGTTTGGTGCGCGTCCAGACACAGGGCGCAGTTGGGCCCGCCCAATACGTAGGTGATTCGGATCGTGGTATGGACCGTTGGGCTGTTGATGGACTGACAGCTGGGAGGAACCGGATACGAGACTGGAAAGGGAAGTTGCATGTCTTGGAGGCTCGGGGCAGATCCACTGTTCCAGGAGCCGGCGTCGTAATCTTCAGGCTTCCATCTCCAGATTAATTAATTGGCCTGTGTTATTCTGGTTGCTTGGGAAGCCCCATTCAGTATACGAGCCAGCAAGTCACAGCTCGACCGTCACACCGAGACAAGGCTCGGCGTTTCCCGGCCTTTAGGCCTTAAATCCTTTTTCTGTTTTTGTTTTTCGTTTTCTGAGTCCAAGAACCCGCGGATTCCAATTCCGGTTCTTTGTGCGACGGAAGCAGAGATCCATAAAAAAAAGGAGCAATGAGGGGAAACCGTGTCAGCGGCACAACTCAAACTCCGGTTGATTACAGAGTCCAGGCCCCTTTGAGGCGCTCGTATGATCGTATCCGATTCCGAGTGCATAAATACGGGAATGCAAGTGCACAGTGTGTCCAGCTCCACTGGCACGGGTGGCTTGATAAGCAATAAGCATTCAAACCGGTCTCACCTGTCACTCGGGAAGTCGGGATACTCTTCTCAGCTCAGCACCTAAAATCTCCAGTTAGCGTGATCTGCGTCATTTCATGGGGAGGAACAGGAGCAGGACCAGCTTCGCAATCGCCCGCGGACACCTGCAAGCTCCTCGGTTACTCAATTAGGAATTTAGCAGCGCCAACGCTGCAGCCTCCTTGTCACTTCGTATACTCCGTCACTGGGCTACCTGATTAGGCAGCGTGGACGAGTGCGTCTCAGCCCGCCCAAGAGAGGCGCAGCACCTTGCTCCTCGCAAACATCCCACTTCCACCACTGGATCTCGACAGGAATTGGACCCCAATCCCGCCCCGATCTCCAGCCTCCGCTCCCACTTTGCCGAGTCCCTGTCTCCATTTCAAATCAAAGCGCAGCACATCATCGCTAATCCTTTCTTGTTGTTCCGACTGTCTGGGAGTCTGAAACATGCGAGGCGACAAAGTACTTGCCTGAACCGGGTTAACACTATACGAGGCACCGTCCCCAACGAGTCTAGTGGTTCGCAAGGGGCGCTCTTTTCCTTAGCTAGTTCGGTCGATACCGCTTGTCCAGGCTGCGGTGATTCACAAGGACGTACCACATTATCCGGTGACTCCAGTGAACCCACCCTGCTCCCTGGTCTAGTTGGAACTTAGAACGACGAGTTGGCGGTGATCCAGGCGGATGGTGCCGGATCGCTGCTGCTGCGCTGTGATTGCGAATGCGTCAAATGCGATATATGAGTCAATTAGGCATGACTCCATCTCCACCGTACACTGCGAAGGTACTCCGAACTTCCTCTCTCATCCCCATTGTGGTCGGCGACCTGGTCCTGGTAGACGCCGCACCTATCTCCGGTTGTCTTTGAACAACCTCCGACTCCGATCAGGCAGCCGCCCGCAGCTATCCGAGTTAATTACACAAATTAATGATTCCAAATGCAGCAAATGAAATGCCACCTTCAGTGAACTCCGTTTTGTCCGGTTCAAAGAAACATGGTTGATCAAGTGTCTGCTGGCCTTGTCGTCGGTACGGACACGGAGCTGAGATACAAAGGGTCCGTCCGTTCTTTGGGCCGTGTAAGAAAAGCTAAGGACCAGTTCGTCCACTCTGGAGATCTGGTCCGCACTCCGCGCACTATTTCCGAAGAGCTTGAGATTTGAGACCGTTGTCTTTTCCTCGCCTTCAGCTAGCCTACGACGGACCGAATAAGAGACTGAGCCATGTTAGATCCCATGGATGGTTGCGCGGTGTTTGGGGGCCAAAAACGGGACTGTTATTGGATTGCGCTATGCAGGGTTGTTGGTCCTTGGCTTGGCCCCCATGCCACATACTACTCGGGTCAGTTGTGTTTGAGATTGGAATGGAGATTGATTGATCATTTCATGGTTGATCATCTGAAAGGAGATGGGTAATAGTACTAGAATCCTAAATGTCTAATAATTCGGAGGAGAGCAATTTCCCAAGTCCTCCAGGGTTTCCGGTCTCCAAGGACCGGCAAAATAATAGTAAACGCCGAGTGCCATGCATCTATCCACGTAAAGATACGATATCCCGCCTGTGATTGCACACATCTTGTTGAAGGAAACAATTTCCGGCGACACCAATACAAGTCGTAATTCGTTAGGAACAAAGAAAAAGTAAAAAAATAAAAAAATAAAAAAATAAAAAATAAATGAAAAGTAAACCGAAAAAGGAAACGCAAAATGCAGCTCAAAGTAGAGGAGGGTACGGGTGTACCAAAGAGGTAGCGTCCAACTCCGGCGTCAGAGGACAACCCAGAGAAGGCTCCGCGGGCGTCGATGGAGAGGAGTGGTCATCGCTGTATCCTTGCGACAAAGCTGGCATCTGGCGGGGGAAATTAGCTCCTCTTGCTATGGAACTGCGGGTACGTCGCCCTAATGGAAGGGAGGGTATGTACAGGAATGTTACTATGCTCCTGGTGGTGTTGCGCCGGAGCCAGATCGATTCCCGCCATCGAGGCGTAGCTCATGTTGAACGGGCTGATGATATCGTCGTCGCCGTACGAAGAGTACCTTTTTGCAGATCCGGAACCGTGCATCGCGACAGGAAGGAGAGGAGGTACGGGCGAGGGGTACTCGCCGTGGTAGGCCATGTCGCCGTAGGGCCCGGAAAGAGAGTGATATGCTGGAGGGTGTCCGTATGAGTGCTGCCCGTAGGGGTCGAGCGAGGAGTACGAGAGGAGCGGTGGTGGGGAAGTGGAAAGCTGTCGGGTGCTCTGGTATGAAAACATCGACCCTCGGTCCTCTTGAGTGGAATAGCTATCGTATGTTGACGCACGGTCTGTCGATGCTGGGCTGTGGACATCGGATGTCGACTTGGATGCGCGAGCATGCTTTGCGCGCGACTTGACGGTCACTCTAACTGGCGGTTCCGGCTCTAGAGAGCGCTCTGGGGATTCGGATGCAGAGGCAGCACGTTTTTCGAGGTCCTCCAGACGGCGCTTTAACTTCTTGCCTGTCACACTGTTAGGATAATCCGAACCGTTCATAGTGTAGCAGGACACGTACGATAATTACGCTGGGCAATGCGGTTTTGGATACGACGCCGTTCAGCCAAGTCGGAGATCTTGGTCCAGTCCTCATTAGGGTTGGCATTGGGACTGAAGGCACTGCTCGTGCCGTGGTTTCTTGAACTTGTGGAGTATGAATAACCGTTTGATCGATGCATTTTGAAGTAGCTAAAGCAGAATGATGTAATGTCAGGCTTGGAGTGTGGAAAAGACTATAAGTATGAAAGAGTAGAAGTATGAAAAGCAAGAGGAAGTGGGTTGGCTATATAGTCCAGATAGTACTCCAAGAGTCCAAGGCTGTCAGTTGGATCCACGGGTACAAGCCAAACAGGGCGGCGCATGGCTAGTATTTATCATTACAGTGAAGAGAGCTCTCTTGCTCAGCCCCCGGACTCCGAGTTCCCAGACGGCCGCGCGATTGAGCCGTTGCGGTAGCGGGTCAGTCCGTGCGATTAGCTGGGTGAAGATGGGCTCTGGGCTGTGGGATAATTAATTAATTAAATTCTTTTTTTGGCAAGCATGTCGACCATGTGCTGAGGGGGGGCACCTTTCCCGAAAGGAAATGCAGGGCTGCGTCACTGGCGATTTGAGGCTGTTGCGACTTGCGAGCATCGTGCTGCCAGCCGACTAGCCTACCTACTAGTGTGCTGCTCTTGCGCGGAACCCCGGATGCCCGATATCACCGAGCGCCTTTTTTAACCTCCGCAGGGGGGCCTGGAGGGCCGGAGGCTGCAGTCCAGGCAATCAGATTCAGGGAACCAGGGCTGTGCTGGGAATGTTCCACAGTCCTCGACCGTCCATGTGGTTCCAGCGATTCACTTTCCACTGTCCAGCATTCCGCCGCTTCCATTGAGGGAGTTATGAAGCGCCCAGAGAATTGTGACTCTGAAGTGTGAAGGCGAGCCACGGTCCAAATCGCAGGAGACTCTGCAAGTGTCGCTATCCTCCGTAGTGCAGGAGGGAAGATCGTCACTGCTTCCTTTTTCCAGCCTCTCTTCACTCAACTCTTTGTTGGGTTTTTTGGTTTCCGATTTTGTCCTTTTTTTTTTTTTTTGTTTGGATATCCAGTAAAGAGTGGGCTCGTGGGCTAAAAGGCTGGAAAACGCAGACGAGTACGAGACTGCGGTCCGAATACGCCGGGCAATTTCCAATGCAGGTTGGGGGTTTTTCATTCGCTGGTCAAGAATGGAGGATGAGCGAATCTTCAGTCATGATGAGTGATAAAACCATAATAATCATGGGCTCAAAAAAGCCTCGAGCCGGCGAGGAGAGGGAAGAGTGGCTGGCCCCCTTGATCGCTTCCTTGCACGTTGTGTGGGGGAGGTTGGACAAGAAGCCCGCATGCCGTCGGTCTGTCAGTCTCTCCGTGCCCTTCGGCCCCTTCCAACACTAAACAGTTCTTCTGCCTGCCTGGCTCGAATTCCAACACGCATGCACCAACCAAGTCGGTAATTCTGAGCGAGCGGGTCCATGTCTTGAAAGCTGAAACAAGTGCCCTCTCAGCACAGGCCAAACCTGAGACCACAGAGTGCGTGGCAGTCAGTGGCAGTAGTAACTGGACAGGTTCATGGTTCTGAGTACGGATCACCACGTTACACAGCTGGTCACTGCCATCAGGTCCTCATAATGAGGCTTCTTAGGTTCTTACGGTGATTATTTTAGACAGTAATGTCTTCTGTCTGTTGATCCTTCTCAAGCCACAAGCTGCATCCGTTGCATAATCCAAATTCCTGCTGCACATTTCACCTCTCACCAGGTTTACCATCTCGACCCAGAGTACACATTGCTGGGATGCGCTGCTTGCAACCCTGCCTCAATTATATCCACAGTTTTCCCACTATCTATCTTGGTCAATAATGAATAGAATCGTTGTCGCTCTAAGATACTCCGGGCCTTTCCAAGATTGGGGGCTGGCTGCGCCGAATAGAGCCCGAATAGTACTAGTCCGGGCCTAATGCATCCTCGTCTATCAACGCCTCCTCATCCAAATCAATAATTACACCGAATAATTAATATTCGAAGTCTGGAAAAGAGGAATCCGGTGGACGCTTTCCGACCCTGCAGCATTCTGACCCATCGGGCGAACCACAGCCCGCGAGATCAAGGCTCGTTGGAGCTTGGCCTGTCTCCGCTGAAGTAAACTCATGGTCGGGGCAAAGCCCGGAGTAATTCTTTTTCAATCTCAAACCCATGAACATCTCGATGGGCTGAGTTTGCGTTTCGGTCCATTCTCGCCTCCGCTCACAGAGATTCCGTGGACAATAATGACAAATTGAGGGTGAAGGTGGTGTTGGGATGGCATTTCAGTATCACCCACCTTACATGAAGAATCCGCATCTTGCCCAATCACAGTCAACCATCGATTCTCAAAGTTGGGAGCCAGGCGCCCCAAATGGCCTCTTGCGTCTGAAATGCGGACGCCGAGGGCGAAATGCGCAAAGGAGGAATGGCACAAGTATTCAAACGCACGGTCTCGATTTAGACCACGTTGCACCCCTTGATCTTGGCAACTCGACTAAGGATAAAGATCTCACGCTCCAGAGTGGTGGGTACATACTGAGATCTTAGTTTTCTGGTGCAGCTCGGGGTTTTCTTTTTTTCCTTCTTCTTCAAGTCGGTATTTTCGGGGATCTGAAGACCCCGGCTGTTCCTTAGTTCTATGGGTGGTGAATACTGAGTCACTAATTCCCTGTTGATCTCATGAAACCCATGCAATTAATATCTGGTCGTCAACATCACCACAACGAGGAAGTCAACGGCGCAGTTAATCAGTAGTGGATCATGCGGTATCGGGCCAAAATGGAATTCCGCCTGTGGCCCATGTCCATCCCCTGTCTTCGGGGCCAGAATGCCCTCAGCCCCCAAGAAGCCTCCTTGCTGAGCCGATCTGCAGTGCCATGACATGAAACTCGTGGTGAGGGTGCTTGTGATACATGCCAGTCCGGGCGCGCCTGCTCGTGGACTCGACATTGCTGCTATTAATACGATCAACGTAAAAACTGTATTGGGAACTGGGTTGTCGCCAATAGTTGAGCCAGGAAGGGAGATATTGCTATCTCCGTCGTAACACCGCCATAATTAATCCCTTGCAAGGGAGACCACGCGTTCCAGGCGTTTTTTCAGCTGAGAATCCGCCTATTCCGTGGGAGCCTCAAAAACCTGCAGCTGACCGTTTGATAACGGCACTGAAGGGAATCGCTGAAAGTTGCGCGATATTTGGAGAACTTTCCTCACAACTCGAGATGGGGCTGAACAAGTTGACCCAAAACCCGTCTGGTTTCCTCGGTCCTCGCACTGTCAGGCCAGTCTAACGGACGCTAACGGGGGCCGGCAAGTGCGCTAGTAGGGCTGAAGAAACCAACAGTAGGTTACAAGTGTCATTGGCTGACTCGCAAGCTCCTCACATTTGTCAGTCAGTCACCCACCTCAGAAAACTTCCATCTGCTAATCCGCAAGCAATCAAAATGGCGGCACGGATCTCACGAGCCGGCCAATCGTGGTTCCCCAGGCCATGTTGATCTCGGATTTCATGGGAACCTGGATACCTGATTCTGGACCTGCAATTTGCAATGATTGTGGACGCCTAGCTGAAGTCAAACTCTCTTGGTCTGTGGAGATCCCAGACTTCCCAGTAGCAAACCCCATTTCTTTTTTCCACACCCTGGTTTTGTTTCCATGTAACACAAGCCACTGCCTTACTGGTTGTTGGCTCAGCTAAGTTCACACCGAATCGCGGTCGTACTCCGCGCAGATTCCGCCTCGACGGTGAAACAGACATTCCCTCAGCCAGGGACACCTGGCTGAAGGAATGTAAACGACTCGAAGGAAGAGCCGCGCAACAGGAATTCTCGGATCGGTCGGACAGAATATGTTGACAGCAGACTCGAAGTTTCAGAAAACATTCTAGAAGCAGTAAAACATCATCAGTCAGATTCTAATTTGGGCGGGAAGGGCCGAAACAGAACTCAGTACACTTGCCAGCTGACATGACTTGGCATGGATATGTGAGCTTAAAACGGTCAGCAAGTGGCATTTAGGAATGCCACCAGGTGAACCAGCTGGAGATTATCAATCATTAATCAACCTTGAGATACCAGCGGGTGTGCACTCTGCAACTCCACTGATGGCGTGTTGTTGTTGGGGTCGTCGGCGTATTCCGCCTCATGGAGATTGCCGGAACTTGGAGACTCATTTCTGGATAGCCTACCCGGTTTCGTTGTCCCAAGTCTGAAGGGTTCAAAGCCCCAGGCATCAGGTCGGACCTGGAGCGAGACCTTCCGGCCGAACGGCATGGTCTGCATCCGATCCGTGCTGTTGGAGTCGAATTCTAGGGGAGTTGAGGTGCGGCAACGATACCTCACTCTCGCGGCAATGAATCATGAGAAGCAAAGTAGCTTGCATTGGGCTTCATTGCTTTCAGTCCTTTCACTCTGCTGCTTGTTTTCCTCGCAAGAATACAGAATGTATTCCGCCTCTCGATATCCAGGCAACTTGCTCCCGATCCTTTCGGAATTCTTCTCCATGAAGGAAACCCCGTTAATGGCACTAGGCCTAGTTCGGCACTAGGATAGATGATCCATAGTGCAATCAATTCCTAATAGTGAATACAACTGACACACACTGTCTGCACTGTCTCAAACAACAAATTCAAGCCCATGCACTTGTGAATACAGCGAAGAACAAAGACAAATGAGTGCCGAGAAGTAACTAACAGAAAAGGGAGTTATGTAACACACCTCCAACAAAAGTTCTCAGAAAACAGCTGGTTTACCTGACCTCTTCGCATTTTTTGCCTTTTTCTTCAATATGCACCTTCATCAACTGGAACGGTGCCGAGTTTCTCGAGGAACATACTCCGCCTGCCGTTGACTGTCTACTATCACCAGCTGTGCTACAAAAAAGCAAAGAAAACGCAAAAAAAAAAAAAAAAGAAAAATTGAGTAGGACAGGTTTCTGTCCCCTCCGTGCTCAATATATTCAGCTATGGCCTCAGAATCAGGTCTAGGGAGCTTTGACATATTCTCATTCGATATTCGAAGCTTGATTTGGTCTGAAGTTTTTAACACAGAGCCCTCGTCGCCTAAACAAGGCTGTCTGGATGCTTATACCAATCTTCTACGAACCAGCAAGGGTATGTACAACGAGATAAACGAGTTTCTATTCTATGGATGCGTGCTGGAAATTTTACTGGTCCCGATATCAGTACCTCTCTTCAAAATTTCCCTTGGCCATCTCCCCCCTCAGTCTCACAGTCACTCTCCGGTCAGGCAAGGCAGTGTACAGCCCCCCATAAACACACTTCATCCTGACTCCCTTAGCCTCTTCCCCTTCCATATACTGGAACAGGTTGTAGTCAGGCTTGTATCGCCATGCCAATTGGAGAGAGTTGGTGTATTCTATATATGGAAAAATACCCGGACCACAGTCAATGTACTCAAGAGCGCGGGGACTCTGAGTCGACTCACTCTTTCCTTCCAGGGAGAGCACCTCAACTTCAATTCTTCTTACAAACCGAGTTTCAACGGCTTTGACCACAACTTTTTCGTCCGCCCTTTCAACCGCCTGCGACAGGTGGCAACGATCATCGAAGTAACAACCGACTCGGGGGTCGCTGCATCTGCCATGGATCTGGCAACTACCAACCGGACTCTGGGTACCAAGAACGAGCCATGGAGCGAGCGAGGACTCCGACTCGAACTCGCAAAAGACTGGTACAACGTTTGTCTTCTCGCGGCGACTCCCGGTCAAGGATGGAGCAGCTCACTTCGGACTCTACAGCAACTTCACCAAGAAATATTAGTGGAATGGCTGCAAGAGACGCGGAGTGGTGAACTTGAGTTCATCAAGCAAATCAACTGGATATGGGCCAATTGTCGAGAAATCGTATGGGAACTCGACCCTTCACTCTCGCTGTTTACAAAAGCACGCAACGCCTTGAAATATAGAGATTGGGTAACGCTTCAACACGGGGCTGTTTGTACCTCTATCCGTAAGTCAGCTGCCATGTTGGACGATCTGACTGAAGCCATCGAGATAGCCTTGGTCGCATGCTGGAATTTCAAGCATGGTCAAGGATCTACTCGGGAAAGCTCCGAAGAAGGATCTCCGGGACCACAACTTATATGCCTACGTCGTGATTAACCGGTTCCCAAGCACCGTTCTAGATTCCCAGGTCGTCAGTACCCTTCAGATATATCATTTACCTGCACTGACGCCGAGGCGGGACCTGAATGTGGCGTGATATCCTCGCAGGATGCAATGCGCGTGCCAAATAATACCAGGAAGTGTTTAAACTTAAATTTTTATACCCCATACTGCACTCTAGCTGTCTGGTCTTGAACTCAACTCTGCATTGGAGACCAGCAGATAGCGTGAAGTAACACTAGTCTTGCAGACAAATTGCTGTGCGACCTTTTTGAGTTGGGGTCTATGTCTCACAATCACAGTGATTTGGAATTTTTGGGGCACATGTTCACCTGTATTTCTTTCTTTCTGCGTGAATAGCAGCCTCCTGGTGAGCCCACCGCTACTCTGTACTAGTCTCAATAGTAGCTCAGGAATACTCGGCGTACACCTAATCTCATTTATACTACAGTGTAGCGCAGCGCATACCTCATGTATTTGGAATTGTGTACGATCATTCCAGCCACCTTTCAAAAATTCCACGCCTTTTCCACAGGAGCAGAACAACAAAAATGGAAGTGGTGGCTTGCATTATGTGATTACAGGGACCATTTTCTTGGTTGTATATCAGGTCATCAACCGCCATGGATCAGGCCATAATATCATTTCACAGTTTCACCGCTGCCAACAGTACAAGCCTTTATAATCAATGAAGACGGTGGATGTTTTTGGAATACCCAATGCCGACTTTGAGGCACTGAACAGCAATTGTTTCCGCCACCGACTGCGTATTCACGACCTAATCGAAACACGAAAGCCAAATATGCTATGCCCCAAGAATACAGCGTCATAGAAGTTTGAAGTCTCATTATTCGAAAGACATTTGCTTTGATCTTCGGGATCCGCAGGCTAGCGGGGCCGTCCAGCTCAGTCACCGCACACGAGCATTCAACAATCTGATAATATGTGCCAATGAAGCAGATCGGACATTCCGAGAGGCGATCAACTTGCAGAAGAAGTCTCTTATAGCCCAAAATGTAACCTCCAATAGGAAGAGGCCTTTACTGGTGGTCGATCTGCCTGGCTGAAGAACTGCGCCGACATCAAGATCCCGTCGATAATCCCACGCACTCCTTCCATGATTACGTATTTTGCTTTATTTGTATTCTAATTTCTTCATCTTTTCGATTTTAGCCCACCTCCTCGGCTGTGATGTCCGTTGTGGGTTGGGCGATGCGCCAATGTAGAGCTTTGGTCCGTCATCGCTATACTCTCCGTCAACCATAGACGTCTGGTTCAGAACTTATCCCAAACTTAGCATCATCCTGCCTGATCACACGCGCCCACGAATAACATCAAACGCCAACCAAACTCAGCCGAGTCCAACCCGATTCTCAAGTGGCACATCGCACGTCGCACAGCCTAGCCCAGAGAGGTAAATGGACGGGTAGCGCGGGCTTGCAATGAAGGAGACAGAGAGAGGGTGCATAAAACCACACCATATGCCGTACACCATATGTCGTATACGTGCGTCCGGAGCTGGAGTACGACTACGACTGCAGCACAAGCACACGAACACAATCCCAGCCTTTCAACCTGGAAAATGTCGAAAGAAAAGAAAAGAAAAGCAAGACAGTCCACGCCTTTCCCGCCCCGCGAGCCAAATACCCAACCAACACATTGTGGAAATTTGATTTTGTTATTCCATTGGATGCACGTCGGAAATTGACGCGGGATCCCTCCGCTCGTGCTTAGATTGAGATTGGGCTTCACTCAGCCTTACAAAGGTCCAAGCACCTAGGCGTTTTAGTCTTGGTGGTCTGGGCTGAACTGGACGGGTGGTTATACTCGACTTAGTGTTAATATGCGCCTGCTAAGGCTCGAAGCACTGACTGCCTGGGGTCCCAGGTGGAGAGCAATTGATGAGCGCACATTCCGTCCTTGTGGAGTTCTACGAGAATCCAGCGGCACTTACTGCTAAAAGTAACAACATGCATGCACGAGATGGGTGAGCTGGAGGGCCGATATTCGGCACCCTGGCTTCGAGCCCACTCACAGCCTCCTCCTGTATCCCGGGGGACGGTTCCTCTTTGAGGCTAACTTCAACGCAGCGTGGACACTACAATAATGCACAGCCCACAGTAGGGGCGATCCAACATGGCGGTGACACGACACTGGGTTCACCTGGATAAGGCATTCCATATGCCTCATTTGCCTTGCTTCACTTGCATTCATTGACCAAACATATAATTACATGATTTGCAAGTGGCACTGCATTTATTTCTACATGTATATTTAGTTTAGTATAGTAGCAAACGTGGCGGGAGGCTGAGAATGCGGGTCGACGTAATCATCCCTCCACCCCATGCGTGGCTTGTACAACTGCGCACACTAAATATGAGGTTACCATGTTAAGGACTGCCACTTGGGACCAGAAGGTACAAGTTAAGCAACGTGGGTCTTTAGGCGCCCAACATATCAGCATTCCGGTGTGGTGACTTGTTTTGCTATTATTATTAACTGCAACGAGGGAAGTTGGGCTTGTAGCTCGTCTGAGATGGAGGCGAAAGGGGCGCACTCCTGAATCAAAAATGGGGATCCCCGTGGCTCTCCTGTTTGGCTGTTGTATACATATGTTGGTGTTTGAGAATAGGGACTAGAGAAAGCCTCGAGGTACCTAGACTTTGGGGGCTGAGCATCCGGAAATTATGTCTTTCAATAGATTGGTATTCTGGGGGCAGTGTTAATAGTAAGGTACCTGGTCCGAGGAGTTACTTCAAACGGACAAAACGAGGTCTGCTCGTGGTGCTGCAATGTGTTATGGCATTGAATTGTAGAGTGCAAGTATCTAAAGCTTGTGCTCGACGCCAAAAAAAAAGTAAAAGTCTACAAAATTGACCCAAGAGATTTGTATATTATGCGAGTCGATATATCGACTATCACCTCTTTTTATAGGACATAGCTGGGAAATGTCAGCAAGATTTCAATCTGGTACATAGTTAGTGACGTACCTCCACTTGTGCTCTTGATCACCGTACTGGATCTCCTCGATCCAGTTCTTCATCTGAAGAGCAATCTCCCCAGCCTCCTCATCCTCCTTCAATCCACAGTTCACCAGCTTGCCACGATAGCTGATATTGCGCACGGGGCTGACAATTGCTGCTGTGCCAGCTCCAAAAACTTCTAGCAACCTTCCTTCTTTATCAGCTTCGGCGAGCTCCGCCATCCTGATCTTACGCTCGGAGATATCCCAGCCTTGCGGGGCGAGTCTCTCTCTGGCGAGACCTAGCACGGAATCCCGGGTAACACCCTCGAGAATTGTTCCATCAAGGGGTGCAGTCACCAATTCTTTCCTGCCGGTCTCCTTGTTCTTCAGCGCAATGAAAAGGTTCATCGTGCCAACCTCTGTTACATACTCTTCCTCCCCGAAAAGCCACAGGTTCTGTTGAAATCCACGCGAAGCGGCCTCCAGCTGAGGAACAATACAGGGAGCATAGTTTGCACCCAACTTCTTATCTCCCACGCCTCCAGGCCAGGCGCGCACGGCATAATCCGTGGCCTCCAATGAGATAGCCTTGAATCCGGTTGGGTAGTAAGGGCCCACGGGACTAGCAATGACGAAGAGAAGGGCAGAGCCTGGTGGTCCAACACCAAGAGTGCTCTGGGTGCCAATCATCGTGGGTCGCAGGTATAATGAGTAACCTCGCGCACTATCACAGTGTTAGCAGCCGAATTCGCTAAACAGAACAGCTCTAAATACTCAGGAATGAATCTGCTGTCGAGTTTGACGAGCTCTCCAATCAATTTGGTGAGGGCTTCGCCGTCAAAAGAAGGCAAAGCAATCCGTGCAGATGACTTGTTCAGGCGCTGCATGTTCTTGTCGGGTCGGAACAATCGAATCTGACCTTTGCTATCTTTGTACGCCTTCATACCCTCAAAACATTCGAACGCATAGTGGAGCACACAAGCGGAGGGATCCAGCTGGAGTTTTTGATACGGGACGATCTGGGGAGTAAGCCAGCCATCTTTCGCGGTCCATTCGACAGTAAACATGTGATCTAGAAGGACAATGGCATTAGAACTGTACATCCTTTGCGCTGTGGGCTCCGAGAACAACCATACCAGTAAATGTCTTGCCGAAGACGAGATCCTTCGAGGGTAGCAACTCCTTCGGTGTACTTGTTTTTGTGATGGTAAGCTTTGACGGGTCCAGGGGGGCGCCTTCCGAAGCAGCTGGAGTAGCACTGAAGCTTCGTTGCCATAGCTGGTTTGCACGAGGGCTCTGGAAACGCGGAGCAA
Organism: Aspergillus sydowii CBS 593.65; assembly: GCF_001890705.1. Lineage (NCBI taxonomy): Eukaryota > Fungi > Ascomycota > Eurotiomycetes > Eurotiales > Aspergillaceae > Aspergillus > Aspergillus sydowii. The sequence goes on along the minus strand of NW_024467875.1, from coordinate 104,959 downwards.
CGAGGCTAGGTAGCGCTCGCTGGCGAGCTAGTTGATGGAGCGATTTCATGGCTACTATAAACTCCGGATATCTTTGTCAGTCAGAGCCCAGGGCCAAAGGAAGAATGTTTTCAGTGACTGTCAAGGGGAAGAAAAACCCGCCGGGTAGTCGCGGTTAAAAGCAAGTGCATGGACTCTCCACACGGAGCGTAGTGACAACTCCGGGCGGCTTTGATATCGCAAGCTCGCAAGCATAACTCGGTGCTTGATATCTTGGGGTATACGGACCTTAGACCAATGAAAGTGCCCTCAAATCCGGTGATTGATGTGCGTCCCTTGAGTCAGAGTCGTGGAGAGCGATCAAGAACTGCCAATGCCAACAGCGCTCTCCGCACATCCACAATTGACACTCGGTCTGATCTCCGAAATCGGCCACCAGCGGATAACCGGCAGATCGAGGCAGGCGGTGGCCTCAGAAGCTTGATGGTCAGCATCTCGTTTCACGTGACTGTCTCGAACGCACCGAGACGGGGATTAGCTTGGGCTGAAGTACGGAGTCCCGAATGGCCGAACGACAGCGCGCTGGACGGAGTTCGTCGCGAAGTGTGAATGTGTCGTGAAAGCGGATGGCCTCATAAGACCTGATTCTGCGTCATACTCTTCACCCTTCCTTCTATGTGGTAATACCCCCAATTGTTTTGTTGATCCCCGCTATCTCGCGACCCGTGTTAGGCTGCGGCCGCCCCGAGACATGCAAAGTTGATGCCGCACGTTGAACCGAATACTATGCGATAGTCCATCTTAGATCGCTGGAGATCGAAGAATCGCATAGCTTCAACCAAGATGTTCTCATCCGCGCTCAAGTCATTCAGTTCCAACATCACTACGAATTATCAAGTTTCCCCGCATCCTACAGTTATTTCCGGTCCTTGGAAGATTCATGATGGAAAGAAGAAATCCACCAATACCCCAGCATCCATCTTTATCTTTGATAAGAAGGCCCTCGAGCCGCGCTCCAGTGGACTGGGTGGTGGCCGTTCCAGTTCTTCAATCAAAAAGCTGCAGGAAGAAATTGTCGAACGCTTGAAACGCGAAGCTGGCAACCTCGCTCGTCTACGACACCCATCGATTCTACAGGTGCTCGAGCCTGTGGAAGAGACACGCAATGGTGGTCTCATGTTCGCAACCGAAAGAATCACCGCCTCGCTTGCCGGACTTCTACAGGAAAAGGATACACAGGAAAGCAGCGGAAGGATAGGCTCAAGGGTTTCGCGGTACATGGTAGAAGAGCCGGACGGCTCCCGGAGGCGGAAGGATCTCGACATCGATGAACTGGAAATCCAGAAGGGCCTTCTGCAGGTTGCTAAAGGTCTTGAGTTTCTTCACGAATCTGCTGGCTTGGTGCACGGCAATCTGAACCCGGAGGCTATCTTCATCAACGCCAAATCTGACTGGAAAATCTCGGGACTTGGCTTTGCTGGTCCCTCAGACTCGTCCGAATCCAAAACATCTCTACCCCCTCTGGCTCTATCGGAAGTTCTTTATCAGGACCCACGCCTTCCACCGTCTGTTCAACTGAACTTAGACTACACCTCACCTGATTTTGCTTTGGATTCAAACGTTAACCCCTCGGCCGATCTATTCTCTCTTGGACTTATGATAATAGCACTATATAACTCGCCTCACACTTCTCCCTTGAAGTCTCATGGTAGTTTGGACTCGTTCAAGCGACTACTCACTTCTCCGTCCTCCACTCCATCGCAAAGCAACAACTTTCTCTGTTCAGGCTCGATACCGAAGGACATTCTCGCGCATGTACTACCAAGACTAATAACTAGAAGGGCCGCCCAGCGTCTCACCGCTCGAGAGTTCCAGCAGTCTCAATATTTCGACAACATCCTGGTATCAACCATTCGGTTCTTAGAATCACTGCCAGCCAAGAATCCAAATGAAAAGGCCCAGTTCATGCGTGGCTTGCAACGGGTACTTCCAGAGTTTCCTGTTTCCGTCTTAGAGAGAAAACTTCTGGGCGCCTTGCTAGACGAACTCAAAGACCGCGAGCTCCTCTCTCTTCTCTTACAGAATGTTTTCGCAATTCTCCAGCGAATCCCGAATGCGCGTCGTACTCTTCCTGAGAAGGTGATTCCTCATCTCAAGGAAATCTTTCCAGTAGGGAAAGGTGCTTCCCAAGAACGAGATTCGAAGAAGGATGCAGGCCTCATGGTGGTTCTTGATAATATCAGTGTCATCGCTGAAAATTGCTCTGGAATGGAATTCAAGGATGGTAAGACTCCTGTTTCGGCATGGCTATATGACAATGGTTAATATTTCTAGATATTCTACCTCTTATTCGCCTAGGGCTCGACTCTCCCACACATACCCTAGTAGATGCCGCAATAAAATGTCTACCCGTCGTTCTCCCCGTTCTTGATTTCAGCACGGTGAAAAACGAAGTTTTTCCCCCAATTGCATCCACTTTCAGCCGCACGAATAGTCTTGCAATCAAGGTACGGTGTTTAGAAGCGTTTGCTGTACTTTGCGGTGGCTCTATGGGTCAAGGAGATGAGAACGGAGACGACTTGACCGGTATAGTCGAGAAAAGCAAACCACAACCTACAAAGTCGTCTATTCTGGACAAATACACCATTCAAGAAAAACTTGTACCCTCTCTGAAAGCGATCAAAACAAAAGAACCAGCCGTGATGATGGCGGCTTTGAGTGTGTTTCAGCAGATCCGCACCGTTGCAGATGCCGATTTTCTTGCCCTGGAGGTACTTCCGGTTCTATGGAACTTTAGCCTTGGTCCACTTCTTGACTTGAAGCAATTTGGTGAATTCATGACTTTAATCAAAAGCATCTCTTCAAAGATTGAGCGCGAACAGATGAAGAAACTTCAAGAACTCTCTTCAGGGGATTCGTCCGGTTTCCGTAACGGAACAGCAGCCTCCTCCAAGGCGGCAAGTGGTTTTACGCAGTCAGAAACCGAATCCACGAGGGATAATTTCGAGCGTCTGGTTCTTGGACGGGGCGCAGCAGTATCAAATGATCAGGGAAGCGATATCTGGGGTGGCCTAGTCTCAGATACCGCATCTTCGCAAACATCTACTACTCCACAGCCCAGCTCTACCGCATTTTCTTGGTCTTCAACTACTGCGGGGGCTGTTGGCAGGCAATCCAGCCTAACCGCACGTTCAATCACACCCGATTTCAAGTTAAATTCATTCCCATCGTTGGAGCCGACTGCAAAACAAAACTCGTCCCCGGCATCAGCGTTTCCGGCTCTACAGCCATCTGCTCCATGTCCCTGGAGCATGCCGAACCCACCCAATCGCCAACCTCAGTATTCGGAATCAAGCCCGTCTCTGGCCTCACTAGCCAGTATGAACGCCTCCAACACCTCTTCAGCCAGCACAAAATTGCAGACAACGCCCAACTACTCTGCATTCTCGATACCACCTCCACCCTCTACGCAGGCTCCCAGTTCATTTACGAACACCACCCAGGCTCCATTTGGCGGTGGTACTGGACAAGGCTCCCCATTCTTCAATAGCAGCGCCGTGCAAGCTCAACAGCCTGGAAACCAAAAACAAGGGCTTGACAAATATCAGAGCCTGATATGATAGCAAACCTATGATTATGCGCTAATTGAGCTATATCACCTCCGTCTTCCCGCAGATTTTCTACTATATCGGCCGTACACTACGGAGTTCAGTACATATATGTAAATGATTACATTATTGTCCATCCAATAGTCTGCTCTAATATAAAATCATGACTTAATGGTCCGGAACGGCAGCGGCAGTTCCAGGATATCATAAATTTTTTGCCATACGAGCTACTTCGCGCACATTGTACTAGTATAGTAATTAGATATGCATTGTATACACCCTATTCCTACGTACTTATTTAATGTAGTCTAACCTTTAAGAACATGAAGTACCCACTTACGCCAAGCAAATCCTAGCGCCAAAGCTCAAGTCGAGAATCTGACGTAGTCGGAGCTGATTGTTGGGCGCTCCTTCCAGTTACACGAGACTCGGTATTGATGTTTTCTTTACAAAGAGGGGTATGCAGGCGCCTGCCTTCCGTCCTCCACCGCCCCTCAGTACTTCTCCGGCCCCTACCCCGCCGATTCTCTTCCACCCTTACAACTCCCCAACGCGCTACCTCTACGATAACCACGATGGATGCCAGTGTTAAACAGCATTACCTCGCCGACTCGCCTCCGAGTGTGGTTCGTCTGGAAGTTAAGCACCACTTCGATAACCTCAAAGACAAGAACCTACGGAAATACGCCCACTACATTAGCCGGTTGGTTCACCAACACTTAACTCAGTCTTACAATTCTAACACTAGGTGATTGTCGAACTGCAGGGCTGCGTTTGAGGGAACCCGTGTAACTCTCCGCCAAGTCTCCCCGGAATCTGAACCAATCTACGACTTGATTCTCGCGCTATATCGAGCCTGCGATGGGAATTGGCCCGAGCTGGCACGGAAGACTAATGTTAGCGATGAGAATCTCCGCTTCTTCCTAGAATATTCTGCCCAGTTCCTTGGAAACTGTGGTAACTACAAGGGCTTTGGCGACTCGAAGTTTATTCCTCGATTGCCCGTCGAAGCTTTAGAGACTCTGGCTTCGGCCACGCCCGAGACGAAATCTGCGTTCCAAAAAGCCAACACAACGGGAGGAGGTATTTACGAGACAAAGGAGCAATCTCTTATGCACCTTGGCTATCCTGAAGCCGGGCATATGACTTCATACTACCCTGATTCACCGTCTATTACCAAGGATGAGATTACAGGCATTGGAGATTTTTTCGAACAGAAGGGCATGCCTTTGGAAAACACCAGACTCCGAAAGACCTCCACAGGAGATTTTGAGTTGCTGCTCGCTTCTGGTGTTTCATCTCCTCCGACCCGAGATAGGGACTTGGGGGATGCTAGCTCGTTTGATCTGGACGGGAAACTAAAGGGGAAGAAAGTGCACCTCGTTTTTGGTGATCACAAGGAAGAAATGGCGAAGATCGCCCATAGCATCAAGCAGGCCGGGCTTCACGCAGCAAATACTACCCAAAAGGGCATGCTGGATGCTTATGCACTTTCTTTCGGTGCCGGATCTATTGAAGCAATTAAACAGAGTCAACGACTATGGGTGACGGATCAGAAGCCGGTTTTGGAAACAAACCTTGGTTTCGTCGAAACGTACAGAGACCCTCATGGGGTAAGGGGAGAGTGGGAAGGCTTTGTTGCTTTGGTGAGTTGCAGGTCGTCTATTGACCCAACTTTAGTGGAACTAATTCATATTACAGGTCAATCTAGAGCGGACTGCAGCTTTCGGGAAGCTTGTAAATAGTGCAGAAAGCATGATTCCTAAATTACCCTGGGGCAAAGACTTCGAAAAAGACAAGTTTCTCAGCCCTGATTTCACCTCATTGGAAGTGTTGAGTTTTCAGTCGTCTGGCATCCCTGCTGGTATTAACCTTCCCAATTATGATGATATTCGCCAAAACCTTGGGTTCAAAAACGTCTCCCTTGGGAATGTTCTTTCTGCTAAAGCGCCCGATGAGCCCATACCGTTCATCCAGGACGAAGACCAAGAGGTTTATCGTCGATTCCGTGATCCTGCATTTGAGGTGCAGGTTGGCATCCACGAGCTCCTTGGGCACGGAACTGGCAAGCTACTCCAGGAGACCGCGCCAGGGGAGTATAACTTCGACGTGTCCAACCCCCCGATTAGTCCAGTGACCGGCAAACCCGTATCGACGTGGTACAAGCCAGGTCAAACATGGAGCTCTGTATTCGGAGCCATTGCTTCCTCTTATGAAGAGTGCCGTGCGGAGTGCGTTGCCATGGCTCTTGCTTGTGACTTCGGCATTCTTCAGATCTTCGGCTTTGGCGATGGGAAAGAAGATCTCTCAAACGAGGCCGGGGATGTTCTATTCGCTGCGTACTTGCTGATGGCTCGTGCCGGTCTGGTCGCTCTGGAATTCTGGGACCCCAAGACGAAGAAGTGGGGACAAGCGCACATGCAGGCCCGGTATAGTATCTTACGTACTTTCCTCGACGCTGGTGATGGTTTCGTCAAGCTCTCCTACACCAAAGAAGACCTGTCCGACCTCGAGATCAAATTGGACCGCTCCAAAATTCTTTCGCACGGGCGTCCAGCTGTGGAAAAATACCTGCAGAAATTACACGTCTACAAGAGCACGGCAGATGTCGAGGCAGGCAAAGCACTCTATGATGATATCACGTCCGTTGATGAGTGGTGGGGCACCAGGGTCCGAGATATTGTTTTGGAAAACAAAATCCCCCGTAAGGTATTTGTACAAGGAAACACTATTTTAGAGGGTGACGAGGTCATCTTGAAAGAGTACGAGCCAACGCTGGAAGGTATTATCCAGAGCTTCGTCGAGCGGAATGTCTAAAGAGGACTCTCGGTGCTCACAGTAATATCTATACATACTCGAATATGTCTTAATGACTTTCGCTTTCGCAGAATAGGCGATACATTACACAATCAATTCAGCGTAACTTTGCCATCCGAATCTACTTCAATTTTCGGCCTCGGATGCTTCACCATCAAGTAGTGGTAACGCTAGTCCTTATAAGGTATAGGTCACGTGGACGATGCAACCAACTCCAGACACATACCAAAACGTGGATTGAATATGGGGATGTTTTTGAAACTCAGATCTAAACTGTAATATTTTACTTATAATATGCTTTGGAATTTTGCAGTAAAATGTGTTCAAATCGCTAACTTGTACCTACTCCGTAAATAGTTGTCTGGCACCCACCCCCTCACACCGAACTAGCTTACTCCAGTTCTCAGGAGCGCCGCCAATGGTCTAAGCGCTTGCTAACAACCATCTCTCCTCTTCTCTCATTACGCCCTTTCTTGCCTCACAACTACTGTCGTTTGCATTAGACAATATCGCATCGTCTTAATTTCCAACCCTCGTGTGATTTTTCAACCTAGTCCCACCGATTATTTGCATCTCAGGTCTTCATGAACAGACAATTATAGAGAACTGGTGGGCTCCTGATCGACAAGGGCAGCGAGAGTCTGGATCACTCCGATCTCCGGCACGACCTTTTAGTTAACGTCAACTCCCCTCCCCAGCCAATTCACATACACTACGGCATCAAAAAAACTCAGAACAAATCTCGACGCCTTGTCGTGGCCATCGGATTATAGTGGCTCGCCTCCCACGGCGCGGCCGCTCAACCACCTTGACCTCAGGGACCCTGTGGAGGAAGACGACGACTTCTATACCGCGCCGCCGCCGCACTCCCCTTACTCAGAGGCTTCCTCTAGCTTCGCTTCTTCGTACCCTCCTCCGTTCTCATCGCTCGTCTTCTCCTCGACAAGCGATTCCAATCGTCCAGAAGCTACAGCTTTCGATCCCGGTTGCGCTTCTCCCCCAGCCTTTGCTCCTTTACCGTCCGAAGACTGTCCTCTAGAACCAGAACCCTCATCGGCGTTAGCCGCAGAAACAAAACCATCCTTTTCTCGGGACACGAAAGGAGAGCAAAGCTCCGACGAAGGCGAACCTCCTCCCCCTTACACCGAAGGATCTAGCCCTATCGACTCCTTCACATACGTGATGGCAGCAGCAGGAGGCGCGTCGAGTATTATTACTCAGGTGCAACAGACAGGTGGTCCTCCAATAAATACACTCGGCGGTACGTGCATTCACAATCTATGCTTGTCTAAAGTCAGACGACCTCTTTGCTAATGGCTTTACTGTCTTAGATGTTGGCGGCGACGAACATATTACCCTCGATCTCCGGTAAGGGAGAATCTAAGTTGCGCATTCGAATTTCAGTTTTTAACCTATCTGCAGGGGAACTCGGTTTACGCTCTCGCGCGATGAATTACTGACTCTACCGGAGTTTGTGCTTCTATCACTTTTCCCAAATGGTCTGCTGCCGGATGGACATATGAATGGCTTCCATGAAAGCGACGTCTATCCTGTCGATGTAAGTTGGCTTCGCATTCCTGGATTATACCAGCAATTCTAATGAGCGTATTGAAGTATGACCCAGCGTCTCTCCAGTACATGTTAGACTTCTTCCGTTCTGTTGCGCAGTCTATCCCGTCTTCACCGTCTGCCTCTCCGGATCTTGATGTGGCTCCCGATTCTATGCAGGGCTCCACGCGAGACATGCTCCAAGATCGTGCCGGTATAATCGTCTTACGCGAAGATTTAGATTTTTATGCAATCCCTCCACGGCCAGACATTGACCACGCTGATATGATGGATGTGAAACGATGCGCTGCGAAAGCGCTTTTACAGCAAGATGGGATATTTTCGGGGCTGAGAAAGAGCGACGAGCCGGGTTCTACGGAGCAACATCTCATTGAGATGCTCACTGCAGGGTACGCTAATTCAAGACCGATGGCTACGTACCGTAAAAGCTAACGAGGTGGTAGTGGGTTTGACCGTGAAGACCGCTGGGGTCACCGTGCCCCGGAGCCAAACAAAGCAGTAATTTGCAGTCTTGCGTTGGCTAAGCTCCGAACCGATATCAGAAGTGATCTAGCCAGCAATAATGTCGGAATGGCCCAAAAGCTTCTTTTGTTTTGGCGGAAACCAGCGCGACGATGTTGGTGGGAGGGCGTTGAGTTGGACAACGTCGACGGAGTTGAAGGCAAAATCAAAATTTGGATTCGCAGGGTCTGGACCCTCGAGATGGTAAGTCCACCGCCTATTGCCGTGTTATTACTCTTCTAATGCACCTCCAGAGCGTAATTGGGCTCCGGTAGTCTTGAAAACTCGCGCTTAGCACTTGGTTTCCATTTTCCCTGTGCTGTTATACCAGCCACCGCCGCATTCTATCCCCCATTCTGTTCCATTCGTGTTCAAATACATATCAATTACACATCATGATCAGCACTTTGTACCTTATCACTTGAGACCGCTTTTGCGAAGTTTACGATATCCCCTAGGTTTTCGAGTCTACGCCTACAGAGCTAAAATATTGGCGTCTGTGAATTGTTGGGTGCTCGTGCACCCCTGTTTATAGTGCTCACTCTCAGGCTGGCTTCCATACATTGATTTATCTTCTGTTTGTTCTGTCCTCTTGCCTCCATCTTCGTCCAATTCTCTCTTCCTATAGTTTGTCGTCTATGAATCGCCAAGAATCAGGTGCACGCAGACCTTTGTAGCGGCATTTACTAAATAATATAATTTCAGCTATGCTGAATATATTTATACTTTTTCCGACTACTGGTTCATTCTTGTTTGTCAACGCACATGCTCATAATTGCTGTTGGGTTGGTTGTAGGCGGTGGTCATCACGTGATGCTGGTTCTGGAATGAGGCTAGCGCCTTTGGCAAAACGCGGAGCTTGAGCGCGATCACTCTCTTAGACTGAGGAGTCCAACTCGCGCTGGAAGTATTCCTAACCCAAGCAGCAGGGACAATTAGACTTTGCAAAATAGCTCACTCGAACCTTTTGTTGTTCGACACATTATATTCGCGCGACCACCAGCATTGTCCTTCTAGTCTTTCGTTTTTCCCCTTCGCCGGTCCGACCATCCTTGATCGATCAAATTCGCAGACGCTATTTATCTACTCGCAGATCGCAGCTCAAACTTCCCAAGGCCGGGACGCTGAGCGACAGGGACATGTTACTGTCCATCTAGATGGCCAACATGTCCCCTCTTCGAGGTTATATCACGTCTTACCCCCCACGAGTGCGTCAATATGCGAACGCGCTCTTCACGCCCGTCATTCCCCAGACCCAGGTTGGACCGACACCGCGTACCACGAAACGGGGGACCACGGCCATCAATTACGCAGAAGATGGCTACGACGATGAAGACTTTGATGATAGTGAAGGACCCCGGCGCCCTACGGGTCTAAGGAGTCTTCGACGAGAGGAGCCCTCTTTTGACAAGGCGGCGCTGGCCGAAAAATTAGGGAAAGAAGCGCACGCCCCTGTAGAGGTCCAAGGTATATTTCGGGACTGGATGATCAAAAAGATGTTGCGGCCCGCGTAAGTTTTTGAACTGAACTTGATTGTCTCGATCTTTGCTGATTTGCGCCGTCCTTCGATTAGGTGTGCCGACCAATTGCAGATACAAGCGCAACTTCCTCTGACCCTTATACCCATTCGAATTGACCTCGAGGTCCCGGCGCATCAGCCTCAAGAGCCCTTCCAGCTGCCCCGGAATGTCCTTGACCCGGCGATCAACCCAACATTGCCTGCGTACAAGAAGCCAGACCCATTACCCGCCTTTCGAATCAAGGACACGTTTATGTGGAATCTTCACGAGGCGTTTGCGACTCCTGAGGAGTTTGCTTTCGGGTTCGTTCACGATCTGGACCTCCCTAACCAACAGGCGATGACCCTGGCGATCGCTACGCAAATTCGCCAGCAATTAGAGGAATATGCCGGCGTCGCACTACACCCATTGTTTCAGAGCACACAGCCAAAGCCTGCTGCTTCACAAGCAGGTCTGTCGCGTGACGCTTCCTCCACTCCTATACCTACGCAGGTTGCAACCCCGGACAGCAAAGCCAATCTAGTGACAGCAACAAAGGAACCACTTGTGAACGACAGCATTTTGAACCCAGATGATGCCTATAGATGCATGATCAATCTGAACATAAACTTACAGAACAAGCTGTATACGGACAAGTTCGAATGGTCACTTCTACATCCTCCTGGAATGGCTGAGGAGTTCGCAAGGATTACGTGTGCGGACCTTGGCCTAGGAGGGGAGTGGGTTGGAGCAATCGCACATGGGATATATGAAGCCGTTTTGAAACTTAAAAAGGAAGTATGTGAAAGTGGTGGGCTCATTAGTGGTCTAGGAAGCTACAGAAATGAGATCGATAATCAAGCCGCGAACGGAGCTGAGGCGGGTTGGCGATATGATCCTGAAGGTCTCGGAGACGAGTGGGAACCGAAGGTTGAAACACTGTCAAAGGAAGAAATTGAGAAGCGCGAGGGAGATCGTGAGAGGCAGATTCGACGGTTACGTCGCGAAACCGCGCGGTTCTCTTCAACGGCGGGCATTACACCAGAAGTCTCACGGCAAGGAAGCGGCTTCTTTGATGTTGATAGTGAGACGCCCCTGGGTCGTGGCGAGAGGAATAAGCGGAAGAGACGTTTCCGCAGTCTCAGCCCGTTAGGGAGGGGAGGCACCCCCGGTGGGCGAGGTACGCCGGACACTGGATCAGGCGCTGGTTATGGTGGAGGCGGTGGTACACTGTCTGACTGGTTTGTCTACTCTACCTTTCTTGCCTCCTAGCAACTAACAATTGTAGGGAACGACAACATTGGCGGTGCAATAACTGCATGGTATGGGGTTCAGCAGTATGGGCTGTACGAGACGGGCCGGCCGGGCCAAGGGTAAATGCAAACTCGTCATATTTAGTCTACGCTTGCTAACTTGGGACCAGACTCTTTGTCATAACTGCGGTCTCTTATACGAGCGAGACAAGGTTGTCCCCGAGTGGTCGAGGAATCTACACCGTCACGACTTGCCGATAACAGGACGGATATAAGTATTCTTCTCGGCCATTTGGAGGCATCAAGTTCTGAGCATGTTCTACGACTTACAGTCAAAAGGATCAGTAAGCTGGGCTTGAATATGATATATCCTGCCTCCAACTGAGAGCCCGATCCCTGCCGCCTTCATTTTGGAAATTAGTCCTTGTACTATTAAACTTGGCCATGATATCTAATGAACCCTTCGCAGTCAGCACTGGCGTACTTATTCTAATCGACACTGCCATTCGAGCTTATTTTTGTTTCTTTCACTTCGGTTTTTTAACCTCTTGCCCTTTCAACACCTTCTGTCTCTTTATATCGNGAATATGTATACTTTTCCATGATGGATGGAGTGGCGGGTGATTTCTTGCTTTCTTTTTTTATCTCCCTTCATTGCTTTTCTCTACTGCTAGAAGGGATGAAAGATAGAATCGGAAATTTAGTTTACAGGGTTAGACAGGGCGCTTGCTACTATTAAGTGAAGAATATCTTGATTACAAACAATGGGGCTCAGATGTCTTGGGTTACATTCATAAAACTCGTAGTTCACAAACATGATCCTGTTTCGACCGAAAAACAACAAGTATCTGGCTATCCGACCTCTCCGGAAACCTGCGGGATCACGAGGAGATCAATATGCTAATGACGCTGAACATCTCAATATTTATCTCCTATATCTCTTCGTCTCCAGACCACTGACTGGTTCCTGAGGGGATAAGGAGGTTAGCGAGTCTTCAAACCAAGTATATAGATAGAGAGATCTATCGTACCGACTGAGCTCGTCTTTTTCTTGCGGCTTGATTATGGCTATTCGCCTTCAACCCACCAGCACGGGGAGCAAATGCCCCAAAACAAACCACATTCTGACATCCCTTAATCTTCACTCCAGCGTCAAAATTTATTTCCACCGCCGCAGGCGCTGCAGCAGCTGGACCAGAGGAAACATGGCCCGCTTTTGATTCCGCATGCATAGGCGCCATAGCACCAGATTGCTGCAGAGCAGCGCTAATAGCCGTTATAGTATTCGTGAGCTTGGGCTTGGGATTCCAAGTACGACTTGTGGGGGTGTTCCTGTCTGTTCCCGGTGTCCGTATCTGAGATTGCGCCTCGCCTGAGGCAATGGCAACGGAGTTTCCGTCTCCAATGATTTGAATAGAGGAGTTGAGGTTTACCGTTATTGGTCTCGAATTATTTCCGGGGCTTGCACTTGGCGCTGGGACTGGAGTTGCTGCCGGGGTTTGGTAGTATTCGACCATGTCTTCGCGGTCGTAATAGTCGTCGTATTCATCCTGATTGTTATCGTATTCGAGGTCGGGCTCTTGGTGGGTGACGGCGGGTATATATCTTGTGGATGGTTGGCTAGGATTTGTAACCATGGATGTCAGGGGAGGTTGGAATCGAGTGTGCGCTGTGAGCTTTGGGAGATATTGGTGGAAAGGATGATCTTGGTTGTCGTTTGGAGGAGGGTGCATTGTCGTGTCTATTTGTAGGACGTGTGTATGATGTGGTTATATATGTATACCAATGGATCACGGCTGGTGGTCATTACACGTATATTTTGCTAGCTGGCGCAGTATGTCGCTAGATAAGTTTGGAGAGTAGGCGTCTGCAAAAGGGTCAAAGTAACCATGGAAATTATCACTATAGATAAATGGAGATAGGTAGCTAAACATACATGTGTGCAACATCCAAGACCCTTGCCATAGCTCAAAAAGGTGGGGGTGATTAGCACTACAATGGTAACGAGAAAAAAGGAAAATAGAAAAATAACAGCAAAAATAAATTGAGCCCAGTCCATCTCAATTGACGACGAAATGAGCTCAATAGGCGAGAGGCTGGCAACAATCAAACCATGGACTTGAATTGCTTATTGAGAAGCCCCGATTGTCCTCGCTCATCAATAGGGGTCACGTGCATTGTTAACCATCAATAGCATGCACCACAATTCAGAACTGCCTGTGTGATTGTAAATTCGGAAACTGATGCAATAAGGTGGTCAAAAATGAAACCCCTTGTCCCTCCTCGATAGGCCATTGCAATTGTCTAATGCAATAAGTAATCACCGCTCGCGCTGACTCGCAAACACAGAACTATTGGGTATAAGCATAAAGACAATTTCATCTAAGCCCACCGGTCTCCATGATTCCAGCTTGCATAGAGTGAGTCATAATCCGCATTTCCAAGTTGAGAACTGCTGGTGGTTGCGGTATTGGGGAGATTTGGATCCGCATCACTTGCTACGTGAGCTGCCAGACGTTCCGAATCGATACCTGTTGCACATCGTCAGATCTCGGAACATGTGCTTTTATCCGGCGAATTGAGTGGTCATCACCGTTATGCCATCACTTACTATTTTCGTTAAATGCAACATGCACATAGTCATTTTGCCCGATAGGCTTCCAAGATCGTTTTCCTTCAAGCTCCTGCTGCCGCTTGCCTTCCGGGTAATACTCGCCACCGGGATGTAGAGACTGCGCGGTCTGGATGTTGATTAGCAGAGACAAACGCCAGCTTGAAAGATTCAATTATACCAGCGCACGGGTCACGCCAGCCGAAATCTACGACAATCACGGACCGGTACTGACTTCGCGAAATTCATCCCCTTCAACCTGAACCTCACGGTCTCGAATGCGCCGCATCAATGCTAAGAAATTGCTTTCTCGGAACTTCTGATTGGTCTCATGACTGACACTATTCAATAGATGTCCCGCCGTCCGGGCAAGCTCGTCTGCATCATTCGCTGCCATTTGAGAATCGTCCCTGTCGACTTGTGGGATTGTGTCCGATCCAATTCGTATTGTCTCCTGATTGGTTGGCTGCAGTGATACCTCTTCGGTAGAGCTCTTGTTATCCAAATTGACATCACTAACGTCTGTTTCGAGTGCTGAAGCTTCAAACTGAGATGTCATATCCGCTTTGGCCTGCTCAAATGCAGCTTCGAAAGCAGATTCATCAAATGCGTCAACCGCCGAGGTTTTGCTGGCTACAGCTTCTTGTGCAGGCACATAATTACCCATAGTCGAGCTATTCATGGCATAGTTGGATGTAAAGGATGGCTGAAATCTTTGACTAAACGGTTGGTTCTGTTGCAGTACAGATGTTTGCTGCTGCTGCTGCCTCATGAACTCACCATGCCAAGCCTGCTGCGGAGCTGCTGACATGGGGGCTGCAGATGGCCTGGGCTGATGATGTGTAGGTTGCGGCGATGCTGAGATGTGAAGATTCTGGAAATCCGCTGCCCAGTTCGGAGCTTCCGCGGCATGAGGCATGGGCATTTGTGGTGGGGGCGCGATAAAATGACCTCCATGTTGAATGTCGGGTAATGGAGCTCCTACCGAATTGCTTGACTCGAAAGCAGCAAATTCAGGGTCCAGTATCCCCTCACTGGGGTTCTGAGAGCGGAAACCCTGAGACGGAAGGTGTTAGATTTAGGGGAGATTGTCCATGAGAAGTAAGTAGCTTACATGTGAAGGCGATTGGCGCGATATCAGTCTATCCTGCTGCAGTGTCCGGTCAACAGAAGCATGCTTCTGGAAATTCTGCAGCGCGTTCGATGGTCCACAAAGAGCGTCACTCATGATTGCCGACGGATAGGGTAGATAGGGTAGATGCCGTATTTCTCCGAATACAATACAACGTTTTTTTGCTCAACCAAGGAAATATGTTCAGAGGAGCCGAGTTAAAGACATATGTATGTAGGTCGTAGAATACACGAAGTAAGAGAAAGAAGACCAAGCAGGATAAAGTGGAGGTCGGCGTCTGATATGCAGAGGCAAAGAAGGGAATCGTGGGGCAGCTGGGTAATTAGTACGTAGAGCAATAAAGCCGAGGCCCGACTCTCACGTGCCGATACCGCTGAGTCAGCAAACGATAAGATAAGATCACCCACACCACAGCCAAATGGCGGCGAAACGGACCAGCTGGTGTTTTGCTGTTGTTTAGACCAATGTTCGGCGTCCCGCTGCCACCACCGTCGCAATCACCCTAGATCACCCTAATAATACATCTCTACCTACCGTTATAGAGCTGCAAATAGGCCAGAATGGTATGTTTCCCCAACCAATTGCTCTCGTTGCTCGAAAAAGCGGCTGCGGACTCTTAGACTGACCTAACCCCCCTCTTCGGCGTCTAGGCTGCTGCCCAAGTGATATCGAATTCTGGTCACGATGACATGATCGTATGTTCCATCTTGGAGTCTGATATTATATGATGTATCCGGTCTGACTTCTACCGCGCCTTCCAGCACGATGCCGGTCTTGACTATTACGGCCGCCGATTGGCGACATGCTCCTCCGACAAGACAATAAAGATATTCGAGATCGAAGGCGAGGCGCATAAACTTATTGAGACCTTGAAAGGGTGAGTACTCATCTGGCGCCTGTATGTGCCAAACGCGCCCAATTGCTAATATGAACTTGCACAGCCATGAGGGTCCAGTATGGTGTGTCGAATGGGTACGTATACAGAGAATCGTCGGGCTGGAATATCAGTATAGGCATATAACGGACGCCGTCTAGACTAACCCGTGCGCACCCGCATAATAGGCACACCCCAAGTTCGGCACAATTCTCGCATCTTCTTCCTACGATGGAAAAGTGCTTATCTGGCGCGAGCAGCACCAAAGCTCCACTGCCCCTATTGGCAGTGGTGCTTGGACGAAAGTCTTCGACTTCTCCCTTCATACCGCCTCTGTGAACATGATTTCCTGGGCTCCTCATGAAACCGGATGTTTGCTTGCCTGCGCTTCGTCCGATGGTCATGTCTCTGTGCTCGAGTTCCGCGATAACAGCTGGACGCACCAGATTTTCCATGCCCACGGAATGGGTGTCAACTCTATTAGCTGGGCACCCGCCGCCGCCCCTGGTAGTATCGTTAGCTCAAACCCTGGACCTGGACAACAGCGGCGATTTGTGACGGGCGGCAGTGATAATCTACTTAAGATTTGGGATTACAAGTACGTATTGCCTACTACGCGTGCCTGTTTAAGTGTGAGTGACGAAATTGCTAATACAGTATTCCTTACTTTAGCCCAGACACAAAGACCTACAGTCCCACCCAGACCCTGGAAGGGCATTCTGATTGGGTTCGTGACGTTGCTTGGTCGCCTAGCATCCTCTCTAAGTCGTACATCGCGTCTGCATCACAGGACAAGACTGTTCGAGTTTGGACTGCGGATTTGTCAAACCCTTCTCAGTGGACGAGCCAGGTGCTCGAATTCGATAACGTTGTGTGGCGGGTGAGCTGGAGCCCTAGTGGAAACATTCTTGCTGTGAGTGGCGGAGATAACAAGGTTAGTTTGTGGAAGGAGAACCTGCGGGGGCAATGGGAGAAGGTAAAAGACATCGAGGAATGATCTTCTTTCTTTGGTAACGGGGTTGTTGTCTTATTTACTATATTCGATTTTCCTATTTCCTCCACGATAAAACTTGGTCTTTTATAAGGTCAACGGATAATTCCAATGTCTTCCATAAGCGTGTCGAACATGGTACGGTCGGCTTGGTTTAATCGTACCAAGTCTCCTTAAACAGCTAGATGGTCTCACTTCTCATATGTACACATAGACAAGGTAGCTACGTATGTGACGAGTGTGTCATTTGATGCGAAGCCCACCTGCTCTTCTGGACTCACCATATTTTGACGAGACCGAAAGTGAGGGAAATACGGTCCGCGGTTGAAGCGGCACCGGAGAGCATGCCATTGCTGATTGCTCGCGTGGTACTAGTTTGGGAGCCGAGGTGTGCACGGAGGAGGTCCAGCCGACCTAGTTCTCGCGAGAAATCCTTTTGAGAGGCAACAAGAGCGTCAAGTCGAGCTGTTACGGCGGCCTAAGCTCAACTGAATCTTTCCGCAGCGCAGGCACTTCACTCTAAACACTTGCTTTTCTCACTTTAGCTTTCTCACTTCGGCTTTTTCACTTTTGTTTCCCAACCTGGACTACAATGCTAAGCTCGACGAATATAAGCAAGCAGGGTATCACAGCCACAGGTGGTCAACTGAATATGTTCCTGCAGCTTCCTACTGAGGTGTGTGATCCCCAAGGGACAAGCCTCTATACTACTGATACATCTCGTCTTAGTTGATACAGAATATCGCGTACCTACTCCCAACCAACGCAGATAGGATCAATTTTGCCCAGTGCTCATCTGATCTGGCAGCCAAAATCCTACCCGCTGAATCGCATGTCTGGAGAAGACTGTTTCGAGATACTTATGATGAAATTCTGAAGCTAAGTGTTGTGGACTATAAAATCGAGTACCAAATTCGGACCATCGTGCTCGCTAGGGCCGTCGACTTTAAGTATGGTCGAATGGAGAAACAAACGTACTGGTTAGAGCTTCTAAGAGACATGATTTGTGATGGACTTTACCAGGACAAATCGAATGAGGTCCCAAAAAATTTTAACTGTCTTCGCGAGGTGCTTTACAACACCGAGTTCCTCAATAGACCTGTGAGCGGCTATATGATGAGAAAGCCTGATCCTCCTTCGGATCTGTTTTGTGCCGTCCAATTGGTGATACCCCTTTCAAAAAAGATAAAAGAAAAGTTAATAAAATAAAATAAAATAAAAATTCTACCATGTAGAGCTGAGAACGGCAATAACTGACTATTAGTGCTTTGTTGTGCAGGTTTCTTACTTACCTGGCATTGGATCCGTCCATGCATGTTCGCTGTCTGAGAACTGATTATGATATTGGAGCTGTTTATGCTTTACCAGAGGCAGAAAACGAACTTATAGACGTGAAATTCGAATTGTCAATGGATGTCGCTATTGACATCAGGAATTTCTGGCTTCGCCATCTTCTTAATCCGGATGAGGGTACGTTCCATACCGCATATATGAGTTTACCCAAATATCACAGACCAGCTCCTCCAAGTCCGATGGGCCGTACTTTATATGACGAAAAACGAAAACTTCCTCTCTCTTGGCTAGGGTACGAATGTCAGTCTTCGTTCCGTATAACCTTCTGTCCGTCATTGTGGGATATACTGATAGATGCTAACACGCCCCAGCATGCATTTGCCCGCACCCACCCGCAGTGTCAGAGCTTGAAGTTCGACAAACCTGCGCTGATTTCAACGGCCACATAGTTGAAGTTGAACACATAGTAAGTACCTTATTTTTGGATCACCCACGGAGACTCACCATACCCAGACACTTCAATTCGAAGAGCATCCTGACCCCAGTAATTGGCCTGACCTTTTTGAACAGTATGTCAGCGAGTTCCGATGCCGGGGTGGCGATAAATGCACATTTTTCCGCGGCATCCAGACATATCATGGTTCTGGAGGCGATCGATCAGCTCTAGTACGCGGGTTCATTGAGAAAATCTATGGCGGCGGGATATGTGGATGCTGGTCCCGCATTACCTTCGTCACATATGAATCTAGTAACTGGCAGGGGCCCCACGGGGCCCTGGGATCTCTTTTCAGTGAGTCATGGCCTCCAATGGACATGCATGACGATTTCACTTCGATATATGCGTATTCGGGTGTAGTCATCCCGGGAAGTTCCCTCATGGTTGGACACTGGTGGGACCCTCGAGCAGATGAAGATACTGGAGATAAAGGACCATTCATTTTCTGGTGCATATGATGTTCCTTGCGAATGATCACAACATCAAGGCTCGTGTTTGATCTTGGAAGCCACTGTTCCCGGTACGGGGTTAGATATTGGCCCAGTTTAATGACGACCTTCTTTTCTTTTTGTTTGTTCGAAAGACGCTTTACCTGGTTCTGATATATGAAAGAGGATTATCAGTATACGATATCTCATCGTATTGGCATATAGCGTGGCCTTTTCAAACACCCCCGCCAAGCCTTTCTACCAGTATTGGCTATTTAATAGCGATAAAAACAAGAAATGGCTCTATTTAAACTATCCAATACAAAATTTGTCTATCGGTAGTGATATCAAGACAGCCTATCGTGAGCCCTTGTTAAGCTCTCTCTCACTCCCCAACCATCTGCAAGGAGGGCCTTCACGTCCTCTAAATTGAGCCCGCTCATTTCAGGATAGATAGCTCGTACGCCGAACCAGCCGACTACGCCAACAAGCCCGTAAAGCGTGAAGACGAGGCTAGGAGACAACAGCTCCAGCATAGGTAGGAAAGTAAGCCCGACTATGAAATTAGAGCCCCAGTTCGTTGCAGTGGCAAGAGCCGATCCGAGAGAGCGCACATTCAGAGGGAAGAGCTCTGATTGCTGCCAAGGCACATTGCCCAATCCAAAGGCATAGGCTGCTGTGTAGATGGTGAGGCATAGGAGGATGATGAGTGGGAGGATAGAATCATCCGCAGTGGCTTCGGGTGCTTGCGATTCTGGTGACATGTCCGGTAACGTCACAGAGGAGAATGTCAGGGCACAAACGAAAAGCGAAGCAACCATGACGGGTATCGAATAGAGAAGGATCCGGCGACGCCCAATTCGGTCAATGTAAACAAACGCAAGCAACGTAAAGAGAAAGTTCGTCATGGCCACGGACAAGGAGGTAAGGGTTGGCGAGGTGAAGGAGAGAAGTGAGAAGATGGTAGCCGAAAAATACATGAGCGAATTGAATCCACAAAGCTGTTGTAATGCTTGTAACATCACGGCTATTGCCAACGCCCTTCGATTGCCTCCAATATTGAATAGGTCATGCGCCCGCTGCTTAATACCATCAACCCATTGTATGCCACTTTCGAATGTCTTGTTTTGGCTCAATTCTTCTTCCTCCTCAACCTCTTGTTGAATATCTCGCAGGATTTGTTTCGCAATCTGATCGCTGTCAGGGTTGTGTTGATAGACCTTTGACAGAATATTCAGAGCCTTGCTCTCAAAGCCTGCCTGCGCCAGCCACCGAGGTGTCTCAGGTAAAGCGACAAGTATCATAAGCTGGAGCACTGCCGGAAGCATTCCAAGACCCACCATCCAGCGCCAACCTCCCCGGGCATAGGAGAATATCCAGCCAATAATGTATGCCACCACTTGACCACCGGTGATAAACAGGCTCAGTATTGTAACAAGTCTCCCTCGCACATTTGATGGTGCTAATTCCGATATATACCTGTGGTCGAAGTCAGCATCTTGTTCCCTGCGTTTCGGCATGTTGCATACAGAGGAGTGACCAGGCTAGCACTGCCAACTGCAAGACCAACTATACTCCGTCCAATAATCATTCCCCATACTTCATTCGTAATGGCCTGAATAAATGATCCAACCGTAAACAGAACGTCAGCGACAAGTATAACCTTCCTCCGACCCAGCTTATCTGCCAAAATTCCCGCCAGCGGGCTTGCAATAAGAGCAAAGAGACTTGTGGAAGAGGTGATGAGGCTTTTATCCAAGGTTGTGAGGGGCCGGTTTGATAAGTTAGAGCCGATAGACACAAGGGTCGACGAGATGACGCCCGTACTGTAGCAATCTAACTGTTAGCACTGATGAACAGCGGACTGCAGATTCTGATGGTCTTGAAGGTGTGGTCTCAGAGATGCACGTACTCATAACCAAAAAGAAGCCCACTAATACCAGCCGAAAATGTTAGATACCAAATGAATCGGCCGCTTGACTGTCCTACTGTGAGCTGGGGTGACTGGTCTGTGTCGTCATGCTGTCTGGCCGAAGACTCTGGAGCGAGGAGCGGAGCATGGGAGGCAGACGGGTCGCGTTCGTCTCTGCTACTCATAATTGAAGCTTGTTGATCTTTCTGACGACATTTGTCACGAACACTCGAGCGTATAATCTTTAAATATACACCGGCCGAATCTCTGAACTGAGATGACCATAAATTATGGGGTAAAGGTCCCATCGGAGTTTCGGTGCTCACGGGACCCACACAGCCGTTTCCAGAAATATCAGATGCCGACGGGACGCCAGCCGGGACTGACCGCAAACTAGCACACCGTTGACAAAGACAAGATGAACTAAATTACAGACTACACGATGTAAGCTGGATCAGTAGTTATTGCGACAGCATGGTTTTGAATGTTATATCCTAGTCTGCGGATTTGCTTCCAAATGCCTATTGAGCCGCTGCTACTCCAGCTTCGTCCGCTTGAGCGCTGATCTTCTTCTTGTACGCATCGACTGTGCCATCGAACTT
The DNA here is from genome assembly GCF_001890705.1 of Aspergillus sydowii CBS 593.65. Taxonomy (NCBI): domain Eukaryota; kingdom Fungi; phylum Ascomycota; class Eurotiomycetes; order Eurotiales; family Aspergillaceae; genus Aspergillus; species Aspergillus sydowii. The sequence continues at coordinate 83,394 of NW_024467875.1, read as the reverse complement.
TTGTACTGTACCCTTGTCGCAGACCCATAAGCTGGTGCAAACATTCCGTAGCATTGTCACATCGTGTGATACCATAACAACACCTCCTTCGAAGTTTTGCAGTGCTTCTGAAAGTGCATCCATACCCTCAATATCCAGGTGGTTAGAAGGTTCGTCAAGAACAAGGATGTGTGGGTTCGTCAATGACAGGCAGGCGAAAGCAACACGAGATTTTTGACCTCCGGAGAGTAACTCCATGCGCTGGAGACCAGTCATACCGGTAATACCGAACCTATCACAAACAACGCTCGTTAGTAATATATCCAAATAGTCATACTTCCTAGTTGGGCGGAAACTTACGCTCCAAGGTGTCGGCGATACTCTTCATCTGTCTTTCCAGGGTATGTTTTGGCCATAAAACTCACGGGACTTGTTGTCATATCCAATGCATCTACGTGATGCTGTGCAAAGTATCCGATTCGCAACCTTGCGTGCTGCGACATAAGACCGGAGGTGGGCTCAAGCGCACCAGTGAGCAACTTCAACACTGTTGTCTTACCAGCACCGTTGGGTCCGACGATTCCAATACGAGAGTCGAGTTGAACATCGAGATCGACATTCTTCAGCAAAAGGTTGTCCTTTGAGTAACCGAAGGTGACTTCCGTCATTTGCACAATAGGGGGAGAAAGCTTCTCAACCTCGGGGAATTTGAAGTGCACAACATAGTCACTCTCTGGTGCTGTTAAAACAGGCATCCTCTCTAACTTTTTGATTCTTGATTGAGCCTCAGACGACTTGGCAGCATTATAACGGAACTTGTCAATGAACGCTAATCTGGTTAGTGTATGCTATGGGAGGGCTAAGAGTGGAAATTACAAACCTTGCAGATGCGCCCGTTCAGCCATTTGCTTCTCATATTCGCGTTTGGCCTGCTTCTTTCTCTCCTCCTTCGTCGCATAGAAGGAGTCTATTCAGTTAGTTCCGCAGTTGAGAATCTACTATGGGGTATGAGACTTACCAAAATTAGCACCCTTGTAGTAGTCTAGCCGCTCGGAATGTTGATGAACAATATCGGTAGCAATTTCGTTCAAGAATGCTCTGTCGTGGGAAACCACGAGAACAGTGCTAGGATATCCTTGAAGGTAGTTTGACAAGAAAGTAATAGACGGCACATCCAACATGTTGGACGGTTCTGTATCGAGTCAGATGCTTGGAATAGAAACGCATGGTTTTACAGTCTTACCATCAAGAAGGAGCAAATCGGGTTCACAGAACAAAGCACGCGCTAGAGCCAAGCGCATACGCCAACCACCAGAGAAGGTCTTTGTTGCGTACTGCTGGCGCTCAGAAGAAAAACCAAGACCGGCTAAAATACTGGCGGCTCGGGATTCAGCCTTATCCGACTCCATCTCTGCAAGTTTTGAGTGAATATCATTCAACGTGATGTCAAGACCCTCCCTCTCATGATCGAGCCTAGCAGCATCGGTAGAGGTATCCGCCATGGAAGACCTTTCCGTTTCAAGGGCCGTAAGTTGTTTGGTAATTTTCTATGACAACGTTAGCAGGGTGAGTTGAATTTGGTGATCCGCCTGTGTTTAACTGACATCCTGGTCGGCAAGAAGACGCTTACGCCACACATCTGCATCCAACACAGCTTGGATGGCTGGTGTATCATCACCCATAATCTTTGGAAAGTCAGTGCTGTCTTTGATGAAGTCTCCATGACCGGGTTGAGAGGACATACTTCTTGTTCGACGTGAAGAATCGAAATATGGCTTGGAATGGCCACTTCTCTACGGCTCAGAGCGCGAAGCAGTGTACTCTTACCAATACCGTTCTGGCCAACAAGACCATAGCGACGACCATACGCCAGTGTGAGGGCAGCTTCCGTGAGAATGCGGTTACCACCAACTGTGATATCGATACCGTCAAGTTTGATATCCTTGCTCTTTGCTTGAGAGTCCGAGCCCAGTTGGAGAGGGTTGACAGCCATAAAGAACTCTTCGTAAGACATAGCAGCATCAGGTTCATTAAGCAGACGAGATGCTTCGTACTGCACGGTTTTCATCTGCTTCTTCTCCTGTTTGGCGCGGATCTTACGTTCGGCCTTCTCCAGCTTCTTACGATCAACGCGCGATTCCATCTTCCGTGTACCAACAGACTCGAGATCGACGTTGCCTCCAGCCAGACCTAATGTTGAGGACATATTCCGCTGCGAACCGACATTGATGGCCTGGTCAAGTTTCTTAGCGGCAAAGGGCATCTGTCTCCGCTCAGGGTCGACGTTATCAGAAGCCCTGAGAGATGAAATAAACTTCTCGACAAGGTTGCGAATCGCCTCTTCATTTTGAGTGGAGAAATCTCCAGAGGCAGAGACAAGTAACTCCGTAACCATATCAGCGGCTTCTGCCACTGGAGACGGGGCATTTGCATCTTCAACATAGGCGTTCGACGCATGGGTCAAGTATCCCTGAAATTATGTTAGTTTGAAAACTAAGAAGATATATTAGGATAACTCCTGCGCAGACTCACAACCGAATACTCAGAGATCACCCGGTCGAGACCAGGAATCTGAGCCTGCAGTTCCGTCTCCATGTCGGAGCCACTTGCGCTTGAGTCGAGATTACACAATGGGAGACGATAATGATAGATGTATTCCCCCCAAATATGATTATGACGACACTTTCAAAGGTCCCTATTTCATGCGTTGAGCTGATTGATTACCACCTCCTCGAGCCGATTTGGTTGTAACCGCAAGACTTTGAAGTGGCGGAATTGTGGAGTAGCTGCTCTGGCCCATATTGTGAACAAGCAGTGTGCGTAACTAAGCAATATGCACACAATATTTATCACTCACAATGAGTCATTTGAATTACCTCCAGGTACTATAATTCTGCAAGACCTTTTCTCTCAGGAAGCTTAACATTCTTTTCCCACTGACTTCCAAGGGTTTACTTGTGCGATCCATAAAAGATCACGTGATATAATTATCACGTGATTGTATACTACTTCCGATTTTCCAGCGAGGTGACACCAAAACCCCAAATCCCATCGCCGATTCGATATATATTGGCTTCTCCGTATGCACATCAGATCAAAATCAAGGAAGTCGTTTGAGGCGAAACACTGTGACCGTGCCAACCTTACTCAATTGCTTAAAATAGGTATTATCCAGACGTTAATCCGAGATACAACAATGCTCCCTGGTTCCAAAGGGTAAGTGCCAGACGACCGCAAGAAATACCCTAACCTCGAAAGTTCGAGATTTCATATCGGTTAGCGGGGGAGGAGGGCATTTGCCAATAAAGTCTGTGCCATCCTAGCTTAGTGCCGCCAAATTGATACACAGATGCGTCTTCGGTGGTCGGTTGTCGAGGAGATAAAACCGAAGGAGGCCATCATGCAGTGGCCTGAGAATGGTGACAGGGTTAGAACGAAAGGTCCATGCAATCAATAATAGAGGCTTATGTATCAAGAATTTTCAAAAATTACATCTGCTTTGCCGGGTGCCCAGGCTCAGGAAGCAAGGGAAATTACTCTTAAAGGGTCCAGCGGTCCGCCAGGAGATTCCAGGGCGACCTCCCTCTCGTCGGGACTCGAGAGGCTCGCGAGCAAGGGCTATGCAAAGAATGAAGGGAAGTGAAAGTCAAACACTCAAGAGATCTGACAGCGGGCAGTTGTCTGGCAGGTCGACACTAAAATAGCCAATAGTAATCATTACTCTTTCCGGGGTGTGATACTCCGTACTTCGTGAGGCTGTGCAATGTGTTGGCAAGTGGCAACACGGCGCTCTTGTCAGGAAGATGCAAACAGATTGAGCGTTGACTGGCTGAAGCGGTCGCGCTTGAGGGGCAAAATCATCGTACCACAATACATTGTTTTACCACTCCAATTCCATCGGCTCTTCGGGGTTCTTTTGAGATTAATGTTTTAGAAACCATTGGGATAAACAAAATGTGATATGTCATGGTGACGATAACGTGTTAATGCGTACTCCGTTCTGCATAACTGGAGTAGCCAACAGGCCTCGCGGAAGCTACCAAGGCATCTCTACAGAATAGTACTACGTATGTATGTGTTAGGCAGGCAAAAGTGAGCGAGCACCTCCAATTCCCAACCGGTTTAAAGTGTTCGCATGTCGCATCCCCAGACAATATTAGGTTCATGAAAGTCCTGAGTTGGTTGAGGTCCTCCGTGTTTCACTACGGAATAGATAGAATTAGTGGGCGCCCCAGAGGCTGTTCACTGTTGTTCCGGCAGCTGGCAATCAACTCGCGCCAAAATCGCAGACGTCTTCCGAAAGAAACGTAGACTAAACCGTATGGTTCAAGAAGGTTGTCACTTGTCACGGACTCAAGCGGGTCTTGAGGATGCGTCTTTCGTTTTGCCGAGGCGACGAAGCTCCAGCGTTCCTTGACCTTGAGTGATATGCTGGGTGAACAGAGTTTCGAGAAGACCACACCGAACCTTGGAAACCTCCCGCTATGTTCCTTGCTCTAACCACACAAGCAGAATCCACGGAAATGAAAACCCGTTCCTGGATGCGATCGTCCATATGCGAGATCTGGTTTTTCGGCTGGAACAGTGGACAGGTTCAGCCAGCCAAGTCAGAGCGCGATCGAGTGAAGTGGAGATCGTTCCGCCGAGTCGCTCAACTCCTTGGAAATATCCCGCCCTTGCCCCATAATAATCGCGACGATGACGAGGAGCAGAAAGTCAATGATGTGACGATCCGATCGCGTCTGGAGGACATGTGCAGAGCCGTGAATAGTCGGGCAGGGGGATGGCTGTCGTGAAAACACTCGTTGTTTGCCTGCACAACTGGCGTCAGTCGCGATGGACAAGAGGATCAATTATAGCCAATACTCAACAACCTCGACGATCACCTCTTCCGCCTAGCCGGCGATAGTGATGCTCTGGGCCAATGGACGGCAAGGGATGTCAAGGAAGAACAGGTGAGCTCAACAATCCCTGCCGCGCCCTGGTTTCACTTTCTCTCCAGTTTGGCAAGAAATCCCTCTCGTTTCCCCATCCGTCGGATTATGGAGACGTCGCAACAGCATCGTGCACGCTAAGTCCCCAAGGCCCAGTCTCCAAAGCATGGGCGGCTCGACGCAGTCACGCAGGAGAAACGAGCAGTCACATTTTATTTTTGAGTCCTAGCTTAATTAATTTAGCCCGTCGAACAAGGGTGATCTTCGTCTACCTAGTTGTTTGTTGAAGGGGATTGTTTGTTTACATTGACTATCGAGTATCGAGCCGTGAAAAGTGGTCCGCCCACCAAAGGAGGATGTGCTGTCACTGTCAGGGATTGCCCTGCTTGGACGGTCAACTTGGTTAATTTGCTGCCCGGGTTGAGGAAATAGTGGTACTTTCTCGGCAGGCAGTCAGTCAAGTCTGCGGCCCGGGTGTCGAGCGTCGACCGATCGCATCTCTCGTGTAGTCACAAGCAGAGTTTAATCGATAGGATAGCAATCAGCAATATCTTCAGTTATAGTTATAGGACAGCTCTTAGAATCTCGATACTCTACAGATTGCTTAGATACCAAAACAGGCGCCTCGTTTGCCAATAATCTGGCACGCGAATCGTGCGCTCCTGGACAATCTCATCTCGCTCCTGTGAGGCTTCGATCAAGGCCGGTATCACCGAGATCGAGTCCTCTAGACTCTGGCTGGGGGTGGAAACTGGAACTCCTCGCGTGCTCGGTGCTCCATTCCTCTAGTCAGTGTTCCTTTCTTCTGAAGCAGACAACTGGACATCATTCATGGCCGCCGAGTCCCACCCTGCGGCTTTGTTGATTTGATATTACTTCTATGCTTATTCCGCTTCTCAGTTCCTTTTCCCTCTGATCTCCAGCTGACACCTTCAACTCGGTTTCTTTCCTCCTCTTCCCTTTCGCTCGCCGGCACAAAAGGTCAGAAAGGCCGCCAGCGATCTCTTTCCGACCCTGTCGGTGTCATTTGGTGTCATCTGTCCCCTCTCATTCCTTCTCGTACCCGACATTCTTTTCGGAGCTTCTTCCATTCCTTTCGCCTCTCCAAGCTCCAACCAACCAAGCTGAGCGCTCAATCTTTTCCCCTCATCCCAAAAACACGCCGGTTTCGCACACGCCTCGAGTTTCGTAACAGTCAGGGTATTCGATATTGATTAAAAATCCGGCGATAACAATCTTGGAGTTGCCACTGGTCTTGTTGTTTCGGTTCGAGAAGGCTCGTCGCCAGCCCCATCAACCAAATACTCCTGTCTTTCTCCATGTGTCCAGCCACCTGAACTTGCTCGTGCATGACAATGCAGATGGGATGTCAACTCCTCCACCCTCCACCTCCTATCGATGTCCCTAATTTAAGCCTCATGGTACTTGATACTGGTCTCAGCCTTTTCTGAGAATGGAACATGTATCAACGGTGAGTCGATTAGTTTTCTAATTTGTCTCCCCAAACACATAGATCTCCGCCCTCCTTCCCCGCCTCCAATTGTTGCACTCTTCGCACTGCTGCAGACTCACAAGCCTCAATTTGCTTCCCCTTCTATCCTTGCATTCTAGAGTAGCTAATTCGAATTTCAGCTCTGTGCGGTCAGCACTGTCGGCATTGCAGCCACCGGCTTTGCGCTCGGTCGCGTCGAACAAACCCAATCTCTAGAACGGACCCGTATACAACACGCGCCCTTGCTGGTCTCGAATACCACACCTTCGTCCGCCGCGAGACCATCAGAAACGTTTGCGACGCCACAGTTACTGTCTCCGACAGCTGCTGACTTCTCGGAAACACAAGAAAATGCAGCACTCTGCACAGAACACGCTGGGAATAGCAATGCACCACCCAGAAAAACATCGTTTGCAGGCGTAAGGCTACGGCGTCGTGGTCAAACCTTGACGATCCCCCCAGTACGGTCTGAAGAAAATCCACCGGCCTCTTCACATGGCCGACGACCGTCTTCCTCTTGGATACGGCGACTATCATTCCAGCCAGAGAAGCGTTTCTCTCTCCAGAGCCCGGATTCTCTATCTTTTCCGGAACCAGCAAGCCCAACCCCCTCTCGTCTTTCCAGCCAACGCAGAACGCCCAACAAACTCGTCAAACGGCCGAAGTCTAATCATTCAAACGGCAAACCTTTATTTGCCCACGCCGTATCTTCGCCTCTAATACCTAGTGGGCTCCGCCGGCCAGCAACAAGTTATCAACGATCCGAAACCTTCAAGCACAGGCCGACTCACAGCTTGAGCTTCGAACCCAGTTTAGCACTTAGTCCTCTAGTCGAGCCCAGTTCCGGCAATCCACCCCCAAAAATCGAGCCCTGGCAACCCTTCATTACCGCAAGCTCCGACGCACCGCCCGAGCGACTCGACCGTAGGTTTTCAACGTCAACAAAACCTAAAGAACAGGCCGTGCGAAGAATCCTTCCGCAATCCGATGTCTCCCCGGCCCTTCTTCTCGCGACCTCTATCATCAAGAAGGAGGTCGCATCAGAAGCCTTATCAAAACCACCTGCCGTGACTCCACCCGTTGAGTTTCGCAATCCTTTTGTTGCGGATGATCCTCCACAGCAGGTAGAGGCACATCCAACAGAAGCAGAAAAGCAGACATTTAACCCATCATCTGAAGAAACCTGTCCAAAATCCCCTACGGAGGTCCCGGCTCCGTTAGACGTTAGGGTTTTCCGCAATGGCTCGTTCACTGGGCCCAAAAGGAGAGCGGTGTCGACCCCTCTGCCAAATTTAGCAAATGTGGAAGGAGCTATTTGGATGTCGTCGCCCCGAGCACCCGGGAGGCGTAACATTACAGATCCGAGTGTCTTCAGGCGGCCATCAACGACGTCAAATGGTAGACTTCCGGCTTTGTTCACTTCGGGAATTATGGGGTCACAATCCAAAGTCCTCTCACCATATCACAAAGAGTGCACCAATGATCTAGGTCAGCATCGTTATCGCGACAACGGACATCGTGGCTCAACAGACGGATCAGCTTTGTCTTCGTTATACGATTCTGTTCGTCGACGTCCTAAGCGCCATTCAATTGCCGCTTCTGACCCAGCGTCAACTGTCATGGGCTCTGATGACACTCGGGTCTTTACTTCTGGCGATGAAGACGAAACTGACTTCATGAGCGATACCGCGTTTGACTCTATTCGCACTCATATAACGACCGACAGCACTTGTTTCCAGTCCCCGCGAATAGAAACGATCTTCGACCGGACACTACCTTCAGGAACCAATGATGGGCTACCCACGGGATCAAACGGTATCGTCTCAGCCAACTCTGTCATCCCTCCAGAAAACCGACACCTCGATTCCATTGTGGGGCAAAACGCGGGAGAAGAAGCGCCTGGGGTCTCCATTTTGACACCAGCGGCTCAAAATCTTGTGGACACTCCTGAAGGAGACAGCGAAATATTGTTTCCATCTGACTTGAGCGACGATGATGATTCCCGAAGCATAATAGCTTCGCTGCCTGGAGATAAAACTATCCGCACTTCTCTGGCACTCGCAAAATTTGATGTTCTGGCTCCGGATAACACCAGCGACCAAGATTGCGGACAATGCACTTCGATCACTCAAGGAATTATGGGTAACCACATTCCGTTAAGAGAAACTGTTGAGCACGGATTGAATGGGGTCACTGAAGAAGCTCACGATACATCTCTGCGGATGAATATCTTCGACTGGTCTGAGCAATCAAAACCTGATCGCGAGGGCACCGGGCCTGACGGACGTCCACGAACAGTCCACGGGAAACATGGGCCTGGTATGCGTGGTAGTCGTGCATCCGGACGGAAACAACCCAGCACGCTTCATTATCGCAGCCAGAGCGTCCCTGTTGCTAGAGAGCCCATGGTATCCAGTGAGCCAAGGCAGCCGTCGGGCAAATTTGGAACCTGGGGCTTAGGCAGTAAGGGGGTCAGTGAAGACTGGGACAGTGACTTCGAGTTCGAGTTCGAGGACAGGGACAAGGACAAAGATGAAAGTTCCCTGAACGGAAACACTAACCCAAGAAATAATGCTAGTCAGCGGAACGTCATAGTACCGCAGGCGATTATGGAACGTCAAGCTAGTCTTCATGGGCAGTTCGGACAGGTTCAGGAGTTAACTTTGTTGGTTGAAGAGCTAAAGCGATTACGGCATCAAGCCAGCTTTTTGGACATTGTTCGGGGCCCATCAAACGAACTCTGGAAAGAGGCAGAGGGGATTGTCGATCTAGCAACAATCGACGATGATGATAACAACCAACCGCCGCCCAGGTCTCCTTCGCTGACTTTCAGCTTCGATGAGTCTGAGGGGGAATCGTCCCAATCGAACGACCCTTGGAAGCGTGTCAGTGGAGATTCTTGGAGGGTTTCCATTTCAGAAAACCCAGGCACGCGTCCGACTACATCTCCATGTCCAGAGAAGACGGTGCCTTCCAACAAAGCAAACTCGGTCCTGGATCTGATCTATCAACAGCGTTTATCCCACGACCCCACCAATAGCTCTCAGTTTCCACGGTCGAAGAAGCTTCCCTTCGATACGCAGTCTCTCCGCGATCTTGTCGTTCGTGCTGGCGTTGTGACTCGTGCGCTAAAAGAAGTGGTTCGAAAGGCAGAAGGAGTCCCTAATGGTTTCGAAGAAAACACACGTCCCTCACATCCACCGTTCAGTCGCATATTCGAAAATCATTCTCATGATGGTTTTTCGAAGTTTGAAACGTCCTGCATTAGTTGAAACGTTTGAACTTTCTCACGTTTCACTTGATACCAGCTTTATACCCTTTCTCTCAGTGTCTAATTGTACAACCTCCAAAAGTTTAATGACTCATCCGAGCATATGGGACGACATGACCGACAATACCTAATAAAAGCGCCTTCCTTTCGCCGATTTCTTATCGATCAGTCCCTTTCACATTTTTTATATTTCAGTTTTGATTCGCCTTGCAATGGTGTGGGGGCTCTTTTCTGTGTCTCTCCATCCTACTTGCAAAACCCATTTTTCTTTTTTGTACAATTGATCATGTTGGTGTATATTCTTCATCCCACCGTGATTCTATCTTGTGTACCTTGGGAGGTTCTTGTGATTATCTTGTAGTGTTGGTGTTATCACTCTTTTTTTTTTTTTTTTGTTTTTTTTTTTTTACTTTAAACAGGTGTATGATGGATGTAACGGATGCCAAGGTTTAATGGTGAATGATAAAGCAAGATTAAAAAGAAATAAACTGAGAGGACTGCACACATTGCTCATGTGCCTCAATGCTTCAAACCACAAGAACTACTGCTTCCAATTCTAATTTCCGTATTCATTGTCGGGCTTGCAATTAACTAAGGGCAGTTGGTCCTGAGGCCACCTTATGTGTGATGACTGTTATTCAAGGCGACAACACAGAAAACAATTATGTCCTCGACGATAAATATCCACTATAATGGCCGGGCTTTCAAATAGGTATCGTATTTCGAACGGGCAGCAGCCACTTCTCGCATAATTTGGCGAAAGGTCAAATAGAAAAAGCGTATCTCTGATGAGCCAACGCATTATAAATAACTGATAACCAACTAACCAGTTATGTTATAAGAAATTCAACCTCATAAGGAAAGGAAAGAATCAGGACCCTTTCAGTATCCCAAATAGGTTCAACGCTGTAATAAAAAGCCGCCAGTCTACCACTCCAAACGCAGGGCTATGATCATCGTCATGGGACTTCGCAACGTTGGTATATTCGGCGGGGAGTTGCTCCTTTGTCGGACTAATATAAATGGCCCCGGGAAACAGCAGCTAGATAGAAACTTGTTAGCATAGAAGCAGTATTTACCGACGGCTAAATGCTAGTTGGCGTCTTTTCTTTGGGCGAATGGTATACTGTTAACACTGTCTGTTTAGAACACCTGTAACTATTAAGCAACCCTGCCATAGGCACCACATGGAAACCATGCTGGGTAATGGCTTGAGAGTACCTTTTCATTAACTCAAACGCAACTCCCGTGATGCCTGGTATCCTTTAGGAGGTAGCATGTGCAGCTGAAAAACATGTGGCGCGCTAGTCCCCGAGAGGTGAGGGCATAGTCTTGACGGACTCGGGGAGACTTTTTGAAGCTACCAGCGCCTTCTTGATACCGATAGCACGCCCGTCTTGAATTTCTCTAGTCGTAAGGTCGAAGATTCTCTTTTACGGGAAGATAATGTGGCCCAGCGTACTGCCTGAAGTGGAGGTTTGATGTGGGACCGAGGACGAGAATGAGGTGTTCTCCGGTGTCCAGGCTCTAGCTAGCTGTTTTCAAGCCTTCTATATCAGACCGTCAGGTACTCCGTATTATTGACGAGTGAGTATATAACCTTTTTATGCTTGTCCATGCCAAGAACATGGGACAAGTCTTATTGAACAAAAAGTGTAGTGCGCTACTGTCTCAGGTTTGATTGAGTTGCATCAGAATGAGGAGGAGCCAAGACATGCGACGATTGAGGCATCTCTGCGAGGGTAAATTTAAATACTCCACCCCAAGCTTTGCTTGCTTTGTCAAAATATCTGATCTACGCGCTAATTTATTATTATTGAAAGTTATATATAGAAAGGTATACTATATATGGAGTAGAGTACGGAGGAGATTGTTGGATGGGTTAATTACCTGGAACCTTTGGACTTTGGAGCCCTGAGATATGGTCGAATCACGAATGACAAGATCAGTTCAGATGGGCGTGGCGGCACCCCATCATCGAAGGAATGGAAGGATTTGGTGGTTCCTGGCGCTAGACCATTTATGGGACTCGGCTTTCAGGGGACGGGATCCAGTCTGAGGCCTTAGCGCCTTGCTTCTTCCTGCGTCAAGGGACCCAGCTGTGGCAGAGGGGAAAAGAACAAGGATGTTACAGAAGAGAATAAGGACTCAGCTGGCGCAGACCGCTGGCCATACCCAGGTCTCGCGTAGCTCGTGGATAATATCATCTTCCAATTGCTCAAGAAAAACCGTCAGAGATGCTCAGGGCTTGGGTGCATAAGAGGGGAAGTGGACCCGGTTGTTCCATTATTATTGCTCGGTACTTCATTTATCGATGGGTGGCCCTGTCACCAGCTCAGGGGTTAACCAATACAGAAGCCAAACCAAGGGTTCATTCACCCTTTTTGCATGGCGGCATGAGAGAAGCTTCGAACCCTGAATAGATGGAGCGAAAACAGTGGCTCACCCTGTCTTGAAATCCAATCAAAGCAGAAAACGAAGGCCATGATAAAAGGCGCGTCACGTCCTTACAGGAGCAAAGGCACAATCTACGGCCCCCACAAGTGCTAAACACCAACAACTCACAGCCCATTCTGCTCCCCTCACACAGACGGATCACCCATCTAGACCACTACCGAGTCGTACTAGTATCCCCGACTAGTCCCCCAATGGGGCGCTGCCCTGGTCGCTCGCTCCAGTTTCACTCACCCAGGCTTCTCTCTTCTCTCACCCACCCTCTTTCTTTTCTTCCTCATCCACCTTGCCTTCCTTTTCCCGTCGCTCTTTTCTCGAACTCCCGGATATCGATCTTTCGATATCTAGCCACTCTTTTCCTCTCTGCCGCTGGCCGCTGGCCGCCACTCGTTCTCTGGGGACTCGTAGTTCCGTTCACTCCTTACTCTCGATAAACGCCCAAATTACCTCGGCCTCGAACTCGGTTTCGTTTTTTGGTTGACTTTTCTAGTCCATCCTTTCGTTTCGAAGGATTTGCATGGCACCTGGAAACTCGTTCGTCGCTTGAAAACTGACTGTCTGAGGCGCGCACGAGCCACTGTCAGGCTTTCATCTTAAATGCTAAACCCTGGTTTCTGCGCTACCAGAAGCTAGGCGACCATGCACCGGCATCATCAGCGCCTACATCACCATGGCCAATACGTGGAAACCGACTCTGCTCCTCTCGAGCCGATTGTTATCCCGGAAGTTCCGGACATTGTAAAAAGAGCGCCAATGCCTACGGAGGAGTCAGGGTCGGTCGAGACGTGTGCACCTGGAGATGACTCTGCTCGATGTGAGAAGAACACGAGTACGACAAACAATACTGTACTGCCTGTAGTGCTAGGAGCCGTGTATGTTCTCCCAATGTCCCGTCCACTGTTCCTCGATCTTCTCCATCCGCTGTGTCTAATCGGCATATAGTATCCCAATTGTCTGTGCGATTATAGTGTTGTACTTTCTGCATCGGCGAAATCTAAAGAAACTCCGGAACGAAGATGCCAATGACAAGCACAAATCCCTTGACTTTGGACTCGATTTACCATCTGGCGGCGGTAAATCTGGAATGCGTGAGAAGGATGGTACACGTATCAATCATATGAAAGGTGTTTCTCTTGATATTGGATCTAGCCCGTATATGATGCCACCTGATATGCGAGGCTCGAGGGACTCCATGAATTCGTTGCCCCGCTCAGTTCTGACGGATGATGATAAGTACCGACGTGCACATCAGTACTTTTCACCTGATACGCAGTCTATTCGATCCCAGCGACGAGGCTATGAAGACACAGCGAGTGTTGCTGGCTCAACAAGGAGAGAACCCTATGGCGACGACATGAACCAAGGGCTACTAGGAAATGCTCAAAGGATCTCGCGCTCATCCCCACCTCTCTACAATGCACCCAGCGAGCCCAGTCCACGCAGCTCAGGGAACCAACCCCAAGTGCATGATCCGAGTTTTGAATTAAACTTGCCAAGGAGCCCTAGTCCCGTTCATGTACCAGGCTTGACGCCAATCAATGAGTCGGCGACAGAGAGTTCAAAAGAAGGCAATGTCCCTGCAGGTGCACAAGCACAGTTGAACTCTCGCCCCGAACACGAGTTCGATTTTGCGTTACGAGATACACCTTCTGCCCACACCGGATCTGACCCTGCTCCGTTGCACGATACGTCAGTTCCCACTCCTCGAATTTCCTTCCCCTCGAGTGATGGCGCTAGTGATTATGGAGACGAAAGGGCGTCCAACCCAATGGTTCCGGCAGTAAACGTCGAGAAGGCAGAGTCAGGTCCTATCCATGAGGTGCCGATGCCTCCGTTACCAGAGGAGCCGCCACAACAATCTAACATGGGTCTTGATCCTCGTCGTGATACCCGCCGTCTGACAATGGGGTTACGCCCTTTGCCCCCAGAGGACCCGGCTGATAATCCCGAGCAACGTGCTAATCGTATTCGATCATTCTACAAGGAGTATTTCGACGAAAGCAAAGCGGGCCAACGAGAAACTTACTACGAAGACTACGGAGCAGAATACTATCCGTATGAGGATGAATATGTGTACGATCCTGTGACTGGCGAGTACTATGACGCATTCCCAGCGCCGTACGCTGAACCAGTGACCCGTCGTGCCATGACTCCTCCACCGCGTGCACCTCACCAATTTCAAGGCGGGCCGCGCCATATGGCATCAGGTTCGATCGGTGGATATAGTGAACACTTCTACTCACCAGGCCCGCGTGCGTTCTCATCGGCCTCGGCCCGTTTTCCTGGTGCTCGAGGGCCGCGCAAGCCAGCTCCTCCGCCAGCTCCTCTTACCGTTCTCCCAACTCCACATTTGCTGAAAGACGATGCCATTATGACAGCAATTGATTTTGCACCGGGTTCGAGCTTCAGGGACCAAAAGGACGGCCGCCCAGAGACACCTCTCGGTGGAGTACGGCCGTATAGCCCGATGGTTCGAGCACACACTCCTCTTGCTTCGGTATTCGACGACCTGGCACCTATGCCTAGCCCGTGAGTTTCCCTTTCAACTATAGTTGCTTATCACGTTCGAAACTAATACTTTTGCCAGACACCAACTGCGAAAGTCAGGCGCTTTTGATAATTTAGATTTTGCTCCCCCACCTCGTTTTAAGACCCAGGAGACCGCGAGCGATGCTGGTAGCATCCGCAGCACGCGAACCGGGGTCTCAGCAGCACATTTGCATAATATCCGCACTGGTGCGTACCGTGTCAGCCGACTGCCCCCCGAAACTGTTGGTACCAGGGATGACTTGATGTCGAACCTTCGTCCTACATGGGATATGCGGCAATAAATATCGAGGCCTTATGACGATTTCCCACTGTATTCTGGAGTTCACCTACCATGTTATGATCTGACTATCGAGTTTGGTTTGCTCTTGTGAAATCTGGGTTACTGGTAACTTATTCACACCCATTGCATAAATGGCATACAAGACGCTGGTTGTTCATTTTCATATTTCATTTTATTCGTGTATATCTGCTATTGGGAGTCTGATATAAACGGCACGTCATTGCTATTTTTTTGATTTATTTTTTTGGTACGAAGTCAGAACAGGCTCGTTTTTTATGGGGGTTTTAGCCTTTTGTACTTTTGCCTGAAAATGTACTCCTGGTTATTCTTTGGGATTTCCTTCCCTCAAAGTGAGGATATCGCAATTGAACATATTATCTTTACAGTGATAGGCAGGAATTTTCAAATTTCACATGGCAATCGGGATAATTGTCTGGTTGGAAATAAAGAGATGGCATAAATGATAGAGCTAAAGTAGTTATTGCGCTCATATGCATAAATGGAATACGGGATACGAGGCCGCCGATGGAAGGAAGCACAGCCACTTGCACGCCGGTCTCCAGTTCGTCAATCCCTGCTCGGCCATGGAACCTGAAGGGAGACTCCAGGCTCAGCTGGTGCAAGTCGGAACCGTGGACGCATTCCGGTCACTGAATACTGGCCTATGAACGGAATCGTAGTCTTCGGTACAGATTACAAGATCTGGAATCTGTCCACCACAAGGTTTGCTCGAGGCGATTTTTGGGTTTCAAGCCCGACCCTGGCAAAACTGGTACTATAATGAGCAGTAAGATATTGGAGAGAAGTTTAAAGTGGTACGTCTAACATAGTATTTCCTCTGTATTTCCCACTCAAACGAACAAGGAGATTATGTATTGATGATCCAATAACGATCAACGAATGTCGACATCCATGGATCCATGGCGACTGAACCGAATTGAAAAGGGGGGCCCAACCCGAATCCGGCAAGCCAACGTCGCCGCTCTGGGCTATCATTGGATCCATAATCGTTTGTTGTTGTAAGACATGGGAGCTCTCTGCAACCAGCTTCAGTGGCATTATTCCTGCTTAATTCATCGAATCCGTCGCCACCTGTTCTTTGGGGGCTAATTTGCAGGACAGCCTGATGCGCATTCGGAATATCAACAAAGCAATTATTAGGGATCTGGTTGCTCAGGTCCACTGTTATAAAGCCGGGGTTTCCGATCGCAGCACGCCAAGTTACTGCGCGCGGCTGTTTGGACGCAGTTTCAATGGGGAATCCCAGACCAACTCGCTGGACTTTAAGATTCATAATGCGGTCGGCCTGCGGAATTTAATAGTTGGTTTTTCTTTGGTTTTGTCTTCTGTTTAAAAACCTCTGACCACCGGGACTTGGGTAATACGAGCTGTTGCTAAGAATACTGCAACAACGTACTAACTAGTACGGAGTAGTCAGACTTCCAGTGCCTGGGCCCACTGTTATTACAGGCTTGGGACGCCGTTCTTTTCTTGGAATCAACTCCACTTTGACGCCCGCTCAATCTCAATCTCATCTCACTCGCTCTTCGTCCTCTCTCCCTTCTATTTTCCCTGATCTCTTTTTCCGGATCCGTCCCTTCAATTCTTCGCCTGCCACTATATTTTGGCCTTTCCATCCTTTCTAATATGAGAATATTCGCCTTCTTTGCGTGAGGCTCGATTATCATTAATAGGTGCGCCTGGGTCGAGATTTCTCCGTCAAGTCCCCCCCTGACGGCTCGTTAGCCAAGGCTGCCCTTTGCACCAGCACGACGCCTGCCGCCATTCACAAAAAGCAATCGTCGACCTTCATTCTGCCCATACTATCCATTTAGTTATATTATTGATTTATTTCTGATCGGGCTTTCGAATCCTGAATGTTGATGGAAGCCTTCGGCTACATCTACACGGGCAATTAATTGACTTCTGTTTGGATATTTGCATTCGAACCTTTTCACCACAAACGCCGAATTCCAATCTAATCGATTTGCGATAAAAGAAAATTTCGAGGAACCCGGGAGTCATTTCACAACAGAGCAAAACTCTCGGGTGGGCATCACGAGTCACCCGGTATTAAGTTCATACATCATGCCTTCAACCCCAGGTCCAGCGCCAACGAGTGCCACAACAACTTCTGATACAGACTCGACCGAGAATACGCCATCTCCGACTCCCACGGAGTCTGAACCGACTTCTTCATCGGAAACATCAACTTCATCTGAGGAATCTCCGACATCGTCAAGCAGTACCGAAAGCACCTCATCTACGGAAACAACCGAGAGTACCTCGACGACTCAGGAGACTCCTACACCTACTAGCACTTCGACGACTACCACCACAGACGAGTCAACTTCATCTACTACCGATGAGCCAACCTCTAGTAGTGAGGAGTCGACTTCAAGTACTGAGGAGACCAGTCCAGGAACAACCACAACCGTCGTTACTGTAACGGGTTCCACAACTACGAGCACAATAACAGATGGAGGTGCGGCCTCAACTATAGGCTCATCGTCCACTGCTTCAGCAACAGACACAGATGGTGGTGGCTCCGGACTGTCGGCAGGTGGTACGATAGCTGTCGCAGTTGTGGTCCCGGTCGCCTCTGTCGCTATCATTGTCCTGTTAGGGCTTTGGCTATGGAGGAGACACAAAGCAAAGAAAGTAGCGGAAGAGGAGCGCAGAAAGGAAGTTGAGGAGTACGGGTTTAATCCGAACGGTGACCCAACACTGCCCGCCGTAATGGGTGGCGGTGCAGACGATAACTCAGGATATCGTGGATGGGGAACAACTTCTGCTGGCCGTAAAGCGTCCACGAATTTGTCAAGCAGTGCTGGCGTTGGCCTAGCGATGTCTGAGGCTGGAAGCCAGCCAGGCTACCAACACGCCGCAACCCCCAGCGATGGCACCATTCAATATTCTGAAGGACATGGTGGTATCGGTGAGACCGAACCGTATGGGATTCTGGGCGCTGCTCCTGTTGCTGGCGCTGCTACCTCTAACCAGCGCAATGCCGATATTAATCGCGGTCCATCCAATGCGTCGTCCGCATATTCTGCTGCAAACCATTCGGATATTTCAGAGGAAAGCCATATGTCTGCCGCACATCCAGGTGGCCCATACTACGATTATAGTGATGCGCAGCAACCATACGGAGGGTATAACGATCCATATGGAGGCCAGCCAGTGATCCGGGATGTCCAGGCACGCCGCAACACACAGATTCAGAAGCCGTCTGTGTTTCCGCGACAAGGAAACGCCGGAATCGCGCAAAACTTCTGAAAAAAGATGTAGAGGACTGATTTTTATTTCATATATATATACTGGAGGATCTAAATACCAATACTGATCGTGCGGACACGTCTTTGGACTGGATAGGGCTGGGAGGCCAATCCATGGCTCGGCGCAACTTTGAACAGGCGTTCGGGTTTTGCTGATTTCACGATAGTGAATACTGAGCCTCAATCCCTGCCTGGCTCGTGCGGGTTTTTATTTTTATTTTTATTTTTATTTTTCTCCCTCCCGTTTGAATGTGATACCAATTGATATTGCGATCTTTTTATTTTCCGTTCCCTTTTCATTCTATACGTTACCTTCGCGACCTTGGTCAAATCTGCTATGCTGCGTTTTTCTCTTTTCTTTTCTTTTTTTTTCTTTTCTTTTCTTTTTTTTTTTNTTTTTTTTTTTTTTTTTTTATTTGAACAGTACATTTGACGACTGCCCTTTCGGCTGGGCTCGATGCGAGGAGCGTATCAATATCCGCTTTCGTTACCCATCAAATCAGCCATTTCCCTTTCTCTTTTGGTTCCTGTCAATGATGTTCTAGTCTATTGCCTAGATGTATTGTCTGGCCCTGGGGGGTTGGCTCCCCCAGCTCCTGACCTGCACGGGGTCGGCAGTAAATAAAGCTGTATATCTTAGGTATTAGGAAGTCGAATATATACATTACTAAGTGCAACTTTGGCCCTATGTTTTCTACGTCATAGCTCAAGAAGCTAAAGGAGCTGGAGGGGGAATATAGGTCCTCCGGCCGGGTGCTTACCGTACCTTGTTGAGTAGTCGAGAAGCAGGTACGGATATAGTTATAGTTATTCTTCTTTTTATAACAGCTTCATTGCCCAGTTCAACAAAGGCGAGATTAGCCAGCTATCAGTGGCCAGACATCCACATGAGGCTAGTTCGCTAGTAAGGTATCAGTCTTGGATGGCCTTAACCGCCGCATCCAGCGAAGATCCAACGATGAGCTGATTTCAGTTTGTCTGCATGATGGGAGTGCGGATGGTGACATCATCTTCAGGAATCAGTGCATCAGTCCGATTGTTTGAAGCAGGAACAAGCCAAGAGAGAGAACCCCGGCCAAGAACCCATCAAACAACAGATCGGGGCTTGTTTGAGCAGCGCACGTTGCGATTGAGGCGGCTTTGGTTGGATTGTTATCCAGGGCCTGCAGCTTTAGCGCGACCACGGGGCATACAACGTGGGCTCGTTGGTGGTGGTGATTGGGTCGGAGCCAGCTCCCCCAGAGCTCTCCACCTCGCCCTTTCTCTTCCGGCTTGACATGAACATCCTCTCAGCACNTGCTTTGAAGTCCTCCCATGCCTGTTGCCCGCCGTTTGCCATTCTATTTGTTCTTTTCCCAAGCCATTCGTCCGTTTTGGCAGTGATCTCCTGGTCACTTTTCATTTAGGTATGTTGTCGGAGTGGCCCCCGCCATGACCTTCTTCGGCTTCCAGCCTTCCACTGACGCAAAAAAAAAAAAAAGGGCAAAGTCAGCTTAGTTTGGGCATGGTTTCAGCATACCTTCCAGCTTGGTGAGGTAAAAAGAAGTTATACATCGCACGTCGCCAATTCGATCTCTGTGAATATACCATGCCTATATCATCGCCATTTTAACAAGGGATCAGAGACGGGCCCTTGGACTTCTTGCGCGGCTGAGCACCTACTTCGGGGTACCAAATATACCCGCATCTGGACTTAAGAGAGTGTGAGGGAGTATAGGACGGTGTTCACTGCCCAAGGAATCGGCGCCCTTGAGTCGTCATCTTCCTCTCCCAGCTAGGACTCCACACGTCTCAACACTAGAACGACATCTTCTGGATCCTGCTGCTTGTCCTTCACCTACTGGCAGCTCTATCTATCTGTCTTTGCCCCACTTCAGCACGTTCGTCTGCTCGGAGACTACTTTTGCCTCCCCTCTGTCGAAACACCTTCGCCGAGGGGCAGGTTTGGTTACCTTCGTGGTCACCTCTTCCACTAGTTTTCTTTCCTCCTGCTTTTGCTTTCTTCTCAACTTATTTTTTGTTTTCCTTCAACAATCCTATTCTTTCGATCCATCACGAAACTTTCCATTAACGGCCTTTGGATTTGACTGCCGCTCAATTCGCCGTTATCTGGGCATTGAAGCATCCGCCTGGTTAGGCACATCTGCGTTGAGGTACTGGCAAAGAGCCTTTGACCTTTGAAGTGTACCTGTCAACATGTATGTATCCCGTCACTTCGGGTTTCTGTTGAAGTTACGGGGCATTTAACTGCAAATCGCTGCAGATGTGCTTATACTTTTGCCGACAGCTGACCGTTGCGATGCAGGAAGTTCGGCAAACAAATCCAGCGCAGGCAACTTGATCTGCCAGAATATGCAGCTAGTTTCGTGAATTATAAAGCATTAAAGAAGGTCAACAGTCGCCCATCTTGAGACCGTCGTATCCATTTGTGCTGATGTCCAAGAAAACAGCTTATAAAACAATTGAGCGCAACCCCGACTATTCCCGCCCAGAGCTCTGTAGCTGTCCCTCAAAATGCCTCCGAAGCGCAAGCTGCGCTCCGCGCCAACAAGGAGGTTTTTTTCTTCCGACTGGTATGACATCTCGGAGAAAAAAACTATGGGCTCGAAGGTTTACTGAAACTTCCCACTAGGAGCGCGAAATCGAAAAAGTCAATACTTTCTACCTACAGAAGGAAGCCGAGGTTCGTCTCGAGGCTCTAAATTCACTCGAACTTGCGTTGGGTCTAATACGAAATAACAGTTTTCTCAACGGTTAAGAACTTTGGTTGATAAAAAGCGAGTCGTGCAGTCGCGGACAGTGACCAAATCTAAAGCTCCAGCAAACCTTGTCGCACTACTCGAAGGCTTCCAACAGTTCGATGGCGATTTGAATAAACTTCAGGTGAGCTCCATGACATCTAGTGCAATTGGGCGAATCGGTTCTCATGCCCTTTGTGCGCAATGCAGCAATTTGTTGAGATCAATGAGACGGCTATGTCAAAGATTCTCAAGAAGGTACGTCAAAACAGAGATTTATGTCGCTTTTTATGGATTTGATATCGCTAACAGGGAAATCTAGTGGGATAAAACGTCAAAGGTCTGGATTATCTTCCATCTGTGCACCTCTCATCCATCAACCTTTTTATCTTTCCTTGCGTCCCAACCCGCTTACCATATTTCCTTGACAGTCTCGCATGAAGGAACTATATCTTCACCGCGCCGTCGAAGTACAGCCGTGTTTCAATAGAGATGTTTTGCGTGACCTTTCAGATCGGGCGACTACCGCCCGGATAGAGCTCGAAGCTTGGGCGGAGGGTGAGAATATACAGTTCGATACAACTCGTTCAGCCGAACGGACAACGGCCTTGCAACCTTTCGGATCAGAAGAAGAAGATCTTGACCTTACAGTACTACAGTCGGCCACTGCAGGAAATCTACAGGCCTTGCGCGAGTGGGCAGACAAGCTGCAAAAATCCCCCGATTCCCGCGAACGAGCTACGCGCACTTTTCTCGCCGCAATCAACGAATTCTCTGACGATGTGCTCGCCGTCCTTCTTGAAAGCAAATTGGTCGATATCTTCGCTGAGGATGACATCAACGAGCGGAATTGTCTGCACGAGGCGGCTATCTCTGGCCGGAATTTTGTTTTCAAGGCTGGTCTAGAGGCGGGTGTCCAAGTCTCTCGGACGGATGTCTATGGGAGAATACCTCTTCACTATGCTTGTATACATGGCCGTGTGGAGATGGTGCAGCAACTACTAGAGACAGATCCTAGTACTGTTGACATCATGGACCATGACAATTTCACACCATTAATACATAGCATTGTCAAGAATCAGCTGGATTGCGCTGACCAGCTTCTCCGCAATAATTCCCGCATCGACCCCGTATCCGAGTCCGATCATATCCCGCTGAATCTGGCATGTCAACATGGGTCGCTCCCCATCGTTAAGATGCTTTTAGAAAGGAAGGCCCAGCTCCTCCCTGATGCGGAGGGCCTCTACCCTCAGCACATGGTGGCACGAGCTTCACAGTCTCCCGAGATCCTGCTATTGCTCAAACAGCATGGTGCGGATCTTAACCAAAGAGATAAGCTTTACCAGTGGACTCCTCTTTTCCATGCTGCCAGTGAGGGTTGCGTCAATTGTTTGCGAACGCTTCTGGAGCTTGGCGTGGATGCGGATGTTAAGGATGAGAAGGATCTGGCAGCAATGTACTATGCTGCCTGGGAGGGCCATTTGGAATGCATGCTCTTGCTGTGGTCCCACCACACTGAGTCACGGCAATCCCATCGACCATTGGACATTCTGAACGGCCTGAGACTCCAAGAGCATGGCTCTACTATTTCCTGGCAGGAGCAGACTACAGCAGAGGCCGATGATATGGAAACGGTGGACGGCATCCCCATCCTATCGCTTCCTCCACCAATCATCCCACTCCGACGATACGGGCACAACTTCCTAGACAAAAAGGTTTTCGTCCAGATTTTATTCGATCCTAGTAGTTCGATTTCCTTTGACCAGTCTGGGCGTTATCCTGCTGCCCGGTTGACTATTTCTTCGAAACTTTCCGAATTAATCCCGCGAACTGTGATGCTCCCCATTCAGGAAGATTCGCGAATGATTTCCTTCCATGTTGATACCCTGCAAACCTTTACCGTGGACTTTGAGATTTTCCCCACGTTTGGTTCCAAGGTGATTGCTAAGACGGTTGCGCTTCCGACAGTGTTTAAAGCAGAGAAGTCCAGCGCCGGCTCCTGTTGTTTGCCACTTTTCGATCCTCGATTACGATCGATTGGGCAGCTTCGCTTTGGATTCCAAGTTATCAAGCCATATCATGGCGACCCCCTAGAAATCACACATTTCGCCACATACTGGAAGGCAACGAGCACTGGTGAATCTGATCACAGTGGCTTGGTCACTGGATCCAGTCTTTCGGGAGACCATATTCAACTTTTCGTGCAACTTACAAGGGATAGAATACCAGTGGTTCATCCACAATACACGGTGAAACACTATGGCATTGATATACCTATCTGCCATCTTACTTTATCTGAATTCCAAGGCCTCGGTGCTGAAAAGGCTGTTAACAGAGCAGAGATCGTCCAGCTTCTGCAGACTCGTGCTTCTGAAGACATAGCCCTAACGCATAGAATACTCGCCGGATCATTCTTATCTCTACGCGAGGTTTTCGAGAACCTCCCGGTTGATGTCAATGTCAACCTCTCTATCCTTTACCCATCAGCTGCAGAGGAACAATCTCTGAACATGACCTCTATGGCAGACGTTAATACATTCGCCGACGCTATTTTGACAGTTGTTTTCGACCACGCTCGTGTAGCACGCGATAAAAACCCTGAATTCATGCGCTCTGTCGTGTTCACGTCTTACAACTCTAATATATGTATTGCTTTGAATTGGAAACAACCGAACTGTAAGTTCTCTCCCATATTAGACGCCAATAGTATAATACTGTGTACTAACCCAGATCCTCAAGACCCTGTGCTTCTTTGCAACGATCTTGGTCAAATCCGCGATTTGGCCCGTGGCGCCGGAACCCATCCAGATGTTGACAGCAGTGGCCGGGCATCAATGTCTATCAAGGAATCGGCGCGTATAGCGCAGAGCAACAATTTTATGGGTCTGATATGCCGGTCCAGCCTTTTGGTATGCACCCGTGATCTCGGGATAGTTCTCTCCGATACATATCACCACGCGCGTACTAACAGGATATCTCACTTATAGAACGTCGTGCCGGCTCTGGTAGCAAGTATCAAGGAACTCGGCCTTGTACTTGTGGCGGATACCTCCGATGAAGCCGAACAGTCGGACAGCCAAAGCCTAGGCGCCGCCGGCTCCATGGGCGTGGCCGAATTGGCATACCGCATGCCTGAAGGTGTTAATGGCTTAATGAAGGCTAACGGCATTCTAAGGTTCAATGATATGATCGACATGTGATGTAGCTACGTCTTTTTTTTTTTCATCTTTTTTCATGTCCACCCATACCCCGTATAGTTCCTTTGCCTCTTTCCCCTTTCCCTAATTTCCTATATATCTCAAGGAGCGAAGATCATGAGCCCAAGCAGTGTTGCTGTCTTTTTCTCTCCCTTGTCATCGGAGGCTATCTGCGTGTCGTTTTATTGCATCTTCATCAGCAGCATTTGTTTTGTTTAGTGACTTGCTTATCTTTGTCGAAAGTTTTCCGTTTTTGGTGGATGAGATAGACGTGGATCAAGTTTTCCCTTTTCTATCTTTTTCTATCTCATAGGGCCCCCCCTGTTTTGGCGAATGTGCGGTGACAAAAAGGCGAGAGTGGAGGGATTAGATCTAACTAATGTACAATGTACAACACTAAGGTGTCCAATATCTAATTAAAAGAACGCTATGCAACAACCAGAAAGCGCGATGTGGTATAGCCCAGGCCACAGATCGTCCGACGAGTTCAAGTAGGCAATAATACAATATGTCGGGAAGCGTATTGGCGGGACACGGAAACTATTTGGCTTTCGGTTTGCCTTTTACCACATCCCAGCCCCATTTCCTCAGCTGCTTAACAACCTTGGGCGTAATAGCCGCTGTCAGGGGCACACGCACGAAAATGAAGCTCTTGTGGATGGCATAAGCAAGAGCCAACTGAGTCCATAGACCTAGCAACGTGAATAGTTAGTACCATATATCAAAACTACTCTATCAATGGTGAGACTTGATAAGAAAGACATAAACATACTGGCTCCCTCAGCCGGCCCCTTCTTCTTTTCAATAGCTTGAGTTTCAGACTCCTGCCCTTCTTCTTCTTCCTTGGATTCCTCAAACGCCCCAGGCCAAACCTTGTTAACACTTCCTTTGAAGCTCTCAACAACAACATGCTCGTAATGACCAATCTTATCAGCGCCCAGAAGTTTCACAGCCGCAAAGCAGAACGGAAAATCCAACGCCGAGAGGAAGAGGTATATCCAGAGCGCAGACCAACCATATTCCCGGGACAAGGTTTTAAGGCGCTGTGACAGGGAAGGAGCCGAGTTGGGGGATTGGTATGTGTATCCGGAGGATTTGTTAGACCGGAACCGCGAGCTGTGAAACGCGCGCCGGGCACGGAACGTATTTTGTAATTGTGATTGCTGGATTGATTTTAGTGGTGTCTGTCTTTGGAGAAGCTGTCTTTGCGCGTATGGCGCGAGGGAGAATGGGCGGTGGGTTGGCAAGCGAATTGTGGATGAGGGCGCGTGTGCGGCGGAAGCAATTTTGAGAATAAGAGGCCGTTGAGTCCAGCGTCTGAGAGTGTGTTGAAGAGACATGTTATGTTATATACGGCGCGAGGACTTTGTTCCCTCCTTGCACTCCTTGTCTTGTTTCTCTTTGACTCTCTCCAGGTGCGAGTTGATGATATGCAAACGATGATAGACTGTTGTATTATGTTCGCGTATAGTATTGAGAGAGTAGCGTGCCGAGTATATTATTATCTTGATAAGGAACTTGAAGGTAGGCAGTGAGATGACGCAGAGAGAAAATTATAAGGTTCGGAGATCGGAGGTGAAAGCGGATGTTCCGGGACGGCTTCTGTTCCTGCGTCGGACTTAAGTTTTCTCCCGGTATTGGGATCCGGACGATGACAACGTGGAAGCACGTCTATTATTTTGGGAGGGTTTAGTTTTCGTTTCCTGTATTATCATGCTAATGTGACTGACTATACTCCCTAAACTTCCGATTACTGAAGATATCAAGGCTGTGATCTTTGATGCCTGATATACGAGGCATAGGTTCACCGCCTAGCCAAACATCGATCCGAAATTTCTCTTCAATTCATCATTGTAAAGACGTCAACGCTACACAACGAACACTCGCAATGCCTCCACGTCTACCAAAGAGATTGATGCAACTTCCTTTATCTGTCGGTGCCTTTACTCCGCAAGTCGCCGCTCAAAATGCTATTCCCATCCGCACATTCGGCATTCGCTCCTTAAACCCTCCCAAACATTCACGATATAATGAGTGCCCTGACCTCCCAGTCCTCAAGTCAACCCCTGCCGCAGCCCTGGAGCGTAAAGCCAATACATTATCGCCTCGCACTGGTGCAGTCACGATCAAAAAAGGGATGACTGCCATTTTCGACCCCGAAACAGGGAAGCGTATTCCATGTACTGTTCTCCAGCTGGACCGTGTCCAGGTCGTTGCGCATAAGACTAAGGACGTACACGGTTACTATGCTGTACAAATTGGTGCAGGATGGAAGCATCCTACCAATGTGACAAAGTCCCTATTGGGTCACTTTTCAGGACAAGGCGTGTCACCCAAGCGATATGTGTATGAGTTCCGGGTTAAGGATGAGAGCGGCCTAATTCCTGTCGGACAGAGCGTGAATGCAGACTGGTTCCAGGAGGGCCAATACGTGGATGCGAAGTCGAATTCAAAGGGTAAGGGGTTTGCAGGTGTGATGAAGAGACACGGTTTCGGAGGCCAAGATCGCAGTCACGGTGTCAGTTTGACGCATCGTTCGCTTGGTTCAGCGGGCCCTAGCCAGGGCGGTGGCTCCAGGGTCTATCCGGGAAAGAAAATGGCAGGAAACATGGGAAACGAACAGAACACAGTGCAGAATTTGAGAATTCTCAAGGTTGATGCGGAAAATGGGCTTGTTCTGGTTAATGGTATGCTATTTCTCTTTAACTGAATTGGGTATCCGAGGCTAACTCTTGACTACCAGGTTGCGTGAGTGGCCCTAAAGGTTGCGTTGTCAGGATACAGGATGCTATCAAGAAGCCGTGGCCAACAATCGTGGAATCGGTTGAAGCGTCGACGTAATTTCGGCCTGGTCCTTTTCTTGAAAATGTACTATTACATTATTCTGTTTCTAAAGCGGCGTCTGTATGATACATAAATTATATCCTCGTTTTTTTTTTTTTTTGTTGCATTTTTCTCTGGCCAAACCAGCTGTTCCTGTTCAGGGTTCGCTATAACGAATAAATGCATAACCCAGACGCCTCGATCCAATGCACAAGGGATATTCAAATATAGTTTGGACAGGGGACAGTATAAAGATTTCTCTCGCAGTTGTTTCTAGTTTCCGACATTTGCTCATTCCTGACGGAATGGATCGTGGTTATTCTCCAGGAGCTGAATCACATTCCCGTCTTCTGTCTCCAAGCTCCATTCTTCAGTGCGGAACTAAGCGCCGATCTATTAGCAATCCAACTTCTTTGGAGCGGTTGCGATTGAGAAACTTACAAAACTCATCCGGTCCGGCCGAATGCTCTTGAACCTCATCTTCCCCTGTGACTTCGTCCCTTTCACCCAAAAAGATATATCAATCCGCCCATGTAGCTGGTTCATCTCCCCGCTAATCCATGGAATCTTCTGCGCGAAGTAGATCTGATCGCCCAGGATTTCTCGCGCACGAGGTGAGGTCCGAAGAGCATACAAAGTGCTACTCACGACACTTGAAGAAGACTTCTGGTAGTTGAAGATGCCAAGCATGGCGGCGCCTACGACCACTGCGAAAATCGGCAAAGTTCTGATCCACCGTCGGCCCTCAGAGTTTATGGAAGGGAGTTCACGATCTGCCCGACGTTCTGTTATAGGGCCGGAATTGGCAGCTGGGGCGGGGATGAGGGTGCGACGGGAAGAAGATCGGATGGTTGTGTTTGGGAGTCGCGGGACGCCGAGGCGCCTCCGAACAATTTGGAACCCCATTGATTGACTGTAGCAGAGCAATTGAATCCAGTACTGTAACTCAATCAGGACAGAACTCGCGAGTTTGGGTGTAAAAGGTGAAAATGATTGGGAGAGGCGGATATGTGATTGAAAGTTGATTGGAACTGGCAGAGCGGAAATGGAAAATCAAACAAGACAAACCCAACGTACTCAGTTGTTTCCATGAGCTCAGTTCCCCACCGAAACTATGCCTTTCTGCTCAAAATCCGTGTCAACTACTATTAATAGATGACGTATTCAAAACTACGAATATACTATTGAGATGACATCCACGAGACTTCGCAAAGCATTTCGCTACCCGGATGACTCGGGCGATGACATTGCCCGGGAGGAACTTGACGAAGAAGGTCCGCTGGAACCCTGTGTCCCAAGAATTGCTCCTCATCTGATGTTTGTTTCTAGAACAAGAACGTGTAATCAGGGACCTAAAAACACAAAATGAGGAACGAGATTCGCATTACAGTGTAACTATTCGCCTGCCCTGCTTTGCTCGCAGCTCTTATGTACATTGATACTGATAATGGTATCCAGTTCATTTTCGCTGCAATTCCCGTCTTATCGATAATAGTATTTGTACCTTCGCTACTATCCTCGCATGCGCTGGGATTATTCGCACGGGTTCTGTCCCTTGTTAGCATAATATCATTGTTGGCTACCGCCTATACGATAAAATATGTCCCGTCGCAACGTCCCGACCCGAAGGGCAAGAGGCCTGTACGACACCCGGACCTCTCAGCGCATGTGCGGAGGTATATAATTCCAGGAAATTCCGGCATAAGTGTTTTCCTGGTGTTGGTTTATTTTCTTTCCTCGGATGCGTCCATTGGGGTCCAGCCTGTGGTGTACCTTGTTCCTGTCGGTAAGTCCTTAAACATCTAGTAGCCTTTGCTTGGCCAGACTCCGCTGTTGTTACGGATTTGCTTTCGAGGGGAAATGATTACTGACTGGCAAAAGCTTTACTAACCACTATTTTGATTGTTCGGCACGTTATGGTGTCTGTTGATCTCAAGCCGCTGGAAGATCTTCGATATGAGTACAAGGGAGCCTAGGGCTGGAGTAGTCTTGGGTACAATGGCGGATCAACTATTTGGTTATGATCCGCACATATCGACCTAAGTAGTAACTAGTATCTGGTAAGTAGTATGTAATTGGCTTCGCTACAGATGCTTTAGGCGTAACGAACAAATTGTATTCATATATGTATTATAACTAGCTTCGCCTCTCAAAGAACCGCTTCGGCAATTCCGAAGTTGCACGACTAAACTCAGGTATCAAATGGCCCGAGGACCGAGCTTTCCAGTGCCGGGTCGACAGGAATATCAGCATAATCCGCAGACGGGAATGCGGCTCGGGCGACATGCTCCAACTCCAACTGCCTGTAATCAGAATTTTGCGACATATCTGGGTGGAACTCGACCTGTATTGAATGGTCCTCCAAAGCTTGGTTACGTTTAAAATCTGCGTCTTCCTGGTGCTTCTTGAGCCGACCTAGCTCATCACTGCCAGATTTCTTCAACCAGCCGAGATTCGATTGTCGGAAATCCACCAAGCTCTCCACGCTGCGGACATCCGCTATCTTGCTCGTGTCATGACCAAGTGATGTACATATGGGCTCAAACGGTGTCATCCTTGGATTTTTGCGGCAGGCACCGCAGCTGCAAATCTTTCGACACCTGGGACATTCCCAGTCAATGGTCTCCAATATCTCTTGAGGTAGCATATTAAATGCTCTGAATAGGCTACCATAGCAGTATCTCAGGGAGCATTTCGGATTCGAACAAGAGGCTAGCTTCCACTCCGGCTCTACATATTTGCAAATATGGCAGCGGGGAGCTTTTGGTTTTGATTTCTTCCTGCGTTTCGTCGGGCGGCCATCTTCTTCAGGCCCACTCGTCTCGTCTACTACCTCTTTGTCAACGGGGTTCGGTTTGGTGATATCAACCCATGGGCGTCGTTTTAGTTCTTCTTGGCATATTTGTGCCAGGCTTTTCCTGCCCATCTCTGTACGCTCTATGCGGAATGACCGATATTTGTCCCCGAGGTCAGGATTGAAACCAAGAAGCTGCTGCCTCCAGGTTTCGTGCTTCTCTAGGAGCTCTTCCCATTTAAATTGCTCGGCCCATTTTAGTTTCGAAATACACGCACAGCTTCGACCCATAGCATAACACTCCATGCAGACATCGTAAGGGAGGTCCTCGCCGGTTGATGTTTCGCAGGATGGGCATGTCAAGAACCGATTGAAGATGTTACCTCTGCAATAGGCACAAGTGACATTGCTGTCAAATGGGATGAATTCAATGTTCTTCTCTTTAGGTGGGGTTGCTAAAAACGATTCAGACAGCAGAATTTGGTTATAAAGAGCAAATAGTTGTTCGAATTCGCCATGCAGCTGCTGAACCCTTGGGTGGCCAACACTCGCTTCATCGACGCCATTAAGGTACACTGAATATTGTTTGAGCGAATAGAATACTATGGCTTTATTTTTGTATTGCTCGTCTCGACACACCATTCTAGCGTGCGGTAGTGCTTCGTTCAGCGCTCTTTCTAGCGTTTCGACCGTCGTCCTATTCCATGCGACCTTTATTGTTCGCGTTCCACGATTCCACACTTGGTGTGCGGCCAATGGAGGCACGAGGACAAAGTCGCCTGGCCGCTGCTCAACAATATATGTCGTAAAAGGGGCACCTTTCCATGCATTTATTTGCGCAAAATGGTCCTCGATGTTTATATCATGGCCCAGCATAGACATCCAATACTCTGACACGAGTTTCCGGTCTTTGCTGCTGGTCATAAACCATATCGAAGACCCTGGCTTTGTAGCCTTACTGTTCTCAATTGATCCATCCGACGCGTCCACCATGAGATTCTGGCCAAGACTAGCGCACATCTCTTGATGAGCTGGCGTATATGTTCCCTCGTGGCCGATGTAACACATCAGGTTGTCGGCACGCATGTCACGCGGGAGGCAACTCATTAAGTCACCGGCTTTGGCTACCCGACTCGCTGGCGCTTTTCGTGTTTTCTGGAAGGAGGATGATTTCGCCCCTGGACCTTCGAAATTCTTAGGCTCGGCCGAGTTGTTAAGGTAGAATAAGAAAGGAGGTACAATCTTCTTCAAGTAATCGTGCCAGATTTTTGGGCAATCGATGTCTTTAAGGTATAGTCTTTGGAGGCTCGGGTCTTTGTAGTTATATCCATTCCACTGGTCTGTAAGCATTGGCAAGTTCTTAAGGTAGTGCCCAATTGTGAGCGGTACACTCTTTTTCGCTGTCAGGTCTCGGGCGTCCTCTCCTGCATTTGATATTTTTATTAGCAAAGGTAGAGGTCAAAGAAGGGGTCGGAGCGAAAGGGGATCCATGCTCACGCTTCGCCGAGTAGTGGTTGTTCAGCCAGTTCTCAGAGAATATGGCTCTATCAAGCTTTTTCTCAAACCCTTCAACGACAAGAGGCAACCCCCGCACAATAACGTGAAGAAGTACAAGCTTTTCAAAGTTCTCGAGGCCATTCTCGTCTATTGCGTCGCAATGAATCCGCACCACCTCTTCAAAGTTAGGTGTTGACCTTATGAGGTTCGGAACATCTAAATCAGGAGACAACGGCTCAAAGGCCGCTCGCTGCCGCTGAGCTGGCATTTTTCCGGTGATTTGATGTACCAAGTTGGGCCTGATGCTTGTGGAGATGTCGTGGTAAATATGCGCTTCCCGCCAAAAGAGTGGCGAATACCGAGTTATTACGGTACGTGAATGGAAGAGAACAAGAAAGTGGTCCTGCAGAATGGTAGTATCATCGAATGCGCAGGCTTGTGTTGTAGGCCGCGCACCCAGATATTGACATCGACAGAATCATCATCGAAAAAGGAAAGCTAAGTTTGAAGTACTTGTAGAAACACTATGAGAAGTGCTCGGGCATTTTGGTTCTCAGCTGCAAACGACCATGGTATTGACGTGCGAAGGTTATTTCTCACTGGCGCATGCCTTCCGTTACTCTTGTCATTTATCAAGCTCACGGAGTCCACTCCCAGAAGACTATTCCAAAACGGGCCACTTGGGAGACGGGGACCAACGCGGTTTCACGTGACATCCCTCTCAATTTGTCGGCCAGATAGAATTTAATTCAAGCTCGTCCAAGCTCAATAATATGAGTATTGCTTATGATATTCAAAATCACTACTCCGTACTTTCTGGGGAAAGACGGTTCTAGCGGGCAAAGCTTATCGTGGAATGAATCTCGCAAGATATATGGCATATAATTTGTTGACTACTTATCCTCTCACGTCGCGACTTCAAAAAAAAAGAATAACGGGCGCTCGTTGATCAATCGCCCCGGACCTACAACCTGCTGAGGAGCATTCGTGTCTGCAGCACATGATATCCTAAATCGTTAAGCTCAGTACCCCAAATATACCTCGATTATCTCAGAATGCGTCCCACTGCCTCATGTCCGCCGCTGTTCCCATTCTTGCATTTCCACGGCCCTCCTCGGAAAACATTTCCACGCGATGGCTGCGTCACAAGTTACTCATGCAAAATTTTCTTGAATCAGTGCAAGATTATGAGAGTCTCGAGATATTCAAACATTACTCCAAGCGCAACCAGACGGCTAACCGCCCGATCCAAGCGTGGAATTTTCAATGCGAGATTTCTAAATACCACCCCCCTCCCAACCGCGACTGGAATTTCACATGAGAAGCAAAAGGGCGGTGCCATGAACCAATACGTACCCCCTCAAACAGGGCTCGTCGCCATCTTTCCGCAATCGTGGATACCATACGCCGAGTTAATACGCCTTAACAATCCTGCAGGAACATATTATTTATTTTTCCCTTGCGCGTTCTCCACTCTGCTTGCAGCAACGATGACACCAGCGGTTTCAACGCTTCAAGTGCTTGGGACTACAGGGCTTTTTTTTAGTGGTGCTTTGATAATGCGGGGGGCAGGATGTGCAATCAACGATTTATGGGATAGGAATCTGGATCCGCATGTTGAACGCACGAAGTTTCGACCGATTGCGAGGGGTGCAATATCTCCGGGAAAAGCCGTTATTTTCACCGGTACTCAACTTCTAGCCGGATTGGGAATTCTGCTTCAGTTTCCCTCCCAATGCCTTTGGTATGGCATCCCCAGTCTGCTACTAGTAGGGTCTTATCCACTTGCCAAGCGTGTCACATATTATCCCCAAGCTGTCCTAGGATTAACATTTTCTTGGGGGGCTATTATGGGATTTCCCGCTCTGGGCATCGATCTTGTGGCCCACCCAAATGCCCTGATGGCCACTGTTGCTCTTTATTCAAGCTGTGTCTCCTGGACAGTTTTATACGATATGATATATGCGCACATGGACATCAAAGACGACATTACTGCCGGGATCAAATCAATTGCTCTTCGCCACGAACACAACACAAAAACAGTACTCTCTGGGTTAGCGGTTGTTCAGGTAGCTCTTCTTGCCGCTGCAGGACTGGCAGCTGGTGCCGGTCCAATTTTCTTTGTCGGCAGTTGCGGTAGTGCCGCGCTCTCACTAGGAATTATGATTCGGAAAGTCAAGCTGAAAAGTACCCAAAGTTGCTGGTGGTGGTTTAAGAACGGGTGTTTATTAACCGGCGGGGGCATCTCCATGGGTATGCTTTTCGAATATCTCGCCCATGTATATGAAGTTTATGGCACAGACGACAAAAAAGCGAGTCATGAGACGATCAATTTTGATCAACAGATCGAGTCGATCGAATAGCTCAGCTTTTTTTAGTGCCCGAATTTCTCGTTTTCAGACCTGTGTAATCCTCCACGCTCTCAACTATATCCCTCCAGTCCATCATAGCGCCGTTCCCGGTATCGCCACAAGCTAGAGATTTCTCTATCGGGGAAAGAATACAAACCCAACCGTCTTTGTGCGAAGGACTCCAGCCCCATTCGTTCCGTAGTATCGTGAGTTGCTTCCCTGTGACAGGATGGCTCCACATCGCAGTATTCATCGCAGGGGCAACAAACACGAGAGGCTTCTTGTCCTTGAGGTCAAGGTCTACCATCCCGGTGGTGTCCCATGCTCTAATGACCGAGAGAAGGAGGTTATCTGCAATGCCAGCAGTCATCTTAGCCATCGTATTTGCAGAAAGAGGGGCAATAAGCAGCAAGTGAGCCCATTTTCTCAATTCGATATGCAAGATTGGATCTCCTCGAACCCATGGATTTTTCCATTCGTCTTCGTCTCGGTATATTGCATCTACGCCGGGAGTTTGGCGTAGGCTTTCGAGTGCTGGTTGCTCCAGACTTTGGCCAATGAGAAACTTCTCGGCTGACTGGGTCACAATGATTCGAATTGATACATTGCGATGACGGCCGAGAGCTTCTGCTATATTGGAGAGCTTTATCGTGGCGACAGATCCGCTGGCTGCCAGAAGAATATGGAGTTTACCATCGTCCAAGTGCTGCTTAGCTGAAAAACGGGTATTCGCAAATTCCATGATATTTATAGCAAATGATAACCAGTGTCGATGGCTTTGAAATGTTCGCGTTCGATAATGGTAAGGGGCGTAGTGTGGCGTTGCCGGTTCGGATGGGAACTTAATAGTAATGTATTAGGAAACAAAACATCATCTACTCTAGTTACAGTCCTGCTGAATTAGCAAAGTAAATCCCCAATAACTATGAGGAAATATTGCGGAGATGTTCGGTTTGTGGATCCGCAAATGATCATGCCGAGTCTGATTAGAAATGGACGGGTATATACGGCACGTGATTACACCAGTGATATACAAGCCATTATTTTGCCATCGTCCTGCTCCGTCATCCGAACAGCCAATATTCACCATGTTTTCAAGGACAATATTCTCCTCTGTAAGTTATGCATTCCTCCACTACAAATTTTAAATTGCTTTTGCCGTCCCTTTTTTCTGCGGTGTCGGTGACCAACCTCTAATCCGCGACCTAGACACTCCGACGGCCTCTATTCCGGCCCCAGTTCGCGAGCCAACTTGCGAACCAGCTCCCATGTATCCTTCAAGCCCGCCTCATCTCGACCGAAACGAAAGCAGCGATCGATAAAGCAGTTGCATCGGCCCCTGTAGTTCTCTTCATGAAAGGTACCCCAGAGACTCCGCAGTGCGGATTCTCCCGGGCAAGCATCCAAATTCTAGGCCTGCAGGGTGTTGATCCAAAGAAGTTCGTTGCGTTTAATGTGCTGGAAGATGTGGAGCTACGTCAGGGTAAGCTTATATGTTACTCGAATTCTTGCTTCGACTACGGTTAACTCACGTTTTTCTACAGGAATCAAGGAATACTCGGACTGGCCCACGATTCCACAACTATATTTGGAGAAGGAGTTCGTTGGTGGGTGTGATATTCTGATGTCGATGCATCAAAACGGCGAGCTTTCCAAGCTCTTGGAAGAAAAGGGTGTTCTGGTGGCTGAATAGAGGAATGATACTCATTTGGGCTAAACCACCCTATATTCAATGTAATTCTAACGTATCTGTATATTCTTAGTATTTATAAACTTCTGCTTTGAATTTTGGCGCTGCATATGTTAGTAGGAGGGCCATGGCCTATCACAAACCAAAATTTACGAGTCCATCTGACCTTTCGCTAAACAAAAATGGTCATCAATTATCTCTGCAGTCTTGCCAATTTGTATGAAGAGTCTACTCACTTATTTGGTGTCTCATCCCTTCATTTAACCTTCCATTGATTTAACTTGGTCCTCAACAACGCCCTTTTGCAATTTAGCGCGCTGTCTTGCTTCATAAGCCTCCCTGCTCTTGAGAATCCGTTCGACAATCTCACCCGCGTTAACGTGTTGAAACGCGTGTTCGGTTGTCTCACGGAATATACCCATGCGCTTCGGGGCGGCGTAGGGATCATATGTCAGTGGGATGAATGTGGTAGGGCCGTGGTACACGACGTCCGGCACGCCTAACGGCATTGCCTCCAAGTATCGCTGACTTGGCGAAAATGGAGCCGAGAACACGACACCATGGATATACTAAAGTTATGTCAGGCAAAAACTAAGTTTCAACGTGGAGGAAATAATCAAAACTTACTCGGCATTGAAGGACACAGAGGCCCCTTTCAAAAATGTTCATGATGGGATAATTCAATCCTTTCCAGTGGTTTATCACATCATCATCGTGAACGCCAGCTACAACATAAGCAGGCCCATAGTCTTCTCCATGGTCTTTTAGCCTCTGCTGTTTTTGTTCGTGATCGTACCAGCCACGCTGTCGGCCTTCAAATTCCTCGATCGCCAAAACTTGGCGGAGAAACTCAATATGACCGGAGGAGAAAAGATCAAACCCTCCGTCGACATAAATAATTCGCTGGCCTTGTCTCGGCAATTTTCCACTGACAAGGTTATCAAAAATCCCCGATTCGTCAACCATACCCTCGAGCTTTGCTGTATTAGAACCTTCCCAAACCCAAACTTGAGGGCCGGGTTGCAGACCCGTCTGATCAGTGGCGTAATCCTTGAGCCTGTCTTGGAGGTACGAAGCATATTGCAAACGCTCGTTTTCGTTGCCTGGGCCATCCGTCCCTGAAAGCGTACCTTTAACACTTTTGATAAAGTGGCCCTTTGTACAAAGAAGCATACGGCCAACGAGGTCAGTGGTGGAAATACCGGGGGTCCTTTTGACCACTTTGAAGCGGCCAGCAGCCTTGACAAACCGATAGCAGTCGTCCCCATTACTATCCGAGGTGATATCGTCACCATGGACGACGTAGTTGCAGCCATAATGTGAGACCCAGGGCAGAGACGTTACATAAGGAGCATGAGGGACGCATTTCGTTGCCCAGCGACAGGCCTCTACCGCAGCAATTCTAAATGGATTGTACGGCCCGTCAGCAAACAGCCAAAAACAAAGTCTCGGTACATCAACCAACCGCTCCTCCAAGGTCATGACTGTCGGCCCCTTGTTCTCCAGGATTGCCTCGTCAGAATGTACGCCAACTAGGAGTTCGTCCCCTAATCTACGCGCCTGAAGCATAGCTCCTGCGTGTCCTACGGGCATATGATTAGGGTAATTATACGAATATCGGTGGTGGCTGATCCCCTACCATGATGGCTAAAGTCAAAACACCCGTCCACCCAAATACGCCTCTCCGATATTGGGATATCGTCTTGCGGGTCAACGGGCCATTCCCCGCGTTTGGGGATTATCTCTTCGGGTAATGCTTCCATTCTATGCGGTTTGATAAGAATTATCTGGGCGTATATTCGGCGCGAGGGGCTAGTATATCCGTCTTACGGATTGCAAAGCGCGTGAGCGTTGTTGATGGAGTGGTAAAGAACAGGGGTCGAAGAGGGGCACAGGCTACGGAGAAAAGGCCATCTTCACCGCCCTCATTACCTATCGATAAGACAAAGTTCTACTGGACTGAGGGCAGACGACCAAAACATGCGTGACCTGGATGACTTATGAATGATGGAGTCCCAGTTCCTATATTGTCAAATTAATTGAATAATGGAACGCTCAAAGAACTATCATTTTGACATCTCCCGCCGCTTTTGTTTAACATCCAAGAGGGCGGGAAATGCTTATATTTTAGATGGTAGGGCCGGCAGCTGCTTAAGGAAGACGTGACCCTTTTAAGCATCAACCGAACACAGACATAATCATTCAGGGCTCTAGAGTCTCGATTAATTCAGACTCTATTATGCATTATTACAGAAATACTTCAAGATGGATTTCCAAAGAAAACACTTTCTACCTAATAAGGTTTAGTGCGGGGAACTACTGAGCTGTTCTGGCCAATGTCCAAAACTCCAAATCCGTACCCTCCGCGGTCAGGGGCTCTGTGCCTTGTGGGGAGATATCATCGAATATTAAACGTATCTGATTCTATGAACAAAGGGTTTGCAATAAGTTTTGCGCCCTTCTATATCTCTGGAATCTACATTTGGCCTATTTCAATAATTATATTCCTATCTTTATTATTAAACACTCAGGTCAGGGAACAAAAAATCCTGCCCTCATGTCCGCCGGAAGGGGGCAAGGCTCCTTCGGGAAAACCATCGACATGCTTCCATCGACATTCACCCCCACCTTGTCTCGCAGGGATACAAATAAATCAATAGGTCACGAAGCGGCTCCGGGGTCTGTTCCCCCTCCCCTAATGAGTGGCGGGGGGGTTCTTGGTCCCCAGAGCGCCGCAGCAATTTACCAGCATATTCATGACATGGCCACGAAACGAATATCTACACTCGACTACCTGAGAAAAGCGTCAGTTGGGCACATGTTCTTTTTTGCGGGCTCATAAATGAAGGTACAGCTTGCTGACACCCAGTTTATAGTCATGAAGGACGTATATATTGGTTCAATACCGTCCACTACTCTCGGGTGGATATTAGTCGGATCCCTTACTTCGATGCCCGAAAACTATCCCGACGTGCAATAAATTATCTTCTTCTCGGCCTATCCATTCCACCTATAATAGACGTCAGCACCACGTCAGGCGAATATCTGCGTGCGCTAAACGCACTTCTGATTGAGTTCGAAGCCTTTCAGCAAGTGCATCCGCCGGAGGGAAGCTCGTCATCAACACTAGCCCGAGCACGCATACCCCAGATGTTTAAACGGGCCACTCATGGTGGGACAAAGGGTAGAAGGGCGAGCTCAGCGACAGAGATTGGTCTTCCCATGCAACACAGCGATCCCTCCGACTTGAAACTTATGGCTGGGGGCGCTGCGTCCTCAGTAAACGCGGCTTCTGCAAGCGTGTCCATTCCTCATTCAGAATCGTCAGACCTTCTACCGGGAGAAGAGTACACATACCTCATGACCCCGTCATTGCCATTTGAGCCGGACTATTTTGAAACATTTGTCACGTTATGCGATGTATTGATAGACTGCTATACCCGCCTCGTGACATTAATCTCAACTCCTGCAGTTTGCACGGTTGCACTAGGTGAGCTATTTACGAAAGCAGATGCGAAACTCCGAAAGATTATTGTGGCCGGCATAGTACGTGAATTCGAAGATGCGAGTCGGGGTGCTGCTAGAACGGAGGTGGCTGGAGTGGGTCGAGTCGTGTTGGGAGGTCTTCTAGGGTGACAGTTCGAACAATTTAGTGAAAACATATTGTGATGACGAAAAATACACAGAATCTTTTTTAATAAAGATGGGGGTAATGTTAAAGTGAATATCTTTGAAATACAATTGTCCCGCTGCCCAGCTCCGGCTTTCGTGTGCTCATGATTTCTGCGACAGAAGTCGCTTGACCCCCAAGATAATGATAAGGATATCGATAACTTTTTAACGCGTGTTTAATCAACCCGAATATGTTAAACAAGCAAGAGGGGAGGGTAGTCACGTTGTCAGTAAATAAAAATATATATGCAAAGAATGAATACCGGAACCCAACGCCAAATCAACACGCTTTCAAAACAGGTCAGATCGACGCCGATTTATGCAAGGCAAACGCTGGATGTGTCACGATGTAGATACTGGCAGTTTGCAGTGGGGGGGTTCATGCCGTACGGGCAGTCTCTAGCTCACGCTGTTCGCTGAAGACTCGTCGACTCATTTCAAGTACGGCTTCGAACCCTTCTTTACCCCGTTTGGCATTTTCCCTAAACCTCTCGACGCTTGCCTCCTCTACTTTGTTTTTGATCTTTTGCCATCCCCCGCAGAGTGCAGTGATCTTCGCTTCTTGTTGAAAATCGGTCATAGATAACGGAGTGGACACTGACGGTTGGTAGATGACAGTTTCGCGGACATTTAGAACATTGGCCCACGTGAGGTTCGTCGAGCACATTGTTACTTTCCTTGAAACTGGATCAACGTACGATACCTCGTAGACATGTGAGGTCGGGCTCCCTCCAAACAGCGAAGAGACCCATTGTGGTACGGTCTGATTGCATGTGATAAGTCGCTCGGTGCGAAGCTATCAAACACAGCATTAGACATTTGACGAAACAGAGCTTCAAGGCTCCCCAAGCAGCACTTACAATTCCGGTGTCCGGCTCAACCCTCCGCGACAACGTATCTACACCCACGACATGTGTAGATTTATCGTTCCAGGGACAATACTTCCGCCAATTTGCTGTTGAGACCTCGTCCCACGAGTAGTTGAAGGTACAAATAGATGAGAAGACCTTCATCGCCGGGTCCAACAACGCGGTAGAGCACCAAGGCCGGCAGGATCTGGTTCCCTCGGCCGTCCTTCGAAAGACAAATATGAGCGGGCCGATTAAACCTGGCGGTGATTGAATCGGGATCAGAAAACGGCTGGGTAAAAATCGTATTTA
Source organism: Aspergillus sydowii CBS 593.65 (assembly GCF_001890705.1). Taxonomy (NCBI): domain Eukaryota; kingdom Fungi; phylum Ascomycota; class Eurotiomycetes; order Eurotiales; family Aspergillaceae; genus Aspergillus; species Aspergillus sydowii. The sequence continues at coordinate 43,234 of NW_024467875.1, read as the reverse complement.
ATGCGTTTTCAGTGCAAGATGTGTGAAAAGAGAAGGTTCGGTAAAGGCAAACAATAGTAGAGACACAAAGACTGAACTGGAGATTCAAAGAAATCAGTATAAGAGGAAAAACAGTCTGCAAAGGTGGAGATGAGTCGAAGAGTGGCGAAGGAATAATGGAAGGAAATTTTAGTGCAGTTCTTCTCCATGAAGTCGAGAATCCTGACCGGGGAAATCCTAGTTCCACCCTCACGTCGGGATTTTCCGGCAGAAAAAAGACGGCTCGAGTGGCAAGTGCTAACTTCGAGACTAGCAATAGTAAATTAGTTTGTAGGTATAGTAACTTAACTAGGCACTATACCATTACTCATCACATAATTATTATAATGCAGTGAGAACAGGTATGGTCGATAATTAAAGAGTGGAGGACAGAAGCCATGATTCACCCAGGTAGCGAAAGAGGGAATTTTGCACGGCTCGTGGTACCTACACGGGTTGTTCTCTTGCGAGGCGAAGGGTTTTCTTCATCATAGAATCCCAGTCCACCCTCCACCACCCTCTCGAATTAGTTTTTGCTGATAAATTGCTCATCCTCAATGCTTTCTTGCGTCTTATCCTGCCAGCCGGTGGGCCGCGATATTTCGTCAAGCACGTAGCTGGAAGTACTTCCCCCCAAGGATCCAGGCGCTTATGTACAGCCCGCCGCTTCAACGACCCTTTTTAGGGGTACCTTAAGGGCAACCCATCCCCTGAGAACACTTGACTTTCAGTTTTTATCACTCTGACACCCGCTTACTACCTCATTTCGGGTTCCTTCTTTCATCAGAAAGATAATCTGGAAAAAATGGTCGAACTGCGTAAGCGCAAGGCAGCACCACATCCAGCACCTGTGAATAAACGGACAAGAACCAAAGCGCCTCACTCAACATACAAAGCAACAGAAATCACAAATGCTACGATCATGGAAACTAAACCAAAAGCTGGTGATATTGTGAATCTAGATGGGTTTGGTGGCAATTTGGAGACAAACGATGGCACGACGACGACACTCAAGGCTCTCCTCGACGACAGTGAATCTGGCGTTGTGCTGTTCACATACCCCAAGGCCTCGACCCCTGGCTGTAAGTTTGTTTTTGTACACAATAAGTCTTCAATCTCGGGCGGCCCCAGTGTGGCTTAGTTCGACCCGAAGCGTGTGCAGCTTTGTCTATTTACAGTGTGGTGTCAATTAAAAGCTAACAAGTTTAAGGTACAAAGCAAGTTTGCCTATTCCGAGACGGATACGACAAATTGACTTCTACAGGGCTGTCCATCTATGGTCTGTCAGCAGATTCCCCAAAAGCCAACACCACCTTCAAAACGAAGCAAAGTTTGCCGTACCCACTACTTTGCGACACTGCATCTACGTTGATCGGTGCGATCGGGTTCAAGAAGCTACCGCGCGGGACAACCAGGGGTGTATTTGTTATAGACAAGACTGGTAAAGTTCTTGTCTTGCAACCGGGTGGTCCAGATGCAACCGTGGAGGCTGTCCGACAACTCGTTATATCAACGCCCGAGGATGACAAATCCAAGAAATGAGAAATTTGGGAAGAGTCACTGTTTCCTTTCCATGCAGCATGTGAAAGTCTATTAATGGTTTATATTATATAAATTATCTATCAAATATAAATACATGGGTGATTGTAAAAGATAACAATTTTGAAAGGGAGTTAGATCCAAGAAAAAGAGAAAATAAGATGAGAGAAAAAATACCATAGACATCGCAGACGAGCATCTACGCAGCATACTTTCGGTTGGACTTTTTTTTTGATTTCTCTACGGCCCGGAAGTTCTTTTGAAATGTATCTTGGTAAGTATAACGGCGCAAAATTGCACAGGATAAAGGAAAACAGAATACATTGGTCTAACAAACATATTTATCCAGCGATTAAACGAATGTGCGGCAGGGATACCTTCATAACATTAGTCTAGGCCCACTTTGGGGGAAAAGAAAACAAGGGGGAGAAAGAGCAACATACACGTTAGGATAACCGTGATGGTCATCGATCTGGTATTTCGAAGCAGAGTTCAAATTACAAGGTGTTGGTGGCAAACCATTGGGACCTAGGACACCTTTGATGCCATTCTTGTCCTTTTGGAATAAACCCGCCAGTCCCCGCTCCTCGCCTTCCTGTTTCACCGAAACGAGCTGCTTTTCGCCTGCTTCGCCAATTTGTAAAATATCATCCCTGGGCGCCGCCTGGCTTCCTACAGTGAGAAGGCCAACAGCATCCGCCTGATTCACTGTGCTAATTTTTGGGTAATTTCTGCGGACGTCGCGCTTCCAGTACGGGTTGTCGGCAATGTCACCCGCTGGGACCGTAACTGGATCATCGTACGACAGCGGGGGAAGAGCCCCAGGCGTGGGAAGACGAAATTGAGAATTCAATGGCACACCCGTTGACCGGTTGGGGTCAATGGCAAATAGACGGCGAACACGCTCCCATAAACCTGTGGACTGAACTGAGTATTTCTAAACCCATGTAATCAGCATTCAATCGGAGAACTAGAGGCAACGATCATACATTATTGATTGAGACAACGCTTGATGCCGATTTGGCGGCGTTCACGACGTTGCGCGCCATGGTGGGCTCTGCTCGACCCGAGGTATTAGTACGATGGGTGGTGCTGTCAAAGAATACGTAGTGTCATATGCAACCTTATTGACACTGAAGTCCTTACCTATCCCCCGTCTGATTGCTGAGAAAACACAAGGGTACCTTTTGCTGTGTCGCTACCTGGTGTCCAGACACTCGATGAAGGCGAGGAGCGGATGTTACTCTCGGACTATTGTTGTTCCGGGTTCGCAAATCAAAACCCTTCTAATCGTAAGCCCGATTGGTTCCCTCCCTCTGTCGGAGTGGTACATTTCTGTCGGAGTGGTACATTTGGGTATTGAGGGGAAAAATTATTGGATGGATGCATACTATTGACACTGTCATACAATATTTATTGTGCCGCTCTATCTCAAACTGACTACGCCCTTTTATCAGTGGTGGGTGATAGAAGCGGGACATGAATTGGGACAAGCCACAACAGCTAAATAAGGAGACAGCAATTTCTGCAGCTGAACTATATAGCATACATGACAATGCAAAGCAGCCCACCAAGACGCTTGTGATAGTGTAACTATTCCTCTGGGATACATAACATGCTACACTTTGTAGGTAACTAGCATTTATCCTAGCCCTCTTCACCTAGAATATGTTGGATAAGGAACCGATGCCAGTAAATGGTACATCTATCATCCCATAATCTTAATTACCAAGTAAAGATGTGTCGTAATATCCTTTCTTCCCTACCACCAAGAAGCCCCCTCTTGTGGTCATTGACTGGAAACTCCAGGACTTTAATGATTTTATCTACCCTGGTTTACGGTATTTTGAGCGAGTAATATCCGAGCCATCAAACATTTATATACCTTTAATCGATTCGTTCTACGTTATTTACATTATCACACGACAGAAATTAATTAATCATTGTTTCGAGTTAGGGCTATGAACAAAGCATCATCAATCGGACCCCGGCTGTAACATGGAATGCGGAACGACTAGGTTCAGATTCCAGAAGCCTATTTAATCAAAAGGGTTTGTGCGAGTACCCCACCAAGTGAGGAACAAACTCAGACCAACCGTCTCAAACACTCTTGCGACAGCACCTACAGCAACAGTGTCGAGAGGTCTCTTCTCAGTAAATACCTGGCTGATGAACTTCATAGACGGGAAAAGGAACACTGGTCAGCATGTCTATTAAACCTTAAAAGTGTGGTGGAGCGGGAGCATACACTGGGGGCCGAACTGGCAAAAAAGATCAAGCTTCCAAGGTAGGCTGCTCCCTTGTAGCTAAGAGTGCCCGTTGCATTAATCAAAGCAGCAACTCCATAGGTTTGCACAGCGCTTCCGGCCAGAGAACTACCCCACGCTGTCGCGGCACTGGCGGCCTCTTTGGATTTGATAAAATCCTCCTTTGAATTGGCTGCCTGGGCGCGGTGATATGTATCGCCGAAGACAGGAGCCAAAATTCCCAGAGAAGCAGTGTGGGTGAAGACGGTGCCCATGGCAATAGCCGAGGGTTTCACGGAAGGGAAATCTGGACATGCCGTTAGTTTTGACCAGCAGGGTTGACATCGGTAAACTCACAGTGCAGAGTAGCCATTTTCTGTGCTGTAATATGTAAGTGGTTATTTGAATCTTGAGATCAAACGTAGACAGTTGCGGGAGGTTTAGCGGCGAGGCCAATGTACCCTTTAAATGCAATGCCAATCTGTTTCAAGTGACATAATGCAGGCTTTGGTCGGCAGCGAAAGACAAGCTAGCCACTATAGTTGCATCACGGATTATTCGTGGACGAGTATGTGACGTCGTCATGATTCAAAAGCGGCCATTGAGGAAAACCTGGGACTGGAGAGCGCGTACTTGGCTCTGAACCAATGATCGGGGCTTTGTTGTGGGCTTTGGGGAAGATCATGATGTGCAGGGAGTTAGCATGACGTCAGTTACCCTAACCCTGCGCCTGGATGGTCTCGAACTCTTCAGACTCCAACGGCTCCTCCAACGGCATTTGGGGCGTAAGGTTTCACTGCTTGTTGCAAGTAAATCATTTAGTTAATTAGTCTTGTCTTATTTACTAACCCTATTAATATTAACTATTGTCTGCTCAAGCCAACAGAACACTCCTGTAGTCCATGCTGGTGATGCACGGGGTTCTGTGCCTTCGGCCAGTGGCTTCGTGAAAGGCGGAGGGTTCCGCACTTCCTCTTAGTACAACTGGTCGCCCGGTAGGTGCTAAATTGCTAAGCCTCAAGCATTGGACCCTCAGGCCAATCAGCGCTGTCCGCGCTTATCTTAGCTCTTTCTTTTCTTTTTCTTTTTTTTTTTTTTTTCCCACAGTAAATCAGTTGGTGTTTTGAGGCCAGAAGATTTCTGGAAGCCCGCAAAATTTCGCTGGGAACATTCCTTCTGAATCTCTCTTCAGGCGACAACCACCACGAGTTTCGCTTCCGTCTTCCGAGGTCGAAATTCATTGTTTCCCAAATGGAAGATGTACTATCTCCAGATTCGGGTGGTTTCAATGATCCCTTTAACATAAGCGAGTCTTTGGTTCCCGCGAGGGAGACTAAGCAAGCCGGTCAGAGCAATGTGTCATTCGATGGTCTTCTACAGCGGCCTCTTCTCCTTAAAGAAGACCTAAAGGAGGGATGCGGCGGTCAGCTGTGGCCTGCTGGTATGGTTTTGGCAAAATATATGCTTCGTCAACACCGCTCCAGTTTGGTTGATAAAACAATGTCCGTTCTTTTTTATCATCTTCCCATATTCTCGGCTCGGGAGTCAGAGATCGAGCTCCTAATGACATCCCAATACCACCCTGTTATCTATTCCCACAGTATAGATTGACTAACATACGGAGTCCAGTCTTGAGCTCGGCGCGGGCGGCGGTCTTGTTGGGCTAGCAGTCGCTTCTGGTTGTGAACTTGGCCCATCTGCTATATATATCACGGATCAGGCGCCAATGCTACCCCTCATGGAAGCCAATGTCGCTCTCAACAATCTCTCCACGGTCGTGAGAGCTGCAGTATTAGATTGGGGGGTTCCGGCCTCGAATGATATCCCACGGCATCCCGAGGTTATCCTCGCCGCGGATTGTGTCTACTTTGAACCCGCGTTCCCACTCCTAATTTCGACGCTCGATGAACTTTTAGGCCCCAACTCGGTTTGCTATTTTTGCTTCAAAAAGCGTCGAAGAGCAGACCTTCGGTTTTTGAAACTAGCGAAGAAAATATTTCACCTTACCTTAATTAACGACGATCCTGATGCTGAGACCTACAAGCGAGAGAACATCTACCTATACTCCATACGATCAAAGTCCGGTGCCAGTGAAGATATCGTCCTGTGAAAAACCTAAAGATGTTGGTTAATTAAATAAATGCATAGTAGCATAGTGTATATAATGGAATAAATACATTTTTTAGTCCACTGGACGCGGTCAAGAACTGCTCAATTGGAGTTTGGCTTAAAAGCTATAACTTCATCGCATGCGCACCAATTCTATCGCCCACGCCTGCAACTTTACCCCCACTAATATCCGTCACATCACCTTCCTTCCCGATCAACTTTACACCTGCCCTTTTAAGGTCTGATACAATTTGCTGTTTCTTAACCGCCGTTCCAGAAGGCTGCTTGGAGGAACCAGTAGATGTGTGGCTCGGCTTCTTCTGCCGGCGCCTCAGCCTTGCTTTTTCTTCTCGAGTCATTTCCTCTTTCGTGACTGGAACCCCATTTCTCATTACCACCTCCCCAATGCTCCTCCTGTTCTCGCCTGGTGCGTAAATTTCTTGTGGTGCAAGAGTCGCCGACGAGCGAACGGCACCATTGGCAGTGGGCTGAGCATCTTCCATTGTAATTGTGGCAACGTCTGTAACAACATTTATGCTGGCCTGCGGCGCTTTTGGTTTGTAGTGCCAATTGGAAAGCGTGTCTAGCTGAGAGCTTATCTCTCTCCATAGGTTGCTGATTTCTGTACGTTCCTTCAAAAGCTTTTGGTTTTTGGGGTCGATGTAATTTGAGTCCGTTGCGCGGAGATGATCTGCTTCGTATAGATCCGCGAGGCCCTGCTGTGATTTGCTATCCTCGAGTTCAACGTGAGACTTTTGAGTATGTGGGCGATCCGGCAGCCCCGGCCGGCGGCGTATGACTTCGTCAAACTCCTTAGCAATGACTCGCTGTTTGATCAACTCCTCAATGCTCTCAGAGAAATCCGTTGTTACGACTGGCACGGGCTTCCCAATCCTTTCAAAATCCAAGTCCTCTTCTATGAGTGAATTAGTGGGCCTTTCGGCTGCCCTAGCTTCTCCAGCGACCATCCATTCTTTCTTCGCCACGTTAGCAGCCTCTAACCGGCGAATTTCGTCTGAAATACGTGCGCGCTGCTTCTCGTGGGTTGATGCGTGGGCTTGGGTGCCGTTCGTCTCATTCTCACTGCCATCAGCGGATCCTTCATCGTCAAACAAGTCACGGCGAACATCAGCCATTGCACGGGCAACATCACCGTCAGTGATCCCGCCACGTGGCTGGGTTTTCGGTAGTGGGCGTGATTTTTTTGTCGACAATTTCCGAGGTGGAGGTTCAAAGAAGTCAGCGTACATGATGTCGCTCGTGTTAAAGAAACCCGATCCCCCTAGAGCCGTGGTGTGAGAATCGTCTTCATCTTTATCCGATTCATCATGAGCATCCATATCGTCGAAGGTCGGGCCTTCTTCATCATCTTCATCATCACTTTGGTCCACCCCGTCGTCAGCCCTGTCAATTTTCTCCCGTGAAGAAAGACCCGAGTATTCTTCACCAAGAGGATCGGCGTCCCAGTTGATTTCTTCATCGTCGCTCTCGACATCTAAGTCACCCCGAGCAGCTCGGCGTTCAAATAGCTCGGTTTGTTTATTGAAATCATCAATAGAAAAAAAGCCGTCATTCAATCCAAATCGGTCTTCCACATACGTGCCGCCACCTTCATCGTCGTCCGAGCTTCCATCAGGACCATCTTCTTCATTGGGGCTCTGATCCAAATAGTCTTGAGACGACTTGTCGCTTTCGGCATCAAATTGATCTTCAACATTTTTTCCGTCAACACTAGATCCATCGGTGATAGAGCTCATGCTGCTAACGGAGTTAGCATTTTCAACCTCAACGTCATCCGGAGATGAGCTGTCAAGATGCGATGCAAGTTCCGGTAGACCAGCGACAGGCTGCCGTACATCATGGACCCAGGTAGCGTAGTCGCGCTGGATTTCTTGGTGGGTTGAATCGAAAATACGTAGAGCCTGTTCCCAAATTTGATCCGACGTAAAGCCATCCACATATAACTGTTTCAGCCGTAAAATAGATACAGAGTCTTGATCTTCGTCTGGGCGCTTCCGTTTTCGAACATTTCGCTGGCGGATAGCTTGAGAATCACTGACCGAACCCGCAAGTGAATCGAGGAAGACTTTTGCGCTGTCTAAGATGCCAGTACGTAACTTTTTGGTTGGACGGAGGAAGTCCCAGGGTGTTGAAAGCGTCGAATTGAGCGGCAAAGGTATCACATCTGAGGTTTCAGGCTCAGGTTGGTACCGAGCGTGATGCCTTGACCTCATTTAGGGCGGACGATAGTTGTCGTTTATCGTATCGAAGCGAGTGGGAATATATAACCAAAAAAAAAAAAGAAAGCAAGGCGATATAGCTAGACTCGACTAGAGATCGGATGCCTATGCAACGCAGCTTGATTTCTACTAGCCAGCTAGAAATTTGCTGAAGGAATTGATGATTTTATGTTTGTCATTTGGGAGAGGAGGGAAAAAAGTTGACATCGCAAAAAAGCATGAACGGCCCGGACTAGCCACTTTCGGAAAAAAAAAAAAAAATTGTTCTCTGTCCCCAACCATACCTACCTGAATTAAGATTTATTCCAAAGTAGTTTATGGGATAGAAAAGGACTATCTTCAAGAGAGTTTCTTCGTAGAATCGATAATCGAACTATCTTTGGTACTAGATGCTGACAACAAACACAAGGTCGTTGTCGACAGGGACTTTAGTTGAATTGGCAGGAAAGCAGGAGCACAACAGTAAGTGCTCATTTCGCGCAATCTTTCGGACTAAATTGTTCGTCCTTGGATTCAGACACCTAGATATAGAAAGTACAGTTTCGCTAAGGTCATCGTGTAGTGTATTCTATCGTCAAGAAGGTTCTGTAGGTGTTTTGAGCGCTGTGACACTTTGTGCCGCAAGCCCGGTTCTGGAACTAGGCAATCTTACATATTCACTTGGTTCACTTAGTATACTTCGCAGAGTTGTCCGAAATCAACGTGGAAACACCCAGTTGTATTGGTGACCTTGAACATCTGAATTTATGGAAGTTTGTACAGAACTTTGCGGGGGGCGCGGGGGGAAATAATGTCACATCACTAGTAGTCCCCTAGGCCAACTAGACAAACCGCGCAGAGAAGATCTAACGCCGGTACCACATGCGGGTTATCCGTGTGTGCCTCATCTTCTTCTGGAGTTGGAAAATGCCATACATCAGCGCCTCGGAGGTTGGCGGGCCTTCGAAGAAAACAGTCAGTCGGCGCGAAAATGCGACGGGGTTTCGGAGTGGCTTACATCCAGGAACATAGACATCAACGGGAACTATCCTATCACAGCCACGGACGACGGAGTAGCTGTAATGGTAGTAGCCACCGCCATTCGCACAACTGCCCATACTTATAACCCAGCGGGGATCAGGCATTTGATCGTAAACCTGACGAAGAGCCGGCGCCATTTTATTTGTCAAAGTGCCCGCCACGATCATGACATCGGATTGGCGTGGGGAAGCTCTGAAGATAATACCGAGACGATCCTGGTCATATCTGGGTGTCGACAGATGCATCATCTCGATGGCACAGCAGGCGAGTCCGAAGGTCATTGGCCACAAAGAGCTTTGGCGTGCCCAGTTCGCAACTTGGTCAAGAGTGGTCCTTGATGTATAGTTAACACATAGAAACTCTTAGGCAACCATGAAATCCGGGGCCACATACAGCACATATTGCATCGCGCCCTCCTTCTTCTCCTGACTCGGTAGAGGCACCTCCTTCCGCACTTGGCCAGACGCAGTCAATTGCCCACCATTGCCTTGTCGTTCGAGTGCCGTTGCCGCTTTAGTCGAAGATGTGGATAACAATGCCACACGCTGGATCTGAGGAGCACACAGCGTTTTGTTTGAGCGCACTGTCAGATGTTAGCACAGTTTAAGAAGATGGAAATTTCGAGTGTACCAAGAAGGGTGCGTGGCAAAGCACGCCCTGGAAGGGACAGCATGGTACAGATATTTCCTTTTTGTAGTGTTGTTAAAAGAAATGGATTTGTCTAAGGAGTTGTCGAGATCATGGAGCTTTATCCCATTCAATTGGAAAACCAGTCGGTATCAGTGGTCGATCGGTCCAAGATTCGGGATACATTCTTCATTGGTGGTCTCAATGGACAACCGAACTTTGTTGGAACAACTAGGGCGGTGAGCAATTACAAAGATACGATTTTCATTGGGTTGTTTAAGTCGGAGGTTACCAAAGGTAGGAATCTACTCGCGCGCCATCATGGATGAGCAATTCTCCCCAACTCATATTCAATTTATCCGAAAAACAAGTAAAAAGGTGGGGGGGAGCAGCTGTAAGTAGTAAATGTATAATGAATTCGAGATCTAGCAACCCACTACATGTGGTAGTACCTTGAGCGAACACTACGGATAATGGGAACCGCAGACCTTCGGTAGGAAATGTCCTAGCTACATCCTGTCGCCAATATCATGGATCTTGAGCATATAGCTACTTGTTTGTGGCTGCCGAGATGCAGCGAGAAATCAAGGTTTGGCGGCGAGTCAAACAGCTCTGGCCAAACACCGTACCCAGGCATTTGGAATCCGTTTTCAGAGGGATCCACACCCTGCGCTAAGGTGATCTGAGGGACTCCGACCAGCTCACCAGCTACGTATCATGCTAGTCCCGAGTACGTACAGTACGTCGTTCGTATTAGGTACCTTAACTTAACCGCTTGCCTTAGCTTATCTAAACTTCAGTTTCAAGATTGCCGCGGGTCGTCTCCAGTTCTGCCGAGGGCACGTCCATTCATACATACCCACTTTCCCAGCGAACTCGGGCCTGCTCAAATAACCATTCCTTGCATACCGGTATCCCTCCCTGGTTTCTGTTTCATTTCCATTTGTTAGTTTGGAAAAATTTCCGAGACAGTGCAATAAAATACGGAAACACGTAGCACTACAGCGGGACGCCTTTTAAAATGCCGGGACCGAAAATAGCCTGCATTGGTGTTATTGGGAAGTCTGTATGTGATAATACTTAGCTAGCTTGGGCTGCGCTGAAACTGATATAATCAAAGGATAACCCTCTGCATATGTCACTCTTTCCGCCTTATTCCGATTCTGAAATTGAATTCTCATTTCTATTGAACTCGTCTCTTGATGTTTTTGAAATACGTCAAAAGCAAACTTCGATTGACCAAGATCTTGGTTTGTTGCATGCGGTTGATGAGAGGCTAGCATCCTATGGCTGGCTGACAACCACCGGTGTTAAGTTCCTCATAATCATCGATTTGATCGGGGACCAGACCATATCTGGACTAAACAATGCACATGAAAGCTCACGGTCTAGCTTCAGAGAATCCGACCTTAAACCAGTATGTCAGATGAAGCCACTCGGGTTTTTCTCAGGCCGTTACCAAGCCCTATTTGTATGGGCAATAGGGCTCAAACATGCTAACCATCGTGCACTGTAGGCCTTTCGAGCCTTGCAGACAGCCTATATACAGCTTCTCCAGAACCCATTTTACTGTCCAGATGATCAGGTCACCATGACGAATGGCGCGGTCCAAGCCGCAAAGCCGTCCCGTATCACAGACCAAAAGTTTATTGCCGAAGTCAACCGGATTGGCAGCTTGTGGGCTGCCGGTATCACTAATTTATAATACCGATTGGTCCTTCTGCGGCCATACAGCCAATTTTATAGCTGGGGTTGTAAAAGCAAAACTATACCCAGGTAACCTCACCCTCCTTCTTTTGTGGTCTTTCTATCAATAGAGGGGCTCTCAGTTTTGACATGAACCTTTCGCATAGCAATTATACTTCAGTGCCAAGTTCATGACTGACGGACTTCCATACCTTATCTTCGAGAATAGCAGTGAGCTGTTCGTGCATATTCTGGTTAAGCTCTCAACTATGGACTCGGAGCCTGATATTCAGTATCCACGACAGTTCACACACCCAGCGCTTCCTACTAGCCGGCTAAAAACCTTGTATCCGATGCTGAACTACATTACTTCGGTTAAGAGCTGGAGTGGGCCGTCGTTTTGTGGCCAATCCAAAGGCTACCGCGGTGGTATTCTATATATACAGAATATAATAGGCAGATGCTAGATACTCGAATCCTGGCTTAATCCTGCAGCACGTCGTTCTCCGTGTTTTCCAATGCAATGAGGGTCTCCTCAATATCTCTAAAATCACATATGGCCCAAACGCCACCCCCCCTGGCCGTCACCCTGCCAACCTCTTTCCCGACCAAATTTCTTCCAACTTTCCCTGGACCAATTCCGATCCAACGCTTTACACCCCGCTCTTGGTCTAGGTAACGGATACTATCCCACCACCTTACCGTATCAACGCATTGTTGTGACAATAGCTCTTTGAGTGCAGGCGCTGAAGCAAATGGAAGGCCAGAGACATTAGACACACAAGGCATATCAGCAGGAAAATTAACCGTGATGTCTTCCAAGGCGTTCCTCATATACTCGGCGGCTGGGGCCATTATAGGACTGTGAAATGGGCTTTCGCTTTTCAGTCGCACTGCACGCGGGTCGTGACCGCTAAACTGGCGGAGCTGAACGAGTAAAGTCCTAATTCTCTCAATGCTGCCACTGAGTACTATCTGGTTTTTGGAATTTATGTTCGCAATCACCACTTGCTCAATCAGCGGTATTCCACAATTTGAAGATTCATCGTGTAAATGCGAAACTGAGGGGCTCAAAAACTCGTGAATAGTAGTGATCAAGCTGTCCATATGCTCTGGTTCGCACACTAGTGCGATCATGCCGTAATCTTCACCGGTTTTGCTGACAGCATGTTGTGTACACTGAGACATTATTTCAGCTCGGCGCCGAACTAGTTTCAATGCGTCGCCAAAGCAAATATAGCCCCCTGCTACCAGCGCGGAGAACTCGCCTAGGCTGTGTCCAAGGGTTACATCCACGCGGATCTTTGTTTTAAATCCGAACTCGGATTCAAGTATTCGAAGAATTAATATTGACGTCGCCATTATGGCAGGTTGTGAATTTTCGGTCTTATTGAGTTCTGAGTTCGGTCCGCCCGCGATTATTCGGGACAGCTTCAACCCCAAGATTGAATCCATTTCTTCCAGGAAGGGGTCTGCAACACCTGGAAATTTATCGATCCAAGGGCGTGCCATGCCAACTCGTTGTACTCCATGGCCTAACTTCAGGTGAGTGGCAATTCAATGGCTAGCAAACATAAGCTGTGCTAACTACTCACCAGGGAAGAACAGGGCTGTGCGCAATGGCTTTGGGTTAGTGGAATTGGCCGCGCATTGTCTATGAGTTCTGCCACTGAAACGTGCTATGCGATATCCACAATATACGGCTTCTCTAACGAAGCTGCCTGATTTAGTTAATATTGCAAGTAGATGGGACCGTTCTGTGTTTTTCCTCACCCCTCCCGAGATGTGTGAACATTGTTGTCAAGATCATAGGCAAGGGAATCAATGGCCCGTATAATGCTCAGTGATAGAAACGCAGCCGTAAAACAGGGTATGCATCATGGATTCATGCACTTGACCAGGGTAAGCCGTTGCTGGCAGGCAACATCTTAATGCTGGCCAACCGGGGTCTGACCGAATTGGTTTGGTGAGGCCAATGTCCACGTCATGTGACGAAGCACTCGGTATTGCGGGGATTTGACTCCGCGTGAGATGGAAAGCCGACTCTCAGTCTCGGGTGTAGTACTATAATTATAGCCGGCCTATGCAACTTTTGGGCAGTACTTAGGGGGTCTGATGATATGGGTTTCGGAAGTTTTTAATGCAACATAACCCAAAATCTCAGTGTATAAACAAGTTTGGTGGCCTTCAAGTGTACTTTATTGGTTAGATATGGCAAGACAAAGTGATTCTGGCTCGGCCGAGCTCGCAATAGGTTGAAAGTTCTCCGAATACGCAGAAGATTTATTATACATACCAGCAGTTCCTAAGCACTGTTCAGGAGTTAGGTAGTAGTACTACGAGGCCACGGTGGTTCTGCTCAGTGATGAGGCCGCCAAATAATTGGGGAGTTTTCGAGGCTTATGATATGTAACAACTTTCGAGGCCCACTCACCGCCGGGCATTATTCATTGTAAGTAACGCCAATATTTTGGCGACTGACCGCCCTCCTGCGCAGAGAATCAACAACATTGCTGGAGCCCGATAGAACAGAAGCAACAATTTGGCAGGATCAGACAATTTACCTATCTTATTGTGACTGGATGTTTTAATTTTCGACGCGCGAAGTACTTTTTTTAAGTTAATGTGAATGCGACTGGTTTATGTGCGTCCCCGTCAACAATGTTCGCGCCCAAAGCCGCAGTGTCCACAACATCGCTGCGGAATCCGCGAAGGCGTCAGCGTACAAGCTCTGGCGAATCTATGAAACCACCAAGTGCTAAAAGGCAACGATCAATTCTTCGTCAAGATGATGATTTCAAGATAGGAGACCTGACAGATCGCACGCTTGATCACAGACCCCTAGTATCTGGCACCTCGATTGCAAACGATGTGGATGTAACACCCAACCTTGACGGCGAAACCCAACAAAATATCCCGATAAGAACCAGCAAAAAGTCAGACATTCGGAGAGGTGATGCCGTAGAGCCAGTTATACTAGTTTGTCAACCCTTTTTTTTTTTTTTTTTGCCATCCTTGACTCAATGCGCTAACGTTACTGTGTTTCAGTCAAAGACAGATTTCTATACCGTATGCCTATTACCATCTTTGCCAGATCAAATTCGGAGCCTTCAATTAGGTATGTTCAACAATTAATTTGGTTATGTATAACTAATGCGCAGTATCAGAGCCTTGCAGGTGTTTCTTCGCTTCCAGCTACGGGTATGGACTTGTTATCACCAAATCCGAAGCCATCATCTGGCCATACTCAGTTCTGGCCTCCTCGCCCTCACCTAACGATGTATTCCGGCTCCCTATACCCGACTCATATAGTGAAAGTAGTGGAGTAGCACCGTTAGGAGTGGTTTTATCGACGGCTACCAGCGCTTCCCCCGGTCTAATGATTTTGATGCCCCATAATGGAAAGATAATATACTGGGAAACCGTGTCTTGCGCCGCATCACTGAGTCTCCCACGACAAAAGCAAACAGGACTTCACGGATATGTTCCAGGGATGCTTTCGGGTGAACATGCTACAGAAATAGTGAACGGAGAGCCTTCCGGTATCATGGTCACATTTTCATCCGGACGGGTTGCCCATATCACTGTCAGAGACTCACAAGGAAAACCGGCCGTCACCGTGAACTTCTTGAAAAATCCGTCCAGTACTGTTGGAATTGGGTTCCTCGGTGGCATCAAAAACGCTCTTGGGGCGGGTTTTTGGAGGAAGGAAGTTGCCGCCGTGCGTGCTGGCGAAACTTGTCAGCGAGGACAGCGGGATATCATAATCGCGACATCGACAGGCTTGATAGAGGTTTGGGATACGCACTGGAACAATGGGAGCATGTTGAAAAGGCAGTTTGATGTCAAGGAAGACCTGCGGCGATCCATGTCGGTACACGGCCGGAACGAAGGCATGGAATATGAAGTTAGACTCTGGGATCTCGCGTTCTGCGCAAGCACAGAGAAAGCAAACGACTCACAGATGGATTCTGGAAAGTCGTGGCGGGTTTCAGTTCTAGTTGGCCTTTCCTCTGGGTCAGATATCCGAGGAGCGTATGTTGTTCAGTTGGCCCTCTCCGAGAACACTCAGATTATATCCGCTTCCCCTATCAGCTCGCATGTCTTTTCAACCGGATTAAGTGGCTTACAGCCCCGTCTATACGTTCCAAAGCCTTGGGGAACGGCATTTATCGTGCTAGGTCAATCTATAGTATTGCTTTCTTTGGAGGGCGTTGACGAAACACCGAGCACACAGCTGTTGCTTGACAACGGTCAACCACAGTCATTCCACGATTCCATCAATTTTCGATCAGGGCCCGCCTATGAGATACTGGGGACGGGGTTCGAGGATGAGAGCGACGGGTGTACGTCTCCTACATGCTTGCTCATGATTCGTGACTTCGGCGTCGTTCGTATCACTGCGTTACCAAGGCAGGAAATCGTCCGTGATGCTGAAAATGCGCAAGTCACTGCTCTGCATAAACTTGAACAGGCTGTATTCTATGGTACGATGCTAGGAAACCCGCTGGATTTATCGAGTAAAGGCGATCTGAATTTCCCAATTAAGGATGTTGAGGAAGCCACGCTCTGCATCTGTCGGGGATTACTTCAGTCTACCTCAAAGTTTATCCCAACGACGGCCATATCCGTCGACCAGAATCTGAAGCTACGTGCAAAAGCTTTGGATGATCTCTCACGGCTTTTGATTGAACAGAATAAAATCCTCGATCGTCGAGTCTGGTGGGAGTTATTATGGGGTGCGGAGAAACTTGCCGCCCAAAAAGCAATTTGGAAACTAGAAGGGAACGCCAGAAAATGCAGAAACAGCGGGTCAACTTTTCTTGCTCATGTTTTGGGATTAATGAGTGAGAAGTTCAAAACGAAGACGGGCGATGCAAAGGACTCGGTACGCCACTGGTTCCTATATGATACCTATCGAATGGAACATATAGTGCCCTGGATCTTTCATGCAATAAAACCTCAGAAAGGGAACACCACCAAACAAATGCGGCAAATGTCAGAACGCATTTTGGAGGCCAGCGAGCTCTCTCTAGCGGTATTGGAGACTGCATTCAAGTACCGAGATGAACATGCCTCTCGATTCGGAATTGGAGATGGGTATCTAGAAGATGGGGTCTTAATTGCTGACTACGAAGATCTTCCGGAGTTCTGGACTTCCCGAAATATCAGTTACTCTGAAACAGGCCACCTGTTAGATCTTGAACTTGACAGCTGCAGAGCTTGGATACACCAGACGTCAACCAATACCGACGCATCGGAGCAGCAAGTAGCGGGAAAAATTGCACAAAACTGTGCGAGGCACCTACAAATCCTAGGTCTGATGTATTCTGAGCGGGTTCGGTGGCTATTGGCTCAAGATGAGCAGAAACTAATAGATGAGGCCATGACGACGAAGCAATCACACATCAAGAAGCGGAGATGGCAACTATTCAAACTGGCAGGCATCGGACAATTGGAAGAGGCCATAAATTTGGCAGAGAACTTTGAAGATATGGGTGCACTCGTGGAGCTAATAATTGAACTTCAAGATCAAAGCAAAAGCGTGATGTTTGCGCGCGATGCAGACGTTTCAGGTAGCGTCAAGACGGATTCGGCGGAACTTGATAAGAAAGTTACCCATTACTTTGAGAAATTCGGGGAGGCATGGGCTGATGCATTCTTTTCCCGCCAAATATCAATGGGACAATCGGGGATATTATTTTCGCTGAAAAAGTTTCAACCGTTTGTTACTCAGTTTTTGCATAAATATCAATCCTATGCCAGACTCAGTTGGGTCAATGATGTCGTTGGCGAGGCCGATTACGAATCTGCCGCTAATGCCTTGGAGACACTCGCGCTCGAGCATGAGCAAGACATCTGGAGTCATCGCGTGGAACTTTCTCTGGCCAAACTTGCGCATCTAGCATCGTGTGAAAAGGCCGATCCTTCCAACCCTCGAGCTGTACTGGACGACGTCAGACGCCTCGAAAAACGTGCAGAAATAAGTGCTGTTCAGGAGGCCATTTACACATACATCTCGCCGATCTTACAGGATGCCATCGACCAGAAGGCCGAAATTGATTTGGTGACGGACCATTTCGCGAATTCCACTGCGGATTCCCGACCATCACTACATGAACTACTCAAGAAAGCTCTCGCAGGGGTGGTATCTCGAAAAGTGTTAAGTCTCGACCAACTCATCGATTTGTTGACTCTTATCGACCCCAGTCAAGAATCAGATTTTGGACAGAGCGAGTTTTCTGGAAGCGAGTTTCATTTAGCCCTGCGAGTTATTCAACTTGGACTCGGCGCTAAAGATGAACCGAACTACAGTCTTGCCCTTCAAAAACTTGTTTGGCGCAGATGCATTCTCAGGGATGACTGGGGTGCTATTGGTAAGGCAGTGGAGCAGATGGGAAGCGAACCCGAATCACTCTTTTATACCACTTCGCTATTTCGTACCCTTGTTTGGTGCTTTAAGGATGGTAAATATACTACCCGAAACAGACTCCAATATCCGTTGCTAACCTGGTTAAAGAACATACAGAGGACCCCAGCAGTCCGCCACTTTATTTACCCACTCGTCCAGAGGATGTGTTACTGAACGAACCTGATTCTGCACTTCTATCATCACGTTTTCGTCCAGAACAACGGACTCGAATTTCTCTTGACCTTGACCAGGAGAATGCTATTCTCTCTCAATATATTGAGAAAGAAGAACTTGGGTTTTTGTTCAAAAATATTCATGAGTCCGCAAGCAAAATGAGATCACATTCAGTCGACGGTGATAGCTTTCCTCCACCTGCCGACAATAGCGACGTCAAAGCAGACTCATCCAACCAAGCGCAGAGTCCAACGCGGAAG
Source organism: Aspergillus sydowii CBS 593.65 (assembly GCF_001890705.1). Lineage (NCBI taxonomy): Eukaryota > Fungi > Ascomycota > Eurotiomycetes > Eurotiales > Aspergillaceae > Aspergillus > Aspergillus sydowii. The sequence continues at coordinate 24,903 of NW_024467875.1, read as the reverse complement.
GGGCGGCTTAGTTGGCTTTAGAAAGAGACCAGTTTACTTGGCGACCTCGTCACCCAGTGTAGCTTTAATTAAGAAACATTAAAAAGAAATTTGTTTCGAATACGTTCGCTAACTAGGTATACGTTTTAACTGATGGGTAGTTAGCGGACTCAGAATTAACATAATGAAGATTGCAAGACCTCTCGCCGTCTACTCCTGGATAGACTTTATTCGACATAGGTGCTTGCAGTGCGCCTATTCCAGCGGTCAGAGTCATCCCCGTACATGATAGTGACAACATTATAGGTTTTGGGTGGACGTGGAGCCATTCAATTCACTGCGGAGTTTTTCTGATCGGCAGCCTTCTGGATCTCGCCGCCACCGCTGGTGCCGCTACTGACACTGTCAGCCTTCACTACAGGAGCCCCATCAATAATATTCTCATTTAATGGCCCGTGTAGATCCTCTTCGAAGACTGGTTCGGGTTCGATGGTTTCAAATTTGGTTTTGAAACCCGAAATTCCTTGAACACTGCTATTCGAGTGGCGGCGGGTGTTCATGAAGCTGTATTCGTAATCTCGAACCTCCTCACCTGAGCGTCCCCTGTTATTAACCAGTGTCAGCGAGCTATCGACCCCAGGATGCCAATCACTCGTGCATGGCCCTGTATGTGTGCATGAAGGTATAGATAACAAGGGCGTCCCACCAGTTTCCCTTGCCTCCACCGTCTTTCTTGGTCTTTCGGGGATCGGCGTCGACAGGGCCAGATTTTGCGAAGTAACGGGGAAGAGTCTCGTTGGGAGCTGTAATTCCATTCTGCGATGCGGAATGATCACGGTCATTTACTTTGTGTGAGCGAGTCACTACAGTCCAGTTAGCTGCTCAGCTGAAACAATCCCTCGTGTACCCGCCAGTGATGTAAGATAAGGGCCCTCGGAAAGCAAAACAGGTCTCCAATTAGAAGCAAAGACGCGCACTTTTTAGATTAAACGAGCCGGTTCTTGTTGGCAACCAACTGCTTCAATGTATAGCACTTATTGTTCACCTGATCAGGTCCGTTAGTGAAGAGAAGATAAAGAAACGGGATGCCTGGAGTGTCGTCAGCGGGAGGGAAACACAGAATCCGGCGCAGGCAGGTACTAGTGCTAGTAGGCAGGTGGTCATATGATTACTGTCTGGAGATTGTTCAACGTCAAGCGAGTAATTATCCTGTACTTCAAATTGTTTGGAGAGGTAGCCTGAGGGCAGGAGAGGATGGGTGCCGGGGTTTTGGGAGGTTGAAGCTGACTGCTCGAGGGGCTGCATGAGGCTACGCAGTAATGGGCATGTAACTTACAGACAATGAGAGCTCGTGAAGCATTTCAAGCAAGTTCCAGTGTGAGTACAGTTCTCTTATGTCGGTACTGACAGTCGTTGGGGGCCTTAGTAACAAGCTCATGACCTCATACCCGCTGAAGCTCTTTGCGGGGTAAATTAATCAATTGCCTTCTTCGGATAATCGTCAAATGGCCGGTTCGGTCAGCTCGCACTGGCAGTCTAACTCGAGCGGGGTGGTGATACTGTATGGCTGTGACAAGGGTTCAGCCTTGCTATTTCTCTTACGAATTCACCGGAGTACTCTTGGTATAATCGAGACACGTATGGTGCAGCTTGGTGGTAGTTATCCATACTACTATTTGATAAATAATGTTGGTTGGAGGTTACGCTGTCGATTGGAGACCACCGGATCGGTGATCTTACCGAGTAGTTAGTCCAAATACATCGACCATGGACGCCCGGGCCCACGGGGCCTTATCCTGAAGTCCTGAGTCCTGACATTTGTGAAGGTTAGTGGGTCGTTCTCCATCGAATCCGAGAGCCCACGACCACATTCAATTATATCACGAAACAATTTATGTGCCATTTCTTTTTTTATCCTGAGCAACCACGCTTTATCAACCTTTAATCATGCCGGAGATAGCTGAGCATAGTGATGGGACATTTGATCTTAATATTGCAGGTGTAAGTTGAATCATGGCAGGCGTAAAAACTACATTTGCTGCTTGTAGCTTCAATATCCCCATGCTATATTTGAAAGCGGGTACTTATCATCTATTGTGTATAGGTACTAAAAGATATCTCAAGGTATCTACATATATCCCATGTACAAACAATGGCGTGCAGTTAACTCGTCGATAGCGGGGAACAAGCAGCATCGCTCCTTGAGCAACATCTGGGTGACCTAGAGAGCAAACTCGACAGCCTTTTACATGAATCGCATAATCGAAACGCTGGTTCGGCACTGCCGGATATCAATGATAAGGGGGCTCGTTTGGACGCTGGGATAGTGAATGCCGATCATTCAAAAAGGTCTCCCAAATGAAAGCATCCCTCCTCGTCCTTTTCTGCAACTCCCTTCTCTGTTATTATCCCATCGATAAGCGCAGATGGCGTAATATCGAATGCAGGATTCCAGACATTTATGCCTTCGGCGGCTATTTTAACCGTACTCAATTTCAAGTCACCGGTGACATCATCTTCCTGTAAACCTTTGATTCTTGTCACCTCCAAGGGCGGCCGCTCCTCTATGATGATATCATCACCAGTTTTTGTTGCCACATCAATTGTCGTGAGTGGTGCAGCAACTAGAAACTTCACTCGGTGGTGTCTGGCTAATACCGCAAGGCCGTATGTGCCAATTTTGTTTGCGGTATCCCCATTCGCTGCGACTCGATCCGCGCCAACAACGATCGCAGTAACACCGGTTCCCGACCTTGACAGTAGAGCCGCAGCCATTGAATCTGTGATTAGAGTTGCAGGGATTCTATCATGGACGAGCTCAAACGCTGTTAGGCGCGAGCCTTGGTTATACGGCCTAGTTTCAGTGCAGTAGGCGTGTTGCAATACACCTCTTGACATAAGAGATCGTACTACTCCAAGTGCAGTGCCATAACCAGATGTTGCAAGGGAGCTAGATTTTATTGAAGTTGGTCAATTATTGAATAGGTAGTGCGTTCACGCTTGGACATACCCAGTGTTGCAGTGTGTCAGAACAACTGCTTTGGAATGCTGTGGTGTGAGTGCGTTTGCCAGTATCCAAGCAGCACCATTTTCACCGATTTTTGTATTATCCTCGAGGTCTTTGGTCAACATGCCCTCCGCTGCTTGGATAAATGCGTTTGCAACACACTGAGCTGTTGATGCGGGGCTTTTCGAGATCTCGGATACAGTAATCTCGAGTTTATGCGCTGCGTCGGCGAGATTTACCGCCGTTGGTCGACTACTCACAAGGTAATTAAGGCGCTCCGTGACGAATACGCTGACCTCCTCCGCACTCGACGGCAATTTTCCCTGTCTGGACAACGATCGGACTTCAGATGCGAGCGAAAGAGCTGCCACTATGGCAATGGCAGGTGCTCCTCGAACTTGCATCTTCTTGATGGCCTGCCACCCTTCTTCACTTGTTCTTACATCAACATACTGCTCCATGAATGGTAATTGCAGCTGGTCGATGATGGCAAGTTTGCCATCTTGATATTTTATGGCTTCTAAGATCATTTTTGGCTGTGTCTGGTTCACATAAGTATATGAATGCATATGGAGTCGTGTCTAACTTACAGGAGGGGGTAGTTAAAGGTTACAGGTGATTGTACTGCTTCGTGACAGCGGCTTTCATGACAGGTCATGGCTGGTGTGGCTATCCAAAAATCTAGGGAGTGGGGAATGGTGGGGCACATGTGGCAGCGACGATGAAATTGAATGGTGGGTGTTATGTTCGACGAACCTCCCGGTCTGATTCGACGCTATTCCTGTTCTGGCTTAGGCCCGGCTAGCCAGTTATTCTAAAGCAGTAGTCTTCTATCCTGCCTGATTCTATTAATTCCTTGCTTGGCTAAGTTTTTATTATTATTAAATAAATCTATTAAGTTCTAATCATGATTATTGTATAATAAGTAATAGTGTATCCAGGAAAGATCTAGATATTACTTTAATTAAATTATTACTTTATCTATATTGAAATTAATTTAGTGATTCTAAATTTATTATTTTATTAAAATAATAAAATTAATATAGAATATTCTTCTATCTCTATTTCTCTCTCTCTAATTATAGTATTTTTTATAATTATTAATTCTACTCTCTAAATATTCTATATTCTCTCTAATTTATTATTTCTTATTTATTCCTGAATTTATATTTATAAACTGCTAATTGTAAGACCCTCTGCAAGTATCAGGGATAGAATAAATAGGTAATGGTCAGGTAGAGAATCTGTCTCAAAAAGATAATAGATTAATAAAAGATTATAAATTAATATGAATTAATCCTTGCACTTTTTGCTCCTGTAGGATTTATAAGATAATAAAATAATTAGAATAGTAATGTTGCAGTGCAGCTATTGCTGCCGAGAATACTGCTGCTGTTGTTTATCTTGTTTACTTACTATTATTGTTACTGCCTACCAGTTTAATAATAATCCGGTCTGAATAGCTTAGTTCTACTTCATGGATCCTATCAAGACTAATCTAATAGCTTCAGATCTGTTATTAAGATTACTATTATATAATAAGTGGTAGCATGTCCTACTAATCAGGGATATCCAGAAATTATTAATACTAAACCCTGCAGTTATTAAATATTATTTTTACTAGAGTATTTTATTAGATTATAGTATTAGGATTCTGACTAATAATTACTATATCAAGCTTACCCTACTTAGTAAAGCTTTACTACTAGCTAGGGATAGTACTAGTAAGTAAAACTATCTCTAACCTATTTCTTTTATTCTTAATATTATTAAATCTACTAAATAATTATTTAAGGCTATATTTATATAAGCTTACTTATTAATTAAATATATACTACTAATCTACTAGTTATTTTACTAGGTAGTTTACTAGATAAACTATTTATCTATTTATCTATCTTAGCTCTACTATAATCCTACCTGTATTATTAAAGACTACCCTATATTCTATAGATTAGGTATTGACCTGTTCTGTAATTTATAAAGCTACTAAGGAATTTTATTATTTAATTAAGTATTTTAAGGTTAATAATATAAATACTTTCTTTAATTAGATTACTGGTAACTAGATTCCTAAAGCTAATATTATTAAATCTACTGCTCCCCTTAGTAACTTATATTCTAATTTAGTTAGTTATTCTGCTTTATCTACTACTAATAAGAAACTATCTAGAAAACCTTCTATATCTCTAATAGTTATTTCTTTATTAGATCCTCTTACTACTATACCTCCTACTATATATCTAGCTATATATTTTACTGCTATTAAGAAGACCTCCTATTCTTAATAAAAGTATTAATCCATAAGTCTCTCTAAATTATACCTAACCCCTAAAAGATCCTCTAACTACACTAGTTCTATAGAATCAAACTCTATAGATAACTTTAATAGCCTCTATAATAATAGCTATTATAGTAGCCCTCAAGCCTTACCTACTATAACTACTAAAGTTCCTGCTATCTCTACTAGATTAAGAAAGTAAGTAATTACTGCGGTGATATAAAGTATTAAATCTCTAATAAGATATAGAAATTACTATAATAATCCTACTTAAGATCCTGCTTTTAAAGGCTTCAGTAATAATAACAACCATTAATACTATAAGAACTATCAGAACTTAATCTAATATTAGTATAAATCCTAATACTAATCTAAATCTAGCTCAGCAAATACCTGTAGAAAACCCTGAACCTATATTAGTAGATATATTACTAGTATTATAATAAATTAATATCTATATTAGATATCTTAAAGCCTGCTTTACTAAATCTTAACTATAGTAAGTACAAGCTATTAGTACTTACTCTAACCTTAATAATAGTTAACTAAACCCTACTAGTAATAAAGCTCCTTAATTACCTGGAGGCCTTTCTATAGGTAGATATCCTATTAATCCTAATACTATAGTTAGCTATATTAAAAATTAGAAGATAGATAAAATCAGTTTTTTTTAGCCTGATATAGTAGAAGATATTTCTATCAAGTAGTAATATAATTCTATATACTATAAGAATATAAATATATTTATTAATTAAATTCATAATATTATAGCTTATAAAGGAGAGCCTATAATTAAGATAAATATCCAGGCATGCCTTTATAAAGCTATATTATACTGGTTTACCTTATAACTTACTAATCTAAAGAAGATTATATTATAGACTATCTCTATAGAGCAGGGATAGCTAGCTTATCTCCTATATTATTTTAAAGCTAACTCTTAAGTAGCCCTTTAGAAGCTATATATACTAAGCTATAGCTATACTAATATTAAAGCTAGTAGAATCTCTTAATCCTTTATAGAAGATATTATCTATTATTATTATATTACTAGAATTACCGACCCATTTAACTAAATATTAATAATTTAGAATTATCTTAATATATATCTCTAAAGAGACATGCCTGAGCCTATTTCTGATATTTTACTAGCCTAATTTCTAGAGTAGCTTAAATATAAGAAATATCTATAGTAAAATCTTTCTACTAAATATAATTCCTGAAAGAATAAATCTTATAATAATAGTAATTTTAATAGTCCTAAACCCTACTATAATAGTAATACTCATAATAATAGTCCCTATAATTAAAATAATATATAATAGTAGCCAGCTAATTAGTATTATTAAAATAGCCTGATATTCTATCTTATATACTAGCTATTCTACCAGTAGCTATATAGTTAGAGCTATACTCTGTAAAATATATATTAAAGCTTCTGCCTGTGGCAAAGCCAGAGCCCGAGCCAAAGCTTGTTATCTGGCTCTAAGGCTAATTCTTCAAGGTTTCTATGTGGTGGGACCCCTGTAGGCCCTCGTCAGAACCAGCTATAATAAGTAATATTAAACTATAGAAGGGGTTATAAGAATCATTAATTATAGAATTAATACCTAGCTAATAACTATATTTATAATACTAATATTAAATCCCCTGATACTAATATCTCTAGATATTATATTAAGTAACCTGTCATGCCAGCATTCCAAGCATTACCTATACCAGTCCTTATAGGCCTAACTAGATTTATAGTAGCTCCTATACCTAATACCTATACTAAATACCTCCTGTCTAAACCCTCTATATACTATAATAGCACTACTGAAGAAGTTAATATAGATATAATACTAACTCTAGACCTGACACTAACCTTGCTAACACTATAACTATTAGTATTAAAGAACCTATCTATTTAGAGCTTAATATACCTGATATAGAGAACCTTATCTACACTACTTGCTATACTAAGTTTAAATTAAATAATAAATTATATCTATATCTACCTGAATGCCTCCTAAAATATAACTATATTAAAGAACTAAAGATATTAGAAAATAATACTTTAGTTACTACTCTTCATATCGTGCCTGTAGTAATACTTTTAGAGATATATATAATTAAATTAAACTATAATTAGAAGCTAAATATAGTCTTATTATAAATTTATTAAAGTACTATTACCCTTACCAGTATAAATATAACTAAATCCTATAAGAAAGTTATACTAGACACTAGTTATTTATAGTCTATCAGTAATATAGAGTTCTTATAGTTAATCCCGGGCATAAAAATTAAACCTGTATAATAAGCTATTACTATTAGTAGCCTAGGATTAAAGTATCCCTCTAAAATATATACTATATTTAATCTCTACTTCCCTAATAAGATATTAAATAATCTAGTATTTATAAAGCTTCCTATAATAGTATTTCTAGTTAAGAATTCCAGTGCTAATCTCCTGCTGGATATAGAAATAATAATTAAAGAAGATATTATAATTTCTAGTAGTTAGTTAATTACTACTATTAGTTCCTGTAGAAATATAGTTATATTTATTAAGTACCGTGTAAAAGCAGACTATTTACCTGATCCTGGAACTCTAGTCTATACTTTAACTTACACTAAATTACTAGCTTACTCCTAAGTCAAGATCCCTATATACCTATAGAAGCTATTACTACCTAGCTATAATTTTATATTTACCTCTACTAAAAAGCTTATTATTAGTAACTAGAAGTTAGCTAATAAAGTTTTAGTATATAAATATTTAATTAATAATAAGTTTATATTTATTAAGGCAGTTAATGAAAGTTCCACCCCTATATTAATTAGGAGACATACCCAGCTTAGAACTATATCTAATTATAACTATATTACTGCCTATTATATTAAATATCTGGATACTAAGCTCACTTATTTATTAATAAATTTTTATATTCTAATAATAGTTCCCAGGAACTAGAGGAGTTCTATCTAGATACCTATAATTATTCTAATCTAGAGAATACATGTCAAGACCTACAGTCTAGCTCTAATTAGAAGTACTAAAGTTATATAGAATATACCCTGATAAATACTTTTATAAATATCTTAAATAATGATAAACCTCAACCTACTAAAAATAAAAAATATACCCACCTTGATCTACCTGAACTACTGAATAAGCAAGAAGTAATATCTAATAATACTAGTATATTACTAAACAGTATTACCATGTATTATAGATAAGAAAAGTCTCTTATTAAATAATATAAATACTTATTTAGTTAATTTAATATCTAGACTAAAGCTAATAGCTCTAATATTAGTACAGTTAATATTTCTGAAAGCTAATAGATAGAGGTTCCTATAAAACCTAGATAGGAATAATATTTACCCTAACCTTATGTTTACCGTGTGGGTCTAGCTAATAAAGTAATAATTAATAAGACTTTTAATTCTCTCTATAAATTAAAGAAGATAGAAACTACTATTAGTTATATATCTATAGGGTTTCCTGTCTTTATAGTTTAGTAAACTATCTATAATCCCTATACTAATTAATTAAAATAAAAGGGCCGTGTTATAATTAATCTATATAGGGCTAATAAAGAATCAGAACCTGACTATTACCTGATACTAATATAATAGAATATTATTAATCTTATCTATAGATACTAGTATATCTCTATTATTAATACTGTGAAGTTCTTTTATTAGTAGTCTATTAAGAGATCTTACTAAAACTAACTTACTATAATTTCCTACTATAGCTAAGAAGTATTCTAAGTTACTATTATAGAATATATTAATTCTATACCTTATATATAATAGTAAATGGATTTAGCCCTATAAAAATTCTATATATTTACTAAAGCCTATATTAATAATATTATTATTACTTCAGAAATACTGGACAAGTATTTTAAATATCTAGTACTGGTCTTTAGCTGGTTATAAGATATAAATATTAAACTAGAATCTATTAAAGTATTTATTAGATTTCTGTTAGTACAGCTACTAGAACAATATATTAATACTCTAGATTTAATAATCTCTACTAAAAAGCTTGAAGCTATACTATTACTAGAGTTCCCTAAGATACTTAAGGATCTTAAATATTATATAAGTCTTACTAGCTAGTTCTACTATTATATTAAAAAGTTTACTATATATATTAATCTATTATAGATATATAAAATATTACTTTTAAAGGGAGTGCCTTATAAAGAATAAGTAAGATAAAAATATATAAAAATTATCTACTTTACTAATCCTACTCCTGCGGAAGTCACTACTTTTAATAACCTACAAGCTTAATTTTAAAAGCTATAGTTCTTAAGCTATTTTAATCTATTATTAATACTTTATATTAACCTAGACACTTCCGGTAAAGATTATAGAGTTATAGTATACTATATTAATAATACTAACAGCTATATATATAATAACCTGTCAGCGCCTCCTCTATAAACCTATATATAATCTATCCTATTCCTCAGCCAAGTACTTACTAAAGATAAGTAATTATACTAGCCTACTAAATTAAAAGTATCTTGCCTTATATAAATACTATATAAAGTTTAGTATATAGTTAAGTCTATAAAGCAGGTTATAATCTATACTAACTATATATCTACTATTAGGATTTTAAAATAATTATCTATATAAACTATTACTTTAGAGAACCTGAACCTATACTTAGTATATATAAGCTAATTTATTTAATAGTTCTAGTTAATTATATTCTATAAACCTGGCTATATAAATATTATACTAGATACCTTATCTTAATTACCCTGAACTAGATAAACTGTCAGTCCCTCTATACTAGATTTAAATAGCTTAAGAGTTAATACTCACTCTTAGAAATAATAAAGCTGAGCTAAACCTACTAAGCCTATTAAATCTATTAAATCTTACAGTAGTTAGATTAATTAATTTATAGATATCTTTATTAATAAACCTGCTCCTATTAAGTTACTATTCTCTACTATCTAGCTATCTAAAGACTTTAAGTAATACTTATAATAAGGCTATCTATCTAATATATATACTACTATAATAATTAAAGCTTTACAGGATAAAGCTGACACGAGCTCTTTATCTTATATATTTAAAGATAGCTTACTCTATATATAAAAATATAAAACCCTAGATAATATAGAAGGTTGCCTGTTTATTACTTGAGAGCTATAACTTTATATACTATATACTATAGCTGCTGAGATATTTACTACTATTTATAATAAGTATAGCTACTAAGATCTTAATAACTACATGCATGCATTATATAGTATTATACTTTATTAAGAATAAAAGCTATTATAAAAATATATTAATTATTATCCTGCTTACTTAGAGAATAATATCTATTACTATCTACTATATAGAATACTATAACCTATACTACCTATACTAGTACCTTTTAATCTAATCTCTATAGACTTTATTATATATCTTTTATATAATAGCTTTGCTGCTGACAGATATATTTTAGAAACCACTAATAAGTAAGGCCTTGATATAATACTAGTAGTTATTAATAAGTTTACTAAGTATATTAATCTAGTACCTGGTAAATCTATATAAACAGCTTATATTTAGAGTGCTACCTTAATAAATTACTTCTATAGTTATAATTAGAGACTGCTGTATAGTTTTATTTCTGACTATAATATATACTTTATATTAAGCTTTTAGAAAGGTCTCTTTACTAAAGTATTTAGTATTAATTAGTATTACTCTACTACCTACTATCTATAGTTAGATAGATAAACTGAATAAATAATTCAGTAAGTTAAGATTATATTTTATTATACATGTATATAAAGTTTACCTTAATTAGGTTAAATACCTGCTATTATTACTATTATTAATAGAATATAAAACTCTTTTATAGAAGTAAGCCCTTATAAGCTTCTATTTAGTATAGAGTTACACACACTATAGAATATATTAAAATATATATTTAAGTAAGACTTTAGTTACTAGTTAGATACTAAAGAAGCTATAAAATTTACTGTAATATAAATAAAGATAGTTTATAATTAAAAGTATTTATTAAAGATATTTAACCTAGGTAAATTTATATATCTATATTTATATTATAGCTACAAGCTATCTATTCCTTAATACCTATCTTCTAAGTTTAATAAGCAGTATACTAGCCTGTTTATTATTACTAAATATATTAGAAAACTTATATATTATCTTGAAGATTTACTATTAAATTAGAAAATATATTCTATTATATCTATTACTTAGCTTAAACCTACTCTAAACCCTAATACTGATTCTTATAGATAATACTATACTAAACCTGACTATATTATAGATAACTGATATCCCGAAGATAATGACTATTAGGAAGTTAAAAAGATTATTAATAAGTAGTCTATTTATAGAGACTGAAACCATATATAATTCATGTAGTATTTAATGCGTTAGATAGGATATAGCATGGATGAAGACTAATAGATATTAGAATAAGACCTGGTAGGTGCGGAGGATACTATCAAGAATTATAAAGAATATTTAGGAATAATTAAGTAAGGAAGACCTACTATTATTACTGCTTACTATTTTATATATATATTATTTCCTTTTCCCTGTTAGAGTTAATGCATATATATCTACGAGAACATGGATTATCTTATTTAACCCTATTATTGCAGTGCAGCCATTACTACTAAGAATACTGCCACTGTTATTTATCTTATTTACTTACTGTTATTATTACCGCCTACCAGTTTAATAATAATCCGGTCCAAATAGCTTAGTTCCGCTTCACGGATCCCGTCGAGACCAATCCAACAGCTTCAGATCCATCATCAAGATTGCCGTCATGCAACAAGTAAATATAGTAATAATAAGATTAGTAAGTCCTAAGTTATAAAGTTGTAGAGATCTCTTACATATAACCAATAATATATAATTAAGTAGTTCAGGAGTGTCTTATTAGAATCTTATAATAATTATCCCTCTATTATAGAGTAATTATTCTAATTATATTTTGTAGAATCTAGGATATTAGCTCAATATAAAGTTAGAAATAATCTTATTTTTATTAAGTAATAATTAGCTAAGTAATAGAACTAGATTATTAATATCCTATTATTAGAATATATAGAGTAAATAAATTAATTTTCAAGTATTTAATTAAACCCTAATTTAATGATATTTCTTTATTTTATTATAATTAAATAGTAATTAAATTACTATCTTAGTATTTTATTTAGACATATAGATATTATAATAAAGATATTAAGTCTAAAATAAAGACTTACTTATTACTAGTATATTTTAATTTTATATATATATATATCATATAATGACTACTTTATATTAATTTTCTTTTCTAGTAATCTTTTTAATTTTTTCATTTAAGAACTTAATTTATTTTTATTAATATTTTAATTTCTTTTTTATTATTTTATTTATACATTTAATAAAATAATATAGAATATTTATTTTTTTTCTAATTTTAAACATATAAAAATCTTTATTTCTATCATAAAGAAATACTAATCTAAGTATATACTTATCTTAACTAAGAAAACTATATAGAAAATATATTTTATAAATATTTTAATTTAAAGAAGGCTATATTTTAATATATTTTTAAATATATTTTTAATATAAAATATTTTTTAATTAAATATTATATCTTACTTACTCTTCTACTAAAATCTAATTAAAATAGGATAATAGTTAAATATAATACTTATTTTTTATTAACCTTTTATTAATTTAGATCTAGTAATATTTAATTTTAGTCCTCAGATAGCAGCTAAATAGACCTGATATAATATTATTAAAATAAAATATTATATTATCTTTAATAAAATTAATACTATAAAGAGCTATATAAATTAAGATATTAAATAAAAAATTCTCTAATATTTTATATAGTATTTAATAGTATCTTATTTTTTTATTAGATTTTTATAATAGTTTATTTAGATTTTCTCTAGTATTCTTATAGCTTGTTAAAATAATAATATCTATAATTTTATAAATTTATATTATAATAATATTTTTTAATTAATCTTTTGTTAAGTATAGTTACTAGTCTTAATATATTAAGATAGTTCTTTTTTCTTTATTAATTATATTATATAGATCAGCTCTTGTATTTTCTAAAATAAAAGATTTTATTATTTTATATACTTTCTACTATTAGATTATAAGCTTATTAATTAATGTTATTAATTAAATATTATAAGTAGATCTTTTAACTCTCATTTCTATAATTCTAGAAAGGATATATAGAAAATATTATAGATCTAATTATATTCAATTAATAACTTTGATTAATAAGCTTATAATTGTAAGACCCTCCGCAGGACTACTTAGGTATTCGTGAAGTTAAGAGCTGAGTCAGCTCGCTAGCTGACTCAGCCCATAAAGAAACCTCTTTACTTTATGAAGGGTATAATATTAGAACTTCAGTATTAATCTATTAGAATTCTTTAATTCTTGAAATATACTACTCATAACTTTTTATACTATTTATAATAACTTCTAAGGCTAAGGACCTTATAATTTTAATACCTAACTTTATATTTAGTCTATTAAGAATAATAATATCTAATATATAATCAGGCTTACAAGCCCTGGAGCAAGGCTATAAAGTAGATATTATCTATTTTAAATTAATTTAATATCTTCTATAAATAAAGTATCTAAATTATTATAAATAATTATACTTACAGATTAGAAGACTTTCTCTATAATTTTATAGAAGAATCTTAAAGATCTACCTCTAATAAATCTTTATAGATAAGCTACTTAAGTAAAAAAGATAGAAGAATAATAAGAATTAATTGTAATAATTTAATATTAAATAACTACTTTATAATCTTTAAGAAAGTATAATTATAATAGATTAATATCTATTATATTAACCCTAAAACAGCTACTACTATCTAAGATCTTTATAAAAAAAATAATACTATATAATTAATTATATAATCTACTATAGCTTTATATAAAAAATCTAAATATATAGAGATATAGAAAATTATTTAGATAAGAATCTTCTAAATCTTATAGTACTATATCTTAATTTAACTTTATAAGGATTATAGAAAATAAAGTTAGCTATAATAGAGAATTCTATCTAGAATAATCTTTATAAATTGCTAGTTATATAGCTAGAAGATCCTGTAAATAGATTATATATTATATAGAATAAAGTTATTTATATATAAAGTATAAAAGATAAAAGTAACTATATCTATCTCTAGTAATAATATAAAAAATAATTTAAGCTAGAAGAAAAAGAAATAAATCTTAATATTATTTTTTTTATAAATATTCTTTAAATCCTATCTAGTAGCTATTAAATAATAAGTTTATAAATAATTAAAATTCCTTACTATTCTTATAGAGATAGTATCTTTTATTATAAAGTTATAATTAAGTCTTCTATTACTCTTATAAGTAAACTCTAACTAAGAAATAAAATTTATAAATTAATAATTAAGATAGAATAGCTTTTTATAAAGAATAAAAGACAAGCCTAAGATCTTATAAAAGTATAATTAATAAGAATTCTATAAAAATAGAAAGTTATAATTCTCTAGTAACCAGGACTAGAATCTATAATACTATAATTATAATAAACTAGAATATATATAACTAAACTATCCTAAGCTTATAATAATAAAGATAATTTAATAGAGGAATCTTATAACTAAAGTATTTATAAATATAATATTAATAATAATTAATAAAAATTAACTAATAATAAAAAGAATATTCTTATTTATAAAAATTATCTTACTAAATAGAGTTACTATAGAATATAAGATCTTAATAAATAGTAAGAGTACTATAAATATAATTCTATCTTTTTTTTATAAAATAAATAAAATAGAAAATACTCTCTTACTAGATCTATATATAAATAATAAATAAGAAGAAGTTATAGAGTTATAGAATTATAAAAATAGAGTTTAATCTTTAAGACTTATAAGAAATATAATAGATATTCTATATTTCTATAGTAGTATCTCTAGATATAATAAAGATAATACTAGAAATATCTTAGTTAATAATTTATAAACTAACTATATATTAGATATTATAAGAATATATTTTTAACTTATAAAAGATATTAGCAAATATAATATCTATATAAGAGTTTAATATATTCTCTTATAATAATCAAGACAGGATTTTTATAGTAAGCATGATAGATATTCAGTAGATTATGTTAGAGATAGCTGGCTAGCCACCAGCCTTGCAAGGTTTTTGGTGTAGCGGTCAAGCGTCTTGTCAGATTATCACGGGTAAGGAGTTACCAGAGTAGTGCAGTAAGTTTGCAAGTATATTCTTAGAGAAAGAATCACAGGAGTTACCTCTTTATTGTAAAGAAGTAGATTTAAAGATTAAATTAGAAGAAGATAAGAGTCTGCTATTTAGATTAATATATTATTAATTATTATAGGAATCTACTATAATATATAAATACATATAGATAATATTTATAAAAAGCTGGATCTAGATGTTTAAGTCCTTTATAGATATACTATTATTATATATAGCTAAGAAAGTTAGTAGTATTTATATATATATAGATTTCTATAGTGTCACGGAACATCGTCGGGACACTCCCGAATGGGTATCAGGGACACCCTGCAAAGATCTAATTAATATAACCTTATAACTCTTGACCCTATAACTCTATTATTACTATATCTACTATTCTAATTATCTTATTATCTTGCAAGTCCCTAGTAATTAGGAAGAGTAAGGATTAGTTAATATTAATTTATAATTTATAATTAATCTATTATTTTTTTTAAGATAGATTCTCTATCTAATTATTATCTATTTCTTCTACTTCTAGTAATTCTATTCTTTATTTATTAGTTATCTAGGGAAATTATATCTTTATTATTAAATAATAAATAGAGATATTTACTATTAGATAAATATTTATCTTTATTAAATACCTAATAAATAGTAAATAGGATAGATATTTAATAATAATTAAAAATAGTAGATAATAAATAATAGAATTTAAAAAAATTAAGAGATATTAAGACTAAAATTACTAATTACTAAAAGAAAAATAAGTATCTTAATGATATTATAAAAAAAATATAAATATGTTAAAATATTATCTCTACTCAGGTAGTAAAGTAAAATTAAAATAATTAATATTAAAAATTTTTATTTAAATTTTAAAGTATAAGATTAATTAGAGTAGTTGATAGATATTAAATAAGATTTTAAAGAAATACTATAAAATTATTAATATAATATTTAAAAGATTCTTTATACTCTTAGTTTAATAAAGCTTATTATTAATAATAGAATTAATACTTCACTAAAAAGATATTAGAAATATTCTATTTTAAGATTAAAATTTAAAAATATTTTAAAATAAATAATTACTCTTATTAAAAATTTATTAATAATTTAGACTAATATAATAGTAGCTTTAATTATTATATAATAATATTCTAATTAAGATCTAAGAGATTACTATATTTAAACTTATAAAAATAGAACTTTAAATAAGTATTTAAAAAGAAATAAGTATATTATTTCTATACTAAATTAAAATTAAAATTAAAAAATAAGATAGAGAAATACCTGATTAATCTACTAAAAATAAAAGATTAAATAATATTAGTAGTAATCTAATTCTAAAATAAAATAAAAGTAGTAAAATAGTATAAAAATTATTCTAAATATTTAAGATAATTAACTTATTTCAATAAGATATTCTATTAAGAGTATAAAAAATATTAAAAAAAAAAAAAAAAACTAAAGAGATATTTATTAAAATAAAACTAATCTTTAAAATTCTATTATTATATTTATAACTTACTAGAATATCTTATAGATTAATATTTAAATAAAAAATCTAATTTAAGTTAATCTAAGAATAATTATATAAAATATTTATAAGATATAATTAATCTAGACTGATAAAAACTTATTAATAATTATTATAAAAGAATACTAGATATTTAATAATAAAAAGCTCTAGAATTAATTAAAAAATAGTATTAATCTAGAGTGAAAACCCCTACTTTAGATCTATAGTCTAAAGTAAATATAGTAGAATAATTTTGTATTTTTATTTAAATTTATCTTTTAATTAATAATTAATTAATATATAATTATAAAGCTAACCTGGATATCTATATAGAACTTAATATTATTAGTTATATATTAGTAAGGAAATTATAGTTATAATAATATAAACTTATCTTCTTATTATAGGAATAATAGATAAATTATAGATCTTTATTTTTAATATTTATTTAATACTAATTTAAGCTACTAATTCTTATAGAATAACTTAATCTTTTAACTAATCTTATATTATTATAAATTAGGATTTATCCCCTGAAAATAACTCTATTTTATTATTAATAATTATTAGATAGTAATATTAAATCCAGCTTGATATTCTAATATAATAATAATAGTATTAATCTCAGGACATGAAACTACTTAATAGATATAAATTTATAAAAGTATATAAAAACTATATATATATCTTTATAATTATTAAAATATCTAAAGAGATATAACTATCTAGAGATTAAAAGATTCTATAAATAGAAAGTATATAAATCTTATTAAGTTTAAATTATTTTATAATATTTTTTTAAAAAGAGAGGGTAAAGACCCTTTTATTATCTAAAAAAATTTAATATGTAATTAAGATTATTAATAAAGGATCTCTCTTTTAGAGACTAATATATTCTCTATTTAAGATAGAATAATTAGCTACTTTATAAAAATATATATAAGAGAATAATAAATATAGCTATATTTAATCTTTCTCTAGCCTAGCAGGGATATTTATTCTCTTTATATTTAAAAAAAAATAGTACTCCTTATTTATATATTAATTACTAAAAATTAAATAAGATTATAATTAAGGATTATTATCTATTATTTTTAATTTTAGAAATTTTAGATTATTTTTCTAGAGTAAAATACTTCTCTAAACTTAATCTAAAAAATATATATTATTAAATTTAAATTAAACTAAAAGATAAATAAAAGACTATATAATAATATAAATATAGATATTTTAAATATATAGTTATATCTTTTAGATTAATAAATACTCTAGCTATATTTTAAAATTATATCTATATTACTCTATATAATATTCTTAATTAATTCTATATTATTTATTTTAATAATATTTTAATCTTCTTTTAAGATATAAAGTCTTATTAATATTATATTTAATAAGTTTTAAAGAGATTATAAAAAATAAAATTATATACTAATTTATTAAAATATATTTTCTATTAATTTTAAATTAAATTTCTTAGCTATATTATTTTCTAAAATAGTATAGAAATAGATCTAGAATATATTTAAAATATTATTAATTAATCTAAATTAATAATTTTATAAGAATTATAAATCTTTTTAGGATTTTATAACTTTTATAAATATTAGTTAAAGTATTATAACTTTAAGTAAGTTATAAAGATCTTTTAAGTTAGTAATTATATCTAGATTAATAATTATAATTAGTTATAAATTAGATTTAGTAAGAAGTTTAATTTACTATAAGCTAGTTTATAAAGAGTAATTAAAAAAATAGATAATAATATTTACTAAGTTTTATTATTAGTAAGATTTTATAGATATATAATATTTTCTATATATTTATATTTTATAAATACTAGAAGATAGAAGGTATAAATATTTATAAATACTTTAAAGTAAGATTTATAAGTAAGAATAAGTAAGAGTATTTTATAAAGATAATCTTAGAATTTAAAATTTAGAATTCTATAAAGATATTAATAAAGTAAATTAAATAGTAAGAATCTATTAAAGAATCTATTATAAATCTATAATATCTAGTAATCTATAAGGATTATTTTATAAAGAAAGA
The DNA here is from genome assembly GCF_001890705.1 of Aspergillus sydowii CBS 593.65. Lineage (NCBI taxonomy): Eukaryota > Fungi > Ascomycota > Eurotiomycetes > Eurotiales > Aspergillaceae > Aspergillus > Aspergillus sydowii. The sequence goes on along the minus strand of NW_024467875.1, from coordinate 5,766 downwards.
GATTAATTTAATTTAAGATAATATAGATAAGAAAGACTATAGAAGACTATAGAAATAGTATCTTTATAATATATATTTATTTTTTCTATCTTATCTCTAAATTATATAAATATTTATAGGGTATTAATAGATTCTAGATATAATTTAACTAGATAGAAGAGAAGCTGCCCCTAGGATTTTACTTCTTATATTAAAGTAAGTATTAGTAATATCTATAAAAAAGATAGTTATTATATCTCTTAATTTCTTCAAAGATATACTATATAAATAATAAAAGAGTTAATAAATTATAGTATACTAAATACTCTATTTCTTTAAGAGACTATTAACCTACCTGAGTTACTAGAATAATTTTTTAATACTAGATTTCTATAACCAGCTAATCTAAGCTCCTGATTTTATAAAATAAAATTAATTATTATACTAGTACTTATATCTACTAGTACTTATAGATAGACAGGATTTAATTATCTATCTATAAAGAAAGATTAGAATTATAATAGATTATCTTTAGTTATATATATTAAACTATACTATCTCTAGTAGATTAATAAACTAGATAGTAGTCTAGTCTTAGATTATATAAATAGTAGGAGACTACTTATTCTAGATTCTCTAGAGAATATCTATATTAGCAGGAGAGGGTTCTAGATTAATAGAACTATAATTAATTAGTATAGCTAGAATATAAAGAAGTAGATATATCACCCTATAAAGAATAATAGTAATATTAGGAATAGTAACTATAGAGAGTTATATAGAAGTAAGAGTAGGGACTATAGTAGTAGCAGGATCTTCCTTCTCTATAGAGAGAGTCTAGTATTATTAGTAAGATCTATAAAACTAGATATATACCTATATAACTTCTCTCTATAAAGGACGCCTCTTTCTTTAGTTTAGAGAGAAGAAAGAAAGACTAATTTATATCTATAAGAGTAAGAAATAAAGTATCAGCAGCAGCAGCTATAGTAGTAAGATTTAAAAAAATAGATCTTATATTTTAGTTTTCTATAAAAATTATATTAATAGACTAATATAATAAGCCCGCGAGAATAGGTAGGGACAGTATCTTATAAAGATAAGATAATAATATAAAGCTTTATAAAAGTAAGTAACTATCTAGAATCTTATAAAGATAAGTAGCTATATAAAATCTATAAAGGTAAAAAGCCTGTAAAAGTATAATTATACTAAATAAAAAATTTTTGAAAACTTAAAAAAAAAGAAATTCTCTAGAGAGAAGTTTAATATTTATATAGACTATAAAACTATATCTAGAATTATATACTAGAATTTATATAATCAGGAGTCTATAATCTGAAATATAATAAAATAATATAAGTAATAATATAAGATAGTTCTTTAAGAGTAATACTATCAGATATTATAAGTAATATCTTACAAGAAAATAATAAAATAACTAAAAAAATAATTTATAGAGAATCTTAATACTATATAATAATAAAGAGCCTATTATAAGATATATATACTATTATTACTAATAGATAATACTATAAAGTAGAGAAGAATATTATAAAAGAGTCTTATATATCTAAAACTTATTATATCTAGCTCAGGATTTTACTTTATAGAGACTATCTTATAATTTATAATATATCTTTTTCTTATTATAATACTTTTTTCTAATCTAGATTTTATATTATAGAGAGGTTTTTTAATAATTTATTATTTATAAGAACTATATAGTATAGTTATAAAAGCTATTTTAAAGAATTAAAGACTTGAAAAAGAGAGATAATTATAAGACTCTCTATAGAACTACTTAAATATTTATAAAGTTAAGAGTTAAGTTAGTCCTTAGTTAACTTAACCTATAAAGAGATCTTTACTTTATAAAGAATATAATATTAGAACTTTAGTATTAATCTATTAGAATTCCTTAATTCTTAAAATATACTATTTATAACTCTTTATATTATCTATTTAGGTATATTACACTCTTTCACACTATTTGCAACAAGCCCTAAGGCCAAGGACCTTATAATAATCTAATAGTAGAAAGTATATAAAATAGTCTAATATACTAAAATATTAGTTTTTATAATAAAATCTTTAGATTTTAATACTTCTTTTATTACTACTAGAACCTTCTTTCTAGAAGGATTATTCTTAATCTAGTAGAAAAAATGTAGTTAATAATTATATAAAATTTTAAAAGATAAAGTTTTTATAGTTTCATTAATAATATTATTATTAATAAATTAAGTTAATAGTAATAGTTTTATATTATAAAAATAAGTTATTTTTGACTAGTAATTTTTAATAAATAAATCTAATATTATTTCTTTTACTAGTCTATAGTAGAGTTTAATTATTATTTTTAGTTATAAAGTTTATATTTAATTCTTTAAATAAATAATTTAGTATAGGAAATATCTTTAATTTACTATAGAAATAATAAGTTTAGATAATAGTTCTTTAATATATTAAATAGTTCTAGATATACTTATAAATAAATAGTTAGATTCTATTGTAATAGAATTTTTATTTTATATGTGATTTAATATAGTTTTAATTAAAGTATCTTAATAATAAATTATTATAATATAATAATAGAATTTTATTTTAAAGTACTTGATTTAGTAATATAAAAAATAATTTTTGAAATAAAATAATTATTCATAATTAATAATCTAATTTTTAGATTTAGCTTTATCTATTTATAGTTTATATATATAATTTTATATTTTAGTATTATTTTACTAGATATCTATGATTAAATTTATAAGATTTTTAAATAAAATATTTCAATAAAAATTTTTTTAAGTAATAATCTCTTAGATTTAGATATTTTAGAAAATTTAATTAGTCTTTAAATTATTTTATATAATCTAGTTAACTAATTTTATACTAGTATTAATAAGAATATTCTATATTCTATAGATATTAAGTCCAGGGCTCTTCTATTTAGATATCTTGTCTAACTTAAACTAGATTTTATGTATATAACGATTAAAGATTATTAAATATAAAATATTAATAATCTATTATTAAATTAATATTAATGATTTTTTTCTTAGGATCTCATTATTAGATCTTTTATAGATTTTAAATAAATTATAAGCTAAATTTTTTTTCTAGCTTAATATTTAATAATAAAATTATATAAAATTGGATATAAGTACTAGTAAGTCTATTTACTATTTATATAAAACTATTTTATAAATCTTTCTAGATTTCATTAATTTAATAATGCTTTAATAATATAATAACTACCTTCTAAATATTATTATTAATATTTAAATAAATAAATTATATAGCAAAAAGGCCCTTAATCTAAGACTAAATAATTAATTTTAGTATTTTTAAATTTATAAGGTTAGAAAATAACAAGATAATATTTTTATTAGAGTTTAGCTAGAATAATATTCCTGTTATTCTATGTTTAAAATATCTATCTTTAATTATAATAAATGAAAATAAATAAAATAAAATTAAAATATTATTATTCTATTATTTTATTATTTATATATAGAGTTCTTAGTTTTTTTCTATTATTATTTTTTTTTAATAATTCTATTAAAGAGAGAATAATTTAAGAATAATTATAAATAAATTATTAATAAAAGTTACAAAATCCGAAAGAAATTTATAGTTCTTAAAATTATTAATTTAGACTAATTAATAATATTTTAGATATATTCTAGACTTATTATTATATTATTTTGGAAAATAATATAGCTAAGAAATTTATCTTATAATTAATACAATATATATTTTAATAAATTGATATATAATTTATTTTTTATAGTCTCTCTAAGACTTATTAGATATAGTATTAATAGAATTTTATATTTTAAAAGATTAATATATTATTAAAATAAATAATATAGAATTAGTTGAGAATATAGCTAGAGTATTTATTAATTTAAATAGTAGAACTATACATTTAAAATATTTATATTAATATTATTATATAGTTTTTTATTTATCTTTTAATTTGATTTAGATTTAATAATATATATTTTTTTAAATTAATTTTAGAAAAATCTTTAGTGCTTAAAAGTTAATCTAAGATCTTTGGAATAAATAATAATAGAGTTTAAATACTTTTTATTTATAAAATATCTAGGTCTCTAGATAACTATTTTTTTTTAAAAATATTTTAACTATTATAAAGATATAGATATAGTTTCTATACATTTTTATAAACTTATATCTATTAGGTAATTTTATATTTTAAAATTAATATTATTATTAGAATATTAGAATATTAAGCTAGATTTAATACTACTTTCTAATAATTATTAATACTAAAATAAAGCTGTTTTTAGAGAATAAATCTTAATTTATAGTAATATAAGAATAGTTAAAAAATTATATAGTTCTATAGGAATCTATAACTTAAATTAATATTAAATAAAAATTAAAAATAAAGATCTATAATTTATCTATTATGTTAATAATAGAATAAATAAGTTTATATTATTATAACTATAGTTTTCTTATTAATATATAATTAATAATATTAAATTTTATATAAATATCTAAGTCAGCTTTATAATTATATATATATATTAATTTATTACTAGTTAAACGATAAATTTAGATAAAAATATAAAATTATTATACTATACTTATTTTTAAGCTATAGATTTAAAATAAAGAGTTTTACTTGAAATTACTATTATTTTTTAATAGATTTAACTATTTTTTATTATTAAATATTTAGTGTTCTTCTATTATAATTATTAATTAATCTTTATTAACTTAGATTAACTATATTTTAATTTATAAATATTTTATATAATTATTCTTAAATTAGTTTAAATTAAATTTTTTATTTAAATATTAATCTATAAAATATTCTAGTAAGTTATAAATATAATAGTAAAATTTAATAATTAATTTTATTTTGGTAAATACTCTTTAGATTCCTTTTTTATTAATATCTTTTAATATTTTTAATAGAATACCTTATAGAAATAAGTTAATTATCTTAAATATTAAGAATAATTTAAGTTTTATTTTATTATTTCTATTTTATTGTAAAATTAGATTACTATTAATATTATTTAATCTTTTATTTTTAACAGAATAATTAAATATTCCTCTATTTTAGTTCTTAATTTAAATCTGATTTAATATAAAAATAATATATTTATTCTCGGGGCGCGCTGTACGCACACCTTGACCACTCCACACACACCCCTATTAGCTACATGCACACTATTTAAACCTAGATAGAAAAGAATTAGTATATAATTAACTTATTATTCTATATCTACTCTCTTTTATTTTATATACATATATATCCTTACTTAAATTTTCTGACTAATATTATCAAATTAATATTAATATTAAATTAAATATTACTATAATATATAATAATAGCTTCCTACAGGCACTTATTAATTTTAATATGTAACTATATTAACTATAAAAGGATCTAAAAAGGACCCTTAAACTAAGGAGATAAAAACCTAATATCTATAATATAACTACAGTAGTATATACTAGATATTATTAAGTAATAAAATAAAGTAAATTTAGTAGACTATAATAAATACTACTAGTTATTTTTTTAAGTAGTAATTCACTATAGAAATAATACTAGAACTATAATATTTATACTAAAGGTTAATAATCCCAACCATAATCATGAGCCAGTGGGTTAACACGTGATCAAGGGTATGCATGTAGCTAATAGGGGTGTGTATGGAGCAGTCAAGGTGCGTGTATAGCGCGCCCCTGTATTTCTTTTTAGGGGCTTATTTAAAGTTCTATTCTAATAAGTTTAAATAA